>NC_069500.1:1323695493-1324335258 GCF_027579735.1 Bombina bombina
TATCACCGATCCGTCCAGAAGAGGGTCCGAAGTCTTCATCCTATCCGGCAAGAAGAGGTCCAGAAGAGGCTCCGAAGTCTTCATCCTATCCGGCAAGAAGAGGACATCCGGACCGGTAGACATGTTCATCCAGGCGGCGTCTTCTATCTTCATCCATCCGGTGCGGAGCGGGACCATCTTGAAACTCCCGACGAATGAAGGTTCCTTTAAGTGACGTCATCCAAGATGGCGTCCCTCGAATTCTGATTGGCTGATAGGATTCTATCAGCCAATCGGAATTAAGGTAGGAAAAATCTGATTGGCTGATTGAATCAGCCAATCAGATTCAAGTTCAATCCGATTGGCTGATCCAATCAGCCAATCAGATTGAGCTTGCATTCTATTGGCTGATCGAAACAGCCAATATAATGCAAGCTCAATCTGATTGGCTGATTGGATCAGCCAATCGGATTGAACTTGAATCTGATTGGCTGATTCAATCAGCCAATCAGATTTTTCCTACCTTAATTCCGATTGGCTGATAGAGTCCTATCAGTCAATCGGAATTTGAGGGACGCCATCTTGGATGACGTCACTTAAAGGAACATTCATTCGTTGGGAGTCGCCGGAAGAAGAGGATGGATCCGCGTCGGCTGCTTCAAGATGGTCCCGCTCCGCACCGGATGGATGAAGATAGAAGACGCCGCCTGGATGAACATGTCTACCGGTCCGGATGTCCTCTTCTTGCCGGATAGGATGAAGACTTCAGAGCCTCTTCTGGACCTCTTCTTGCCGGATAGGATGAAGACTTTGGACCCTCTTCTGGACGGATCGGTGATACCTGGCATGGTGAAGATAAGGTAGGAAGATCTTCAGGGGCTTAGTGTTAGGTTTTTTAAGGGGGGTTTGGGTTAGATTAGGGGTATGTGGGTTGTGGGTTGTAATGTTGGGGGGGGGATATTGTATTTTTTTTAAATGCAAAAGAGCTGATGACTTTGGGGCATGCCCCGCAAAAGGCCCTTTTAAGGGCTGGTAAGGTAAATGAGCTGTTAACTTTTTATTTTAGAATAGGGTAGTGCATTTTTTTATTTTGGGGGCTTTGTTTTTTTTTTAAGGGGCTTAGAGTAGGTGTAATTAGTTTAAAATTCTTGTAATCTTTTTTTATTTTTTGTAATTTAGTGTTTTTTTTTTTTTGTAATTTAGTTTAGTTGATTTAATTGTAGATAATTGTAGGTAGTTTTGTTAATTAATGTATTGATAGTGTAGTGTTAGGTTTAATTGTAACAGGTTAGGATTTATTTTACAGGTAATTTTGTAATTATTTTAACTAGGTAGCTATTAAATAGTAAATAACTATTTAATAGCTATTGTACCTAGTTAAAATAAATACAAAGTTGCATGTAAAATAAATATAAATCCTAAAATAGCTAAAATATAATTATTCGTTATATTGTAGCTATATTAGGGTTTATTTTACAGGTAAGTATTTAGCTTTAAAAAGGAATCATTTATTTAATAAGATTTATTTTATTTCATTAGATTTCAATTATATTTAACTTAGGTGGGTGTTAGGGTTAGGGTTAGACTTAGCTTTAGGGGTTAATACATTTATTAGAGTAGCGGCGAGGTCCGGTCAGCAGATTAGGGGTTAATAAATATAATATAGGGGTCGGCGATGTTAAGGGCAGCAGATTAGGGGTACATAGCTATAATGTAGGTTGCAGCGGTGTACAGAGCGGCAGATTAGGGGTTAATAATAAAATGCAGGGATTAGCGATAGCGGGGGCGGCAGATTAGGGGTTAATAAGTGTAAGGTTAGGGGTGTTTAGACTCGGGGTACATGTTAGGGTGTTAGGTGCAGACATAGGAAGTGTTTCCCCATAGGAAACAATGGGGCTGCGTTAGGAGCTGAACGCTGCTTTTTTTGCAGGTGTTAGGTTTTTTTTCAGCTCAAACTGCCCCATTGTTTCCTATGGGGGAATCGTGCACGAGCACGTTTTTTAAGCTGGCCGCGTCCGTAAGCAACGCTGGTATTGAGAGTTGAAGTTGCAGTAAATTATGCTCTACGCTCCCTTTTTGGAGCCTAACGCAGCCCTTCAGAAATCTCTAAATACCAGCATTGTTTAAAAGGTGCAGGGGGAAAAAAACATGCGTAGCTAATGCACCTCTTCTAACGCAAAACTCTAAATCTAGCCGATATATTGTAATCAATCTGTAATTAATGCTAGACAATTATTTATGTGAACCTTACCTTATAAGTGGTGGTGGAGTTAAGAGTTTTCAAAAACAAATACATCCCCACAACATAAGAGGGGAGTTAGCGGGGTGGGGGGGGGCAGACAGAGCATTCCTCATGACCACACACTGTCCAGAGGAGATGGGAGGCTGGCCTGATTGAACTGAGAAGTAAGGAAACTGGTGAAAGTAGAACCAGGGGAACCTAAGAGGGTCTATAAGCACTGAAGCCCAGAGAAGAATATCATATTATTGTTAAGCATAACAAAACGAAAAACATGAAACTGTGTTGTTAATATGATTTATGCTCTTTTAATTTACATTTTAAATGTTCGTATTTTGGTTACACAAGTTAATCAATTCTGGTTTACCTTAATAGTTTTTTTTTTGTTAGGTAATTCCTATAAAACTGGCCCTATCTTTCAACAATAATTCTTGGTCCAGAATATTTCAATACAATTATCCATTGTCTTATGGTTTGCCATAATTAAGAGCTTACCTGATTATTGCCAACTATGCTGACAATTTAAAATGACAAATGCTTCTGTTTCTCTTTTAAATATGAAAGCTGTTGCACATAAAAACCAACTTGATAATCTAACCTGATAATCATTAAATAAATATGGTGTATGTTTATTGATTTTCTTTATTCTAATATTGATTGTTATTTGCAATTGAACTAGTTTTGTTTATTGATCTAATTGATAGACATATCGTCAGGGCCACCATCAGGGGGTGACAGGGGTGACTCCTGTCAGGGGCCCAATGGGCTAGGGGGGCCCCATGAGGCAAGAACTAAAAAAAAAATATATATATATATATATTTTTTTTAATTTTTGGCAGCCACCAGTGGGTACTACAGCAGAGTGCTAGTTGAGCATGGGAAACGTTATTACAAGGAGTAAAGTATTAGCATTTGAAGGATTTCTGAGTGTGCACTAAACCCCTATGCACAGTGTGAGACAGACTTGGCACTTTGTTTGTACAGTGTGTGCCTGAGTCAGACGGCTGATCACTTTCATTTGCAGAGGAGGTAGGAATTACTTAGCAAATGTTTTTTATTTCTTTGTGCAATTTAAGATTGTAACTCCAGTGTGGTAGTAGTTGTATGGTGGGGCCAGGGGTCGATAAAAACAATTTTTTTTAGCAGCAGTGTATTTATGATTATTTGACAATGCTGTAGAAATTCTATATTTAAAACCATGCAGAAATGTTTCCTCCTCAATACACAAATTATATATATTACAGTTTACTGCCCCTTTATGCAAAGACTTTACAGATAAAAGGAGGCATTTTATCTGAGATTTTTACATCTACATAACATGTTATACTCTCAGACTAAGATTGCTCAGTATTGGAAATGAGACAGGTTAACTTAAAACTGTTCAGTTTACACTACAGCTGACTTAATTTTGAAATGCATACCAACAAGCTTAAATCCTGCATTTAACCAGATCTAATGGTATGAGTACCACAGCTTATGGTTCCACCAAGACCATATAGAGTACAGCATTTTCAAAATCCACAAGTACAGCTGACAGATGGGAACATTTGTACACTATGGGGCCCATTTATCAAGCTCCATACGGAGCTTGTGGGCCCGTGTTTCTTGCGAGTCTTCAGACTCGCCAGAAACACAAGTTATGAAGCAGCGGTCTAAAGTCCGCTGCTCCATAACCCTGTCCGCTTGCTCTGAGCAGGCAGACAGGAATCGCCGGAAATCAACCGATCGGGTTGATTGACAGCTCCCTGCTGGCGGCCCATTGGCCGTGAGTTAGCAGGGGGTAGCATTGCACCAGCAGCTCTTGTGAGCTGCTGGTGCAATGTTAAATGCGGAGAGTGTATTGCTTTCCGCATTCAGCGAGGTCTTGCGGACCTGATCCGCACTGTCGGATCAGGTCCACAAGACCTTTAATAAATAGGCCCCTATATTTGAAGTGGTGCTCTTGGTTGGGGAAAATGGGGAAAATATCAAACAAACATATGTCAAACTTTTAAAAGTACCTTTCTTCATCTAGCCATCTACCCAGATCATTAATGTACAATTTTGAATTCACAGAATTATTTTTGTTTGCACATTTACAAATATGATTCTTTAAAAAGTGATCTCTTAATTTCTGCATTTTTATTTATCATGCATGTCACACACTGTTGATTTAGGGGATGCAAGGTGCATAAATGTTTCCTCCTGTGAGTGTTTCTGTGGGTGTCTGTGTTTATGTCTTTGTGCTTTGGTTTGTGTCTCTATGAGTGTGTATGTATTTTTTTCTGTTGGTATCTCTTTGAGGGTGGGTGTGTATGTCTTTGTGCATTTTCTGTGGATGTCTGTGAGGGTGTGTGCATATGTCTTTGAGCTTTTTCTATGGGTGTCTCTGTGAGGGTGGGCGTGTGTTTGTCTTTGTGTATTTTCTCTGGATGCCTCTGTGAGGGTGGGTGTGTATGTCTGTGTTTTCTGTGGATGTCTCTGTGAGGGTGTGTGTGTGTATGTATGCCTATGTTTTCTGTTGATGTCTCTGTGAGGGTGTGTATTTTCTGTGGGTGTCTCTGTGAGGGTGTGTGTATGTCTTTGTGTGTTTTCTGTGGATGTCTCAGTGAGGGTGTGTGTATGTATATCTTTCTGTGTTTTATGTGGTTGTCTCTCTGTGTGTGTGTGTATGTCTTTGTGTGTTTTCTGTTGGTGTCTCTGTGTGTGTGTGTGTGTGTGTGTATGTCTTTGTGTGTTTTCTGAGGCTGTCTCTGTTGGTGTTTCCTTGGGTGTATGTGCAAGTTTGAGTTTGTGTGTGTGTGTCCATTGTCTGTTCCTTTTTAGGAAATTTTGACCTTACTACTGATTATTCACATCTTTCTACAGACTTTGAGACTAATGAGACCTTTCCGGAAGTCACCAATCTACCATTTAACCTTTAAATTATTGATTAGGCAGTTCAGGGCCCTTCCTTTCAGCCACTGCATGCTGTTGTCATCATTTAGTTGGCATCTTCCTTTACAAAAAGATAACCAGAACGCCATATTTTGTTTTCTAAATCTCCTTTTTTTTTTTTTTTTACAAAACTGTAGTTTACCTCATTACTTGTCAGGTCAATGTAAACAAGTGCTGCGTGTCTGTTTGGGTGTCTGTGTCTGAGTTTCTTTGCGTGTCTTCTAGAGTGTCTATATGTGAATCCTTATGTGTGAGTGTGTGTGTGTGTATCAGTGTATGTTACTAACTTTACAACATTTCCAAGTTTAAATAGACACTTAAGAATAAAGTGCATATACGTTTTAGTCACTTGGTCAAAAATTGCACATGTCAAAGAAGGGGGGGGCCTGATCAATGGTTAAGTCAGGGGCCCCAAAATTTCTAGTGGCGGCCCTGCATATCGTCACGGAAAGGACAAAGGTTTTATATACATATATGTGCGCATGCGCGAAGCGCATCAGACGTTACTGTCTGTGACTTCTGGCATTGTCCAATAAACCCCAGATACACAAGACTCTGTTATCCAGCGTGACTCCTTTCTTTACTTGTTTTATATACGTTATGCTTAGCAAAAAATAAAATAAAAAAATGATGTGCTACTGAGTGGCTTACATAACCCTGTTTAACAAATTAAATTGCATATGCAGAAATATTGCAGAGGTTCAATAATATTTATTGTGTCCTAACACAAATTATACTTTGCAGTACTAATTGCATAATATATTACAGTTGCAAACTCATAGGGCCCAATACTATAAAGCTCTTTGGACTGGTGAGATTCTTTAAGAATGCTTGACAGTACTTCTATTTCTCTGGTAGATTTATTTAAAGTCTCATTTTACGCTGAACACAGGGGAGTATACTACATTTTCTTATGGGAAGGAGATGTATACGTTACAAAAATGCACAATGAAATTCATAATTTAAAGATCATACAAAACAAAGAATTGATCCATTCACACCAAATACTTTTAAAAAAAATAAAAATGCTCAGGTACATCAAAAATCGTAATAGGATTGTTCACTAAAATCGTATTTTATAAAAAATGTAATACCAGGAATAAATTGTACTAACTATGCACTGTATGGACGTAGGCTATGACTTTATGATGGAAGAAGTGACAGATTGGCTACTAGTTTATTGAACACATCCTTCATTCTGTTAGTGATTAGGAACACAGCTCCTTCATTTTAAAAAACACCATCCTGGGTAAACTTCCGGCAGCAGCCATGATGCCTGTTGCATATTACACTGGCTCCTGTAGTCGCTCTTTAAATCTAATGAATGCCTTCTGTTTTAAAAAGTATCCATACTTTATATTGACAACAAATTATGTAAAGTGGAACAATTTGATACCTTTATGGATGACCAATAGCTGCTACATTTAAATCATTCGAAAGCAAGGGCCTGCAGCTAGCTTCACACACAGGTCTCAGTTGTGTGGCGATACCAAGTTTACCTTAAGCCTTAAACTCCCCTCTCCTTGTGGGAGGCTATATACGCAAAAATAAAATGTCTAACTTTGAGACAGAGAAGATAGCAGTATGATTTTAAAGCTGTGATTATGCAATTGTTACCCCAAATATGCAGTCTTTAAAAGCAAGCATACTTGCTGCACTTGCAGAACTTTTTTACCTAGAAAAATTTGAATTGGAAGTCACAACGGCCCTTGATGCTGCTACTTTCACTGCTGACAGCTCATTCGAGACACCTAATTTACCAGCACTATCACCTCTGCAGATATATTCTGGAGAGTGCAGTCCTGACAATGGTTGGGAGACCCTGATACCGTCTACTAGTCTTATGTTACCTGACCTTAGTATGGAGTTGTCAAGAACGTACCTAAAGAGGAGGAGAAGAAGACCCAGACCTATAGGGTTAGAACCACTGAAGAGTTGGCGGTGCCTGAGTTGTGTGCAGCTCTAAGTAGTAAGCCTAGCATCAGAGAACAGATGGACAAGTTACCAGAGGTAGAGCTCCTTACAGATTGTGCCCTGAGGTTTGTCTTTGACGGGCTGCAGAGAAGAGCTGGTATTCTAAATAATCTAAACCTTTTAGCATCATGGCTGCTGTTTTCAAGTTGGTCTATGTTGAAGAACTGGAATTGGCTGAAGAGAGAAGACAGTTTACCGAACATTACATCTAAGTTTTGTGTTATGTGAGTTTTCTTAACTCTTAGTTTGTTAACATTGTGTAAGGACTGCTAAAGAATTAACTTTATGATGCATTTTGGCTGCTTTCTCTCTGGCACTTGCAGGTAGTAATTATCTGTCTATTGTTAGGTGTGCACATTCAGGACTAGATTTTGAGTGGAGTACTAGTGTTTGCACGCAAGCGATATCAGGGTTTTCTTGGCCGTTTGCAAGCATATTAAATTCTGCTTGTATTACAAGTTGAAAGTAAATTTGAATGCGTAAGCACAATCGTGATTTATGCTAGAATGATTACCATGACTTCAAAGCTCTGATTAACTGTAACTTGTGTCAAAAAAGTGTCACAACACATCAAAAATACTTTTAAAAGTACAGTTACACTCATAAAAAACACTAATAAAAATTATTTAAAGAAAAAAATATTTTAAATAACCACGATCGTGTTTGCGTGACTTGTGGGTGTTAGGTTTTTTCCAGCTACTTTGGCTCCATTAAAGATTATGGGGAAATGTGATTTTACGTTTGTGACTTCTCCAAGTCTATTTGTTACTACGCGTTTGTGAACACGAGAGCACAACATTTTTACTTTCAACTCTTAATGTGAGCGTGAATCTCGAAACGTAAGAAAAAATACTTCTAGAAGTTTTAATGCTCGAATCCGAGCTACTGCTCCACTCATAATCTAGCCCCATGTTGTGCAATATTATTTTATTTATAAGTTATTCCAGAGGTATTGGTCACAAATACTAAATGCTATGATTTTCTGAGAATTGCTGAATGTGAAATATGCCTGTTCCCTGTGATGCCATTTATGCAAGCTGTCCATTGCTGTAAATAGTTACTGTCTGATGTTTACCTTAATATGTTTGGTTTAATGATATGACTATTATACCTCCTTATGTGTTATAGATGAGATTAGTGGGTCTGACATAGTGGTACTCTGGGTATCAGGAATCCTTATAAGTTATGCTTATAATTATGTTGTTGGTGAGCTTTTTATAGCCCTATATATTATACATTATGTAGGTCTTTAGATCCATTCTAAAGGTCTGTCTAAGCCATTCATAACTACTGTTATCCATAGTTAAGAGAAAATTATATATATGCACTTGAGCGATTGCGTTTAGTGGGGTCGCAATATTGCTTTTCGCAACTCATGCTAACAATAGCCTATAATTTTTTATTATACCAAACATTTTATAACTAAAGATGAGGGTTTTATTAGGCAAACAATTTAAAAATATCTAGAGGGTCGCCTACCTTTCAGTAAAATGAACCCCCAAAAAAATGGTGCTCAGTATAGCCAAAATTCACTGTTTGAATACAGCCCCACCCAGACTTATTCTTTGTTTCGCACACCCTGTGCTTCCTAAGCATTTCAACACTGCTTACATGGATATCATTCCAGCCAAACATTTTCATTAAACCTAGCCTTTATTTTAACAAAGAGGGTCCAACACTGAAATGTGCAATGTTTCAATCTTATAATGAGCTCTTAGTCATACTTCTCATGCATGACTCATTGTCACACATTTCAATGTTGGACTGTGTTGCATTAAAGGTCTGTTTTAATTAAAATGTTTCACAGGACCGATATCCATGTATGCTCAGCATAGCCAATCAGTGTCTGTACTTGGAAATATTTACAGATCACACATTCTAGAAATTATATATTAATCAAAAGTAATTAAAGTATGCTCATTCCTAACTTTGAGCTCTTACTCAAGCGTGACAAAACAAGGAAATGTTTCTACCTGGTAATGGGAATTCAAAATGTAAACTGTATGTGCAGATCTATTAGAACAACTTGCTGCCATACTGAACTTTAAAGATTCTAAACCCACCAAAGGCAGTTGATGGAAATACCCTAAATGCACAAAGGGATTTACAGCTTATTTGTGTGCATGATTAAGGGCAAACAAATGCATAGTCAATACAATTTATATACAGAGATTGTTTGTGAAAACTACTGCATCCATTATGGATTGTCTATCTGTGTGGTGTATGCATGAAATCTACAATTGCTAAAGGACTTATTGAGATTCATGGCAGTTCAGGAGCTAGTTTATTTGAATAGTATACAGATTCAGCCCTTTTTGAAGTTAATATATATTTATTTTTTTAATCCTCACATATTATAGCTCAGACTAAAAAGACCAATATGTGATTTGCAACTTATGTAGTGTATATATTTACCTAATATTAGCAGCTTCTCTGTACAGAAGATAAAAAAAGAAATGTAAAATGTACTTATCTACTTTCTTATTTCTTATCCAGTGCAAAAAAAGCTGGAAAATTCCTGGTTTCAGTTCTTTCTTTATAGAAATTTGACACAATCTCTTTCCTTTTTGAATACTCTGAAAATAACATATTTTCTTAAAGGGACACTGTACCCAAAAAAATTATTTTGTGATTCAGATAGAGCATGCAATTGTAAGCAACTTTCTAATTTACTCCTATTATCAAATTTTCTTTATTCTCTTGGTATCTTTATTTGAACTGCAAGAATGTAAGTTTAGATGCCGGCCCATTTTTGGTGAACAACCTGGGTTGTCCTTGCTGATTGGTGGATAAATTCATCCACCAATAAAAAAGTGCTGTTCAGAGTACTGAAACAAAAAAAAAGCTTAGATGCCTTCTTTTTCAAATAATGATAGCAAGAGAACAAAGAAAATTTGATAATAGGAGTAAATTAGAAAGTTGCTTAAAATTGCATGCTCTTTCTGAATTACAAAATACATTTTTTTGGGTACAGTGTCCCTTTAATGTATATAGGTATATAATATGATATTGAGCACATCATTTTTATATAGACAATATTGTGATTACAATCGTTAAAAAGGAAAGATATAATTTTTGAGTTAATGTTCCTGCTTTAGCAAATCATCTTTTCCTTTAGACTAAATGTTTTTTTTTTTTTGCATGACATAAATAAATCACAGTGTTTACCAATGCAGTACAACTACTTAAGACACTTCAAATGATTTATGCAATCGAGATAGAACCAATCCTACACCGCAATGAACCACATAATTAGTGCTGTAGGGATTGAAGTAAATAATAAAATGATGATCTGCCAAACTCTTAATCAACAATTAGCACTTAAACATGTACGCAAAAATATGGTCTCATTATAACCTCTTCAAAGTCATGCATAGGTCTCATATGATATTCAGTGATACTGCATGATATACAGTGTACAATTGTGTATATAAACTGTATTGGAAAAAAGTGTCATGCTAACTGTTGCCCTATAAGGGGTTTATTGTGGCTCTTTACGCACATTGAAAGTAGCGTGCATATTAAAAGTTGAAAGCAAACGTGTGCCCTTATAATAAAAGTGTCTGATAAAAATTATTTTAAAAATTTGTAATAAAAAGTTATAAGGGCTCAAAGATATGAGGTCTCAGGTGTTAGAAAAAAAAGTCTGGAAAGGGCTTTAACATTGAGATACACACATATGCATGTCTGTATATATATATATATATATATATATATATATATATATATATATATATATATATATATATATATATATATTATATGTATTTATATGTGTAAATATGTATTTACAGACATATACACATATAAACACATACATACATAATGCAATTTATATATATATATATATATATATATATATATATATATATATATATATATATATATAAATTGTAGCAAAGAAGCACTCACTGAACGATTCCAACTGTGACAAAAGGTTTTAATTCAAACAAGTGACGTTTCGGGACAGTAACAGTCCCTTCCTCTGACAAACTAACAATGTGAAAATGCAGGCCTTAAATAGGCACCAAACTACCCTCCCCCCAAGTTTGACCAATCATGGTCAAGTTTACATAACATATCTTACCCAGTGACCAATGGTAAACAATAATACAAATCAAGTGTATCAAGTGAGTTGTGTAAAGTAATTAAAACATAAGACCCCGTGTTGCTAATAGAATAGGGTGGGCAACCTCAGTCCAACCACATTAGTCAGCTAAATAACCTTAAAATTATAAACAAAATAAAGAAACACAACTGTGACACAAGGGGATCGTAATTCCACCAATCATAATAGCCCTAGTCTTGGAGATCGTAATTACACCAATCGGCAGTGATCTAACTTATGGGAATAGTAGTAGCACCAATCAGCACCAATGTGACTCTCCGTGTCCGATACGTCATAGCTCCATGCTTTCCAGTTACGCCCACCTGTCACTGGCGATACCTGTTAGATACAGCAGCAAGGGAATAACCCATCCTGCTAACTCTAACCGGATCGCTGCTTATTAAAAATATAGTACCGAGACCGCCCTTAGCTTAGCAGTAAAAAAGGTCTAGCAGTAAAGCTAGTCTTACTCAGAATCCATGTTAGTACTACCAACTCATGCATCAAAGGCGTTCAAACTAGATACCCCACAATGTCTTCCAAAGTCAAGTCTGTCACTTTATGCGTGTCAAAGCAAATTTGTGTGTGAACCCTATTATCAATACACTCTAATCCACAGCTAAAATAGTGCTGTCAAATACATGACGAAAACTAACCTATCAAAAGCGTGTCCACGCCCATACGGGCGTGTCAAAATGTCGCTAAATATTACCTGAATCTATGTGACAAAAATTGTGAGCGCACCTAGTTAGACCTTACCATAGTCCCTCATCTAGATGTGACAAGCGATGTCTATCATATCATCGATGACACCCATTGACAGACAGGAACAGACACGACTATACTCAGACCAATGTTACATCACTAATACAAATGTACTTGTGATTCTAATCCTCTCTATGTTTAAACTTCTTAAATGCAGGCTCATATCCAGTGCACCAATCACCACCCTTAAAGGTAAACTTTAAACAAAAAATGAAAATAAAAAATGAATAAGTCCCAATAAAAATATATTAGCCTTTCAGCACCCAAAATAAGTGATCACAAAAAAATTTGATATATGTCACTGTCAGCTCATTGTGAAGGCATCACAGGCTTGTCAACTGTCAATAAATATAGCGCTGATAATGAGTACGGTGTGAGACAGACCACCCAAACTAAAGGGCAACACGGGGTGTCAACAAAGTGAGACAAAGATAAAATAAAATTAAAATTAAAATCAATTTGTCCATATAATGGACAGGAGAATCACAACATGATGTTAAGAGAGCCTCATATGAGTTTCACATAAGGGCAATATGGAACAGAGGGATCAGCATTATCATAAATAGTATTGTGCTCATAGTCCAGTCAATTGTACTCAGGATCTAGAACTGTGTAACATCAAGAGAACTCAATAAGGAAAAAATAAAATGAAAGATAAGATAAAACTAAAAATTTTTATTTTTATTTCTACTCTGGCTTTTTCATGTATTATTATTATTTTTAGTTTTATCTTATCTTTCATTTTATTTTTTCCTTATTGAGTTCTCTTGATGTTACACAGTTCTAGATCCTGAGTACAATTGACTGGACTATGAGCACAATACTATTTATGATAATGCTGATCCCTCTGTTCCATATTGCCCTTATGTAAAACTCATATGAGGCTCTCTTAACATCATGTTGTGATTCTCCTGTCCATTATATGGACAAATTGATTTTAATTTTAATTTTATTTTATCTTTGTCTCACTTTGTTGACACCCCGTGTTGCCCTTTAGTTTGGGTGGTCTGTCTCACACCGTACTCATTATCAGCGCTATATTTATTGACAGTTGACAAGCCTGTGATGCCTTCACAATGAGCTGACAGTGACATATATCAAATTTTTTTGTGATAACTTATTTTGGGTGCTGAAAGGCTAATATATTTTTATTGGGACTTATTCATTTTTTATTTTCATTTTTTGTTTAAAGTTTACCTTTAAGGGTGGTGATTGGTGCACTGGATATGAGCCTGCATTTAAGAAGTTTAAACATAGAGAGGATTAGAATCACAAGTACATTTGTATTAGTGATGTAACATTGGTCTGAGTATAGTCGTGTCTGTTCCTGTCTGTCAATGGGTGTCATCGATGATATGATAGACATCGCTTGTCACATCTAGATGAGGGACTATGGTAAGGTCTAACTAGGTGCGCTCACAATTTTTGTCACATAGATTCAGGTAATATTTAGCGACATTTTGACACGCCCGTATGGGCGTGGACACGCTTTTGATAGGTTAGTTTTCGTCATGTATTTGACAGCACTATTTTAGCTGTGGATTAGAGTGTATTGATAATAGGGTTCACACACAAATTTGCTTTGACACGCATAAAGTGACAGACTTGACTTTGGAAGACATTGTGGGGTATCTAGTTTGAACGCCTTTGATGCATGAGTTGGTAGTACTAACATGGATTCTGAGTAAGACTAGCTTTACTGCTAGACCTTTTTTACTGCTAAGCTAAGGGCGGTCTCGGTACTATATTTTTAATAAGCAGCGATCCGGTTAGAGTTAGCAGGATGGGTTATTCCCTTGCTGCTGTATCTAACAGGTATCGCCAGTGACAGGTGGGCGTAACTGGAAAGCATGGAGCTATGACGTATCGGACACGGAGAGTCACATTGGTGCTGATTGGTGCTACTACTATTCCCATAAGTTAGATCACTGCCGATTGGTGTAATTACGATCTCCAAGACTAGGGCTATTATGATTGGTGGAATTACGATCCCCTTGTGTCACAGTTGTGTTTCTTTATTTTGTTTATAATTTTAAGGTTATTTAGCTGACTAATGTGGTTGGACTGAGGTTGCCCACCCTATTCTATTAGCAACACGGGGTCTTATGTTTTAATTACTTTACACAACTCACTTGATACACTTGATTTGTATTATTGTTTACCATTGGTCACTGGGTAAGATATGTTATGTAAACTTGACCATGATTGGTCAAACTTGGGGGGAGGGTAGTTTGGTGCCTATTTAAGGCCTGCATTTTCACATTGTTAGTTTGTCAGAGGAAGGGACTGTTACTGTCCCGAAACGTCACTTGTTTGAATTAAAACCTTTTGTCACAGTTGGAATCGTTCAGTGAGTGCTTCTTTGCTACAATTTATCTATTATCTCACAGCACCCTGACAAGCTGCAAAAGTTGGTGAGAGTGCACTTACACCATCGCTTGAAATATATATATATATATATATATATATACACAGTATATATATATATATATATATATATATATATATATATATATATATATATATATATATACAGGGAGTGCAGAATTATTAGGCAAATGAGTATTTTGACCACATCATCCTCTTTATGCATGTTGTCTTACTCCAAGCTGTATAGGCTCGAAAGCCTACTACCAATTAAGCATATTAGGTGATGTGCATCTCTGTAATGAGAAGGGGTGTGGTCTAATGACATCAACACCCTATATCAGGTGTGCATAATTATTAGGCAACTTCCTTAGGGTCAAAAGAAGGACTTGACAGGCTCAGAAAAGTAAAAAATAGTGAGATATCTTGCAGAGGGATGCAGCACTCTTAAAATTGCAAAGCTTCTGAAGCGTGATCATCGAACAATCAAGCGTTTCATTCAAAATAGTCAACAGGGTCGCAAGAAGCGTGTGGAAAAGCCAAGGCGCAAAATAACTGCCCATGAACTGAGAAAAGTCAAGCGTGCAGCTGCCAAGATGCCACTTGCCACCAGTTTGGCCATATTTCAGAGCTGCAACATCACTGGAGTGCCCAAAAGCACAAGGTGTGCAATACTCAGAGACATGGCCAAGGTAAGAAAGGCTGAAAGACGACCACCACTGAACAAGACACACAAGCTGAAACGTCAAGACTGGGCCAAGAAATATCTCAAGACTGATTTTTCTAAGGTTTTATGGACTGATGAAATGAGAGTGAGTCTTGATGGGCCAGATGGATGGGCCCGTGGCTGGATTGGTAAAGGGCAGAGAGCTCCAGTCCGACTCAGACGCCAGCAAGGTGGAGGTGGAGTACTGGTTTGGGCTGGTATCATCAAAGATGAGCTTGTGGGGCCTTTTCGGGTTGAGGATGGAGTCAAGCTCAACTCCCAGTCCTACTGCCAGTTTCTGGAAGACACCTTCTTCAAGCAGTGGTACAGGAAGAAGTCTGCATCCTTCAAGAAAAACATGATTTTCATGCAGGACAATGCTCCATCACACGCGTCCAAGTACTCCACAGCGTGGCTGGCAAGAAAGGGTATAAAAGAAGAAAATCTAATGACATGGCCTCCTTGTTCACCTGATCTGAACTGCATTGAGAACCTGTGGTCCATCATCAAATGTAAGATTTACAAGGAGGGAAAATAGTACACCTCTCTGAACAGTGTCTGGGAGGCTGTGGTTGCTGCTGCACGCAATGTTGATGGTGAACAGATCAAAACACTGACAGAATCCATGGATGGCAGGCTTTTGAGTGTCCTTGCAAAGAAAAGTGGCTATATTGGTCACTGATTTGTTTTTGTTTTGTTTTTGAATGTCAGAAATGTATATTTGTGAATGTTGAGATGTTATATTGGTTTCACTGGTAAAAATAAATAATTGAAATGGGTATATATTTGTTTTTTGTTAAGTTACCTAATAATTATGCACAGTACTAGTCACCTGCACACACAGATATCCCCCTAAAATAGCTATAACTAAAAACAAACTAAAAACTACTTCCAAAACTATTCAGCTTTGATATTAATGAGTTTTTTGGGTTCATTGAGAACATGGTTATTGTTCAATAATAAAATTAATCCTCAAAAATACAACTTGCCTAATAATTCTGCACTCCCTGTATATATATATATATATATATATATATATATATATATACACAAATACAAAATTTGGTTTAGTACACCTTACAAAAAGTTTATATACACATCTTTGGGAGTGCTGCCAATATGACCCAGTAATCACACAAACAAAAATGTATCAGCGCACATCCATTTTCAAAAGCACAACATATTTTTTTAACTCCTAAAAAAACTTGTCTGCAAACAACATCAAGAGACAACTATTCTTTTTAAATAAAATTGGGATCTTAGTCACACAATATGGCCATATTTTGCTTAGTCAGTCACCACTTACAAGGTGCCCCAATATAGACTGGTCCTAACACTACAGTCCTTTGCCTCAGAGGGCTGAATCATTCCTGCTTTTACTCTTCATAATAGAATGAGACTCCCTAGCTTAATATTCACAACTCTATTACACTGTCATGAGCACACCTGAGCTTGGGTGGGGTGCTTTAACCAATGGGAGATGGTCAGTCTCCCTAATTATGTTTTAATACAGATACAAAATTTGGTTTAGCACACCTTGCAAAAAGTTTATATACACATCTTTGGGAGTGCTGCCAATATGACCCAGTAATTACACAAACAAAAAGGTATTGGCACACATCCATCTTCAAAAGCACAACATATTTTTTGAACTGCTGCAAAAAAAATGCCTGCAAACAACATCAAGACACAACTATTCTTTTTAAATAAAATTGGGATTTTAGTCACACAATATGGCCATATTTTGCTTAGCCAGTCACCACTTACAAGGTGCCCCAATACAGACTGGTCCTAACACTAGATCCCACAGAGGGCGTGTGAGTGTGTATTTTTCCCACTTTTCGCACTCCATTGAAGTCTATAAGGCAATATGTTAAAGCGGTCACAATATTCTGTTTATAATGTGCGTCGGGTTAGCGCACAAGCAATAATTTTTACTTTCAACTACTCCTAATCTAGCCCACTGTGTTTTATCAATAATAACAGTTACATATATACTATATAGGGCCAGAATGCACGTTGCTTGCTAAATAGTTTTTTTCCCATGTAAACATAGCTAAAAGTAAGTTTATGAAAGTAAATTATTTATGTGTGAGTGAAACCCAATGCGTGCTAACAGCTGGACTTTGGATATTGTGACCTTGTTAACTTCTTCTTCGCTTGAATGCTCACCCGGCAACGCATTAGACCTACAGCGCTAAACACAAAGGTAGTTATGTATATTTTATGTTCCAATGTTCTTCACATAGAAGACATTTTTTTATTTTTAAATATACTGTATATTTCCATCAATAGTTTTTTTGTAAAATATATATCTTTACCTACATATCTATATGATTATATACAGGAATAGATAGATATATTTAGGTATATATATATATATATATTTTTTTTTTTAACAATACAAAGAACATTTTCTACTATGTGAAGAACATTGGAATGTAAAATATTTGCAGTACATACACAGTAAAAAACATGATAAAGTACTAAAATTGATTCAAACTGATTTTTCAACAGGAAATGGCTCCAAAGTGTGTATGTGTGTATGTATATATATATATATGTGTGTGTGTGTGTGTGTATATGCATGTGTGTATATATGTGTTTAGATGTGCATATATGTATGTATACAATTCAGAAGGAAGAGCCGGCATCCAAGGTATATAGATAAAAGTTCCAAAATTTATTCAAATAATTTAGTTGAAATAATCTTTATTGTCAAAAAGGAAGACAAGAGACATATCTAATACATCATGCCCCTAGTTCAGATAAACATATTTATATTCATTGTTACAGTCTCAGGACCTCTTATCATGTTCGATAAAGTTTTATAATTCCATATATCTGTCTCAAACAACATGAAAAAGAGTTGTAGGATGAAACAACTTCTCTCAGCAATTAGTATATCCATCCGGCTTTCCCAATGTATCTCCATCATTACTGAAATCTCTGAAAGTCCATAGAGTCCTAGGAAAAGCTCCCACCTACTGAAGTTGCCTTCAGGCATAGGAAATATATGAGGTCCTGTTTATTTTCCTGAAGTAGGAACGAAATTATCTATAGTCTTCCTTCCCCTCCCTTTTCTAATGTGTTTTCCTTTTATTTTAATAATTATAAACATTAAACATAAACTTTTGAAACTGTAAAACAATAAACTCATAACTGTATAACCTTTCCCGTCGAGCAGAGAGAGAACCATCAAATTGTATCTAAGATGTATATAAGTTCCCCATAAAAGACTTAGTGGCAATAAGTTTAGGAGAGATCCCCTATCGTGTTATAACTATTGAAAGACTTAAATTTCCCTTATCTCTCTTCTATCTCTGTTCATGATCCAGTGGACCCAAATCTTTTGGAAATGTGTTGTTGTATCCTGCAACCAAGAGGCAGATTCTGACATAGCATATATATTATCTAACCTGTTAATCACTTCTGACCACGTTGGTGAACCTGTTCTCCAGTGTTTGGCTATACATATCCTCGTGGTTGTACAAAGTATATTTATGAATATATTGGTAGCTAAGTTTAAGGATTCATCTGAAACATGCAAGAGGGCCTGCGCCGCCGTTAGCATCATAGATTTATCTAATAGGATACTTATCAATTTAGAAAGTTTGTTCCAAATTTGTTTAATCTCCCCACATTCCCACCACATATGCATATAATTTCCAATTTCTGCACAGCCTCTGTAACAGAGTCTACTTTTCTGCAATGTATAATGTGCAGTTCTTATGGGTGTAAGATACCACCTGTAAGATGTTTTAATAGAATTTTCGATAAGGTCTGCGCATATCAGTCCCTTGCTAATCCTAGAAAGTATTTGTGTCCATCTGTCATCATCATATGTTTCACTTAAGTCTCTTTCCCAATTCTCATGAAGCGGCAATTTGGAGCCTTTTTTTGCATCTTGTATTGCCAAGTACAGTTGTGATATTAGTTTTTTATTTCTACCTGGGGTTGCAATAATGCGTTCTGTTGTAGTGTATGGGTTTAGTGGTTTGTTTTGTCTGTATTTGTATATTGTGGTGGATATCTGAAGATATAGGAACCAATGTAAGGTGTCCGGCTGAAGTTTATCTTTCAGTTGGGTGTATGTGAGCATTTTACCTTTATCTAAAAAGTCTGCAACTCTGTAGAGGCCCTTATTTTCCCACTTACATATTAGTATTTGAAATTCTGCAGGAAGTATAGCACCCAGTGGTATTATCTTAGTACCCTTGGGTATGAGGCCTAGAGAAGATGTGAGGTATTTCCACATATGTTTGGACTCCTCTGTCACCTTGAGTTTGTATAGTGTTTTGTTTGTAGTGTTTGAGGTGTTCCAAACAATCGTGGCTGGATCATTCACCCCAGCTAAGTCTGCCTCTAGTCTAGTCCAAGTTATTTCTCGACAGTTTTTGCTTATCAGCGTAATTTGTGACAACCTAGCTGCCTGATAGTAGTCTAACAAATTGGGCACCCCCACTCCCCCTAGCTGTTTGTGTTGTTTTAATAGTTGGGAGGCTATTCTAGCTGTTTTGGGTCCTCGTAGGAATCTAATTAGGTCCATCTGGAGATCTGCTAGCTCTCTTTGCGGTACTTTGATTGGTAATGCTCTGAAGAGATATAATATTCTCGGTAGAATATTCATCTTTATAATCGATAATCTGCCATACCAGGAGAAACACCCCCTCCTCCATCTACCCAAATCCCTTCTTACGGTCTTAAAGATCTCAGTATAGTTTGCCTTATAGAGTCCCTCTAGTGTGTTTGTTATGTTAACTCCCAAGTATTTGATATATTTTTTAGCCCACTTAAAGTCAAAATTCGCTTCTATCAACTTACGAGTATGTAGTGGTAGTGTCAGTGGTATAGCCTCACACTTATCTGAATTTATTTTGAAGCCTGAGATTTTTGAAAATTCATCAATGACTTGATATAGATGAGGGAGTGATCTTAAAGGTTTCGTCAATGTAAGCAAAATGTCATCCGCAAATAAGGTGAGTTTATATTCTTCTTTGTTAATTTTTACTCCGGTAATGTCTTTTGCTCCCCTGATGTAGGCCGCTAAAGGTTCTATGCTTAGTGCAAATAATAGAGGAGATAGCGGGCAGCCCTGACGTGTCCCATTTAATATTTTAATTGGCCTAGACTGATGGCCCGTTGCTCTGATAGTTGCTGTTGGGTCTGAATACAGGTTTTTAATAGCCGTCATGAATTGTCCTTTGAAACCCATGAATGTTAGTGTCTCAATCATATATTCCCAGTCGACCCTATCAAACGCCTTCTCTGCGTCCAGAGATAGGAGCAGAGAAGGTGTTTTTGTCCCCACCAAGTACTCCACCAGAGACACCGTTCGTCTCACATTATCTGGGGCTTCCCTTTCTTTTATGAATCCTACCTGGTCGGGATGTATCAATGAGGGTAGATATAATTTGAGCCTATTTGCTAAAATTTTTGTAAAAATTTTTAAATCTTGGTTAATCAATGAGATCGGCCTATAGTTTTGGTATTTTTTGGGATTCCTTCCTGGTTTGGGTATAACCACTATTTTGGCCTGCAATATGTCCTGTGGGATACGGGTACCCTGCATGATGTCATTGCAGAATTTGTGCAAGTGGGGGACCAGACATTTTTT
Organism: Bombina bombina; assembly: GCF_027579735.1. NCBI lineage: Eukaryota > Metazoa > Chordata > Amphibia > Anura > Bombinatoridae > Bombina > Bombina bombina. Next base: position 1,323,716,165 of record NC_069500.1, read on the forward strand.
AAATACTTTATAATATTCACCTGAGAACCCATCAGGACCCGCCGCCTTGCCTATTTTAAGATCTTTTATTGCTAGGGCGATTTCGTTTATTGTTATTTCTGTGTTTAAGGCTTCCATGTCTGTAGCATTAAGTTTCGGGAGTTTAGCCTTTTGCAGAAAATGGTGTCTAAGTGTTTTTGTCTGAGTAGTATGTTGAACTTTTTTCCCGTCATAAAGAGATTCATAATATTGTGCAAAGCAGTCCGTTATGTCTTGAGGGTGATATATTAGCGTCCCGTCTTCTTTTTGTAGTTGTTGTATAGTTAGATTTTTCGTCCTTTCCCTTAGTTTGTGAGCTAGAAATCTATCTGGCTTATTAGCATATATAAAGTAATGTGCCTTCAACTTATGCATAGCTCTGAGGGAGTTCTCATTTAAAATCTTAGCTAGTGTTTGTCGCTTATGTGTAAGTTTATTGAAAATATCTGAGGTTAGTGTGCTTCTATGTTGGATTTCAAGCGTTTCTATTTCCTGTTGGAGTATCTCTATGTGAGCCTTAACTTTTTTTGTGTATAGAGCTTTTTCCTTTATCAATAAACCTCTTATGAATGGTTTGTGAGCAGCCCACGTGATTGTTGGGGTGGTTTCTGGGGTTGTGTTTATCTTCCAGTATTCTGTCAAGTTATGCATAATTTTGTCATATAATTCAGGTTTCTTCAATAAATTTGGATCATAAGTCCATGACCTTTGTCTGTCCACATTGACCAGTCCCTCTAATTGTATCTGGATAATAGAATGGTCCGACCAGACACATGCATGAATTGTGGAGCTGTGTAAACTGGGGAGTAGAATCTGACTAATAAATATATAATCTAATTTGGTATAAATTTTGTGTGCTGGGGAGTAGTAAGTATGGTCATTCGTCTGCCCATATAACGTTACCCAGGTATCTATCACATTATGAGATTCTAAGATATTCTTAATATTTTTAGAGATGGAATTATGTCTGGTTTGTTTATTAGTGAGTTTGTGGGGCGTATCTACTTTGTGTGTTTTCAGATTAATATTAAAGTCTCCGGCTAATATGATTTTTGATTGTGACCATTGTGTCAGTAGGTGTGACAAGTGGTGAAAAAAGTTGTGCTGTTGTTCATTGGGTGCGTATATATTGCAAAGTGTAAGCGAGGTGTCTAGCATACGTCCTCTCACTATAAGATACCTGCCCTCTTTATCTGTCAGCACTTCTTCTTTGATAAAGTTAAGTGCATCATGTATAAGTATTGACACTCCTCTCTTTTTTTTGTCAGTCGTGGAGTGGTATTGTTGCGTGAAATATCTACTCCAATATTTGGGTATTTGATTATTTGTAAAATGGGTTTCTTGCAAGAATATAATATTAGCATTTAGGTTGTGATACTGTGTAATTGCTGTTTTTCTTTTATTATCTGTATTTAACCCCCTTACATTATGTGAGATTATTCTTATCTTGGGAGTCATGAGTCAGTTCCCCTCCCCTTCTCTACCTGTAGCTGACCAATATCTCCACTTGCAATGTTATGAAATCCTCTGCTCTCCTGTATAACTTTTCCTGATGGAGAAACTTTCGTCTCACCTGCTCGACGGTACATAAAATAAATTGAAATAAACAAAAAACAAACAACAATAAACATTTGAATCTTATAACATTGTTTTTCCCTGTAGCATATTTGCATAGTTCTAACCATAATGTCGGGATAGTAGTTTCTTAATATATAGAGTTACTAACAGCTTAAATTTATTGAAAGTGGGAATTATATATATGGTCTAAGGAGCGGGTTGTAGTGGCATACGGCAAATATATTGCCCAGATCTTATGTGAATGTTGGACTTAATCTGCTTATCCTCCATCATAAGTAACCAATGACTATATATAACATAAATTTTACATCTTTATGTCCATCAACATATCCCAAGCAAAGTTAGTTTTGTAGATTGACATTTATATACTCATCTGTATCCAGTATCCTCTGCCAATATTATGAGGGACACATGCAGGGTATAGTCCAAAAGATCAGGGAATAGCGCTCTTCTAAGGATGCACCAAAAGAAGGCAAAGAAAAAAAAATCCCAGCCTCGGTCACTGTCTACTCCATGATTCAGGGTCTTTGTTTCTTCTTTGGAACTTTAGACCACTTCTCTGTTTGAGAGATGCTTTGTTGTTGTCCGCGTGGTCTTCTTCTGGTGTCTGGCTGACTTTCCCGCATTTCTGGACATTCTAATTTGAGAAGTTGGCAGGCCTCTGAGATATCCTCTTTGACTTTCACTGTGGTTGTTTTACCATCTTGGAATATATGAAGCGCGAAGGGGAATCCCCATCGATACGCTATTTGATTCTTCCGTAGCAATTGTGTTAGGGGACGTAGTGCTGAGCGTTTCTGTAAAGTTCTGAGACATAAGTCTTGGTAGAATTGTATTACAGATCCTTTGAATTTAAAAGTCGGATTCTTCCTAGCTGCCGCCATTATCTCCTCCTTTTCTTGAAAGCGGGATAATTTAGATATTATATCTCTTGGAGGTTCCCCCTCCTTTGGTTTTGCTCTAAGAGCTCTATGAGCTCTTTCCATTTGAAATTTTCCGTCTTCAGATGTCCCTGTGATGGCATGAAATAGATGTTTTAAATACTCATTTAGTTCTGTTGCAGTTATTGATTCTGGAACACCCTTTAGGCGTATGTTGCACCTCCTGCTTCTATTTTCTAAGTCTTCCATCTTTTCAAGAATATCTTCTATATCCTGTTGTTGATCTGTCAGTTGATGTGTAATGTTAGTGATATCTTCTTCTATGGATTCATCCTTTTCTTCTAGTGTTTCCACTCTTGTTCCAAGATCCAATATATCTTGTTTAATTTCTGCAAGACTGCTTATTATTGTATTTTGAAATGAATCCATTTTTTCCCACATCTTATTAAAGTTTGCATTGATATCTTTTTTGGAGACTAGGTGCCTTAAGTCCCCTTTAGTAGCAGGAATGTCACCATCATGTTGCTGAGGTTCCAATTCATGTTCTAACTCCTCATCTTGTGTGTTAGGTTCCATTTCCTTTATTTTATCACTTTTAGATGATTTGAAGAAAAGATTTGCTGCAGCAGATTTACATGGTGTAGATAATTTATTTTGTCTTTTAGTTGCCATGTTGCAATAAAGATTGCTAGTGCTAGAGAAACTGTGCTGCCTTTGCTTTTGTATGTTAATGCAGAGTCATCAGAGTTCAAACAATGCAGAAAGCAGCCTTTAAAGTCTTTAGTTAATGAGGGCAAATGCAGCTGTTATCTCAAACTGTATCTTCATTAAAATTTAAATGCTGCAGCTTTTTTTTTTTTTTTTTCTCCTTTATTTAAAAAAGTTTATACATAGACCAGTTGTAATCTCTGTTGCCTTTAGCTTATATTGTAGCTTGGGAAAAGTTATGAGGGAGAAGTGCAAACTGTCACTGTTTCATTTCTCTGCATTAAGATTATGAACTGACTTCTCCACACTTGCTTTATCTTAATATTTATTTCCCTCAGTCTTAAGTATCACTATATGTAGTGCTAAAACCTCCCTGGTTTATTTGTGTATCGATTTCCCTTTGCACTGTTTAAAATAGATTGTTAGGCATTGTGTGATATTCAGCAGCTAGCTAGGAGTCCTGTCTGGTGGCCATCTTAGTTTATTCCCACATGGCTATATAAAGTTTTATAACTGTTATATTCTCATCATCCTTAAGCCTGTATATTGTTTATAGGCTTACCAGACTTCTAGTGGAGATGTATCAGGTTATTGTTGATGCTGAGATGATTTTTCTGTCTCCATTTCTGAGTAGCTCCTTTTTCTTGTTTCCCTGCAGCTTGTAAAATCTTTCTCCATCTTGAATTCCTTTATCTGCAGTTTTGTGATCACATTTTTGGTTGCTGTCTGCTATTGTAAAGTGTATTTAATGTCCTATAACAGACCTGCAAGCTTTTGAGAATTATAATCCCACTTTCTCTTGAAACTACAGCAGGAGCTCACACTTTACATGTCTGCCACCATGCTCATCCAGGCTCCGCCCCCTCTATTCAAATAATTTAAAAGGATAAACACAGCATTGGTCAAAGCAACATGGGCGCAGCACTAACAGGCATATGCGTTTCGGACATATCCATAGTCACAGCCTGAAGTGCTAGCCCGCACATTTGTTTAAAAGGCATTAAAACAATAGTGAGTGGTTATGCAAAAACACACACCCAAATGTATATCGACCAATAATAGCGTGCCAAATTTAACACACCCTCCACTACCAGCTTAGTGCTCAAAATTACCATACTTAAATTCAATCTGACAAATATAGAGAATGCTTCAGATGACGTGGATAAAATGAAAAATTATTTAGACTCTTGTATGTTTACTACTCGGGGGCACATGAAGCATTCTCTATATTTGTCAGATTGAATTTAAGTATGGTAATTTTGAGCATTAAGCTGGTAGTGGAGGGTGTGTTAAATTTGGCACGCTATTATTGGTCGATATACATTTGGGTGTGTGTTTTTGTATAACCAATCACTATTGTTTTAATGCCTTTTAAACAAATGTGCGGGCTAGCACTTCAGGCTGTGACTACGGATACATCTGAAACTCGTATGCCTGTTAGTGCTGCGCCCATGTTGCTTTGACCAATGCTGTGTTTATCCTTTTAAATTATTTGAATACATTTTGGAACTTTTATCTATATACCTTGGATGCCGGCTCTTCCTTCTGAATTGTGTTTGCTCCAGTTTTCTGCCGTGGCATCCAGTCTGTGCATTCATTTTGGAGCGGTTCTTTGCACTAAAGATTCCAGAGCGGAGCTACTTTCCATTGACAAGAGGCGTGGTGACGTCAACACTCTACCCACGTACAAGCATCTTGGCGAGACTCTGTGAGCCCTACTAGTGAATGCGGGATGATCTGAAATTTCCTTCGCATAACGGCACAGAGGTGAGGACTTACCTGGGGATGATCCTGGATCACAAGTAAGGAGTTCACTGCGGATGCTTGGTGGGCGATACCTGCACACACCTGGTTGTTTGTGCAGCAGTATCAGTGATTGTTTTTGCTACAATACACGCCTGCTTTTCTACTTGTCTCTACTTGTGTTTACACACAATTTTGACTCTTGCCATAAATCTGGATATATTGCTGGAACCCACTTTTACACACCAGCTACTTAAAGCTTTGGGCTAAGTGTTTGGTTTTTTTTGTGTTGCTTATATATGTATGTATATACATACTAAAATACATAAATACCCATGTATATACAAATATGTGTGTCTCTTTGGTGAGGGGAATGTTGATGAATTAGACAATTATAAGGTCAGAAAAGGACCCACACTGAGAGATGCCTCCAGATTCTATCCAATTCAATCTAGGGGAGAAATCCTAGAAAATTTTCAAAGGGTGTAACAAGATCTAACCCGATTAGCTTACTCCTTTGAAACAAAGAAACATCAGAATTTAACAAAGGATACATTTTTAACTCTATAAAAGCTAGGAGAGCTTAAAAAATTAGTAATTAGGTTAGCTGATAAGGTGGGGTCATTTGTGGTAATGGATAGATCATACTTTGTAAGTGAATCATTGCGACAACTGAATGACCCTCTTTAATACACAAAGTTGAACTCTAACCCCACCAGACGTTTCCAGAGAGAACTTGTACAGTTAATTGATGATGGGAGGGAGGAGGGTTTTCTGGATGAGAAAACCAGCAAATATATTTTTGTGGATCACCGAATTATTCCCATCTTCAATTTTCTGCTGAAAGTGCACAAATCCCTGTCTAATGTGGTTGGAAGACCCGTCATCATTGGTATAAATTCTATATTTAAACATCTCTCAGAGTGGTTGGATGAAATACTGCAACCACTGGTCAAAGAATTACCCAGCTATCTGAGAGACACCAAGCAGTTACTACTGGAGATGGAGTCCATCACCTGGAACAAGGATTATAATTGGCTGACAGTGGACATGACAATCCTTTACTCATCTATCCAACATAGGAAGGGCCTGGAAGCATTGAATTTATTTTTAGTAAGGTTTCATCTTTATTATGAAAACTTTTGCAATTATATAATCTGAGTAGTCGAATTGCTGTTGACCCACAACGTCTTTGCCTTTGAAGGTGAATATTACCTCCAAATATGTAGGACAGCAATTAAGGCAAAACTTACCCCCTCCTACGCAAAACTATTTATGGGTTGGTGGGAGCTGTCCCACATCTTTGGAGGAAAATAACCCCACAAAAATCACAGATATATTAACGATTTAATCTTTATCTGGGATAGGGATAGGTGAAGGACTTTGTTTCTCAGCTAGCTTGCTGTTTCCTCAGGCATCAGGCAGAGATGCCTGAGGAAACAGCAAGCTAGCTGAGAAACTAGTTGCATTTTAATACACAGTGATATATGTATACACTGTGCTTTTAAAGAACATTGTTTTAATAAAAGTGATTTTAAAACTTATCACTTGACTGAGAGCTTGTTCATGTTTGTTTGCGGTTGGAGACTACAGCCTAGACTGAGACCTGTGGGAAAAGAACAGTGAGCAGGAACACTGTGAGATTCCAGTATGTACTACTAAGCATGAGTGAGTGCTGCCACACTTGTGAGTACCTGAACATCTGTTATCACATATTTGTACACCATCTGTACTTTATTACACTAGGAGGCGCCCTTCTGTGTGTTTGTTTTATACCATCACAGATTACAGTTAACCTCTTCTATTTGGGAAGGAGCTGCAGTGAATTCAAGAATAAAAGACCATTGGAAGCAAGTCCAAATGGACAACACTTTTCTCAGTGATTGATTCACCTATGGACTGATAAGTTACATCATTTTGTATATTTTATCACACTATATATACACTATATTTTTGTTGTATTTTGTAATCTGTTGACATTATAGGAGTGATCTAGCACTATATATATTATGTGTATATTAGCACCCCCTTGAGTGGTGACAGAGTATTTTCATCTGGTTGGTTACATTAATTCAGAGTATGATGTCATAAACTTCTGGCAATAACTTCCCATATCTGTGTATCCATTACAACTCTCTAGTTCCCTATACTCCATACTCAGTAATTTAAAAAGTACTTTTGAATGTATATGTATACTTGTTATCTTCAGATACCATAAATTTCTAGCTCTTTAAGTTTAAATTTATGCACAGACATGATTTATTATATACTGTAAGGTTTTATGTAGTCATTTTTTGCCTTGTGGTTTTTCCTCACTAGTATTAACACCGGAGAGACAGGGAATTAATTATATTTGTGCCTACTGTCGAACAAATCAAATGTAAATTTCATTGTGTGAAAGGGCCATATAATTGCTATATATGGTTATGGACAATAACTTTAAAGAAGATTGGTAGATCTCTAGATACACCTAGCCAAGAAATATATAAGGACTACTAGATGGATCATACTAATGGAGCAGAATGACTATTATTGTTATTAATATTATTATTATAAAGCAAGTTTAGTTTGTGAACACTATTCAAAAATAATCTAAATATTAACATATTAACATATTCCATTATAGGATATTTAATTATTCTCCTTATGTGAAGGTGCGAATGCTATAGGTACGATCTGTTCCAATGTTTTGGTTAAGCATTAAATAGTTTCCAATTATAACTAGAGGGAGTGGCTAAGAAGCGGCCATGATCAGTCGCATTTTATGAAGCTCCTGGGAATATTCTTTAGATTGATAAATAAACTCGGGATATAACTTTTATTTTCCTCAAATATCTATCAGATCCCTCCACTGCTCGTTCTGTAGTAATGAAAGTCTCTGTGATTCCCGCATCAGTCTAAACAGGAGCTGATTTAGCCTATTATGACCTTAGGCTGTCACCGTTAACTGGAGCCTACAAAAGCCTACAACGATCACTCAAGCTTGACGGTTTTCTCTCTGGGCTCCAGGATTGTCTATACTAATATCTGTATCTGGAGACTGTAGCCCTATTGGGATTATCACATCCGGAATCCTCTGTGGAATAACTGTAAACTATAGGTGACGGTCTACATATATATACTTTTATACCTAATCAAACCCCCCCTGGTAATCCGGGTTCTATTGGGCTAGTGGGCTGCTGGCTACATATAGCAGGACTGAGGACTTTAGTCTTATCGCACTAACCTTATTCCAAGATCTTTCCCCAACGATGGATGCACAGTTTGAGAACCTCAAAGCTGAAGTCAGAGAGGCCTTCATGAAAGATGGCGCTCAGCCGTCACTCTCATCTAAGCACGCTCCCAGTCTGGCACCGAGGTTATGCTCTACAACAGATTTGCCTTTAATCGTTAGCTCCGGAGAGCCTAAGGAGACCCCAAGATCCGTGGACAGCTTAGGAGGAAGCCTAAAAACATCTGACTCACTCACCTCACACGCTTCGAAGGTGACACAGCAGCAAGTTCTGACACCGAACATTACCTTGTTATACAATCTCAAGCAATCTACCTTAGAGGAGCCTGCATCGAGTTTCCAGCGGATTAATCCAGCTACAGATAGCAGCCTAAAAACTACCCTTCAGCTCCCGGTGGCCTGTTCTGGAGATGTGGCCGGCTCCGGGATGGGCCATTGGGGACTACACCATAGTTGCCTCGCAACAAAGCAATTCCTTGGGTGGGTCTTGGTACTGATATCTATCCCTTCAAGACAACTCTGCATAAGAGACTGCCGTGATCCCCCCTTGATCTTAGACAAGGACATGTATACAGAACGGGACTTCCCATACAGCAGTTCAGTTCAGAGCAGAGATGGTATAGGCTAGATATAAATCAATTTTTGATTAATCTTTTTTCTTCTAGGGGAACTGAGTCTGCAATTGTATGCATGCTGAATGTAGACTCTATTTATCCCTATGCCTCTTCTCTGTTTGTTTTTGCTGGGTTTTTTTTAGTTTTTCAGCATCCAGCCAATAGTGAATTTTTTTTTCTTTTTATATATATATATATATATATATATATGTTTAAGATGTAATTTTCATATCACACTGTTGAGCCTTTCTATATTGTGTTATGTGACCTATAGTGCCCTGATTCAGTTTTATTGAGCCATAAAATACATAGCAGACATATTCATAGCCTCCTGATACATAATCCAGATTTAACTTTCCCTGCTAATAGCCCTCTAGTGGGCACTACATTCCCCATATGCTTAGAGATGAGAGGGCTGAGAGCCCCTATTTTAGCAGACTAAATCATATTAACTATGTACATGGGCCCTAACAGTAAAAAGTGTGTAACCTGCTTCAGATCTTGTATATACTCCTACTTTAGGGCTAGAGGCATATATTGGTTGATTGTCTTTAGAATTGAATCTCGCTTACCCCACCTAAGGTCTAACTGCGACATATGCTTATATGTTCCAATAGCGTCTAACATCCTCCATTTTGACCTTATATGCTCTAATCCTATTCAACACCCTTAATATGCCCTTGAAACTATTGAATCCATTACACCCCTTAGCTTAAAGACTGCCCCCCCTATGAAATGGGATTCTTTCTTTAATTATCTAACCTACTAGTTATCCCATTTCAGTCACCCATTACTTTTATGAATTGGCATCTTCTTTATCTATTCATAATATATATTCTTATTATATTTAATGTACACATATCAACTCCTAATAGACAGATACTCCATCCTGCTTATATTATATTATGTTTTAAAACAATGCTTTGCTAGCACCCATGAGCCCAGCCACCCTCCCTATCTTCTCATTTGAGCAGCTCTTGCCTGCTGAACTCCCCCCCCCCCTCCATATCTGAACAGCTAGGCCCAAAAGAGGCCATCTTGTAAGCTAATTTCCTCCTCTAGATTGTTTTACTCTCCATGGGTCCAAGAGTGAATTCTCATATTAAAAGAGGAAGCAAATATAGGAAACTCATAATAAAACTGAGGTCCAAGACACTTTTCCACAGCACCCGGATATGTTCCACTATTTACGCCTAATATGACTTGTAAGTTTTATTCACTTGTGGTTACTTTTGTTTCTAGTAAGTACGCTTTCCACATTGTTATTTGGGTGATGTGATGTTCCATCTTTGTTGTTTAACATGCACAACCTCAATAAAAAAATTATTTAAAAAAAATAAAAAAATAGTTACCAATTATAGATAAACAAGTTTGTTTCTGAAACATATATATTGTTTTAAAACTGATATGAATGTAAAGTTGATATTCATTCAATGTATATCCTTTCTCTTTCAAATGTATATACTGCATGAAATAAGAAAATGGAAGGAAGGTTGTCAGGGTTAAATCCGTGGTTATGTTTTTAACCAATCATATGCATTTGCAACGTTTAAAGTCCAGAGTGGCTAACAGACTTCATTACGATTATGGCTGTTCCGCCGAAACACATCAGTGAGTCTAAAGATTTGCTGAATAACCTTCCTCACCTTTTTGCTGTCAATTTTGCAATATGGAATTTTAATTGAAGCAGTCAAATAAAAGTTACTTTTTACGATTCATGGAAGTGCTCCTCCATTTTTTCTTTGTATACAAATATGTGCACATGTTTAAACACACATACACATATTTAGTCATATTTATATATATATATATATATATATATACACACACACACACACACAGAGAAGCACACTCACAGGAACGAACAACTGGCTCAATACTATTGTTAGCCTGTTCTATGGCGATTTACCACCTGGGTGCAGCTTCTTTTAGCCCAGTAATGCTTTTCACAGAGAAAAACTTTCCTGTAGTATATCAGTCTGATCCCGCCTATTACGGGCAGGCCAGCGCCGAAATACCAGACAATTTCTCTCTGACCAAGGTACACAGCAACCCCAGACAATCGTTTCGGCCGTCATTGGGCCTTGTCAGTGAGGTGTAGCCATATTCCTCTAAGCACACTGAGCAAGGAGTCCACGTCTAGTTTCCCCTTTTTCCCATAGGGATACTAAATACACACAGAGAGAAATGCACTCACATGAACGAACATCTGGCTCAATACTATTCTTAGCCTGTTCTATGGCGATTTACCACCTGGGTGCAGCTTCATTTAGCCCAGTAATGCTTTTAACAGAGAAGAACTTTCCTGTAGTATATCAGTCTGAACCCACCTATTTACGGTCAGACCAGCGCGAAATACCAGGCAATTCCTCTCTGAACAAGGTACACAGCAACCCCAGACGATCGTTTCGGCCTTCATTGGGCCTCATCAGTAAGGTGTAGACTTATTCCTCTAAGCACAATTTATATATATATATATATATATATATATATATATATATATATATATATATATTTTTATATATATATATATATATATTTATTTATATTTATATATATATTAATATATTTATATATATATATATATATATATGTGCGAACCATGATTTAGAAGGGCACTCTCAAGTATTTAAATAGTACTCCAAATGAATTTTTATAAATCAGACATCAAGTTCATAGTGTAGTTGTTGATTTTTTAGGCCTCTGATTTGAGCCTTCTTCAAGACAAATATGTTACTTGGGCATAGCCACTGCAACAATTCAAACCGGCATCACAGCTGTACTCCCAGAAGGAAAGCCTAGTTGGCTTTCCTTCTGGGAGTACGGCTGTGATGCCTGTTTGAATTGTTGCAGTGGCTATGACCGAGTAACATATTTGTCTTGAAGAAGGCCCAAATCAGAGGCCGAAACTACACTATGAACTTGATGTGTGATTAATAAAAATTCATTTGGAGTACTATTTAAATACCTGAGAGTGCCCTTCTAAATCTATGGTTCACCTATGTATAATATTGAGGACTGCACCCGGGTACTGATTACACCCTAATGGTTGGAGTGCTGGGCTACTGGCTAATTACTATATACAGTATATATATATATATATATATATATATATATATATATATATATATATATATATATATATATATATATATATATATGCACTTGAGTAAATGTGATTACTTTTAACTTGTAATACACACACAAGTTAGAGTGGTCGCAATATTGCTTATCGCAACTCATGCTAACAATGGCCTATAATGTTTTACTATACCAAACTTTTTATTACTAAAGATAATGGTTTTATTAGGCAAGAAATTTAAAAATATCTAGAGGGTCACCTACCTTTCAGTAAAATGAACCAAAAAAAATAAATTGTGCTCAGTATCACCAAAATTCACTGTTTGAAGACAGCACCACCCAGACGTATTCTTTGTTTTGCACAGCCTGTACTTGCTAAGCATTTCGCCAGTACATACACAGATATCAGTCCAGCCAAACGTTTTCATTAAAACTAGGCTTTATTTTAATAAAGAGGATCCAACACTGAAATGTGCTACGTTTAAATCTTACAATGAGCTCTTAGTCACACTTCTCAGGCATGACTCATTGTCACACATTTTAATGTTGGACTCGTTTGCATTAAACTTAAAGGTCTGTTTTAATTAAAATGTTTGATGGGGCTGATATCCATGTTTGCTCAGCATAGCCAATCAGTGGCTGTACTTGGAAATATTTACAGATCACACATTCTAGAAGTTATATAATTATGCACAAGTCATTTCGATCCAGGTTATTTTGTTAAGCTAAAAAAAGACATTAACAACAAAAGGAATAATGGTCTATTTTGTTAGAAATTTTTATTTGTAAACAAATTCCCCTATTTTGTGCTTTAATGTAAACCAAGACATAACTGCATTTCAAACTCACATTTATTTAATTTTAAACAAATAAAGAAGTTGTTTTAAATTTAATTTAAATTTTCTTTTGATCTCTAAACATTATATGAAATCAGATACATTTCATGTATCTAAATGAAAAATAACAACTAATAGTACAAATCTTTTTCAGTATTTTTGTGACATTTATATAATAGTTGTTGGTCTGTGAAGCTACAGCCCCTACAGCATTCAGCATAGTGTGCCATCTCTTACATGATAGTTAGGATCAGTTTCCCTTGTGTTTATCTATTCGAGTTGCCAAGCAACTATCCACATAACTCTCATCATGTTTCTCGCTTTATTGGTATCCACATTGGGATAAAAATACATGAATTAGAACTTTGATATGGTCATACAATTGGAGATTAAATAGGATTTACATGGCATCAGACTCCCATGCTCAGTTTAAAAATATATCTTTAAAGTCCATCACACTGACTATAGAATGTTTCATGGGAACATTTTGTGTATGGGAATCACATTAGTTTCCAACAATGGTATACAATGGTATATAACAGTAGATAAATGTCACTAATTTAACATCTGTCACCCTCATTATTGAAATCTTTATTTCTTTCCATTCTTTCTTTCTCTTTTCCCTTGCTTCTCTTTTTTCTCTTCCTCTTTTCTATCTTTTTCAGTTTATTTTTCTTTCTCTCTTTCTCTTTGTAGGTTTCTATAAACATCATTAGAATGTACATGTCTTGTCAATTATGATGTAGCTACATTTAATTTGGCAACAGTATCAAATTAACTGCAGCACATGATATATACCTAAAATGCAATAATGAAACTACCAATCTATCATATAAGGGAACATAATCTGTTTGTGCTATCTTGAGTGATGGAAGCTATTATTATGAATAGACACTATTGCATATTACAAGTAGTATAATATTAGTGTCTTGGAAAAAGGAAACATTAAGATTACATTGATGGTCTGATCCTTAAAAGCATGTATTGATGACAAAATGTATTGTAATGTCAAATCACTCAAATTAAGTAGTAATAGTAATGTTGGATTGCGCCCTTGTAGCATGTGACAGCCATTAGCCAATCACAAACTTGCGTAAATATATACACTGTGAAATTTTGCACATGCTCAGTAGAAGCTAGTACCTCAGTATGCATGCATATAAAAAGATTGTGCACAGTTGAATTTGAAAGTGTCTATCTAAATCATGAACGTTTAATTTTAAAATTAGTGTCCCTTTAAAAGAAGAATTTCACAACTATGAGTATGTATTGTTTTATTGTTGTATTCCTCTGTCTATGGCTAGAGCCAACTGTCTGTTTTATTATTAAAATATCTGCACTATTAGGCTTTCTTTGTGTGTACTCATGTATCTTGCAAATTATGCTTCTTTCTTGTGATTAGAGATAATTCAGTTGATGGAAACAAGATAGGATGAGATTTTAATACAACATATTTATTTATATACAATAAAACAATTTTGAAATATATTTTCATTATTTATCTTGATTAATTTTTCATATTCTAATTCTCAGATCTAGAAATGCACACTGCATGATTCTCAAAGCTAACCATGTTACATATTTCTTTAAATGGCTTTAGCAGCGATAACTATGGCAATCAATGAGCTTTATATTAACATAATGATAAGTCTTGTATTGGCCAGTCAAAATCTCAGATCAGCTCCTCTAAATAAGTGAATGGTGTATGTGTATGGTGTATTTATATGTGTATGTATATATATAAAGTGTATTTATATGTGTATGTATATATATAAAGTGTATTTATATGTGTATGTATATATATATAAAGTGTATTTATATGTGTATGTATATATATAAAGTGTATTTATATGTGTATGTATATATATATAAAGTGTATTTATATGTGTATGTATATATATAACGTGTATTTATATGTGTATATATATATATATATATATATATATATATATATAAAGTGTATTTATATGTGTATGTATATATATAAAGTGTATTTATATGTATATATATAAAGTGTATTTATATGTGTATGTATATATATATAAAGTGTATTTATATGTGTATGTATATATATATATATATATATATATATATATATATAAAGTGTATTTATATGTGTATGCATATATATAAAGTGTATTTATATGTGTATGTATATATATATATATATATATATATATATATATATATATATATATATATATATATAAAGTGTATTTATATGTGTATGTATATATATAAAGTGTATTTATATGTGTATGTATATATATATATATATATATAAAGTGTATTTATATGTGTATGTATATATATATAAAGTGTATTTATATGTGTATGTATATATATAAAGTGTATTTATATGTGTATGTATATATATAAAGTGTATTTATATGTGTATGTATATATATATATATATATATATATATATATATATATATATATATATATATATATAAAGTGTATTTATATGTGTATGTATATATATAAAGTGTATTTATATGTGTATATATATATATATATATATATATATATATATATATATATATATATATATATATAAAGTGTATTTATATGTGTATGTATATATATAAAGTGTATTTATATGTGTATGTATATATATAAAGTGTATTTATATGTGTATGTATATATATATAAACTGTATTTATATGTGTATGTATATATATAAAGTGTATTTATATGTGTATGTATATATAAAGTGTATTTATATGTGTATGTATATATATAAAGTGTATTTATATGTGTATGTATATATATAAAGTTTATTTATATGTGTATGTATATATATAAAGTGTATTTATATGTGTATGTATATATATAAAGTGTATTTATATGTGTATGTATATATATAAAGTGTATTTATATGTGTATGTATATATATATATATATATAAAGTGTATTTATATGTGTATGTATATATATATATATATATATATATATATATATATATATATATATATATATATATAAAAGTGAATTTATATGTGTATGTATATATATAAAGTGTATTTATATGTGTATGTATATATATAAAGTGTATTTATATGTGTATGTATATATATAAAGTGTATTTATATGTGTATGTATATATATAAAGTGTATTTATATGTGTATGTATATATATATAAAGTGTATTTATATGTGTATATATATATATATATATATATATATATATATATATATATATATATATATATATATATATATAAAGTGTATTTATATGTGTATGTCTATATATAAAGTGTATTTATATGTTTATGTATATATATAAAGTGTATTTATATGTGTATGTATATATATATAAAGTGTATTTATATGTGTATGTATATATATATATATATATATATATATATATATATATATATATATATATATATATATATATATAAAAGTGAATTTATATGTGTATGTATATATATATAAAGTGTATTTATATGTGTATGTATATATATAAAGTGTATTTATATGTGTATGTATATATATATAAAGTGTATTTATATGTGTATGTATATATATAAAGTGTATTTATATGTGTATGTATATATATATAAAGTGTATTTATATGTGTATATATATATATATATAAAGTGTATTTATATGTGTATGTCTATATATAAAGTGTATTTATATGTTTATGTATATATATAAAGTGTATTTATATGTGTATGTATATATATATAAAGTGTATTTATATGTGTATGTATATATATATATATATATATATATATATATATATATATATATATATATATATATATATATATATATATATATATATATAAAGTGTATTTATATGTGTATGTATATATATAAAGTGTATTTATATGTGTATGTATATATTATGAGTGTTGTTGTGATTAGTTACATGCCCTCTTGTTGACCAACTAAATATCACTTCTAGGCTACCACAAATCCACTTTCATGTTACTCTAATATCTAAACATCTTAATATGTATTGAGGACAACAAAGCCCGCATTTATTTATTCAGAATTAGTGACAGTAGAATATAACGTTACCTTCTATAATAAGCTGTTAATAAGTATGACCATAAGTAAAATTTGGTATACATTCAGCACATAATGCGATCAGCTTAGAAGTAAGCAGCAGGCAACCAAATTATTCAATTAGCCGAAAAGTTATTTTCTTCTTTTCGTTTGTCAACTAATGAGACTTTATGTCCATTGGTGAATAGGGCACCAACAAGATTACTTACATACAAATTGAGTAATAAAAATATAAAAATATCTTTCAGGGAATTACACTTTCACAGCAGCAAAGATATAAACATATACATGATTTAACAAAATAAATAAACAATCACTTAGAGTATTATATTCTCACATCACAAGGTATTCAGCCGTACATAGGCAGTTTTCCTTAATAGGTATACACCCACAAGTAACACAGGTAGGTCAGGCCATCCAATAGCAAGATAGCATAGTCTATATCAGTTTGAATAGGGCATTAGGGCAGTATTCTGTCTATGATTAAGGCTCCAAAGGAGCTGAAACGCGTCAGACGCCCACCCCAGCCCCTTTCTTGCTGTCTATTATAGCCATTTGTCCTGTAAATATATCTTAGAAGCTTTTATATTGTGCCAATAAATCCTCACTTTTGCTTTGAGCTCCCTGTCCGGACTTTTTCTTTGTTCTACTATATATATATATATATATATATATATATATATATATATATATATATATATATATATATATATATATATATATATATATATAAGTGTATTTATATGTGTATATATATATATAAAGTAGTTTGGACTAAAGTCCTAGAAGTATTTATTTATTTTCATTGGCCAAAAGTGACCTAGTTTACCAGTACAAATCTTCTGTGATTTGAGCTATACTTTTTATAGAGAGGTCCATGAGAGGCCTCATATGTGCTACAGATGGCTTAGTATAGGGATGTGCATACAGTCTGTGTTGTGTTTGTTTGTTGTACTGTACACATCATGATTTTTTTTTTTTTTTTAAATACAGAAAAAAGAAGCAGCCCCACTCTTAGTATAAAGTCTCAGTTTATTAGCAAACAGGGTTTGCAGACATCATGACTACGTTTTAGGCTCCATGCCCTTAGTTAAGGCATGGAGCCCGAAACATAGTCATGTTTGCTATCCGTTTGCCAATAAACAGAGACTTTCTAATAAGAGCGGTGCTGCTACTGTGTATTGGAGATTAGGGTATTGTTGCAGAGACCCAGTAGGTTGCACGACATTGAAGGACACAGGTTCTGGTTTTATATTTGTTATATGATTAATTTATTTTTTTGCTAGTTTGACAAAAATCAGGATTGTTTAATATTTCGATTTTGTAACGCATTTTTGTGCAGTTCTCTTTGAAACATCAATAAAAATAAATGTTTTCAAAACAATTAACTTGTAGTAATGTCCTTTAAGTTGTAATATATAGTTTTGTCATTGACAGGGATTATCTGAAAAAAAAAGATATATCAGTGGCATACACGTGTATTTTGTGTTATAGCTCTCAACCACAACTGCACAGGGATTAATTAGTGGTATTAACTGGTTGATGATGACTCATTTGTCATTATAGAAGCCACTATTATCTCTATAAATGTGTGGTGTTTGATTATAGTTGTGCAGGGCATCCACAGCATATGCTGCTGAACAGTCATACTTTTCGCTGCAAACATTTTATGATAATTAATCCCTTCAGTACAGGGAATTTCAGAGAAAAACTTACCCAAAATACTGGAGACGTTTTACCATTTTTGCCATGACTCAATTTAAACAGAAATAAAGCCTTGTTTTGTTTTCTTTACCTAACAAAACTATCTTTTTTTTAGCAAACAACCCAAGGTATTGATCTAGGCCCATTTTGGTATATTTCATGCCAACATTTTGCCTCCAAATGCGATCATTAAAAAATTGTTAACTTTTTCACAAAATTTGGGTTTCTAACTGAAATTATTTACATACCACTTGTGCAATAATGACACAAATGGGTATAAAAGCTTATCTGGGATACATGTATGGTTTTGCTATTTGCAGCTGCAAAAAGCACTTCTAAAATTCATGACACCTCTCACATGACACCTTACACCTCCCTGATCCCTCTCAAACAGTTCTTTCCCCCTCATCCACACTCTCCCTACCAGACAGTCTGCCAGTATGCAGTTTAGGGCTTTTTTATTATAATTATTATTATAATTATTTATTTTTTCTTCAGTGTAGTGATCCCTCCCACCTCCCGGACCCCTGCCAAAGCACTTCTTTAACCTTCCCCACTTTTCATTAGTGTCAGCCATCTTTGGTGCTGACAGTTGTCTGTCAGTACCCAGTTAATAGTTTTCTTTTTTTATTAATTCTTTATTCTATTTTCTTTTCTCCGTATTGTACTGTCACTGTCTGTTGGACAGATGGTGGACGCCCAGAAACAGCAAGTTTGTCATTGTCAGTTGACAACTGAGACTATTTGGGCTTCCAGCATTACGAATGTAGATCTATGTTATGTAGTATGCTTGGCTATACTTTAGATCTACGTCCATTTGACCCTTCCTCCATTTGGACCAAGGGGTTAAAGTATATTTGTCAAAAAGCTTTTATTACAATGTGAAAAGCATATGTTTACATTTCATTTAACTGTATATGTTCTAATAAATTCTTTTCTATATAATCTATCTTTATTTGATATAATATACATAAAGCAGAAAGTATATTTTAAAGAATAAATAAAATAGTATTTAATAAAAAATGATAAAATGTAATTAGTTGTAACACTAATATGAGTACCAATAAAGGTATTTTTCTTTTACTAATGCATCTTAAGAGATGTTCTTGTGCTCTTCTAGTAATTTCTGACTTTTAAGGCTAGCATACAATTAATGAGCCTTTTGTGCTCTTAAAGGGATATGAGATCAAAATATTTTCTTTCATGATTCAGATAGAACATGCAATTTTAAGTTACTTTCTAATTTACTCCTATTATCATTTTTTCTTTGTACTCTTGGTATGTTTATCTACATTTAGTCACCAGTCAGCAAGCGCTACCTAGATAGCTAAATAAAAAATGGGCTGGCTCCTAAGCTTTACAATCCTGCTTTTCAAATAAAGATACCAAAAGAACAAACAAAAAAGTTGCTTAAAATTGCATGCTCTATCTAATTCATGAAAAAAAAATTGGGTTTCATATACCTTTAATGAGTCTTCAATTCCACATTGTTTTCAGGCAATAGATTTAAAACCATATATGGTGCTAAACAATGGTGAATTTAATGATTGAATCATTACATATTAACTATTGTTCACTACCATATATGGTGAATATTACGTTTTTAATCATATATAGTATTAAACAATTGTTGAGTAAACAATTAAACTATTATTGCGAATTTATGTCAAAAAAGAAAAGAAACTTATTTAACAGAGAAAGGTTTGCACTTGTTAGCACTTCAGTCTCCCTAATGTGAGAACATTACTTATTTTAAAAGGTGACAACTTAGTCCAAATTAAAACATAACTTTTATTGAAAGCATTTCTGTTAAAAACCACACTGTATAATTAAAAACATGAAGAGGTTAGGAATTAGTGTTTAATTGTATATATCTACAAGTGTTAAATAATTAATTTAGTGGTATAGACACTCGTGGAGTTCAAAGTGTTAACCTCTGGTTACTCAACCCCTAAATTAGAGGATACTGAAAGCCAAGAGAATATTGTTAATTATGTACTGCCTGCTATTTGTAAGTGATGTGATATATAAAGATAGAACAATATCACTAGGTGTCAATACTCATGGATTTCATGAATCCATGACTAGTAATATGTATACACCTATAATTAGCACAAATAATTCACATAAGGAATTTAATCTTAGGACTTGGATTGAATTTAAATGGATATGGAACTTAGTACTCTATCAAAATCACTGCATCGATCTGGTTCGTTAAAACCTTATTAGGGTGATATTGATAAGTATCTCCTTATATAGGGACACAAAGATATCTAGATTCTAAGACCGATAGATTTCTTGGTACCGGTGTGTAATCATGTAAGATTCAGTCTTATGACTTTTAGTAAACTTGCATTAATGTGGTGCCATTTACCATACCGAAATCTTAATGTAAATCTATTTCATTAATAGCTTGTAAACAGAGTATTATGCGTTCACCTATATACGGTAAAATAAACTGATTGTATATTAGTAGTATATCACACGACATTCAACGCTGTCTTGGATACTAGTTAATTATGATACCGCTAATCACCTATTCAACACGGTAATGACCTTCAGATAAGTCTGTATATATATATGGAATTTGCACCTAAGTCTTAGTCATAATATGGTCTCCTTAGGTGATGACTGAAATATTAATGTCAAAAGTGAATGGCTGATACAGGTCCCACTCGTTCTTAAAATAGTTATACAATATTAAATTCACCTATTTTTACTTAAGTTAATATCTCTAATCCTCACAGCGAAATAATAGTTATGAGAATAGCGGCCCACTTATTGATTGATAAATGCTAGATTCCTATCAATCTTAAAAGAATCACCCCGATTGTCAAGGGGAAATAGAAGTGAGTAATGCTATAATTACTTATTTCAGCTTTCTTTGAAGTGTTGCGATATTCACTGTGCAAATTGATCACTATCTTACAATATAAAAGCAGACTTTGTGTGGGGGCGGAGCTAACCGTCTAGCTGAGCAGACGTGCCTGATTAGAGCTCTCTGCTAAATAAGCACAATATACAAATATATACAATAATATCCCAGCTTTAAACGCCTAAAAAGTGATTGCTGAGAAGAATACTTGATGCAGCCACACTATCCTTGCTGCCAGAGCGGATAATCTCGCTGACCGGACTTTTGAGGGAGGTAAAACAGTCAGGCCGGAAAACCCACGCTACCTGCAGTAGAGAAGCTATCCTCCGGAGGGTCGGGGCTCCGCTCCGGAGGTAATCTACAAACACCGGTTGTCCAGAAACTGCCGAGAGACAACCTGAGGTCAGCGACCGGCTTTCCAGCTCAAGTGGTGTGCGCATCTGTTGGCGCGATTTCGGCGGAGAGAACGGGTCACACGCATTTGGGCCCCAAGAAACACCCAGAGATCTGAGCCCTACGGTGGTCCTGCTAACAGAGGACACGGGTGCGGAGGAGAGGGCGCACAGATCATAGATACCCCAAGAAACGTAAGCCGGACCCGCTGCAGTAATTGCCAGTAACCATCCGAAACGAAGCTTGCTGGTTGTAAAATAATAAAGGCGCCAATCCCCGCCATCTTTGACATTACAGCGGGCCTTGCACTGGGAGGCAAGTGAAGATCAGCATTACTGCGGAAACCATCTGGGGTAACGGAGGACACTGCACGCCCTGGTAAGACCCTACTACCTATATATGGTGCATATTACGGCTACAATTCTTTATTTCAAGCACCAAAATATTACTACTATATGATAAGACTATCCTTCAGACTATTTTCTGAGCCCCACATTCGCCACTATTAATTGGGTAAAAGTGATATACAGTGCCATCTGTGAAACATAATAAGGCTGTCTCCCTCTATTAATGACTATTGTCAATACCTAAAAGAAAAGGAACACAGCACAGAGCCTTTAGATCTAAAAGTCAGGAAACTACATTCTATTTAACATATAGGCTGCTGCATAACTGCACACCCCTGTTAAGGGCTCCCAACATCTGACTTAAAGGTGGACACTCGATGACTCTGCTGGGTTTGTTTGATTGGTGAACTCCACATCTTTCACACTATCATTAACTACCCGGGTTTCACAGGAGTGCTGAATATATAAAGGAACTGACAAAGTGTTTATGAGTACATTTCTAGCACCAGTCATCAGTGTGTCTTTATACCAAAAGGGGCAATTGGATTAACGCAATTGCTGCCTATTGCATAACCTAAGCTGCTGCGTCAGCTCAAGTGTCTCTGTGATTCTTTAATGCAGAGTGTAGTGTTTACTTCTCTTTACTTTAACATGCCTTTTTTTTTACAGGGTTTTTGATACGCTTGCCCCTTTACCTGCAAAGATACTGCCATTCACTGCCCATCTAATTGAAAAACACTGAGATCATAGTAGACCTGGTAATTTCTCTGCAAGCAGATCCTCAGTAAAAATCAATATTGTATCTATATTATCTGGTGAGCCACTGGTGCATATATACTGATAAGTGATAAGTGCTTTAGACTACTGAGTGAGCTCAGGTGTCTCTGTCATTCCATAACACAGAGTGTAATGCTTAGTGTTTATTCTATAACCTGCTTCTTCCTCCACAGGTACTCTGAGCTGATCCCTTCTGTATACATAGGATAACCACAACCGGGGGCCCCACCCCACCTTTATACACTCTCTCCACCCCTTTCCTGCTGTATGTAATTGCAGCAGGTCATACCCAATTTCCTTTTTCCGACGTGGCCCAGTGAGGGCAAAGCTCCCTGGAGAGAGTGCACATCAAAACTCCTGCACCGCATGTTCTTACAGAATAGTGTACAAGGCACTTCACGGACACATTCCATGCTGAGATACCTTTTTCTATTTGTAGGCAAAACGTCAAACATGGCTGCCTAAATTAAGATTGACATCAGGGGGACTATGTTACAATTATCTACAAATTATTCTCTCTAGCTGTTGCTTTACATTTGGGTGCGACATCTTCTTAGATCTTCTCTGACCATACTCATCTAATAGAAGTTAAGATACAGGTCATGTCTCAAACCACTAAAAGAAAACCAAAATTGTCACAGCCACCCAGGAAAACAGTGGTTGACCACTTTAAAGGCCATACAGCTGACAAAACTCAGACATACCGAAACTCCACTCCTATGATGGATGAAAGTGAATCTGACAACAGCATTGATTCCCAGTGCCCCACACCAGATGCAATATCGGCATCTATAGTTGATGTACTCACTAAAAGGTTGAACCTCCTGCAAGATACGTTAACTAAAGAAATTAAGGGTTCTACAGCTGAACTCCGAAGAGAGATTGCATCATTAGGGGAACGGACGGACACCTTGGAGCGTAAGCAAGAAGATCTCACAGTTGATCAAGCTCACCTACTAGCATACTCTCAAAGTCTGGCAACTCAGATATCTGACCTGGAGATAAAATTAGCTGATATGGAAGACAGATCCAGACGGAATAATCTGAGGTTCCGGGGGATATCTGAGGACATTGGCTCACAAGATTTAGAGTCTTATATCCTGGAGTTCTGTAAAATCATACTGCCCTCTCCAGACCCGACAAGCTTTCTATTAGACAGAGTGCACAGAGTGGCAAGGCCACGATCGGTATCTCAAGATAAGCCGAGAGATGTCCTCGCTAGAGTACATTTTTTCACTCATAAAGAGAAGATAATGTGGGAACTGGCCAACAAACCTCAATTACCAGAAAAATTCCAACACATCTCAGTTTTCCCAGACATCTCGAGCTACACTCTGCAAAGAAGAAGAACCTTTAGAAACATCACCCAAACTCTGAGAACGGAGAACATTAGATATAGATGGGGCTACCCGACAAAATTGTCTCCAAAAATGGGGAAACTCACACCATTATCACCATCCAAGAAGGATTTGACCTATTAAAAGAGTGGGGACTGGTTCCACCTGAACCCCATTCTAGAAGTGACTTTGCACCCAGCAGGATTAGCTCAGATCTACCTACCCTGACCTCACAACCTAAAATCCGAGCTGGAGCCCCAGATTTCACCCCTAGGCTGCAAAGGCCCAATACTTGAATACTGATCCCTTCTACTAATGTTTTTCTAGAGAACTGCAAATGATAAGATAACATTTATTTAAATGCTCGTATTTGTGTTCATTGTTGTTCTTTGTTCTCTAACTAGATACATGTTTGACGCAGGGTATGGGGAGGCTCGGGATCTCTGACAAGTGACAGTAATTCTGTCCCGAGGCATTTTACCTCCACCTTCTATGCACTCCTATTCTTCCCCAAAAGTTGGAGGTTGCGAGTATCTCCCCTCCCCTGTGTGGTTTATACAAAATATGGTTTAACAAACATATGATAATACTTGTTCAAAAAAGTTAAATCTAGTTACCCCTTATATTTGAATATGTGATTATGATATAGGTTGGACAAATTACACTGAATGTAAAGTTATGCTTCCGCATTAATCCATTTGAGTTAATATTGCTGTCCTGTAGTTAACATTCCCCCATAGATAGTCAATCTACTCATACCAGTTGGTATACTTATACCGCCCCCCCCCCCCATATGCACAAAGTATATTTGTGATATCCCCTCCTAAGGGGACTGGAGGAGTCAGTCTTCCTTTGACTACACTTCTCCTTTTGGTGATCCAAGGGGTCACCACACCTGTTCTTGCATTTACGTTGTACGTAGTTTCACCTGAATAAGTTTAATATAAACTTGTTTTTATATGCTATGTTCTCCTGTTCTTCTCTTTCTTGTCTTCTCATTCGTCACTTTTCTTTCCATACGTGTATCTCAAACTAACCTTACTCCTGCTCTAAGTGTTGGGTACAGAACTTTGGAAGCTTATTCCTAGAGATATCTCTGAGCATTGACCTGATCGTGCTGACTTGAAACTTCCGGAGCCTGTGTCTGGGTGTGCTGATCTAGGCGGGGTGAGTTTTTTCTTCTCCCTTTTTTTTTCTTTTTTTTTTTTTTCTTCTCTTTCGTTGTTGTTGTCCAAACCCTATTCTTTCCTCCATTTGCTTCCCTCCCTCCCGCCCTCCCATTCATCTAGACCTAACATGGCGACATCCCCCAGTAACATCTCCTTTGCAACACTGAACGCTAAGGGGCTTAATTCACAAGAAAAAAGAAGTATGCTTACAAACACCATGAGAGCTCTCAAAATACAAATTATCTTTCTACAAGAAACCCACTGGTTAGCATCTTCCCAAACTCCATATAGAACCCCAGAGTACCCCACAGTGATTCTGGCCTCTCACATAGAAAAATCAAGGGGAGTAGCGATCGCCATACATAAAAACGTACATTTTGAGCATCTTCATGTAGAACCAGATAGCCAAGGGAGATATTTATTGCTTACCTGTAAACTCAACGGTACTCTGTTTACCCTGGTAAATTTATATGCCCCTAACCAAGCACAGCCCAAGTTCCTGAAGGGGTTACTGTCCAAAATTGAGAAATATAAGGCTGGAACCCTAATTCTGGGCAGGGATTTTAATATGGTATGGGACCCCCTAATAGACAAAAAGGTTCTGAGGGGCAAAAGCATTGATGCATACACTATAAATACCGCCAATAGATTCCGTCAGTACATAATCCAATATAATCTATTTGACATTTGGAGGGCACAACACCACAGTGACAGAGACTACACTTACTTTTCTCGACCTCATCACTCTTATTCGAGACTAGACCACTTTTTCTCTGACTCATGGACTTTGAACAGAGTGCTAGAATCCCATATTAAAGGGACAGTTAAGGCACCAAATAAACATAATTCAGTATGTTACTTACAAAATGTTAATGTGGCACATCGTTCTCCCTCTGCTGCAGTCCTCAGGGATTATCCATTTTTTTCAAATAACCAACTGCCGTTCACAGCTAAAAATGGTGGCCTAACTCCTCCTATCTTGACGTAATTTTGAAGCTGTTTCTTACAGGAAATGACATGAGTGTCGGCCACGACGTCGACGCCCATTCGCGCATGCGCATTTGTGCAGAAGAGTCACTAACAGCAGGAACTGAAGTAAGGTTCCCATTTCAGTGACGGACCGCTTTTCACTTAGGTAAGAGATATTTCCTCCCGCACACTATACTCATGACAGGTAGGGAACCAGGCTGCGGGTGCATGTCATGCTTCTTGCCTGATGTTGTCTAGAGGACTTTCTTCTGGTTGTGAGTGATGTATCACAGTGAATCAGGACTCGTTCTTCTGGGGCTTTTGTATTTTAATCGCATTGAAATGACATTTAAAAGTTATTATTTTAAACGTTTGAAATCAGTTTTTCAGTCTTCACAGCACAAGTATTAAATCACTGTTTCCATGTTACTATTGATTTACTAAAAGGCCTCACATTAACTCATTTGTCCTGTCAGTTTTAGCTGGTGTTTCTATTCACGAACCAATCATTACATCAGAACACATCTGGGCTACATGCTGCATTTATTTAGTTTCACAAATCTGAAAAGGGACAGGTTGAGATTGTGCGCCTTCTATAAAGCAAAGTGCTTCTGATAAATGACTATGCCACAATCCCCTTTCAACACAGATCACTGATACATTTGGGGATCAGGTAAGTGGTGTCTCAAGCTGCTCCGCGCTTTTAAAAAAAATATTACTGGGCTGTAATTATCTAAACTTCCTCTAAATAGATGTGTGTGCACCGCCTAACCTAAACGTAAAGCAGGGCAAATAGCACTGTGTTGCTTGCTGATAGAGTGTCAATCGTCTAATAGAAGCCGTAACTGATTGAACCACCCGCTTTTGCTTTACCCTACGATATAACCAAGCCACTTTACTGCCCCCGCCTGAGTCGCACAGTATTTTGTTAGCACAGGAGATTCTGCAGATCGCTCGGTGCTTGTATTCGTCTTGCATATTTATTGTGGGCTGAATGTGTATTTCATCTTTATATACAAAGCAGGTATCGTTTCTCCATATTTTACTCCCTGCTCTAACTGGCACCTCTGTGCTGATATAAGTGCTTGAATGTTTTGTGTATAAAGATATATATATATATATATATATATATACACACAAAATTTTTTATATATATATATATATATATATTATAGCAATTTGGCTAGATATTGCAGTTTGTAGTAGTCATGCAGATATCAGTGCTTCAATGTTTTGTTTAAAAATATATAAATATAAATTGGTGTGTGTATAAAGATATATATATATATATATATATATATATATATATATATATATATATATATATACATATACACACTATAGCAATTTGGCTAGATATTGCAGTTTGTAGTAGTCATGCAGATATCAGTGCTTCAATGTTTTGTTTATAAAGATATATATATATATATATATATATATATATATATATATATATATATATATATATATATATATATATATATATATATATATATATATATGTGTGTGTGTGTGTCTAAAGATATATATATTTATACACCCTGACATATTTATGGATCACTCCCTGCATGCAAATATAATTGTTTAAAACACTGAGGTGACATATGGGTTAGAAATGTTCAAACTGCTCTGTTACTGGAGTGTTTTTTTAATTCCCCAAACTGAGCATTGATCTGAGAAATAACTGCTCACTGACTCCTATATAAAGCTTACAGAGTCTGCCTAGTCTGCTAAAGATTTTTTATCTATCTAGTAGGTTTTGCAAAGTGTTATAGAGAATACTGCACAGTATTACATGCAAGAAAAAAAACATACATACTTACATACAAATATAAATACAAACACCCTGCACACATACACACATACAAACATGCATACAACACACGCATAAACATACATACAAACACACACATACAAGCACATACACCCTGCACATATACACACGAGCATGCATACAACACACACATAAACATACATACAAACACACACATACAAGCATCCATTTCAGTAATCACTACTGTGCTTTGTTGAGCAAAGTTGGGTATAAATGGAAAGTATTCTAATGAAAGGGACACCCTGGTGTGGTCCTATTCTGTTTTCAGCTCCAGATACCCCTTAGTAACCAAGATACACTTTACTAACCAAGATACACAGTAACAAAGGTACAGAGCTGTCATGTCTAGGGGAAACAATATGGCCGCTTGCCAAGTGAATTACACACAACTGAGAGCCTGCCAATCAATAAATACAAAACACACTATTTGATTCGTTTGACAACACCTTTATTTCCGGTTTATTGTAAGACAAGTCATTTACCGGATCTATTCAGACATTGATTTTTCTCCAACAACTAAAAATGCCACTATATATACACTACCTGTGTCTCAAAGCATGCTACATCACAGCATCTCTTTTCAAATTCCAGTCTTCTACATTATTTCATTGTGTTTGAGAAATACTAAGCTGCTGTCATTTTTGTAATTATTCTGATTGTTATGTCTTTCAGCACTAGAGTCCTGATCTCTTTGACGCTATCTTCCACTGATCTTGATTTTCAGAGGATCCATCCCAGCATTACCCCCTAAGAGGAGTGTCCCTCCACGGCCAAAACACCTTAGTGGTAAATTAGACAAATTATACTTGTGTGGTTGTTTTGTGGGCTTTTTACAGATTTGTAGCCAACAAATATCTACGGCTAGTATAATGACAGAATTGTATATAAATGTTTTTATTTTTTTTATTACTAGAAACAAAAAATGCATATTTGATGAAATATAACAACACATTGTTAGGACCCAGGTAAAGAAGGGGCCGTGGCGTGGCACCTGTGCTTATCATCATTTGGCCAACTTGGTTTGGAATGCCTTTTTTAATTCCCCCTCTGTCTCTCCCTTTCTCTCTCCCCTCTGTCTCTCTCTCTCTCTCTCTCTCTCTCTCTCTCTCTCTCCTCTTTCTCTCTCTCTCTCTCTCCCTCCCCCTCTGTATCTCCCTTTCTCCCACCCCTTGTCTCTCTCCCCTCTGTTTCTCTCTCTCTCCCCCTCTGTGTCTCTCTCTCTCTCTCTCTCTCTCTCTATCCTTCTCTCTCTCCCTGTCTCTCCCACCCCCTTTGTGTCTCATTCTCTCCCATGGTCTCTTTCTCTGTCTCTTTGTCTCTCTCTCTTCCACTCTGTCTATCTCTCTCTCCCACCCCCTCTGTCCAATTTACATCTAATATCTAATTTCCTTCATTCTCTTGATATCCTTTGTTGAAAATCATATCTAAATATGCTCAGTAGCTGCTGATTGGTGGCTGCACAATAGATACCTCATGTGATTGGCTCACCCATGAACATTGCTATTTCTTCAACAAAGGATATCTAAAGAATGAAGGCATATCCTAGCCAGTGCCTCACCTGCCTCTGACCTCACTGCACGTCACTGTACTACATTAAATATATGTATGTGATGTTGACCTATAAAAAATTTGTTTTATCAATGACCTCCCTTCCTCTGGTTAGTACTTGCCTCCTGGTCAAAAATTTGCCAGTCAGCCCCTGCCATTCAATAAGAAAGAGAAAACACACTATTTTTTTTACCTTTATTTTACGGTTGTATTGTAAGACAAGTCATTTATCGGTTCTATTCACAGACATTGATTTTTACCCAACAACTAAAAATTTTCACTATATATACCATTCCTGTGTCTCAAAACATGCTGCATCTGTCTTCAAATTCCAGTCTTCCACATTTACTTTTTTTTTTCTTTTTTCAAAATAATAAGCGGGTTTCAGTTTGGTAATTATTCTGATTTTTATGTCTTTCAGCACCATAGTCCTGATCTCTTTGACGCTATCTTACCCTGATCTTGGTTTCCAGAGGATCCACCCCAGGATTACCCCACAAGAGGAGTGTCCCTCCACAGCCAAAACACCTTAGTGGTAAATATGAAACAAAAATGCATTTTTCATTAAACAGAACACATTGTTAGGACCCAGGTAAAGAAGGGGCCGTGGCGTGGCACCTGGGCTTATCATCATTTGGCCAACTTGGTTTGGAATGCATTTTTTAATTTGGCCAACTGTTGTAACTAACCCTTCTGTTTTCCTATGTCAAAATAAAATTGCAGAATATATAAATGTGACCAAAAACTTACTTTGGGTTTACATGTTACACTGTGTATGTTCACTGTTTACAATGTCTTCAATCGATTGTTTGTGTTTTATGTTATTTCGACGTTATTATTCTTCTTTTTTTGTCTTAACATGCTATTTATAGTTTGATTGACGAAAAATATACCATGTGAGTATATTTTGAATTCCAGTCTTCTACATCATTGTTTTTTTGGGGGGAAAATGTAAGCTGCTGTCATTTTGTTCATTATTATGATTTTTATGTCTTTCACCAGACTCCTGATTTTTTGGACACCATCTTTGCCTGATCTTGATTTTTAGAGGACCCCTCCCAGCATTACCCACCAAGAGGAGTGTCCCTCCATGGACAAAACACACTAGTGGTAAATTATTTGAATTATAATTGTATGGTTGTTTTTTGTGCGGTTTACAAGTAGCACACAGAATCTTGTCTGTCAGTGTGTATGTATGGCTGTCATAGACTCTTTGTGTGTGTTTAACGTATATATTGTAATAGTATTGGGAGAGACTCAATGAAAGCATGTGTAATGCAAGACAGATGGGACCTTATATTATCAGCCCCCAGGCCCTTACACTGTATGAAGATTTATGTGAGCAAGCTGTGTGTGTGTGTATATATAGAATTTCTATCTAAAACTAATTAAAATTAGGGTTCACAGCAAACCTCTATTATTGTCATGCACTTGGATAGTCTATATATGACTTTAGTTTTATGGGACATAATAGTGTTAGTATTCATACACTATGACAGGCGTGGGTCATTCAGAAGAGGGGGTCTGTGGAGGGGATTATGTAAGTGTCACATCCTTCACCAAACCGGTTATTTATTCTGCAACAGACATCTTGTCTGGGAGACATCACCTCTATATTGTCTAACGATTTGCAGAATGCCGGTGAATACTATTAGTATATATTTTAATTTTATTGGGAGAGAATGAATGAATGCACGTGTGATGCAAGACAGGTGTCTGTGGAGGGGAGTACATAAGTGTCAGTTCCTTCACCAAATCTACAACTTGATTTCATAAACTACAACTTGATTGCATTCATACACTATGACAGGCGTGGGTCATTCAGAAGAGGGGGTCTGTGGAGGGGATTATGTAAGTGTCACATCCTTCACCAAACCGGTTATTTATTATGCAACAGACATCTTGTCTGGGAGGCATCACCCCTATATTGTCTAACGATTTGCAGAATGCCAGTGAATACTATTACACACACACACACACACAGAGAGAGACACACACACACACACACACAGAGAGACACACACACAGAGAGACACACACACACACACAGAGAGACACACACACAGAGAGACACACACACACAGAGACACACACACACACACACAGAGACACACACACACACAGAGACACACACACACACACAGAGACACACACACAAACACACAGACACACACACAGAGAGAGAGACACACACAGAGACACACACACACACAGAGAGAGACACACACAGAGAGACACACACACACACAGAGAGAGACACACACACACAGAGAGAGAGACACACACACACACACAGAGAGAGAGAGACACACACACACACAGAGAGAGAGACACACACACACACAGAGAGAGAGAGACACACACACACAGAGAGAGACACAGACACACACACACACACACAGACACACACACACAGAGACACACACACACAGAGAGACACACACACACACACACACACACAGAGACACACACACACAGAGAGAGAGACACACACACACACACAGAGAGAGACACACACACACACAGAGAGACACACACACACACAGAGAGACACACACACACAGAGAGAGACACACACACACAGAGAGAGAGACACACACACACACACACAGAGAGACACACACACACACACACAGAGACACACACACACACACACACACACAGAGACACACACACAGAGAGAGACACACACACACAGAGAGACACACAGAGATTTATATGAATTTATGAATATAGATAAGTGATTGAGAGAAATTCTGTTTGCTACATATGTCATTGTGTGTTTATATCTATCTATATATAAATTAATATTAATATATAACAATCTATTTTTACATTCCATAGAAACAATGTCCTTGTGCATTGTTAAAGAATGCCCCAACTCGAGCAAGTCGACAAAGCTACATCTACCGATAACGTTACACGTATTTCCAAGAAGTGCACAAAGCATCCGTCTGTGGTTGACTGCCACAGCACAATTTGAACATTGCATGGATGCAATGGTAGATACTGTAATGGAGACAAATAAGACATCACGCTATCGTATGTGTTCTCTACATTTCACACCTGACAAATATTATCAAAATGGTTTGAAAAAAAGTCTTCTCAGAGATGCAATTCCCAATGTTTTTGGTAATCTTCTGTGTACGAAAATACTGCGTTTGCAACAAGAATCATCTGCTGCGCAGACATTTACAACAGCACACACCAACGCAAATACCACCAAACAAAAAATTGTCATTTCGTTGAAAGATGGTCAACCAATCGAACATTTTGTTGAGTTGAGTTGCCACTCCACGGCCCCTTCTTTACCTGGGTCCTAACAATGTGTTCTGTTTAATGAAAAATGCATTTTTGTTTCATATTTACCACTAAGGTGTTTTGGCTGTGGAGGGACACTCCTCTTGTGGGGTAATCCTGGGGTGGATCCTCTGGAAACCAAGATCAGGGTAAGATAGCGTCAAAGAGATCAGGACTATGGTGCTGAAAGACATAAAAATCAGAATAATTACCAAACTGAAACCCGCTTATTATTTTGAAAAAAGAAAAAAAAAAGTAA
This sequence comes from Bombina bombina, assembly GCF_027579735.1. NCBI lineage: Eukaryota > Metazoa > Chordata > Amphibia > Anura > Bombinatoridae > Bombina > Bombina bombina. The sequence goes on from NC_069500.1 coordinate 1,323,749,391, forward strand.
ATGTGGAAGACTGGAATTTGAAGACAGATGCAGCATGTTTTGAGACACAGGAATGGTATATATAGTGAAAATTTTTAGTTGTTGGGTAAAAATCAATGTCTGTGAATAGAACCGATAAATGACTTGTCTTACAATACAACCGTAAAATAAAGGTAAAAAAAATAGTGTGTTTTCTCTTTCTTATTGAATGGCAGGGGCTGACTGGCAAATTTTTGACCAGGAGGCAAGTACTAACCAGAGGAAGGGGGGTCATTGATAAAACAAATTTTTTATAGGTCAACATCACATACATATATTTAATGTAGTACAGTGACGTGCAGTGAGGTCAGAGGCAGGTGAGGCACTGGCTAGGATATGCCTTCATTCTTTAGATATCCTTTGTTGAAGAAATAGCAATGTACATGGGTGAGCCAATCACATGAGGTATCTATTGTGCAGCCACCAATCAGCAGCTACTGAGCATATTTAGATATGATTTTCAACAAAGGATATCAAGAGAATGAAGGAAATTAGATATTAGATGTAAATTGGACAGAGGGGGTGGGAGAGAGAGATAGACAGAGTGGAAGAGAGAGAGACAAAGAGACAGAGAAAGAGACCATGGGAGAGAATGAGACACAAAGGGGGTGGGAGAGACAGGGAGAGAGAGAAGGATAGAGAGAGAGAGAGAGAGAGAGACACAGAGGGGGAGAGAGAGAGAGAAACAGAGGGGAGAGAGACAGGGGGTGGGAGAAAGGGAGATACAGAGGGGGAGGGAGAGAGAGAGAGAGAGAGAGAAAGAGGAGAGAGAGAGAGACAGAGGGGAGAGAGAAAGGGAGAGACAGAGGGGGAATTAAAAAAGGCATTCCAAACCAAGTTGGCCAAATGATGATAAGCACAGGTGCCACGCCACGGCCCCTTCTTTACCTGGGTCCTAACAATGTGTTGTTATATTTCATCAAATATGCATTTTTTGTTTCTAGTAATAAAAAAAATAAAAACATTTATATACAATTCTGTCATTATACTAGCCGTAGATATTTGTTGGCTACAAATCTGTAAAAAGCCCACAAAACAACCACACAAGTATAATTTGTCTAATTTACCACTAAGGTGTTTTGGCCGTGGAGGGACACTCCTCTTAGGGGGTAATGCTGGGATGGATCCTCTGAAAATCAAGATCAGTGGAAGATAGCGTCAAAGAGATCAGGACTCTAGTGCTGAAAGACATAACAATCAGAATAATTACAAAAATGACAGCAGCTTAGTATTTCTCAAACACAATGAAATAATGTAGAAGACTGGAATTTGAAAAGAGATGCTGTGATGTAGCATGCTTTGAGACACAGGTAGTGTATATATAGTGGCATTTTTAGTTGTTGGAGAAAAATCAATGTCTGAATAGATCCGGTAAATGACTTGTCTTACAATAAACCGGAAATAAAGGTGTTGTCAAACGAATCAAATAGTGTGTTTTGTATTTATTGATTGGCAGGCTCTCAGTTGTGTGTAATTCACTTGGCAAGCGGCCATATTGTTTCCCCTAGACATGACAGCTCTGTACCTTTGTTACTGTGTATCTTGGTTAGTAAAGTGTATCTTGGTTACTAAGGGGTATCTGGAGCTGAAAACAGAATAGGACCACACCAGGGTGTCCCTTTCATTAGAATACTTTCCATTTATACCCAACTTTGCTCAACAAAGCACAGTAGTGATTACTGAAATGGATGCTTGTATGTGTGTGTTTGTATGTATGTTTATGTGTGTGTTGTATGCATGCTCGTGTGTATATGTGCAGGGTGTATGTGCTTGTATGTGTGTGTTTGTATGTATGTTTATGTGTGTGTTGTATGCATGTTTGTATGTGTGTATGTGTGCAGGGTGTTTGTATTTATATTTGTATGTAAGTATGTATGTTTTTTTTCTTGCATGTAATACTGTGCAGTATTCTCTATAACACTTTGCAAAACCTACTAGATAGATAAAAAATCTTTAGCAGACTAGGCAGACTCTGTAAGCTTTATATAGGAGTCAGTGAGCAGTTATTTCTCAGATCAATGCTCAGTTTGGGGAATTAAAAAAACTCCAGTAACAGAGCAGTTTGAACATTTCTAACCCATATGTCACCTCAGTGTTTTAAACAATTATATTTGCATGCAGGGAGTGATCCATAAATATGTCAGGGTGTATAAATATATATATCTTTAGACACACACACACACACATATATATATATATATATATATATATATATATATATATATATATATATATATATATATATATATATATATATATATATCTTTATAAACAAAACATTGAAGCACTGATATCTGCATGACTACTACAAACTGCAATATCTAGCCAAATTGCTATAGTGTGTATATATATATATATATATATATATATATCTTTATACACACACCAATTTATATTTATATATTTTTAAACAAAACATTGAAGCACTGATATCTGCATGACTACTACAAACTGCAATATCTAGCCAAATTGCTATAGTGTGTATATATATATATATATATATATATATATATATATATATATATATATATATATATATATATATATATATATATATATATATATATATATATATATATATATATATATATATATATCTTTATACACACACCAATTTATATTTATATATTTTTAAACAAAACATTGAAGCACTGATATCTGCATGACTACTACAAACTGCAATATCTAGCCAAATTGCTATAATATATATATATATATATATATATATATATATATATAAAAATGTGTGTGTGTATATATATATATATATATATATATCTTTATACACAAAACATTCAAGCACTTATATCAGCACAGAGGTGCCAGTTAGAGCAGGGAGTAAAATATGGAGAAACGATACCTGCTTTGTATATAAAGATGAAATACACATTCAGCCCACAATAAATATGCAAGACGAATACAAGCACCGAGCGATCTGCAGAATCCCCTGTGCTAACAAAATACTGTGCGACTCAGGCGGGGGCAGTAAAGTGGCTTGGTTATATCGTAGGGTAAAGCAAAAGCGGGTGGTTCAATCAGTTACGGCTTCTATTAGACGATTGACACTCTATCAGCAAGCAACACAGTGCTATTTGCCCTGCTTTACGTTTAGGTTAGGCGGTGCACACACATCTATTTAGAGGAAGTTTAGATAATTACAGCCCAGTAATATTTTTTTTAAAAGCGCAGAGCAGCTTGAGACACCACTTACCTGATCCCCAAAAGTGCGAAAACTGAAGGAGCACAAGAGAGGAAGATTATACATGACTTCCGGTGCAGCACTAAAACGGCCCCCCACAGCATTCTGTAAGAAATCAAAATAATAACACTTTGCACATGCGTTAGGCTCAAGGCACGTTCAAGTTGGGCGTGCATGAGAAATTCTCAAAAGAAGCTCTCTGGGAAGAAGACGATGGGAGGAGGAGTTAGGCCACCATTTTTAGCTGTGAACGGCAGTTGGTTATTTGAAAAAAATGGATAATCCCTGAGGACTGCAGCAGAGGGAGAACGATGTGCCACATTAACATTTTGTAAGTAACATACTGAATTATGTTTATTTGGTGCCTTAACTGTCCCTTTAAGGTATGTGCATGGTCAGACCATGATATCCTTACTTTCACTCTCTCCACTGACCTAACCAAAGCGACTAGGCCTAGTTGGAAGTTCCCGAAGCAAGCACTTCAGGATAAACCCTTTAGGACATCCCTCCAAAACTCCATTATTGAGTTCTTGAGGCTCAATGAAACCCCAGGTATGCCATCTCAAACAGTGTGGGCTGCTTTAAAAGCATACGTGAGAGGGATTAGTATTAGGAGACAAGCGACACTTCGACGCCAGGCAGGCGCCCCTTTGGGCCTGCTTATGACTGAATTAAGATTGGCAGAACAAGACAACAAAAATTCACCGACAGCCCCCCTAACTGAAAAAATTAAACAGCTCAGAGCACAATTGGAAGACAGAGAGCTAGAGAGAGTAAAGGAGTCTTATGCCCGATTTAAGAAGCTACTATACTGTCAAGGCAATAAAGCCTCAACACCACTGGCACACAAATTGAGGGGGAGAACCGCGGCAGCCAGAATTTTGGCACTCCAACGGGGGACCATATTGGTCACATCCCCTAAGGAAGTCGGGGAAACTTTTGCGGACTATTACTCAGATCTATACCATCTCCAACCTTCTATGGTTGGGAAAGAGTCCTCTGTGCAAAAAGTAGTTGAATTCCTGCAAAGCCTCAACTTGCCTACTTTATCGGAAAATGATAAGGAAGCACTTAGGGCTCCTTTTTCTCTATCGGAAATTAACCTTGCTATTAAACATACCCAAAACAACAAAGCCCCGGGACCAGATGGGTACCCGGCATCCTTCTACAAACTCTTTAGGGTGGAATTAAGCACAATCCTCCTCAAAGTCTTTTCAGACGCCCGTGGGTCGGAGGTGTTTACTAAGGAATACTTACAGGCAACCATATTGCCGATTCCCAAACCAAATAAAACCCCTCACAATGTACCAGCTACAGACCAATCTCATTGATTAATGGAGATGTAAAGCTCTATGCTAAACTTTGGGCCAATCGTCTTAATACCCTACTCCCCAGGGTAGTTCACCCCGACCAGGTCGGGTTTACCTTTGGCAGAGAGGGACCTGACAATACCCGGAAAACACTTGGCATCCTCACGGAGGCATCACGATCAAAATTACCCATGCTGGCCCTGTCCTTAGACGCAGAAAAAGCGTTTGACAGGGACAGATGGGACTACCTGTGGTGTACGCTCACCCAATTCGGCATACCGGATGAAGTTATAACAGCGATTCGAGCCCTATACTCCTGCCCAACTGCGGTAGTTAAAGGCTTGGGATTTGCTTCCCCGGAAATACACATTACTAATGGCACCAGGCAGGGTTGTCCCTTGTCACCCCTAATTTTCACACTGGCCATTGAACCTCTGGCCCAAGCCATTGAACCTCTGGCCCAAGCGTGATACATGGGGTACAGTTTGGAAGAGTCACAGCGAAGATAGCATTATTTGCTGATGACGTGACACTTTTTCTCACAAACTCGCTGGGCTCTTTGCCGGCACTCCTCGATCTTATTTCCAAATTTGGGGCCCATAGCTATTACAAGGTTAATGTCTCAAAGACGGAGGCTTTACGATTGGTATCCCTGCTTTTGAACTGGAAGTTCTGCGAACATCGTATTCTTTCCAGTGGTCGCATAATACCATCCGGCATCTAGGGATACAGCTAGGTCCAGACCCGAAATCTGTAATTGCCATAAATTACTCGGACATAATTAAAGAAGTGACCGAGCTCACCACCTCTTGGAGCCTTAAAGAGCTATCATGGCTAGGCCGTATAGCATCTTTTAAAATGTTGATTCTACCCAAAATTCTCTACTATTTCCGATGCATCCCTCTCAATGTACCTAGCGCCCTGATAGATAAACTCCAATCTATTGGCCAAAAGTACATTTGGGGAATGTCTAGGCCTCGCATTGCCGCGAAAATACTCCAGAAAAAATAGGAGCAAGGAGGAGTGGCGATGCCCAGCATACGTAGGTATTATGAGGCAGCTAGGCTATCACACATTATGGCATGGGCAGACAAAGGTGAGCCTCAGGGATGGAAGAGCATAGAGATCTTAGACCTGCCCAAGGGGTTGGGCTTGACGGATTTACCCTGGATCCCTGATTATCAACTAGATACGCTGAGAATTAAGAATGCGATAGTCAGGGATAACCTAAAAATGTGGCGTAATCTTAAAAACCTACCTGAGGTTGCCCCTCATCCATCTCCTATACACTCCTTACCCGCTCTACTTGCAGCATTACCTGATACGCATGTCCAACATTGGAAGGATTGGGACCTGAAGCTGGTCTCCCAGTTATACCCCTCGGGTACTCTGCTCACTCCAGACAATATAGGATCTGCTATACAAGATCCCCCCACGTGGACTTCTTTTGAATATTCAAGACTATATGCTTTCTTGATGTCTTGGGGGTTTCCTAGAGGCTCCAATAGACCCCTGACTAACTGGGAGAAATTATGGCAGCTCCAGGTTAAGACCCCCAGACTCATATCATTTCACTACAACCTGCTACAATCATCCATAAATAAAGACAGACCCTGGCAACTTAGAGCCTGGGAATGAGATCTATCTAGACTAATCTCTGATAAAAACCTACACACCGCTATGACACTAACCAAAAAGACTCTGCACTGTGCGAACACCCTCGAATCATATATGAAACTGTTCTTGAGATGGTACTACACTCCCTCCAGACTATCGCAGATGTTCCCTACAACAAGCTCTCTATGTTGGAGAGGATGCGAGCTACGTGGCTCAGACATGCACATATGGTGGGACTGCCCTACTTTAAAACCCACATGGACTCAAGTATCTGCCCTCTGCCTCAGTCTCGGGATGAAAATACCACTAGCCCCCGAAATTGCCCTACTACATATATTCCCGTGAAATATCCCGACCCCTTTAACTAAGCTGTTAATCTTCATACTCGCGGCCACAAAGTTGGCGATAGCGAGAGCCTGGAAACAGACGCAACCCCCAGACATTACAGCTATCACAGCCATAATACAAATCTATGCTAAGATGGAGCAGGGCTATTACTTTAATGCTGATAGAGAAGATCTCTACTGGCAAATTTGGGAACTCTGGTTTCACTATCAGGAGGAGTGTAGGCAGAGAAATGCGAGAGAGGGGGCCCCCAATCACCTGCACTAATAGACCCTAATCTTCCAGTATAGTAATACTCAGACCCCTGCTGACTGTCCCGCATCTGTTTCTACTGGTCGGTACCCGCTGACCTTTATTCTCACTCCCTACTTTCTGCGTATCCTTCCCCTCCTCCTTCTCTCCCTCCCCTCCCATAATGTGCGATCTACCCCCCTTCCCTATCCCCTATTCCCCCTCCCCCACTTAGTCCTCTTTCACCGGAGTTGTTTGCCCCGCCTGGGGATGCACACCACGAATGACCCGCTTGGCCGCTGAGCCAAACATGGTAAAGGTTTTATTTAAGATGAATAGTTGAAATTACTGTAATGTGGTGTCCATACCTAAGAACATTGTGTTACTCCAAGCATAACTTTCGGGTCCAGCTAATGCACATTCATGTCGACCCTGGTTGAGGGGTTCATATTTGCTTCCTTTGGTCTGGGCTTACTGGCTTGCATTCTCTATCCTTCCTTCTCTGCACCTACTTTCCCTCCCCTAATCTCCCCTTCCCCCCACTCATATTATGTAACCTACTCTCCTTTCCATATTCCCTGCTCTCCCCCCCCCCTCCCTCTGCTCCTCTTTTCTGGGGCTCTTTGCCCCACCTGGAGACATACATCATGAATGACTCCTTGGGTCGCTAAGACAACCATGGTAAAGGTTTTCCTTAAACAGCATAGTTGAAAAGACTGCGCTGCTATGTCCATGACTAGACTGTAGTAATTCAACAACTGTAGCATTCAGGTCCAGCTAAGAAATCCTGTCAATTTTCTATGCTGTTGTAACCGGGAGAACCTTGTTATATACCTGATATTACCTGTATTTGTCCATGGAGACACTGTTATTACGACTTCTGTTTAATTTATATGTACAAAACAAGTTAATTACTCTGTAATTGTCGACATCATATTTACTGTATAACGAAAATAAAAATATTTTTTTTGGAAAAAAAAAAAAAAAGCAGACTTTGTGATTAATTTAATAAACTGCTGATGCAGAAACTTGCGTATAAATATGTATGCATAACGCTCTCCCCTCATTCAGCTGTACTATGGTTGCATCAATTAATGGATGTAATATCTGAGTAGGAGCAGGCGCTAATATTGGTTTTACAACCTATATATACTACACTCTCTCCTATGAGTGTTATCTTATTAATTGTATAATTTGCTTAACAAAAAGTTTTTTTATATACTACCGCAGAAGCAAACATTGTAATTCTTTAGATGAACGGCTTATGTAGAGGTTTACAATTGAAGTTGAAGTAACACTGCGTCTCTATCAGTTTGGGAAGTGACCAAGTTGATTATATAAATATCTTTTAAGCTTATCTATTGAAAGCTCTCCCTCCGATATACTGTGGTGTCGTCACCACAGGAAGCTCAATATAATATTAAAGTGGGGACGAACACTAATGTTAGTGTAGTCAGACTACTGATATGATAGCTTTCAGATAATTTACGTGAGTCTAATGACTCCAAGTTATATAGTATCTTTAACTCATGGGTCTTTAACACCTTGAATTACCAGTAGTTATAATCAAATTACTAAACCAATTCTTATCCCTCTTCGCTGGTTAAAACGTTAAAGAAAGTAAGGCATGTTAGCTACCCCCCCCCTTAACATGTTTTGCCGTCAAAGACACAGCTTTTTTTTTTTAAAAAAAAATGTCTTCGAAGTACAAATTAAATTATTATATTGACCATTGCTTAACACAGCAGATTTTTCACCATATATGTTATTAAAACATTGTTAAGATGTAATCATTCACTTATCCTTACAACCTTTCAGCTAGGTTACGAGTTATTCGCGCTATAGGGAAAATAACGAATGCAACAAAAGTTGCGTTATTTAACCCCCTATAGCTGGCTTGTGCAGGCAATATGGTTGCGTTTTGACGTGCTCGTGCATGCTTCCCCCATAGACATCATTGGGGAGAGCGGGCTAAAAAAACTAACACCTGCGATCGAGGAATGAAAAGCTCCATAACGCAGCCCCATTGATGTCTATGGCGAAAAAAAAAGTTATGTTTAAACCTAACACCCTAACATAAACCCTGAGTCTAAACACCCCTAATCTGCTGCCGCCGACACCTACCTACAGTTATTAACCCCTATTCCACTGCACCCCAACATCGCCACCACTATATTAAAGTTATTAACCCCTATTCTGCCGCTCCTCGACATCGGCGCCACTAAAAATAGTTATTAACCCCTAAACTTCTGGCCTCCCACATCACTAACACTAAATAAGCCTATTAACCACTAAACCACAAGCCCCCCACATTGCAACAACTTAAATTAAACTATATTAATCCCTAAACCTAACCCTAATGTAACCCTAACCCTAAACCTAACCCTAACAACCCCTAACTTTAACATAATTAAAATAGAGCTAATAGTTATATTGTAGCTAGATAAGGTTTTATTTTTATTTCACAAGTAAGGTTGTATTTATTTTAACTAGGTAGACTAGTTAGTAAATAACTATTTACTAACTACCTAGCTAAAATAAATACAAACTTATCTGTGAAATAAAACCTAAGCTGCCTTACACTAAAACCTAATATTACAAAACATAAAAAACACTAAAATTACAAAAAATAAAAAACCTAGCATTACAAAAAAATAACAAACGAAATTATCCAAAACAATAAAAATTATTCCTATTCTAATACCCTATAAAAAACACCCCAAAATAAAAAACCCTAATCTATAATAAACTACCAAGGGCCCTTAAAAGGGTCTTTTGGGGGCCCTTAAAATGTCTTTTGTAGGGCATTGCCCTAAAGTTAACAGCTCTTTTGCTACCAAACAAAATAAACACCCCCTAACAGTATACAAACCCCCACCCCCAAACCCATAAAATAAAAATAAAGTAAAACCTAATCTACCCATTGCCCTGAAATGGGCATTTAGCTCTTTTGCTGCCCAAGCCCTAATCTAAAAATATAAACCCACCCCAAAATAAAAAAAAAATACATTACACAAAATAACAAACAAATTATCAAAAATAATATAAATTATTCCTATTCTAATACCCATTTAAAAATTTGAAAATAAAAAACCTAATCTAGAATAAACTACCAATAGCCCTTAAAAGGGCCTTTTGTAGGGCATTGCCCTAAGCTAAACAGCTTTTTTTACCTTAAAAAAAAATTACAAAGACCCACTAACATTACAAACCCCCACCCCCCCAAACCCACAAAATAAAGAAAACTATCTAAAAATCTAATCTACCCATTGCCCTGAAAAGTCCATTTGTATGGGCATTGCCCTTAAATTGGCATTTAGCTCTTATGCTGCTCAAACCCTAATCTAAAAAAAAAAAAAACACTGAAAAAAACATTCAAAAAACCTAACACTAACCCCTGACGATCCACTATTGGTTGATTCCAATAGAATGAGAGCTGCTTAAATCCTATTGGCTGATTTGAACAGCCAATAGGATTTTAGCAGCTCTAATTCCAATTGGCTGATTTAAATTTTTCAGCCAATAGGAATGCAAGGGATGCCATTTTGAAAGAAGTGTATGACGGTGAATGTATGAAGAGGATGCTCCACGCCGGATGTCTTCAGGATGGACCCGCTCCGCTGGGATCAAAATAGAAGATGCCGCCTGAATGAAGATAGAAGAGGCCGCCTGGATGAAGATTTCTCGCCGCCTGGATGAGGACTTAGCCGCCGGGATGAAGATAGAAGAGGCCGCCTGGATGAAGACTTCTCGCTGGCTGGATGTAGATCGTTCAAGCGGGACTTCAAAAACTGTAAGTCGATCGTCTGAGGTTAGTGTTGTTTTTTTGAGGATTTTTTTTGGGATGTTTTTTATTTTTTTAGATTAGGGTTTGGGCAACAAAAGTTAAATGTCCTTTTAAGGGCAATGCCCCTACAAATGCCCTTTTCAGGGCAATGGGTAGATTAGGTTTTTTTAGAATTAGGTTTTTTATTTCGGGAGGTTGGTTGGGTGGTACATTTTACTGTTGGGGGTCTTTGTAATTTTTTTTAGGGAAAAGAGCTGATATCTTTGGAACAATGCCCCACAAAAGACCCTTTTAAGGGCTATTGGTAGTTTATTGTAGGCTAGGGTTTTTTTTATTTTGGGTGGGCTTTTTTATTTTGATAGGGCTATTAGATTAGGTGTAATTCTTTTTTATTTTTGTTAATTTTGTTTTTTATTTTTTGTAATTTAGTGTTTGTTTTTGTAATTTAGTCTTTTTTATTTTTTGTAATTAGATACTTTGTAATTTTACAGTAGTAGTGTTAGGATTTTTTAATGTGTAGTTTAGTTTTATTTAATTGGTAGTTAAATTTTAGTTTAATAATTATATTAGTTTAATGGTTAGTTTAAATTTAGTTCTTTTAATTTTACAGGTAAATTTTAATTTAATTTAAGCTAGGGGAATTGTAATTTTAATATAAAGTTAGGGGGCGTTAAGTTTAGGGGTTACTAGTTTAAGTTAGTATATTTCATTGTGGGGGCTTGCGGTTTAGGGATTAATAGGTTTATTATAGTGGCGGCGGTGTAGGGCTTAATAACTTAAGTATAGTGGGGGCGATGTGGGTGGACAGCAGATTAGGGGTTAATAATATTTAAATAGTGCTTGCGATGCTGGAGGGGGCGGTTTAGGGGTTAATAACTTTATTATAATGGTAGCGATGTCAGGGAGTGGCAGGATAGGGGTTAATACATTTTATTAGTGGTGGCCATGTCGGGAGCAGCAGATTAGGGTTTAATAACTTTAATATAGTATTTGTTATGTGGGAGGGCCTCGGTTTAGGGGTTAGTTGGTAGTTTATGGGTGTTTAGTGTACTTTGTAGCAGTTTAGTTATGAGTTTTATGTAACAGGTTTGTAGCGAAAAACTCATAACTACTGCTTTTAGATTGTTTAACGGATCTTGTCAGTATAGGCTGCAAAGCTAGCTTTTTAGCCTCACTGCAAAACTCGTAATGGCTGCGCTATGGAAGTCCCATGAAAAAACAATATTTTTACGCGTGCGGTACTGACGTTGCATTACAGGCTTGCGGTACAGCTATGCCGACAAGACTTGTAATGGCTGCAGTGCTGTTTTAACGCTGAAATTACCATTTTATAAGCGTTAAAACACCAACGTAAAACTCATAATCTAGGTGTTTCTTCGCAACCATATCGGAGAAAAACGGTTTTTTTTTTAACAATCTATTTAACTTTAAGTTCAAATAGATACCAATACTTATATACAAGTCTTTTTTTTATTCATAACTTACAACATATCTGAAACATTTTTTAAAGAAAGAAGGCTTTTAATTAAAGGTGGAACGTGTTAGGTCTATAATTATTTTAAAATGCAACTTTTTTTTTTTTTTTTTTTAATTTTTCTTTATTGAGGTTCTGAATAAGGCATACATAAAATATGAAAAATGAAACATAATAATATGCGATGCAAGGATTATACAGTATAAGTCCAGATAACAACATAGTACATTTCTAGCAAGAAGAGTCAAAAGCATAGTATTGAAAAAAGTGCCTAATGATCTGTGTGCTCCCTAGATGACAAAAGAGGCCACTCATGGACCTTAGTTATAAACTCATAACCATAGATAGGGAGCTATTTCTAGTGGAGAGACCACTTTTGGATCTCTAAATGAGAACCTCTTTTTTCTTTTTTGTCATCAAGCGTTAAAGTTAAGACCTCATAGTCAAACTATATGGGGTGTGACTAAGCTTAGAGTGAGGACATAAGGTCAATAGAATAATTGAGGTTTGAAATAAGCAATATTTACAATGCAATATAAAAACATGGTAGATAGTATGTAATATATATAACATGCCAAACAGTCATTAAGCTTTACCATGAACACAAGAGGCCACTTTTGGACCTCAAATAATATATAAATAAGGCAGAGGGCTTCTTGGAATATAGGAGACCGCTCATGGATCTCATCTGGTAACCCTCAGTTTTATAGTAGAATATTCAAACAAATAAGGTAGATTTATATTAGAGCATTGGAACAAGGAAGGTAAAATAATGTAGTTATTGCACCTCATAATAAGATAAAAATAAATATTTCTGTGCTGACCATCATGGAAAATAGAATGATCTCAGGACATTTTGTGGAGCATATTTAAGGCATAAGTGGCAAATGTATTACTTAACATTAATACGTAGTGTCCAACTTAGAGCCTGCAAGGGAAGCATCAATTTTGTCTTTATAACACTTAACCAAACTAGCAATAGCATATAACATACAATAAGATCTCAGGAATGTTAGAGAGCTGTACTTGATAACTAGCTTAAATATCAGTTAGGAAATTAAAAATCAATTTAAGGGTCTGTCATTGAGCTCCAGTAGATCACAGACTCAAATTAAAATCTGATAACAGTTCCCGTCTGGAGTAGAGGGGTGGAGGTAATGTGTGGAGGTTTGCCGCTGAGTACTTTAAGGAATCTATAGTTGTGGTCTCTCAAGTCTCTCCCTAACTAATCAGTAGGAACATTATAGTTATATTGTAGAGGCTAGATTAATCAGCGTAATAGAGGGGAATACCATTATAGGAGCCAACAAGTTATTATAATTACCTCAATTGGGGATGTAGGTCTGCAGAAACAGTATCGTTGACTAGATTAAAGGAACTTACATACACTGCTTAAACTATGCATTGCTCCGTGTCCCCTGCAAGGTTTAAAGGTTAGCCCTGAAACTACGCACATAGTGCACCGCCCCGGCAATAGACAGTGCAGTACCGCGCAGCAGGTTAATAATAACAGTAGGGTGAGCATTGAAAAAAAACACATACCTTAAGGGTTGCTAAGCCTATGGAAAACAACATACAGCACTGTACCTGTCCTAATAAACTTCAATATACGATTGCCATTTGCTGAATATCAGGAAAAGATAAAGCTAACTAAACCCCCAACAGGCTATTGTTATGTAACTCTGCAAGGGGCAAGTACAACTGCGGTTGGAGGCAGCAAATTGCTACCAGTTAAGGATTGATGAAAAAGTCCCAATGACAAGATAAGCTTGAGCACAAATAGAACTGATTATAAAGCAAAGTATTGAGCATAGTTCTGTTTGCTCCCTGCAAGTCACAAATCTAACCAACTCCGGTGCGAATCCCCTTGAGAGAGTCATTTTGCCTAGCCAGCTGCAGGGCCGTCAAAAGTATAAGCCATAAAGATGTGATGGCATAAAGGCAGCGTCCCTGCTCCCGGTCAGTGTCCCACTTGAACAGCGGCAGCAGATCTGTGTATCGAGAGATCCCTGTAAACTTCAAAGTCTCTATGGAGTATACTTTCTGTGTACATGTCTCCTCTCGATCCCTGAGTGCTCCTTCAGTTGCGGCTCTCCTACTTTTGTTTTCCCCAGTAGGTAAAAAGGCTGAACGGGTCTCTGCTGTGGCATCCCTGCTGATCCATATCCAAGCTGTTCGGTTGACAGTGTCCCATTCGGTCTTCCTAGTCAAGTTTGCTATGTCTACTGTCGCAGGCTTCATGATGACAGGTGCCTGTTTCTCCTCATGGTGTACCGTGGTAGTTATAAAGCGCTGGGGCCCCAAAGCGCTGTCGTTTAGATGCACCGCTAACACAGGAATTACTCTGTTTATTTGCTGTGATGCCTGTAGAGCTTCAGGGTGAAATGCCATGTTCAGCGTTTTTTCTAGGGCAGCATGGTGATCTGATAGCAGATTGCGCAATGCTTCTAAAATGTTAGTGGTACACTCCATGTCCATATTGGTCTTCTATAGAAGAGCTTGGAGTCAACACATTGAATAAAGTATTATAGATGCACTCACGGTGCTAACTAAAGACAGGAGCCCGAGAGCGTCCTGCCGGGGGGTATCTCACGTGGCTGATGTTAGAGGCCACAACTTCAAAGTAGCTCCGGGCTCTGAAGCCAGCAGCGACCCCGGTGAAATTGGTATAAATGGATAGATTTACTTTAGTATATGCTAGATATGCCAATCTCTATCCTAGATGCTTCTTATATAGAGTTATATCATGCAGATTATACAGGAAAGCTGGAGCAGCTTGCAGAAGTGCGACCAGTCATGGCCGCTGCCCGGGAGTCCCCCCTAAAATGCAACTTTAACATATGTAAAGAAGGTAAAACAAAATTAGGAAAAAAAACCAACACAGGAATAATGTCAAATCTTTTTATTAAGATATGTAGATAAAGAATATGACAGCATCAAAATGCTGGCAAGTTTTTAAAATTAAGACATTTAAAGAAGACAACATGTTTCATCTCAATTCTTTTAAATAAAGATGATAACAATATACGTTTTATGTCAAATGATTATATTCAGAAGATGTTTCCATTAAAAATCAACGTGTGAGATATGAATATTATTAAAGAGACATGATAGTTAGTAAATGAAAGAAATGAATATTCACTCAAAATGATAATTTTAACATAATTGCAAACAATTTATTGTGACAACATATTAAGGCAGGAAAAATTATAATTATATTAATAAATAGATCAAATGCATATTTATGCACAAATTTTAATGTCACCACCTAATCCAAACTGAATGCCCTAATATCCCCACAACCACTCCCTCGCCCACTTCTATACTTCTTCCCTTTAAGCGTATCGCCACCCCTCCCTCTAAGGTTATCTCTATCACTAGCCATAACTAGGCTGTCAAGTTAGGAAGGGGTTAAATGTGCAAAAGGGAAAGTACAGTATGTGTGTGCATGCAGATGTATGTATTGTAGGCCCAATTTACTTTTAAAGGAACAGTCTAGTCCAAATTAAAATTTCAGTATTTAGATAGGGCATGCAATTTTAAACAACTTTCCAATTTACTTTTATCATAAAATTTGCTTTGTTCTCTTAGGTATTCGTTGTTGAGAGCTAAACCTAGCTAGGCACATATGCTAATTTCTAAGTCCTTGAAGGCCCCTCTTATTTCAGGGCATTTTACAGTTTTTCACAGCTAGGCAGCGCTAGTTCATATCGATAATATTTTGCTCACTCCCATGGAGTTATTTATGAGTTAGCATTGATTGGCTTAATTGCAAGTATGTCAAAAGAACAGAAATAATTGGGCAGCCTGCAGAGGCTTAGATAAAAGGTAATCACAGAGGCAAAAATATAACTGTGTTGGTTATGCAAAACTGGGGAATGGGTAATAATTTGATTTAAACAATGAAAATTCTGAAGAAGACGGTCACTTTAATTAAACTAAGTGTGTTTATGTATGCATGTACCTAAACAAATATAATTGAATGATATAACTAAAGAGAAAAGAGAGATAGAAAGAGCGAGAGTTCTATAAGACCAGTTACAAAGTATGTAGAACTCTAACAAATATTCAGTATTTCTTAAAAAAAAATAACTCTCTCTGTACATAACTTTATTTGCTGATGTTTACACAAGCATAATCAAAAACATATGTTTTGAAAAAATGTTTAAGATAAACATTTATTTAAAGCTTACGCCATAAAATATTGATATACTTCAACTGACATAGGCTTGGGAACATTCCATCCATACATATCAAAGTTATATGCGTATATATATACAGTATATATATAAAATCTTAGCACAAATCATTCCTTCGACCATGGGATCTAATATATATATATATATATATATATATATATATATATATATATATTGTGTGTGAAATATTTTGAAAAATAAAAAACCCTGAAAAAAAGTTTTCCAGGCAAAGTGATAAAAAATGTAATTCTAGTCTTTGGTATAAGTTTTGTGATTAAATGTGTAGTCTAAAGTCATAACAGAAAGCTGAAATAGCTTACAAATCATCTTTCTGCCAGCTTTAATGAGAGTCATTTCCTTTTGCGTGATCAAAACTTGACAAGAAGTATCTAATGGAAAATATATTCTATGTAGTTCCAGAGAAATTACAGCAGAATGCTTATATCTTGTATCTTTGCTTGTTGCAAGTGCTGATAATATTAATACTAATTTCTTGGTACACAACTGATACTATACTGCTCCTATATATTTGCACAATTGTTTTTAACCTCTAATTCTAAGGCATATGTATAAAACATGCTTTTTTCTTACTATGAAATTCTTCTAGTTAAATGTGGCAAATGGCAATCAATCAATATTCTTTTACTGTATACACAAGGATACATAGATACATTTGAATAACTACTTGAAAAGATAGTTTAGTCAAAAAGTTTCATGATTCGGATAGAGCATGCAATATTAAGCAAATTTCTAATTTACTAATATTATCAATTTGTATTCGTTCTCATTATTGAAAAAAGCAGGAATGTAAGCTTAGGAGCCAGACCATTTTTTGTTCAGCACCTGGGTAGCACTTTCTGTTTGTGTCTAAATGTAGCCACTAATCAGCAAGCGCTACCCAGGTACTGACCCAAAAAGGGTCCAGCTCCTAATCTTATATTCAAATAAGGATACCAAGAGAACAAAGAAAAATTGATAATAGGAGTAAATTAGAAAGTTGCTAAAAAATTGCATGTGCTATCTGAATCATGAAAGTTTAATTTTTTACTAGGCTATCCCTTTAATATATAATTCTCATATGAGTTAGTATATTTTGCTTTCATATTTTTAATTAAGGCCCTATTATATTATTTTTGTAATTTTGGAGTTACGTGTTAGGGTAATTGCAATGGGGAAGGGGACTGTGTGATGGTTACATGTGAAGTAGATCTTGTGAATATTTTTTGGTTTTTTTGCTGAAAGTCAATGAATGTTGGGAAGAATTGCATTGGGTAAGGCTGACAGTTAAAGGGATTTTAAACAGACAGTTTCATTGTTTTAATACAAACAGCACTAAGCTTTGGTACATACTTAATATAAATCATTGCAGTATTTAAATGTATTTTACCTTTTATTTTTATTTTTTAAAACTTAATTTGTGCAGTGTCCATTACTTCCTGTCACAGCACTACAAGGAGGCTGTGGTCTCTACAGAAAGCTTATCTAGCTAGAAGTCATAAAACTTTCAGAGTTGGTTTAGTATTAAGCGAATAGATTAGATAAACAGGGAGTCAGAATTGTTAATGCTCAGAACTGACAGAATGAAACTTAAATGCAATAGCACTTAGGAAATGATATTCAAAACCTCTCTTCTCAGGTGAGATATTCTAAAATGATCCTACAGCACTGCGAGATCCTGAGTGAAAATTTTAAAAAGGCAGATTTTGCTTTACTTCTCCAAGTGGTGTTCCCTGCATTTCTGTATGTGAAGGAGAGACAAGCCCAGTGCAATATAGCACTGCATGAAATTACAGTTTTGCTGCATTTACACTTTGTGCTTTCTATTTTATATCACTTTACAATTCAGATAAATGTTATTATATTTAAACTTTGCGCTTTCTTTTTTGTATTTTATTTTGTATACAGCAGTGTATTTAGGATTGTGATTTTACAAATTCTTATTATGCCTTCACAGTTTGTGCAACATTAAACAAATTAGGCTCAAACTGTGTATGTTTATGTATATCTTTTACAAATTAGATTGCAATTTGTATGTATTTTATTTTAATTTAAACTGAAAAACTGTGAGCATCAGTTTTTATGGGCCAGATATTCAAACATTCTCTAGTTTGGAAATAATTTGAGTGCTGACTTCACAGGATGTTCTAATAAAATGGGATGGGCCGGGAAATCTGAGAGAGATGAGAGATGCCTTCCATTAAAAGCAATGAAGCACTTTGGAATACAAAATTTCACATAGGAGAGAGGAGGTAACTGGAGAACCCCCGGGCTGATTTAAAGGCTCCGTTTGCATCAATTCCAAATTAAACAAACGTTTTCACTACAATTTAACTTGTGTTGTCAATATTCTAATATTTATTATTTTCTGTTAGTTAAAACAACTGTATTGTGAATTTTGAGCAAACCGAACACCTGCATACAGCTGGTGAGACAAATCAGTGGGAACAGCTTGTTTAAAATGCTTACACAATTTCACAAGACTTGTGAGAGAGCTTCACACATACACTGGGAACTTTACTGTTAAGCCCAGGGAAATGCCCTGTTCCTCTCTCTTTCTGAAACTGTCAGTTTTAATTTGTAATGCAGCAAATTCAATGTGCAATGTAATTTATAAAAGCTACACAGAAATATGCAAAATATGATCCTAATTTGTTAAAGTAACACAAAAACTTTCAAAATATAATCAGAATTTGTAATATCACTGCTGAAGCTAAATATAAATATATGAAAACATAAATGAGAATTTGCAAAGATTAAATTCTATAATACTGAAAGGACACAATCTAAAGTATAAAGTAATCTAAAATACAAAGCACAAAGTGTAAGTGTAACATAATTCTTATATCATGCAATGCTGTATTGCACTGGACTTGTCTCCCCTTTAAATATAGAAATTAGAGAGATCTAACAATGATTGGAAAGTTCTGACATTTTTATTTTGATTATTCTATTAGTTCAGCCCCTTTGAAGTCTGAACTGCAATCTCTCTCCAAGCTGGATAACTTTTGAATATCAGGGCCTAAGGGGTAAATTTAACAAGCAGCGGATGCTGCTATCTACCCCCATAGTTTCCGGCTCGCCTTTTAGGTGGCGGTCTGTAATCATCCCGATCAGATATGACACAAGCATTTCACTAGAAATTCTTGTGCAATGTTAAATGCCGACAACGTATGCTTTCGGCATTTAGCTATGATGGGTGGACATGATCTGCTACAATGAATCATGTCTGCCCGACATATAATAAATTGGTGCCTAAGTTTGAACTTCAAATGAGTAGTAGATATTTTTCTGCCAAATTTACAAATTATGTCTATTTCCACTTCTCCTGTATCATGTGACAGGAATCTGCCAATAGAATAAAGCCAAAAAAATAAAAATAAAAATGTTTATTATTAAAACTTGACTTTTATTATTCCATTAAAACATGGAGGGACAATACCCCTTAGAACAGTTAGTCTGACGTGTTTCGACTATGAGCCATACTCATAGTCCATTAAAAACTAAATGGACACTCAAACTTAAGAACCCCACTCTGGGCTCTGATTGGCTGGAATAAATTATAACAGTGCTTGAAATAAGTGTTAGCAATCTTTTATAAAATTTGAACCTAAGGTATATCGTAACAAAATTGGTAAACAATATATATATATATATATATATATATATATATATATATATATATATATATATATATATATATATAATCCAATACATCTCCTGTCTGATGGTGGACAAGTGCTTGCGGATGCGAGACCGCACTTCTCTGGTAGTTAGTCCTACATATTGTAGGTTACAAGTGAGCACCACAGCAGGTAGTTGCAATAGGTAGATCAACAATTTAGGCAGTATGCAACATTAAAAGTTTCACCAGTAACAAATGACTGAAAAATTGAATCAACATGGACATGTTCACAGGCTTTGCACTGTGAGTAAGCACATTTAAAAGTTCCCCTATGTCTTAGCCATGAAGATGCTGTTGTTGCTGATGTTGGTCTTTTAAGTTGTGATGGGGATACCATACTCCCAATTGATTTATTTATCCTATAAGAGAACCTACAACCTTTTTTGACCGTATCAGCAAGTTGAAAATGTCTACGTACAATACCACCAATCTCCTGGTATTAGGCAGAAAAATCAGTCACAAATGTTAATTTGTTGTCAGGTGTATGCTTAGGCTCTATACAATCTTTTAACAGAACATCTCTATCCATGTCCTTACTTCTCTCCTTGCCTTCCTTAGTACATTCATATTGTACCCTCTATCCAGCAGCCTTTTCTGCAGAGCATCTGCATGCTTTTAAAAACTGTTTGGCAAAGTATAGTTCCTTTTCAAATGGACAAATGGTCCCTTGGCCGCTGAATAGGGTACATGTCAGGAATGACAGCTTCTAGCATGTAGAAGACTGTTCCCCAAAATCGGCTTCTTATATACTTCAGAGGTGATATTGCCTGAGGGCAACCCCTCAGTTGAATATCTAGGTAATGTACTACAAATCTGTCAAACTCATAAGTGAACTGTAAGCCAAGATCATTCTGGCTCAATAATTCAACAAATTATTTGGCAATGCCACTATTACCTTTTCACAGGAAGAGTAGGTCATTGATAAATCAATGATACAGTCTGATAGCTGCCCTAACCTGGTTACTATCTGCATAGATGTGGGACCATTCCCACCAACCCATATACAGGTTGGTGTATGTGGGTCCCACACCTCTGCAGATAGAACTTTTTATCAAATTGGAAGAAGTAGTGAGTTAAAAAGAAATGGCTAACCTCCAGTATAAAGAGTCTAAATGACTCACTATGTGTTGTTTAATTTTCCAATAAATATTCCATCACTTTCAAACCCATATCATGGGGTATGGATGAATATAAAGCAACAACATCCACAGTGAGCCATCCTGAATCCTCCCCTGCTGGGCTACTTGTGTACCCCCCCTTCCCTGAAGAGGGGGGCGGGTACACAAGTAGCCCAACAGGGGAGATACCCAAGGAGGCAAATTAGGGTCCCCTCGAAGTACAAACCGTCATAAATCTTTCAGATCACAGGTTAACTAAGGATGAGAATAAGGTGCTTAGCCTAGGATTAGGTTTTGTACCTAACATACATTTCAACCTGTTTCAAACCATGCTGGATCTCAATAAATTTGTGTGAAATGTTACTTTTCATCAGCAAACACAGAGGTATGTGTCATACCATCCCAAGCGACAGGGAAGTCTACCATATATCATGGTTTCCCTTTCCAAGAAACATGTGACCTAATTGCCCTGAGGGGGTTGGAGAGAGAAGGTATGACAGAGAATGACACAAATATGTCATTATTAGGTAAGAACTATAAGAACCCCTCTTCCTTCTACCCTATACAGAGCAGAGGAAACATAGTAGAACCATTCTGCAAAAGAGTGGAGGCAGACTTGAGAGCCCTTATACATACCCAAAAACCAACCAACAGGAACTTGTCCAAACAAGAGCAATTGGCCCTAAAAAAACTGAATGAGGATGTGAACATTGTCATAAAGCAGGTGGACAAGGGGGGTTCAGTGTTCTTATGAATTGATCACACTATATTGAAGAAGCACTCAGACAACTGGGGAATACTGAGAACTATGAAAAGCTGAAACAAGACCTCACAAGAATTTTCCAATGTCAGCTTATGCACCTTCTTGATAGAGCATTGGAGCAGGGATTTATCAATAATAACACATTCCGATATTTGTATGTGAAACACCCTGTTATTCCAATATTCCATCACCTGCCGAAGGTGCATAAATCAACAGTAAACGTTCAGGGTAGACCTATCATAAGAGGAATAGGTTCTATGCTTGAGCACGTGTCCGAGTGGTTGGACAACATCCTACTACCTCTCGCCAGGGCTCTCCTGGGTTATATAAGGGACTCCAAGCACGTATTAAATGTGGTGGAAAAGGTGAAATGGACCCAGGATTTAGGATGGCTTACCGTGGATGTTGTTGCTTTAAAGTGATGGAATATTTCTTGGAAAACAAAACAACACACAGTGAGCCATTTAGACTGTTTATACTGGAGGTTACCCATTTCTTGAGAAGGTACAGGCACAGAAGAGGGGGGGGCAAATACCAAGTATTATCCAGACAGGAGATGTTTTGGATTTTAAGACTTCGGACCAAGATACCTCTTGGTCTGAACTCAGAATATGATTTCATTAATTATTGGTGCTGATTATTCCCTCCCCTCTTCTGTTGGCCTTTTGCTGTTAACTCACAACTTCTTTCAATTTGAGAATGAGTTTTAGCTGTAGAGGTGTGGGACCACGATGGGTGCCCATATATACGCCAACCTGTATATGGGTTGGTGGGAACGGTCCCACATCTATGTAAATAGTAAAAATCAGTAATAACAGTAGTAGAGCCAAATGGGTACTCACACACTTCACAAGCACACCAATGTGCTGGTAGTAGCAGGCTGCAGATTCAAATAGGTGTGGCAGCTCACCTCTCAGGTAGTACTGTGATGCTGGAGATGGAAAAGGAGACACAGAAAAAAAGCACTACATGTGCAGACTGTTAAAAATATAATAACAATATTTTCAGTGGTACAGATGGTTACTCACATACTCCATGAGCACACTTATGTGCTGGTAGAAACAAGCTGCACATTTTAGGCAGGTGTAGCAGCTCACCCCAAATCAGATTTCTTAATGCTGTAATCAAATGGCTCCAATAGGTAAAACAAAGTCACAAAAAGGTAGAAAGACTCTTATGTATCAGCAGGGCAGTAGGTAGGTAAAGATATCCACTCAAAGGCGTATTTCCAGTAAAATACAAATATTTATTAAAAACAAAAGTTAAAAAACACAACAGAACAATTGCTGTGTTAGGTGGATAAAAAAGGGGTTAACAGTGACCCCAATAATGCAACGCGTTTCTCGGTTTTGCACCGTTTCATCAGGCATAAAATTGTTCTTATTCCTACCTCTCCTGCCTCTGCTTTATATAGCCACCTAACAAACATTATCCTCCTTTAGAGGGGTGTGTTTAACAATTAATCACTGACACCTGTCTAAGGTGGCTAGTCTCCTAATTACAAAATGTTAAGGAAATCCAATGTACTTATATATGCAAGAAAACTGTCTATTTGTTGTTTATAATATACGTGTATATGTACAAAAGACTAGCTTTCTATCTGATATACGTATGTGTATAAGTGTAAGGGGGATTTTCTTTCTATTCCATCTATTCTATAGATCTCCCAACAGTGATAGTCTATTCCTATACTATATATGTTATATGGCTCATCCATCAGTAATATTTCCCTATATTAATTCCCTATATTAATTGGCCGGAGTGCATGTGAATTTTAACCTCTGTGGGGGTTTTTTCCCCTATATCTAGAAATATTCATAGCCGTAAACTTTTTACAAAATAATCTGTCCTCTTAATAATATGTCCTAACGTTGTACTTTATAGGTAATAATGGGGGTGTCTATACTACGGTAATTTTACCAATGCTGCACTCCACAAGCAGCAAATATGAAATTTACAGCGAAACATTAACCCAATATTGACTTGGCTCAACTAAATGGTATGCACTGTATTATAAATAGTGCCCTAGTGTTCTGATTTCTTTAGATAAATTTGTAATTTTTATAATTACATAGTATATTTGATCCCAAAATGTGATAAAAATCACACATAATAAATATCAAAATAAACCACGATTGTGGAGCAAAACACAGTCTAAAATCTAGTATATAAATACGAAAAAATCAAATTTATGTTGATAAATCTTGGAGTAATGCATAAAGTAGCATATGGTGAATATTAATATGGTGTATACAGTAATATAACATAATATGTCTCAAAGTGTGATGTTGCAACTAAATGTGACAGTACAGGGAGTGCAGAATTATTAGGCAAGTTGTATTTTTGAGGATTAATTTTATTATTGAACAACAACCATGTTCTCAATGAACCCAAAAAACTCATTAATATCAAAGCTGAATAGTTTTGGAAGTAGTTTTTAGTTTGTTTTTAGTTATAGCTATTTTAGGGGGATATCTGTGTGTGCAGGTGACTATTACTGTGCATAATTATTAGGCAACTTAACAAAAAACAAATATATACCCATTTCAATTATTTATTTTTACCAGTGAAACCAATATAACATCTCAACATTCACAAATATACATTTCTGACATTCAAAAACAAAACAAAAACAAATCAGTGACCAATATAGCCACCTTTCTTTGCAAGGACACTCAAAAGCCTGCCATCCATGGATTATGTCAGTGTTTTGATCTGTTCACCATCAACATTGCGTGCAGCAGCAACCACAGCCTCCCAGACACTGTTCAGAGAGGTGTACTGTTTTCCCTCCTTGTAAATCTCACATTTGATGATGGACCACAGGTTCTCAATGGGGTTCAGATCAGGTGAACAAGGAGGCCATGTCATTAGATTTTCTTCTTTTATACCCTTTCTTGCCAGCCACGCTGTGGAGTACTTGGACGCGTGTGATGGAGCATTGTCCTGCATGAAAATCATGTTTTTCTTGAAGGATGCAGACTTCTTCCTGTACCACTGCTTGAAGAAGGTGTCTTCCAGAAACTGGCAGTAGGACTGGGAGTTAAGCTTGACTCCATCCTCAACCCGAAAAGGCCCCACAAGCTCATCTTTGATGATACCAGCCCAAACCAGTACTCCACCTCCACCTTGCTGGCGTCTGAGTCGGACTGGAGCTCTCTGCCCTTTACCAATCCAGCCACGGGCCCATCCATCTGGCCCATCAAGACTCACTCTCATTTCATCAGTCCATAAAACCTTAGAAAAATCAGTCTTGAGATATTTCTTGGCCCAGTCTTGACGTTTCAGCTTGTGTGTCTTGTTCAGTGGTGGTCATCTTTCAGCCTTTCTTACCTTGGCCATGTCTCTGAGTATTGCACACCTTGTGCTTTTGGACACTCCAGTGATGTTGCAGCTCTGAAATATGGCCAAACTGGTGGCAAGTGGCATCTTGGCAGCTGCACGCTTGACTTTTCTCAGTTCATGGGCAGTTATTCTGCGCCTTGGTTTTTCCACACGCTTCTTGCGACCCTGTTGACTATTTTGAATGAAACGCTTGATTGTTCGATGATCACGCTTCAGAAGCTTTGCAATTGTAAGAGTGCTGCATCCCTCTGCAAGATATCTCACTATTTTTGACTTTTCTGAGCCTGTCAAGTCCTTCTTTTGACCCATTTTGCCAAAGGAAAGGAAGTTGCCTAATAATTATGCACACCTGATATAGGGTGTTGATGTCATTAGACCACACCCCTTCTCATTACAGAGATGCACATCACCTAATATGCTTAATTGGTAGTAGGCTTTTGAGCCTATACAGCTTGGATTAAGACAACATGCATAAAGAGGATGATGTGGTCAAAATACTCATTTGCCTAATAATTCTGCACTCCCTGTAATATAAAGGTGATTAGACCATCTAATGTGATAAAAATGTGTCAAGATAATCTATTTATAAATTCAAAGAAAATACTTATTCACTAAAGATTAAAACTGTAACTAAAAAATACTAATACTAAAGTGATTCCTAACTCTAAGTGTCCTCTATATGTGAAAATTAATTATTTTATTAATTTTTTTTTATTTATTTTTTTTTTTTATTTTTTTCACATATAGAGGACACTTAGAGTTAGGAATCACTTTAGTATTAGTATTTTTTACTTACAGTTTTAATCTTTAGTGAATAAGTATTTTCTTTGAATTTATAAATAGATTATCTTGACACATTTTTATCACATAAGATGGTCTAATCACCTTTACATTTCTGTCACATTTAGTTGCAACATCACACTTTGAGACATATTATGTTATATTATACACCATATTAATATTCACCATATGCTACTTTATGCATTACTCCAAGATTTATCAACATAAATTTGATTTTTTCGTATTTATATACTAGATTTTAGACTGTGTTTTGCTCCACAATCGTGGTTTATTTTGATATTTATTATGTGTGATTTTTATCACATTTTGGGATCGAATATACTATGTAATTATAAAAATTACAAATTTATCTAAAGAAATCGGAACACTAGGGCACTATTTATAATACAGTGCATACCATTTAGTTGAGCCAAGTCAATATTGGGTTAATGTTTCGCTGTAAATTTCATATATGCTGCTTGTGGAGTGCAGCATTGGTAAAATTACCGTAGTATAGACACCCCCATTAATACCTATAAAGTACAACGTTAGGACATATTATTAAGAGGACAGATTATTTTGTAAAAAGTTTCCGGCTATGAATATTTCTAGATATAGGGGAAAAAAAACCCACAGAGGTTAAAATTCACATGCACCCCGGCCAATTAATATAGGGAATTAATATAGGGAAATATTTCTGATGGATGAGCCATATAACATATACAGTATAGGAATAGACTATCACTGTTGGGAGATATATAGAATAGATGGAATAAAAAAGAAAAGACCCCTTACACTTATACACATACGTATATCAGATAGAAAGCTAGTCTTTTGTACATATACACGTATATTATAAACAACAAATAGACAGTTTTCTTGCATATATAAGTACATTGGATTTCCTTAACATTTTGTAATTAGGAGACTAACCACCTTAGACAGGTGTCAGTGATTAATTGTTAAACACACCCCTCTGAAAGGAGGATAATGTTTGTTAGCTGGCTATATAAAGCAGAGGCAGGAGAGGTAGGAATAAGAACAATTTTATGCCTGATGAAACGGTGCAAAACCGAGAAACGCGTTGCATTATTGGGTTCACTGTTAACCCCTTTTTTATCCACCTAACACAGCAATTGTTCTGTTGTGTTTTTTAACTTTTGTTTTTAATAAATATTTGTATTTTACTGGAAATACGCCTTTGAGTGGATATCTTTACCTTCCTACTGCCCTGCTGATACATAAGAGTCTCTCTACCTTTTTGGGACTTTGTTTTACCTATTGGAGCCATTTGATTACAGCATTAAGAAATCTGATTTGGGGTGAGCTGCTACACCTGCCTAAAATTTGCAGCTTGTTTCTACCAGCACGTAAGTGTGCTCATGGAGTATGTGAGTAACCATCTGTACCACTGAAAATATCATTTGTTATATTTTTAAAAGTCTGCACATGTAGTGCTTTTTTTCTGTGTCTCCTTTTCCATCTCCAGCATCACAGTACTACCTGAGAGGTGAGCTGCCACACCTATTTGAATCTGCAGCCTGCTACTACCAGCACATTGGTGTGCTTGTGAAGTGTGTGAGTACCCATTTGGCTCTACTACTGTTATTACTGATTTTTATATCTGTTGATCCTACACATGAGGTGCCCCTCTATTTTCTTCTATTCCTCATAGTTATACCCGGACCAGTCGGCGAGGAGGAGGCAGCCACCACAGGGCTTTTCCACTTGGTTTTGAAAAGGACTTATTTTTGCCTTGATTTTGTAATTATATTTGGACTTCCCTCATTTGAGAGGATTTTATTTCATTTTTCTTCTATTTTGTTTTATTTTTTTATTTGTATTGTATACACAATTACCATTTTGCATTTTTTAAAGAGTATATAGATTAATATCACTATCTATATTATCACTAGCGCCCCCTTACTTTGCTGTAAGGCTATATATATGCAAATAGTAACCCTTTCAGGGCAGCTATCAGACTGTACCATCATTTCCTCGATTACCTACTCTTTGTGTGAGAAGGTAATAGTGACATTGCCAAAGAATTTGTTAAATTATTGAGCCAGAATGATCTTGGCTTATGGTTCACATGGTTCACGGAGTTTAACAGATTTGTGGTACGTTTCCTAGATCTTCAACTGAGGGGTTGGCCCTTGGACAATACCACCTCTGAAGTATATAGGAAGCCGATTTCAGGGAACAGTCTTCTACATGCTAGAAGCTGTTATCCCGACATGTACACTATTCAGGGGCCAAGGGAAAATTTGTCAGTTTGAAAAAGAAATTTACTTTGCCAAGCAGTTTTGAAAAGCATGCACATGCTCTGCAAAAAAGGCTGCTGGAAGGCACGGAGAGAAGTAACGGACATGGATAGAGATGCTCTGTTAAAAGACTGTATAGAGCCTAAGAATACACCTGAAAACAAATTAACATTGATGATTCATTCATTATTGGTGCTGATTCATCCCTCCCCTCTTCTGTTGGACTTTTGCTGCTTCCTCATTTTGTTGTTTTCTCATTTTATCTATTCATCATGTACATTCCTCATATATTTATCCCATATATATTCATTCTGTACTTATTCTGTATACATATATGAATATGCACCTTTAGTTCTCTTTTGACCACAATGGTATATTCACCTTTATCTTATGGGAATGCGCTTTTCAAGGATTTACACATGTACCCAAGATATGGATCTAGTCACTTGAGTATTTATTTACCTATTTAATAACGTGACTCACTTATAAGGTCAAATTTTGGATTTTGATTTTTCTTATCTCCTCCAAAAGAATATCCATATGTTCCTAGGGATGTATACATACATATACTCTCCTCAACTGGTATCATATTGAATAATATAAACATTGGTATTTGTATTTTTGCACGTTTGGATATGCCTCATTATATATGCCAAGGGTATTGTATATTGTATAATGCAAGCAAATAAGACATTTTGATTCAACAGGTATGGTGGTGTCATTGTTGAATGCAATTAATACATTTACCAATTGTATCGTTTTATATGTTATATCTAGACAGATTTTCTGTTGATCCGTAGACACAATGATAAATATATATATAAAATTGTTTACCAATTTTGTTAAGATATAAAATGACCTTAGGTAAAAATTTTATAAAAGATTGCTAACACTTATTTCAAGCACTGTTATAATTTATGCCCTGTATCTTTAAGGTTTTGAAAAATATTCCAGCCAATCAGAGCCCAGAGAGGAGTTCTTAAGTTTAAGTGTCTAATTAGTTTTTAATGAACTATGAGTATGGCTCTCAGCCGAAATGCATCAGTCTAACTGTTCTAAGGGGTATTGTCCCTCCGTGTTTTAATGGAATAATAAAAGTCAAGTTTTAATTAAAAACATTACTAGCGCTTTTTTTTCTTTTTTTTGGCTTTATTCTTTATGCCAGCAAACCAGTAATCAGTGCTGCACTGTGACCTGGATTGAAATACTATTTGCCCACTGTGGCTTTTTGTATCAATTAAACTGCCACAAGAGAGTTTGTTGGAGCAGGCAGTATCCATCAAGGAAACATGCTATCTCCATTGTGAGCCATTGGAGCCACTGAACACAGAGTTCTTATAGAGCCCCCTTCCTACAAACGAACTGCAAGTAGCAAGCAGGAAGCTCAGGTCGCCAATCCGGTGACGTCACTGGGATCACGAGTACACGGTATACCTGTTACCAATACATTTATATTTGCCCACCATACTCATATCTCTATACTCATATCTCTATATGTGCAGCATTTTTTTAAATACAAGAAAAAATAAGGATATCTAATAAGGATACAAATAAGGATATCTATAAGGACATTTATGCTTCTATCCGGGGTTAACCTACAAGGCAGTTACATTTCAGTGTCTGTGTGGACTTTTTCGGTTCTTTTGAGCCATCAGCCTATCACAAATGAATAAAAGTATATTCTGTGAAGTCTTTAACATGTTTAGTAGGAGCTGATGACTTAAAAAGTGTAAAAATAAAAAAGACTGCTCACAATTTATTAATGGAAGTCAATTGGAAAGTTGTTTAAAATTGCATGCTCTATCTGAATAATGAAAGTTTAATTTTTTACTTGAGTGTCCCTTTAAGTTTTTAAAAAAAAAAAAGAAGTTATTGAGCCTAATCTGCTCCAGCTGTCCTGCTTCTGTTGACAAAGGATATGTGAGACATCAAGACAATTAATCAAACTTATTATTGAGTACAGAGAATCCCTCACACTTGATATGGACTCTAGAATCAAAGAAAATGAGGAGATTCTACTAAATTTAGAACACTCTGGACAAGAGTCAAAAGATATATCAGACAAAAAAGATAATTTATTTAAAAAGGTAAAGAAAGTAAGAGATGAAGTAATTCATAAAAAAACTAAAAAGCTGATGAGAGAGTTGGAGAATAAAGAGATTAACACTAATGAACATGAGAATAATGAAATCAGTGAAAATCAAGAAACAAACACAGGGAAGGAGTTGACCAACACACAGTCTACAGTTATGTATACTAATAACCAACAAGGGAATCACTATGCTATAGAACCCAATCCAGATTCCAGTAGACACACTATTAAACACGACTACTATATGCCTCAGAGGCCTAACCAATATAAACCACCTCGGAGAAATAACAACCGAGTGAATTATTTCACATATCCAACATATCGACACAATAGGACCTACTATGATAATAGGAGATATGATGAGAGATATCATTGGAATTATAACAAAGATAGGACTTTCAGACCCAGGGAGGAATATTCACCTGATAGGAGAAGAGATACCCAAGAAAATAGATGGGGAAATTATCATAACAGAACACCAAGCCACTTAAGAAATAGGAATGATTTTACATATGCACCAAGAGGATACTATGAGGGGAGAACACATCAGTATAGACAGAATGATGAAGAGCGACCATATCAATATAGACATAATAGATTTGAGTCGGGATATGAGGATGAGAGAGATATTCCCTCTTATAACAAGCATACAAGGAGTAATAACACTCATCGAACTCCAGGAAATGACTACAGAACCCAATGGAGCAAGGGAGGATATACCCCTTCTGAAAGGGACCCAAAGAATGGGAATGGAAGGGATGAAGGGAGGGTCCAACAGCGTGCAAAACGTACCGAGTAAGAAGAAGGATCTAAAAAGTCGACCATCACTAAGGAAATTATATCACCTTCTTTTTTAGAATTGGACAACATACACAACAGAGAGAGGGAGAGGATACCGAAACCACAAAGAGAAGCGAGGTCAGAGAAACCGACAACATCATCATGAAGAAAAAAAACAGAACTCATCGTGAGAAGAGAGGAGGAGCAAATAAAAATAAAAATATAAATAAGACAACTGAGATCGACCTGATGGCAGAAGAGAAACCAGGAGGTATCTTCAATTTAAGCTCCCATACTCTCTCTAAAGATGAAACTTCTGTTTTAAAATATGGCCTCTCCTTCGCCCCTACAAGAAGTTTGAACAAGTTCCAAACTTTTATTAATGTGAAAGAATTTATTCGTAAACTCACTTTGAAGCGATTTTTTGCAAAATCACCTATTGAAAACTCTATCTATTGCTCACAGGGAACCACCGATGGCTATAAACATACAGACTTAAAGCCAAAATCAACGTTCTACCCCATAAACAGCAAGGGAGCGGCTATAGAGTCTTTTGAGACCATAGTCTGTAAGGAGTTAAGAGAGATACAATCGAGCAAATTAAAAATCAAGAAACACAATCTTTCTAAACAACAAATAAAAACCATCAGGAGCTTAGAAGACAACCATAATCTAACGATTAAACCCGCGGACAAAGGAGGGGGAATTGTCATCATGGATAAGACAGACTACCAACTGGAGAATGCAAGAATTCTAAGTGATGAGGAGACCTACTTGAAATTGCCAGGAAATCCAGTCACAACATACAGAAAAGAACTATTGCTAATTTTGGATCAGGCAAAGGAACAGGGGATACTCAACAATAAGGAGTATGATTATATCAACATCAGTCATCCTATAACCCCGATACCATACCACTTGCCTAAAATCCATAAATCGTTACAGAAACCACCAGGAAGACCGATCATTTCAGGTATTGGCTCCTTAAGCTCAAATCTATCAGAGTACATCGACCTGAATCTCCAAAGATATGTAAGACAGTTGCCTTCTTTCCTGAAGGATTCCACACAGATACTAAATCTTTTAAATGAGATTACTTGGGAAGATGGATACATCCTAGCAACATGTGACGTAACATCTTTATATACATGTATTCCACATGAGGATGGTATAGAAGCGGTAGAATTCTTCCTAGATAAAGATGTGGAACTTCAAGATGAACAAAAAACCTTTATCCTGGAAGGGATTCGATATATCCTAACCCACAACTACTTCTATGAAGAAGGAAACTGTTACCAACAACTGTGTGGTACGGCGATGGGGACCACGTTCGCACCAAGCTTCGCTAACCTATACGTGGGCAGATGGGAGCGTATCTTTTGGGAGTCCTGCCCAGCTGGTGCAGACCTGGTCCTCTATCGCCGGTACATAGACGACATCATTATCATATGGAAGGGGACACAGGAGGATCTTGATTACACCATTGAAGTGATGAATAAGAGTACCAATAACTTGAAATTTACATATACATGGAGTAGGACCGAATTAGTCTTCTTGGATCTTAAAATTGAAATACAGCAAGGTAAAATTGAAACGTCCACATTTTTTAAAAAAGTGGATAGCAACAATTTCATTCATAGAATGAGTTGCCACCACAAGTTCTGGAAGGACAATATTCCGAGTGGACAGCTCTTAAGAATAAAAAAGAACTGTTCCACTAATGAGAAATGGGTAGAACAAGCAAAACTGATTAAGAACAAATTTTTGGATAGAGGGTACAATGAGAACAAAATAGACCAAAAAATACAAGAAATCAGCCATATTGAAAGAACAGAATTGATGAAATACAAAAGAAAAGAAAAACTAATGGAAGAGGTTACACTCAATATCAACATGATAACGGAATATAGTGAGAACAAAAATATCATTGAGAATATATTTCGTAAACGTTGGTCAATATTGAAGGACAATGATATTATAGGCGAAAAATTACCACCTAAACCATGGTTTGTCTACAGGAAGACCAAGAATCTGAAAAGTAAGCTAGCTCCCAGCATACAAAGGAAGAAAAGACTGGGTGTTAAAGATGTCTATGGAAATGAAATCAAAGGCTTCTTCCCTTGTCCATCATGTAAGGCATGCAAGCACGGTACCAAATCTGCAACTTTTAGCTGCCACCAGACAAAGAGAAATACAGGGTCCATGATTTGATTCGATGTCAAGATAGCAGAGTGATCTACATGCTACAATGTTCTTGTGGGCTTCAATATGTGGGCCAGACGTCGAGGACTCTGAAGGATAGAATCCGTGAACATCTACTTCTCATTGAGAAACTCAATATGGACACAGCCTTATATCGTCACTTCGCGACCGAACATCAAGGGAACACAAAAGCTTTATCTTTCATGGGGATACAAAAAGTAACTAAATGTTGGAGAGGGAGCAATTATATCAACAAATTGTGTATTGCTGAATCCAAATGGATTTTTAATCTTGATTGCCTTTATCCAAAGGGACTAAACAATAAAGAAGACCTCTCACGTTTATTAAACATCTTCTGATTCCCCAAGGACTAACTAGAAGAACAAGCTATATAAGGTTTAACATACATGAAGAAGTAACCACATGGCTGGTGAACTTTGTGACATTTATATATTACCCTCTCCTCATGTCCTCACTTTCAATTGTTATGGTCTATCACCGAATGTTGAAATATCTCCCAATCTCAAGATGAGTCACCCTGTTTGATGCACCGTCTTATTATCAAAACTAATAGAATTTTAGGAAAAACATATCTCCCGATGGTTCACATACAAATTAATGATACATCACATTCTCCTTCCCTCCCCTTCCCATTTACTATTGATTTTACACATATACATCTTTTACATTTCGTCCTACACTTGATCTGGACATTGCTTCAAGTTAAGTATACAACTCCCCCCTCCTAAGACTCTTTCATTTTTATTTATTCTCGTACATACCTTATCTGCCACAGAACCCATTTTAAAAAATTTGGAAAGCCAATAGAATCTAAGTACAATGGATTCTAAGAAAAGTAGCCAAAATAATTATTTGCACATTGTTTGGGGATTTAATAGAATCCTAGGAATCTAATTATATTGGATTCCTCTATACGTTTTTCAGATAGCTATTAGATCACTATTCTATATTATACTATAGGACCTCATATAGTTCAGCATCTCAAAATGTAATTGTTTTCTGTTTGCCCATTTATGAGAGGCAACTTGTCCACCTTTGAATTAACATGGTCTCTTTTACTACAATGACTAAACTAAACCTTTTCCCCTCCTCTTCTATCTTTATGTTTTAGAATTTAATTCATTTTAACTTTAAAACAAGACTAGGGTCTTTACAATATGAGTCAGATGAAATCGCCTTGATCTAACATGTTATTAATACTTTAAGTAACATTTAAAACATCTATGTAAAATATCCAGCATTGATGTACTATAACTTGCCACTTAATCCTACAATATCTCTCATTATAACATCCTCTCACCCAAAATAATTATTAACTGTTTATTTGTCAGTAAGATCTGAGAACTTTCTGACATCACTAATAAGCAAGTTTAGATATAGGACCTATCTATATTCAGAATAACGAATGCGTCTTTAATATAAGCGATATTGAAGTGACTATAATATGACAGTCACTTTTTCAATATCGCTTATTATATTATATATAGGACTTTCTATAGCCAAATCAAGCATTAATATGTGAATTTATAACACAATCGAGATTGAAGTGACTACAATCTGTGATTTACTCTTTTAATATCACTCATGATAACACCTTGCCATTCACCTTCCGTTGTTTTTATGATACAATGAGGAGAACAAGTCTAATAAGCCCTGTTTCACAGGATGCCCTTAAATCGGCATTGTAAGATATCAAACAAAGGTCAAGTTATGATAACAAACAGCGAAATATTGATATTGAAGCAGACACAGATTTTATACTTTTCATACTTTGCGCAATCGATTAAAGTTCTATTCATTCCTATTAATATTAGACACATCATACATAACATATTCAGTCAGCTGAAGATTCATTGAATACTACGACCAATAAAAAACTAATCCTGATAACATACCTTTCTACATACACCCTATCACCTCGCGGCCAACAAGTGATGTCACAACCAATGGGAAAGCCGGATTATCGGCATTATCAAAAACAATAAAAGTATAAAACATTAATAGTTTAGATTACCTATTAGATAATAGAATCTCAATATATAGTGACAATCTATTATAAGGTCTATATATAACCAAATATAACCAAATCGAATATAAAAACTTCGAAATTAGCCGTAACTATTGGCAACCATCCCCAACCGGAAGTGACGTCACTAATATACGGAGACTACTCTTCTAAGTTCTATTTCTCCTAACTCTTAGGTATATACTATACAATATACCTTACACCTACGAGAGCTCAAATAAAAAGGAGTATAAAAAAGAGACTCAAACAAATAGGACAGATTTAGATAAAATTTAGCAGCGAAACCGGAAGTGCTGAAAAAACTGCACATCCGGTCAACTGAAGTAGACAGCTATAAAAGGCCACCAGTAAGTACACTAACCAGTCTTGATAAAGGCCTAGAGGGGCCGAAACGCGTAGACTGGTAAGCCTGATTCCATTGGAGCCATATTATTGTAAACTTGCTACACATTGTTTGCATTTCTTTTTTCCCACAGGTATTTTTTATGTTTATTGCGACACACAGTTTTTGTATTTTTTATTTTTTATTTTTTATTCTGGGTTCCTCTTCTGTCTTGTGAATTCACCATCCCATATTGGAAGAAAACAAGAGGGAAAGTCTTTCAACACAAATTGGATCCCACTCCCTCTGTTTCCCCAGTATTTTTGTTTTTTTCCATTTGCACTGCTGCACTTTTTGAACTAATTTTTTCCAACACTTTTTTCAATAATTTTTTTCAATCATTTTTCAAACCATTTTTTTCTACATTTTTTCTACAATTTTCTATTGAACTCTAGGACACCTTGCTATATATTTTTAGGATATTTTTAGGACACTTGGAACACTCATTTGTCACACCATTGAGGATTTGTGTTACATTCACCAGGAGTCATTTGCAGTGAACTAATTGGTTTCTTTGGACACTTATTTTAAAACTTTTTATTATTAGTTTTTGATCAGGCTCCACCTTTTTTTTGCATATATATTACACACTGTTTGCAACTGTATCTTTCGGACATTCACTCTCTGCAGCATCAGTTTTAACTATCAAGTCATTTATAGCTATCAAGTCATTTATAACGTCCAACTATAGTTAAATTTTATAATCTATTATATTTTTATCATATTTTATTGTATGTTTCATGGATCCATGAACTAGGAGTTTTATCATTTATTGTGTTTTTATCATTTTATTGTGTAATAAATATCAGCTGTATACCCACATACCTAGCCTCCGTCAGTTGGCGCCTGGTTACTCTATTCTTCTATCAGTCACTGCTTCTGTTGACAGCAATATGGCTGTTGCTATGCTGTGGCTTGCTCACTATAATAGCATTTAACATTGGATGTAGGCCTTTGTGTATAGACAATTTTAGTTACAAGCTAGTTTGAATCCAGCTTTTTTGTTGATGTCAGAGTATGAACACATTTTCACATGTTCAGATATGCATTCAGACCCAAAATAACTAAATCAGTAATTGACTGAAAGCACTCAATGGCCTTGGAATGAAATATAACTTTACCATACCAGGGAAGAGGTGTCTCTTAGGAAAATAGGTCTAAAACACCATTCTGTTGGTAGAATGCCAGGAGTTTTTCAATTTTATGTCTGAGGCTCTTACAATAATCACTACAAGATCAAGCATTAAGATAAACTTCCAAATAAATATTAAAGATTTATCTATGTTATGTGCCAACAGATATACTGTTTTATAATTTCCTAAACTCATCTGCATTATTTCAAGTTTTGTCTCAAATCAAAATAATTAGAAATAACATCTGGCAAATATCAAAAGATCAAAAGAGTGGCTGTTTGGTACACATAAAAAAACATTGTTGAACAATTTCAGGTTTTCAGAGTTTAGCACAAATACAAGTAGTGAATCATTTATTTTTTATATTTTTTATTCAGGAACATACCAGGATAATCTTAAAGGGACAGTCTACACCAGAATTTTTATTGTTTTAAAAGATAGATAATCCCTTTATTACCTATTTCCCAATTTTGCATAACCAACACAGTTATAATAATATACTTTTAACCTCTGTGATTATCTTGTATCTAAGCCTCTGCAAACTGCCACTTTTTTCAGTTCTTTTGACAGACTTGCAGTCTAGCCAATCAGTGCCTGCTCCCAGATAACTTCACGTGCACAAGCACAGTGTTATCTATATGAAATATGTGAACTAACACCCTCTAGTGGTGAAAAACTGTTAAAATACAATCTGAAAGAGGTGGGCTTCAAGGTCTAAGAAATTAGCATATGAACCTCCTAGGTTAAGCTTTCAACTAAGAATACAAAGAGACCAAAGCAAAATTGGTGATAAAAGTAAATTGGAAAATTGTTTAAAATTACATGCTCTATCTGAATCATTAAAGTTTATTTTGGCCTAGACTGTCCCTTTAATGTAGTTTGTTAAATAAAATATATAACATATATTAAGTGACGTACTCCTTAGACTTCCTGAACTTAATGGGATATGCCCCTGTCCACCAATAGTACTATGGGAATTGTTCTTTTTTAGTACAAAATGTAGAACTTAGCTGTGAAAAATCGTGCATTTCAGTTTGAGCTTACAAAAATACAGCAGCAGAAGGTTCTACTAGTTGTCAAAGTGCCCCTTATGGCTAAGAAAAATGGTGCTCTCTTAATGAAAACATAAAGCAAATGAACACCTTGTTTTTTATAGAAATATTTTTTAAATCATTCAAACACATACAAATTCAATCACAAGAATATCTAAGAATG
Organism: Bombina bombina; assembly: GCF_027579735.1. NCBI lineage: Eukaryota > Metazoa > Chordata > Amphibia > Anura > Bombinatoridae > Bombina > Bombina bombina. The sequence goes on from NC_069500.1 coordinate 1,323,787,374, forward strand.
ATATTGACCCCAATGTATTCTACTGTATATAACAGTTATCTATGAATATAAAATACATTAAAGGGACAGTAAAGTCATGCTTAGACATTCATGATTTAGACAGAGTATACAATTTTAAACAACTTTCCAATTTACTTTTATTATTTCACTTGCTTGATTTTCTTGTTATCCTTTGGTGAAAGGTTTATCTAGGTAAGTTCAAGAGCAGCAAAGACCCTAGGTTCTAGCTGCTGATTGGTGGCTGCATATATATACCGATTGTCATTGGCTCACCCATGTGTTCAGTTAAAAACCAGTAGTGCATTGCTGCTCCTTCAACAAATGATACCAAGAGAATAAAGCAAATTTGATAATAGAAGTAAATTGGAAAGTTGTTTAAAATGTTATGTTCTACCTAAAACATGAAATTTATTTATTTATAAAATATTTTACCAGGAAGGATACATTGAGATTTCTCTCATTTTCAAGTATGTCCTGGGTACACAAAACATTGTATTGATACAATAGGGTACAATAAAATACAAAAACAATAATAATACACAATATATGCAAAAACGTTACATAGAACAGGTAGGAAATATTTAATCAACCATGACAGGCACATTCTGTTTTGAGATATGTAGAGAGGGATCTCTTAAAGGATTTTAGGCTTGGGGAAGGTTTGAAAGTGTGAGGGGGGTCATTCCATAATTGTGGTGCTCTGTAGGAAAAGGAGGATCGAGCTGCTTTCTTTTTGTATGGAGGCAGACTAAATAATGTGCTGGTACTGGATCGGAGGTTATGGGAGGTGGAAACAGCCGGGGAGAGCATTCTGCTCAGGTAGTATGGGAGCTTCTCAGAAAGGCTCTTAAACACAAGGCAGGAAAGATGGAGGGTGCGTCTGGATTCCAGTGACAGCCAGTTTAGTTCTTTTAGCATGTCACAATGGTGGGTCCTGTAGTTACATTGTAGCACAAAGAGGCAGAATGAGTTATACAGTGTATTAAGTTTATTAAGGTGAGTTTGCAGTGCAGGTGCATATACTACATCCCCATAATCCATGATAGGCATCAGCATTTGCTGTACAATATTTTCCTTTACTGTAGGGCTGAGGCAGGATTTGTTTCTGTACAGGGCACCTAGTTTTGGATAAAGTTTAGATGCAAGTTTTTCTATGTGGAGGACAAAAGATAGATTGGGGTCTAACAACATACCTAAGTATTTGAAAGAGTGGACTGCGGTAAGCGTGCAATTGGATTTTGTTTTGATGCGTAGATGGGAATTTTGTAATTTGTGTAATTTAGGCCCTGTTCCAAAGATCATTGTGACAGTTTTGTCAGTGTTTAGGAAGAGTTTGCTTTTTGAGATCCACTTTTCTACCTCTGTGAACTGGTCTTGGAGCATTGCTTCAAGCTGAGGCAGATCAGATTTGTTTGCATAGATTACCGTGTCGTCTGCGTACATGTGTACAGTTGAGGATTTGCAGACATTAGGCAGATCATTGATAAATAATGTGAATAGTAGAGGGCCGAGAATGGAACCTTGGGGAACACCACAACACGTTACTGGGAGAGAGAGGAAATCACTGTTAGAAATGGAGACATATTGCTATCGATCCGATAGATATGATCTAAACCAGGTTAACGGACGATCAGCAATATCAGAGTTTTTTAGTTTGAGCAGTAGTATGTCGTGGTCTACTGTGTCAAAAGCCTTTGCAAAATCAAGGAAAATAGCTCCAGTTAGGTCTCCTTGTTCCATGCCAGTTTGGATGTCGTTGCAAACTTTTAGGAGAGCAGTTGTAGTGGAGTGATTTGGTCGAAAACCTGATTGGTCAGGGGTCAGATAGTTAGAAAGTTGGTAAGAAAGATTTTTGACAATACTGGGAGCAATGATATAGGGCGATAGTTAGAAACCAAGGTTAACTCCCCACTTTTATGAATATGCACTACTCTTGCAGTTTTCCAGAGTTTGGGTATGTATCCAGACACCAAGGATTCGTTAATTAGGGTTGTGACAGGCTTAGCAATTGCCGGCGCACTGAGCTTCAACAGCATTGCTGGGATTTGATCAGGTCCAGACTGGTTTTTCATTTTTAGATTATTAAGGTGTTTCTTAATGACATTGATGGGTACAGGTCTAAAATTGAACTTTTCTATATTGGGTATTTGCTGTTTTAGTGGGGCCTGATCCACATTTGTAGCTTCAGGATGCGTACCATTTATTAGATTGTCAATCAGGGTGGTGGAGCATCCGACAAAATAATTGTTAAAGGCATTTGCTACTTCTAAGGGGAGTTGCAAGTTTTGGTTATCCACATTGACAGTGGAGGGTTGGGAGTGGATTGGTGGATTTTGTAAGCTATTTACGACTTTCCAAAACTTTCTAGGGTTAGATATGTTATTCAGATTTTCACAGAAATATTGGGCCTTGGTCAATTTTGTTTGTTTAGTGCATATATTTTGCCATTGTCTATATACACAGTGATCATTCATAGAGCCAGTATGCTTGAACTTTGACCACAATGAATCCCGAAATTGATACATTTGAATGAGGTCAGCTGTGATCCAATTCAAGTGGGCTCCTTTTACTCTCACCTTACACAGCGGGGCTTGTAAATTCCAAACTTGTAGGAGTTCAGACTGAAAGAATTCAACTGCAGAGTCTAGATCTGGGATAAGGTTTAATCTGTGCCAGGGGAGGTTCTTGATGTCATTTAGAAATGATTGAATATTACATTTTTTGAAGGACCTGGTGATTTTAACTTTGGGAGAGGATTTAGTTGCCTTTATTTTGCGCATGCAGTACACTAAGCGGTGGTCACTGAAATTGTTAGGGAGAACACCTGCCTCCTGGATTCGGTCGGGAAAAGTGGAGAGAATCCAGTCGAGCAGGGTATGATTATGGCTTTTGATGTTTATGCAAGTTGGGGAGGAGATTAATTGTGTTAGCTGCAAAGATTTAAACAGCGCGTGACAACCGTTATTTTTTGGATTCAGCCAATCAATGTTAAAATCTCCAAAAAACAAAATTTCACTTTTTGGGTTTTGAGCTATGGATTCACTAAGGAGATGTGCTATATACGAAATGGAATGCACAGGGGAGCTAGGTGGGTGGTAGATTCCTGCAACAATGATTGATTTACTGCATGGGATCACAATTTTGCCAGAAAGGAAATCAAAGGTGGCAGGAGAGCTAGATTTTTGTATGGGGGTGAACTTTGTGGAATTGTCAACATAAATTACAACGCCACCTCCTCTCTTTGCTCTGTCAATTCTATGGCATGAATACCCATGTGTTGCAATGGCAGAGTCAGGTATTTTTGCAGTTAGCCACGATTCAGAGATCACAATGATTTTGGGCTTGTATTGTAAACACCAAGCTTACAGTGCATCAATTTTTGGTAGTAAGCTGCGGATATTACAGTGCACAAAGGAGAGGCCTTTTTTAGCTGGAAGGCTAGGTATGGAATTTGCTGGGGGACCAGGGTTAGACTCTACATCATTTGCAAGGGCAAGTAACATAAGGAATAGGAATTTGAACATAGTTTTTGTTTGGCCATATAGTGAATGGCATACTTGGTGTATGATAATTTTGTGAGGTGGGGGTAGGAGGGCTATTTTTTATAACTCTCCACCAGCACTCAGCAGATATGTTACAGCAACAGAGCAGGCCATGGTGTATGATAATTTGTTTTCCAGTTTGAGGTGTGTGCTTATGGTGGTAATGATGTGAACAAAATTGGAGTGAGAAAAGGGTTGTCACGAATATCAGTATGGTCATATTTGGATTCATGTTAGTGCTATGAGGTGTGTAGATGAAAATAAAACAAAAATAGTACAATATAAAAAAGAAATATATATATATATTTGGGATATATATTTGGGATATATAGCTATTTGTAGGGAGAGAGGGTATTTATACTAAAGGGTTAAGTGAATGGAAAGATGTGCTGATCAGTGTTTGCAGCTGTCAGTTTAGGAGAATGAAAGTTGTGTGGGAGACTATCTATAAATGTGTGATTTTGCTTAGGAGGATAGGGAAACTATCATCCAGAGGCTACCTGTTGCAAAAGGCTGTGTCAGCTGAAGTGGGTCTGTGAATTTTCTTTAAAGACTGTGGCAAATATACTTTAAAATTCAGCTGTTGCGAAAGGCTGTGTCAGCTGAAGTGGGTCTGTGAATTTTCTTTAAAGACTGTGGCAAATATACTTTAAAATTCAGCTGTTGCAAAAGGCTGTGTCAGCTGAAGTGGGTCTGTGAATTTTCTTTAAAGACTGTGGCACATATACTTTAAAATTCAGGGCCACGATCTAATATAAATCGTCGCCCGCAAAAGTCGGCATCGCCAAATTTTGAGCGGGTTTGGTATCCTATATACAGCGTATCTTAGAAGTTACGTGCGTATATTTCTGCATTTGCCAGTCGCTTTTTGGCCCATAGACTGACATACTGACATTTCAGAAAATCTACTCCATTCTCATCTTGCCACAAATTGCAGGCACAGCAACCCTTGCACTGACTTAGAAACCAACGTAACTCTCTGAAGGCCTATCAAATGCATGTTTAACAACATACATATCAGCAGCTTGATCACAAATAGTTAACCTCTTCAAAGCATTTATTATTCCTGCCCCTGTAAGTGTGTCAAATCAATCACAAAGGGGTGCATCATTGGGCACAAGGGTGCATCATGGGGCACAAGGAGTGCATCATTTGGCACAAGGGTGCATCATGGGGCACCAGGGGTGCATCATTGGGCACAAGGGTGCATCATGGGGCACAAGGGGTGCATCATTGGGCACAAGGGTGCATCATGGGGCCCAAGGGGTGCATCATTGGGCACAAGGGTGCATCATGGGGCACAAGGGGTGCATCATTGGGCACAAGGGTGCATCATGGGGCACAAGGGGTGCATCATTGGGCACAAGGGGTGCATCATGGGGCACAAGGGGTGCTGGAAGCCCTACAATCCCCTGTTGTTCCGTCTACACATGCTGATTCTATAGTTGCTGCTGAGGTCCATGGTCATGGTGCTGCCCCTGCTGCAGCTGGTCACCGAATTACATACTGCGGATTTCCACTGCATGTAAGTGAAACTACTACGTCCCAACCCCATTCCCTTAACCACCCTAATTACTGAAAATATATCATTAGTTTAATTCATGTTTTGGTCACTATGATTTATTGACTATCATTTCGAGGAATGTTCACACCTTCTGTAAAAACATTATTATTTAGATATATATACCCATGTGCAGGGATAGGCAAGGTGTCCTTCACTAAAAGTCTTTACCTTAGAAAATGTCCACCACAGCCTTGGCTCGTGCCTATCCCTGCACATGGGTCAATTTCTATTGGATGTGAGAAACCTTGATTTACATCTTAAAAGTGAATATCACTATATGTACCCTTCATACACAACTATGTGATGTGGAACACTATTAGTTAAAAAAAGGAATTTTAACTTGCTGCAGGATGCATTTTGATAGCACTTCCTTCTCATTTTTATAGCATTTCCTTCTCCCCGGGTAGAAGGAAGTGCTATCAAAATGCATCCTGCAGCAAGTTAAAATTCCTTTTTTTAACTAATAGTGTTCAAAACCATTGTTTTATGCATAAGCACTCCAGCCAACAAATAAAATCTACCGACAGTAGGCATTTTACTGGCATCCCCCAAATATTTGTGCAGTGTGGTTGCACCTTTCTAGTTCTCAGAATAACTATGTGATATGGTTTAGAGAACATGAATATGTCATAAACATGATGATATTACCTTTTTTGGGCCATTTCCACACAGGCCTTATTATATGTTTAAAAAATATTAGTGTACTAAAACACCCCTCACATGGATGTGGATGACAATTATATGGTAAATAACAGAGGACAAGATTTAGGCTGAAATATAACAATATTTTTTTATTTTTTTTTACGAAATAATTTTTTATTGAGAAAAAGGTAACAAGTTCCATGACAAATATAGCATATATATAAATGTATCATGACAATTCTTATTATACAGAGAATGCAGTAATGTCATGGCAGACCATTTCCCTCATATATGTCCACCATTTCATGCTTAGTGTTTCATGTTATTGTCATATTATTGTTCGTCATGGACAAAAAGAAAATCACCTCAAATAAAGCAATTTAAGGAAATAAACAGTAAAAGATGCAATACTTTTCCTCTTGTTTGCAAACTTTCATAATTAGATATTAGAAAGAAAGTAGAAAGAAATAAGAAAAAGTAGAAAGAAGAATAGAAGAGAATCTTCCAGTTAAAGAAGGGGGAAGTAAAAGGTTGAGAGCCAGTGTCACTACTGGGTATCTATTCTTTCTGTTGTACCCTCCATTACCTGTATGCTACGTCTGTTTCTCATTCGTTGAGTATCTGTCCAAACTATCCAGTCCTCCCATATCTGGAGGAACTCTGTTCTGGTATTAAGTAGGGTAGAGGAAATGTCTGCCATTTGATAATAATATTTAAGTTTATTTATTATGATATTAAAGCTAGGTACTGAAGACTTCCAGAACCTTGCTATTGAGGTCTTGACAGCTGTGCAGACCATTCCTACTAACTTTGATTTAGCTTTGGTAAGGCCCTCAATTGGAAAGTGCAGCAAAGCCTGTTCCCTACTCAGTGTGATTTGTCTATTTAATATTTCAGTTAGAAGGTTATTGGTTTGTGACCAAATTTTCTGCACCTCCACACAGGACCACCACATATGTGTGTAAGAACCAACGTCTCCGCAGCCTCTGTAGCAAGACTTAGGGGTTTTGTCTGTCCACTGTATTCTGCTGGGATGTAGGTACCACCTATACGCTACTTTAATGTAATTTTCTTTCAGATTGGCACTGATAGAACACGCCTGACCTTTTTTTAGGATTTCAAACCATTCTGGAGGCTCTTTTACAAACTGTCCTTCCTCTTCCCATTTTACCATAAAATTTAGTTTGTCTACTGTGCTATTGTTATTTAATAGGTTATATAAAATCGATATAGCTCCCTTAGTTCTAGTTGCAGATGTGCATATCTTTTCAAAGGGGGTGTGTGCTGTGTGTGAAGGTGGCCTACCTATTTCCTTAATTCTAGATTTCAGCTGCATATAGTGGAGCCAGGAGCCCGGCAATATCGGTTGGATAGAATTATATTCCTCATATGATATGAAAGTGGAGTTCGTCATAGTATCAGCTATCCGGTATAGTCCTTTGTTAGCCCATATGCTGCTTATTGCTTTTGGAACCTGAACAAATGGCAAATTTAACGGTGTTGCTAAAGAGCTAGCTGTATGTAATTTGTATTTTCCCTGTAGAGTATCCCATATTCTAATAGAATGTGCTATGGAGAGGTAGTTGGACCAATTCAATGGTCTGTCTCGCTTAGGTGTCCACAGAATCTGATAGATTGGGTATAATTGTAACATGTCACTTTCTAATTTTACCCACTTTATGTCGTTCCCTCTAGTATTCCAGAGCGAAGTTTGTGCTAATCTGGCAGCCCAAAAGTACTTTTGTAGGTCTGGCACTCCCAGTCCTCCTCGGTCTTTACCTTGGAGCAATGTTTTCTTATTAATTCTAGCCTTTTTATTAACCCAAACAAATCTTAACATGTTTCTCTGCATATCAAGTATATCCTCTTGGGGAACGGTAATAGGCAACGCTCTGAAGAGATAGAGCAGCTTTGGTAATATTATCATTTTCGTGATTACTATTTTACCATAAAAAGATACTTTATAAGTTGACCAAGTTTTCATTTCCCTTTTAAGATGTGTAAACATTTTTTTATAGTTTAGTTTAAATATGCTATCTAGGTTATTTGATATGGCAATGCCTAGGTATGTGATGTTAGAGGAGGCCCATTTAAAGTCAAAATTGATCTCAAGAAGTTTTTTTGTTGCTTCTGGGAGGTGGGTTTCTAGTGCCTCGCATTTGTCATTGTTTATTTTATATCCGGATAGTCTCCCAAAATCTGATAATAATTTGTAGAGCGGGGGCAGGGATAACATAGGTTTAGTGATAGTTAATATCACATCATCAGCGAATAATGCGAGTTTGTGTACCGTGTCGCCTATTTGAATTCCTGTGATGTCATTCTGATTTCTAATAGTCGCTGCTAACGGCTCTATACAGAGGGCGAAAAGTAACGGGGAAAGGGGGCACCCCTGTCTCGTTCCATTTCGGATCCTGATTGATTTGGATAGGTAACCTGATAGTCTGATAAAAGCTGACGGGGTCGTATACAATGCCTGAATTGCCTTCAAGAATTTTCCCTTTATCCCAAACTGCTGCAATGTAAGGAACATATAGTCCCAAAAGATCCTATCGAACGCCTTCTCTGCGTCCAACGATAGGAACAGAGAAGGCGTTCTTTTTTTATTTGCATAATCAATTAAGTCGATTATCTTTCTAACATTATCGGGCGCCTCCCTCCCTCTTATAAATCCTACCTGATCAGGGTTGACTAAGCTGGTCAGCATTGGGTTTAACCTATTGGCTAGTATTTTAGTAAAAAGCTTGAGATCTAAGTTTATTAATGATATAGGCCTATAGTTTTTACAATGAAATTTGTCCCTACCTGGTTAAGGCACCACACAAATTCTTGCTGATAGAAGCTCTGGTGGAACAAAACCTCCTTGGAGTATGTGATTAAAGGATTCAACTAAATGTGGAACTAAATCTATCAAAAACTTCTTATAGAACCCCCCCGAATACCCATCTGGGCCTGGGGCTTTGTTACTTTTAATTTGTTTTATTGCCATTATAACTTCCCTAGGAGAGATTGGGGCGTCGAATTGACCTGCGCGTTCTTCGTCTAGCTGGGGAATATTACTTTCCGTTAGAAAAGTCTGAATTTGTGTGACCCTGTTTTTAGACTTATCGATCGGCAGATTATATAAGGATTGGTAAAAATCAGCAAAGGCATTAGCTATTTGTGGGGGATCGTTAAGAAGATGACCCTCTGGAGTTTGCAATTGGGGAACAGAGGAAATACGCGTTATATTCCTAATTTTCCTAGCTAGCATTCGATCAGGCTTATTAGCGTATATGAAATACTGCGCTTCAATTATTCTCAGGGATGATAAGGCCTCCTCATTCAATATAGTATCTATTTCAGCTTTTTTAGCCATGATTGCTCTAGCACCGGCTTCTGTTCTGTTATGTATGTGAGTCTTCTGGAGTTTATCTAATTCTAATTTTTTTTGCTGAAGGGCCTCTTTTCTCTTATTGATTATAAGGGCCTTCTCCCTAATAAGTATACCCCTAAGGTATGATTTAAAAGCCCCCCATGCATATAGCGGATTTTCTGTTGAATTTGTATTTATTTGCCAGTATTCCTTGATAGATCTGATCAATTTTTGGGAGATAACTTCATCTTTTAATAAGTGCATATCTAGTGTCCAATTTCTCTCTCTTGAGGGGTCAAAGAACCCCCCTAGGGAAATCTCAACAATGGAGTGATCTGACCATGATGTTTGGGATATGTTTGTATTTACTAGCAAAGGGCATAGAATCTGGCTAATAAAGATATAATCAATCCTAGAGTATAATTGATGTGCGGCTGAGTAATAGGTAAAACCTTTCATTGAACGATTGCAGATACGCCACACATCTATCAAGTTATGGTCTAAAATTAAGTCGCTTAAAATTTTGGAGGAGGATTTATGTGGTGCAGGGGATCTATCAAGTTGGTCATTGATTGTGAGGTTAAAATCCCCCCCCAAGAACAATCTTGTATTTCTTCCAAGTGGTTAGTATTTTACTGATCTTCGCTATAAACCTCCCCTGTTCTTCATTTGGAGCATAAATGTTACCTAATATTATTGGGCTACCCTGAATTTTTCCTTTTAAGATGAGAAATCTCCCTCCCGGGTCTCTGATAACTTCTTCCTCCTGAAAGCTTAGATTGTCTCTTATTAAGATAGAAACCCCTCCTTTCTTTTTAGCTCCAACTGCATGGTATTGAGTTGGGAAAGCTGCATCCCAATATTTTGGGGTGGTTACCCTAGTAAAGTGTGTTTCTTGAAGCATAATCACCTGTGCGTTTAATGACTTGTACTCTGCTATAGCTTTTTTCCTCTTTATATGTGAGTGAAGACCCCTCACATTGTGTGATATTATTTTAAAGGCCATGTTTGATGTATGTGTGGATTTATGAGATATAATGTACTTAACTGTATTCCTCTGCTAGTGCCGATTTTGTTCTTACCCATATTAGAATGGATCCCAACCTTTGTGAGTCTGTCAGGGGTCTCAGGCCGAGATAACCCACCAGTGACCATGGGAGAGGAGAAACGGAAAGAGAAAAGAAAAGAATTAATAGTGAAGACAGGAAAAAAGACAATAAATCGTATCTGTAAGCGATACATAACCAACATTAATCTAATGTCGTACTCTCGCACCGGGGGTGCACAATCTTATATAATACATTAATGTAATTAACTAAACAAGCAAATCTTAAGCTGAGCAATTCGGTAGATATAACCTGAATCAAAACATTTTAATGACCTTGTATTCAAATAACAGTGGTAAAGTGATTTAGCTCCCCTCCCTAACAAATGTGGAGCCTCCTTATTGTAATAGAAGTCGTTGCTAATTTAGCCGCTATTATATTCATAGCTGTACTAAATACCTCTATGTAGCTGTAACTAACCAACGGGTTAGTGGAGTCTCACTTTTTCTCTTAACAATTTTAAACACAACCTTAACTTTGAATTACATTGCAATATTTCTTCGAGTTGCTAACATCCTAAAAGGCATAGCTTTAGATATAACAGCATAAATCTTCCCTCAATCTGATGTATCCTATCAGGGGGGAGTTCTACAAGCAATGATCAGCCGAGTTCTCTAATCTTATTTAACCTGGATCTACATCTTCAGCTAGCTGAGATCGTTTCCTTGGAGTTTGTGGTCTTGTTTCTTTATCCCAGAGTGGCTGTGTTCTTTTCTTGGGGGCTCTTTGAGGTAACGGTAAGACCATCTCTTCCATTGGTATTTTCATTTGCTTCAACATTTTGATACCTTCCTCTAAGTTAGTGCAGGAGTATGAAGTGTTATGATATGTACAGATAAGTCGAAAGGGGAATGACCATCTGTACTTCAATTTAGCTTTCTGCAAGGCTTCGACAACTGGCTTAAGATCTCTACGTTTCTTTAAGGTGGTTGGTGACAGATCCGAATAGAACTGTAGCTTATGTCCTTCAAATTCGAACTGTGGACTCTTCCTTGCGGCCTGTACAACTTTTTCTTTAGTCAGGAAGTAGTGAAATTTGATTATGACATCTCTTGATGTATTAGGATTTTGAGGCCTATTTAAGGCTCTATGAGCTCTGTCCATCAGCAAAAAATCTTCCTCTATGTCAGGTAACAGTTTTCTGAAGATAGTAGGTAGTACTTCTTGAAGGTTATCAAAAGTTTCTGGAAGATTACGAACCCTAACATTAGATCTCCGAGACCTATTCTCTAAGTCTTCAATTTGGGATTGCAACGTTGAAATCTGTTTTTCTTGTTCTGTCATAATAGAGTGAACTTCCGTCAAATCATCTATCACTTCATCTACTTTATCCTCTATTACTGAGGTCCTATTGCCAATGCTCAGTATGTCAGACTTCAATTCTGCTATTGCTGATCTCAACTCCTTCTGAAATATCTCTCTTATTTGCCCTACCAAGGTAGTAGAGGGGATACCTATCTGATCTGTTGAGGTGTCGTCAGACATACTATCCTGATCCACAGCTGAGGACAAGGCCGCCTGATTTAAGGCTTTTCGATTCTTTTTAGCTTGGGCCCTTGATAAGCAGTCTTTAACTGTTTGGTGTTTTCCTTCCATAGTATTACTAATTCTGGCTCTGGAACAATTCTCCACGATCTATATAGTATTTTTAATTTAGGCAGTGTTTTATTGATATCACCACTGTATAGTTTAGCTCTATTTTAGATGCTCTCTATTTTTCTTCCTTATGGTATTTACTTATAAGCTTACATTGTGCACCCCCCCTGACAGGAGCAGCTTATTCAACAATCATTTTTTCTAAGCTATTGATCAGGAGAAGCAACAGGGTACTCTCTTACCAGAACACTTTTCCTCTTTTGTACCTTAATCTCTAAGCTACTGTTGCTATGGGAGATCAAGAAAGGGCTCATGCTCTAAGCAAATAGTTATATGAGAGTATAGTTGCAAAAAGGGAAATAAATCAATCACATCACAATATTACACGCCTGTGATTCATCTAATGAATACCCCAAAAAAGGAGAGAAATGTTTGCATTATCACCTTTACACTTAACAATCTGCCTCTTGACTCGGGGAGCAGGGATACGACACCAGGGAAGGGAAAAGGGGCAGTGGAAGTGACCAGCCCAGACTAGCTGGGCCAGAAAGGGAGAGCCTTGAGGTGTTGTTGTTTTAATAGATAAACATTCAGGTTACAGCTTTAGACTGATCTTTATGGTGATAACCTGTGGAAAGAAAATGGCTAGGAGAACAACCAAAGCAATGAAGCAGGTCAGTACTTCATCTGTAGACATACCCTCTCATGTACTTATTTTGTGGTTGCAACACAAATATGATAGTGGGGGTAGAGAACCTAGAAAAGAAAAGTGCAGGTTAAACCACATATATATAGCTAGAGAAAAAGGACACTACACCCTAGACACAGCGTCAGGGACAACTTAAGCTGGCGCAGCAGCCTTATCCTTTGTTATATTGTGTAGTAAAATAGTTCCAATCTCTGCTGTTCAAGCTAGTTAGGTATATTTGGTAAAGTTTATGTCCCAAATCCGGGTTCCCTTAGGAGTAAAGGTAATCTCCGCTGTGGTTAATGTATTTGACAGTTCAGGGTATGGTGATGTTGCCCCTTTTAGGAAATACTGCGTCCCTAGTCAAATTCAGAAAAAGTCTCCAGTTAAGTATTTAAATGTCCTGTCAGGGGCAAAGCAGGTCAATAGTGGGCTCCTGGATATCTTGGCTCTTTTTGCAGATAATCAGAGTAGTTGCTGTCCTGCAAAGGGCCTTTTTAAATGGATGTAAAAGTTCTCTAGCCCTTTCTGGTGGGCAACTGGTGGGGGTAAGCCCTAGGTAGTCACTAGTCCCAATAGGACCTAAGGAGATCTCTTGAATATACTAGCGTAGCTGCACAGATTAAGAATCTTGTTCAAAAATGGCGGGTATTTGCGCCTTTTCTCTACCTATTAGCGCAGCAAGTAGGCCCCACCATAGCCCGCGTGTACTCCGTTTATCTTATCTCCTTTTCAGCGGTGCAGGCTCTCACCCCCTAATGCCCACAACACAGGCAGCACTAACCTTAAAGGATCGTTGGCGTATGCAGGCAAGGCCTCCAGCCGTACTAACCCCCTCCTTCCTCTCTTCGGTCTGTGGCTCCGGAGCGGGTCCCCGGCCCTCCGGAGCAAATCAGGTGGAAGATGGTTGGCGGTTGATCCCAGCCAAAAAGAAGCAAGGTCCTGCTGGCACTCCCAGACGGAACACTCGGTCCCCCGATCACCGTTGAGATGGAAGCCGGGTCTTTGGGTAAGTGCTCCGGAGCGGGTCCCCGTCCCTCCGGAGCAGTGTGGTATGGAGCTGGCGGCTGATGGTAATAATTACTTGTTCTCCGGAGCGAAGGTCAGACCTCCCAAAGATAGCAATCTTCTGCTGCACGTCCTGGTGAGCGATTTTAGTGGCCGCCAGAGACCCAGATTTCTTCAGAGCAGCGTAGATTGCAATCGGCCTAGATTCGATCGCGCTGCTCCCGTTGGGCTCAAATGTCAGGCCAAAAGTTGCAATTCCGGCTCTCAGAGTTCTTAAAAAGTAAGCCAGACTGTAGAGCAGGATAGATCCAAACACTTTGACTCTCTTTTATCGTTATTTAATCGATTAATTAAGTATTAAATCTTTTGCTTCTCAGGAGCTAAGCTCACACACGTCCGAGCTGTGCAGTGGCTAGCCCCGCCTCAACAATATTTTTTAAGATTCTTAGATGAGAGGGCTGAGGTGCCTGGAGTGGCTCTCCTGGTTCCCTTGGGTTGTGTGGATTCAGAAGATTCTGCAGGAGTGCTGGCCACAGATGAGAGGCTGGAGGCAGTGTCCTGCTGGTGTGTGAAATGCTCCACCAACACACCCAACAGTTGGTTTTGTTCCCGCCCTCTGTTGTCAGTCTGCATCTGCATATCTGAAATAACTCTCATCATCTGAGATTGGTTCTGGACTATACCATTTAAAGATGCTGCCATGCCCCGTTGCAGCTCAGTGGAACGCTGGAGTAAAGTCTGTTGGCTCCTGTAAAACCTGCGTTGGTCTCTCTGCATTCTCTCGCAGCTTGCTGTGAGCCTCCTCTGGAGGGAAATGTATTCGTCGCCCAGGGCAGAAGTCAGAGGATCTACAGGCTGTTCACCAACAGGGATTATAGGTGCAGGTTCACCTCTAGCTGCTGTTGCATCTGATTATGACAGCTGGTGCTGCAGGAGGAACTACGACAGATGGTGCTTCAGGAGGAACTATGACAGCTGGTGCTTCAGGAGGAACTACGACAGCTAGTGCTTCAGGAGGAACTATGGCAGCTGGTGCTTCAGGAGGAACTACGACAGCTAGTGCTGCAGGAGGAACTATGACAGCTGGTGCTGCAGAAGGAACTGTGACAGCTGGTGCTGCATGAGGAACTACAACAGCTATATGCTCCTCTTCATATGCTGGAGCTCTTCCAAGGGAAGCGGATGGTGGAGCTCTCCGGGTGGACTGGTTGTCCCATTGCCGACTGGTGTGCGACCACTCAGCCTGTCCAGTTTGTATGTCCTGTTGGTAAAAGTCCTGACTGGCCTGATATTGGGAGGGGGGGGTAAAGACATCTACCCTTTGGGGATGACTTGGTTCCCCCTCAAAACCAAAAGAATAGTCCTCCGGCCAGGGCTCCTCTTCCAATGTTGGTGGCATGACGTCTGGGTCCTCAACAGAGGCAATCCAACCCAGCTCATGCCTGGGAGCATAATGTTGATGCATTCTCTGGCCTGGTGGATGCGGTGGAGGCATTCTCTGGCCTGGTGGTTGCGGTGGAGGCATTCTCTGGTCTGGTGGTTGCGGTGGAGGCATGCCCTTTTGCACCCTGGTGACAGGAGGTTCTGTGGAGGAGTTAAATGATGAGAGGTATTAGTACAATCATATATAACATGCTCTATAACATGCATGTGCACATTGTGATTTGTGATATGAGGGATTTTAATATGCAAAGTATACATGTATGTGTTTCATACAATAGTTCTGTGTACATGTCAGTGATGGAGAAAATGTGTTCTTTAAGTGACACTATGGTCACACAATTTCCTTTAGCCTGAGGTAGGCACATAACGTGCTTTCTTGAGCTAAAAGTATTGTGATGGCTATAGTGTCCATTTACTGAAAACTCTACATGTGGCTTGTGGCCTGTGTTACTCTGAGACATGTTAGTATTTAACTATTCCACCTCATATCCTGAATTTCAATGTGTTAAGTAGCATTAAATGGACATTAAACCCATTTTTATTCTTTCATGATTCAGCTAGAGCATGCAATTTTAAACAACTTTGTAATTTACTTCCATTACCTTATTTGCTTCATTCTCTTGATATTCTTAGCTGAAAAGCATATCTAGACAGGCTCAGAAGCTGCTGATTGGTGGCTGCACATCAATGCCTCATGTGATTGGCTCACCCATGTGCATTGATATTTAATAAACAAAGAATAACAAAATAATGAAGCATATTAGATAATAGAAGTAAATTGGGATGTTGTTTAAAACTGTATTCTCTATCTAAATAATGACATAAAAAGATTTGGTTTAATGTACCTTTAATGTGAAATATAATTGTAGATGTTTTTGTTAGTAGGCCAAATACCATGCTCCTCATTGTGTACATGAATGTGTGACATTAAAGGATGTTATATCTCAAATACATATAATACTGGTGTGTGGGATGTTACTCACCAGCATGCTGTGCTGATCTTGCAACCCCTGAGTCACGAGCCCCTGGAAGTCCACGGACTGCTGTGATGCTCAGGGACCTGCGAATGATCTCCTGCCACTCATTATATTCCACCTCCTGGGGAGGACCACCGCCTGTTCCCCTCTGGTACATGGCTTCTTGGCCCATTTTCTCCTTCACCCGCCTCTTGCAGTCATTCCACCTTTTCTTGAGCCCATCCACATTCCTCCTCTGCTGGGCCATGCTGTTGACTGCCTCCTCGACCTTCAGCCATGCATCTCTACGCCTTCGGGCAACTCCTTTTCCCTTCTCTTGGCCAAAGAGGGTAGTGTGGTTCTCCATGATGGCCTGGACTAGCGCAAGGTTTTTGGCAAAAGAGAAGTTGGGGCACCTCATGCCCTCCTCGTCCTGGGCCGCCTGGCTCCCTCCCTGGGATGTCCCTGGTGTGGGTTCCTCCCTATCCTCTCCCTCCTCCCCCCTTCTATCCCCATGCGCACCCTCTGTCCCTCTTCTAAGTGTGCCTGGTCTCGGGGCAGCCCCACTCCCATCATCCCTTCTGGCTCTCCCTCTCCCCACTCCACTTACTCCCTGACGGGGACCCTGCTGCTCCTCCTGTCCATAATTTTCTCCCTGCAACTCCCCGTCCCTCCCCCCCCCCCCGCCCTAGCTCTCCCTGTCATCCTCAAACTACACACACTCACACACTCACACTCACTCCTACTTCAATCACACACAATCACAACCAAACACTCAGCCTATCACACTGTAAAAGATAAATAAAATGTGTGAGGTGTTATAAAAAAAAGTGTTGTGTATTTTGTATATGTGTGTATGCAAAATGTGTGCAATATGTAAAAAAAAAATGTACAGGCTTAACAATCCAACAATCCGACCTAACTGAATGAAATGCTCCTCTCTCACTGCTCTTACCACTAAACTCTCTACTCGCTGTAGTGTGCTGTAGCTCCAAGAACCAACCAAACACACTAAAGAAAATGGCGGCTGCGCATGGGTTTATGTATGAATTTTGAATGGCGTAATTACATGGCGCATCTTTTAGAACTGGCCGTTATTTTATACAATTCGTAGCCTAATTTGCATAAAACTACAGTTTATTGAGACTTTACGTGAACAAAATACTGGCGTAAGTACTTGCGACGACTAAAATGTGTATTTGCGCACATTTTAGTTAATTGCTGGTTTTTCCTAATTACGCCAGTTTAGCATCTGACGGCGCAGTATATTGGATAGCTCGAGTTTGGAGGTGAAATTACGGGCATCGCGGGTTCCCTCGCTTGCTCCATATATCGGATCGCGGCCCAGCTGTTGCAAAAGGCTGTGTCAGCTGAAGTGGGTCTGTGAATTTTCTTTAAAGACTGTGGCAAATATAATTTAAAATTCAGCTGTTGCAAAAGGCTGTGTCAGCTGAAGTGGGTTTGTGAATTTTCTTTAAAGACTGTGGCAAATATACTTTAAAATTCAGCTGTTGCAAAAAAAAAAAAAAAATTGTTTATGTTTCATGTCCCTTTAAATCTTTTTATATTATTATCAGTGATAGGGAATATATAACTGTATATATTACATAATATTTAATCATTTTACTTTTTTTTTGTATTTATAGTGCTACTGAATTGATCACAGGGAAAAAGTGCACTATCAGGAGGATACAGCTACTAATCAGAAAATGCAAATTCTAGAGAGACTTTTGAGTAAATATTTGCTCCAGCAAAATGTTATCAATCTAACGGCTAGATTTAGAGTTTTGTCGGTAAGGACCCGCGTAGCTAACGCCGGCTTTTTTCTGGCCGCACCATAAAAATAATTCTGGTATTGAGAGTCCACATAAAGGCTGCGTTAGGCTCCAAAAAAGGAGCGTAGAGCATATTTAACGCAGCTTCAACTCTCGATACCAGAGTTGCTTACGGACGCGGCCAGCCTCAAAAACGTGCTCGTGCACGATTCCCCCATAGGAAACAATGGGGCTGTTTGAGCTGAAAAAAAACCTAACACCTGCAAAAAAGCCGCGTTCAGCTACTAACGCAGCCCCATTGTTTGCTATGCGGAAACACTTCCTACATCTGCACCTAACACTCTAACATGTACCCCGAGTCTAAAAACCCCTAACCTTACACTTATTAACCCCTAATCTGCCGCCCCCGCTATCGCTGACCCCTGCATATTATTATTAACCCCTAATCTGCCGCTCCGTAAACCGCTGCTACTTACATTATCCCTATGTACCCCTAATCTGCTGCCCTAACATCGCCGACCCCTATATTATATTTATTAACCCCTAATCTGCCCCCCACAACGTCGCCTCCACCTGCCTACACTTATTAATCCCTAATCTGCCGACCGGACCTGAGCGCTACTATAATAAAGTTATTAACCCCTAATCCGCCTCACTAACCCTATAATAAATAGTATTAACCCCTAATCTGCCCTCCCTAACATCGCCGACACCTAACTTCAATTATTAACCCCTAATCTGCCGACTGGAGCTCACTGCTATTCTAATAAATGTATTAACCCCTAAAGCTAAGTCTAACCCTAACACTAACACCCCCCTAAGTTAAATATAATTTACATCTAACAAAATTAATTATCTCTCATTAAATAAATAATTCCTATTTAAAGCTAAATACTTACCTGTAAAATAAATCCTAATATAGCTACACTATAAATTATAATTATATTATAGCTATTTTAGGATTAATATTTATTTTACAGGTAACTTTGTAATTATTTTAACCATGTACAATAGCTATTAAATAGTTAATAACTATTTAATAGTTACCTAGTTAAAATAATAACAAAATTACCTGTAAAATAAATCCTAACCTAAGTTACAATTAAACCTAACACTACACTATCATTAAATTAATTAAATAAAATATCTACAATTACCTACAATTAAAATTGATAACACTTAATTGATAACACTACACTATCAATTCCGATCAGCCAATAGAATGCGAGCTCAATCTGATTGGCTGTTTGGATCAGCCAATCGGATTGATCTTGATTCTGATTGGCTGATTCCATCAGCCAATCAGAATATTCCTACCTTAATTCCTATTGGCTGATAGAATCCTATCAGCCAATCGGAATTCGAGGGACGCCATCTTGGATGACGTCCCTTAAAGGAACCGTCATTCTTCAGTTGGACGTCGCCGGATGAAGATGGGTCCGTGGTGGAGGTCTTCAGGATGGAGCCGGTCCTCATCGGATGAAGATAGAAGATGCCGTTTGGAAGATGATGGTTGCCGGTCCGGATCTACTCTTCTTCCCGGATAGGATGAAGACTTTGGAGCCTCTTCTGGACCTCTTCAGCCACCGGAAGATGGATCGCCAGCCCCTGCTTGGCTTGGATGAAGATTTTGGAGCCAGGACGGATCGGTGAACCTGGTATGGTGAAGACAAGGTAGGATGATCTTCAGGGGCTTAGTGTTAGGTTTATTTAAGGGGGGTTTGGGTTAGATTAGGGGTATGTGGGTGGTGGGTTGTAATGTTGGGGGGGGGTATTGTATGTTTTTTTTTACAGGCAAAAGAGCTGAACTTCTTGGGGCATGCCCCGCAAAGGGCCCTTTTCAGGGCTGGTAAGGTAAAAGAGCTTTGAACTTTGGTAATTTAGAATAGGGTAGGGCATTTTTTATTTTGGGGGTCTTTGTTATTTTATTAGGGGGCTTAGAGTAGGTGTAATTAGTTTAAAATTGTTGTAAGATTTTCCTTATGTTTGTAAATATTTTTTTATTTTTTGTAACTTAGTTCTTTTTTATTTTTTGTACTTTAGTTAGTTTATTTCATTGTAGTTATTTGTAGATATTGTATTTAATTAATGTATTGATAGTGTAGTGTTAGGTTTAATTGTAGGTAATTATAGATATTTTATTTAATTAATTTAATGATAGTGTAGTGTTAGGTTTAATTGTAACTTAGGTTAGGGTTTATTTTACAGGTAATTTTGTTATTATTTTAACTAGGTAACTATTAAATAGTTATTAACTATTTAATAGCTATTGTACCTGGTTAAAATAATTACAAAGTTACCTGTAAAATAAATATTAATCCTAAAATAGCTATAATATAATTATAATTTATAGTGTAGCTATATTAGGATTTATTTTACAGGTATGTATTTAGCTTTAAATAGGAATAATTTATTTAATAAGAGATAATTAATTTCGTTAGATGTAAATTATATTTAATTTAGGGGGGTGTTAGTGTTAGGGTTAGACTTAGCTTTAGGGGTTAATACATTTATTAGAATAGCGGCGAGATTCGGTCGGCAGATTAGGGGTTAATAATTGAAGTTAGGTGTCGGCGATGTTAGGGAGGGCAGGTTAGGGGTTAATAAATATAATATAGGGGTCGGCGGTGTTAGGGGCAGCAGATTAGGGGTACATAGCTATAATGTAGCTGGCGGCTCTTTGCGGTCGGCAGATTAGGGGTTAATTATTGTAGGTAGGTGGCGGTGACGTTGTGGGGGGCAGGTTAGGGGTTAATAAATATAATATAGGGGTCGGCGATGTTAGGGCAGCAGATTAGGGGTACATAGGGATAATGTAGCTGGCGGCGGCGTGCGGACGGCAGATTAGGGGTTAATAAGTGTAGGTAGCTGGCGGCGACGTTGTGGGGGGCAGATTAGGGGTTAATAAATATAATATAGGGGTCGGCGGTGTTAAGGGCAGCAGATTAGGGGTACATAAGGATAACGTAGGTGGCGGTCGGCAGATTAGGGGTTAAAAAATTTTAATCGAGTTGCGGCGATGTGGGGGGACCTCGGTTTAGGGGTACATAGGTAGTTTATGGGTGTTAGTGTACTTTAGAGTACAGTAGTTAAGAGCTTTATAAACCGGCGTTAGCCCAGAAAGCTCTTAACTACTGACTTTTTTCTGAGGCTGGAGTCTTGTCGTTAGATTTCTAACGCTCACTTCAGACACGACTCTAAATACCGGAGTTAGAAAAATCCCATTGAAAAGATAGGATACGCAATTTACGTAAGGGGATCTGCGGTATGGAAAAGTCACGGCTGAAAAGTGAGCGTTAGACCCTTTTTTGAGTGACTCCAAATACCGGAGGTAGCTTAAAACCAGCGTTAGTAGCCTCTAACGCTGGTTTTCACGGCTACCGCCAAACTCTAAATCTAGGCCTATGACTGTACATAGATAAAACCTCTGTTTATTATTGTATATTAAAAAGATTACATAACTATAAATACAAATGCATTTAAAAACCATCTGATGGGTTATGCACTATAATTAGCAATTCCTAAAAGAAAGTGCAATTTGAAGGTACAGTAATGTCCAAATTAAACTTTCATGATTTAGATAGGGCGTGTAATTTACTTTTATCATCAAATTTGCCTTTTTCCCTTGCATATTTGTTGTTAAAGGCTAAGCCTAGGTAGGCTTATAGTCTGATTTCTAAAACTCTGCAGTCCACCTATTATCTCACAATCTGGCTGTGAATAGATAATAACGTACTATTTGTTCACGTGTGCCATATAAATAACATTGTGCTCAACCCAGTGGAGTTATTTAAGAGTCTGCACTAATTGCCTGAAATGCAAGTCTGTCAAAAGATCTGAGATAAGAAGGCTGTCTGCAGAAGCTTAGATATAAGGTAATCATAGAGGTAAAACGTATATTAATATTACAGTGTTGGTTATGCAAAACTGAGGAATGGATAATAAAGGGATTATCTATCTTTTACAACAACAAATGTTGGAGTTTACTGTCCCTTTAAGGTGTGAAATTGGCCAGTTGACTATTGAGTGGATAATGTTACATAATGTTTTTTTTTTTTACATATAATAATAAATAAAGGTATTTAACTACTCGCAATCTTCATAGTGTTTATCTTTTTCTGCTACCACTTTGATATTATTTAACTGGAGCATTTAATCACATAATATTGTAAGGTCCCTCTAGATTACGTATTCCCTGATATGGTTATACTTGAGATCTGGCCTCTTTGGAAAAGGCTGTTGGAACATTCTGATGCTGAGGATTACATCTGACAACTATCAAGAGTGGAACTTGTTTTCTTTACCACTAACCAATCTGCATTTACAGAGTTCCCACCCTGGGAGTTGAGCTGGTCCCTGCAGGTTGCCGAGCTGCTGCTTTTCCGATAAACCAGTGGAGAACTTGAGGTGCCAGCTGCTTGTTAGAAATTAATTTTTGTCCTTTATTTTCTGGCACCATCTACCTGCAGCTGCAGCTCAGTTTGTAATAAACCTCAGACTATTTAAAGCCAGACTTTTGCTGTATTCCCTGTCTGTTTACAGGACTTGCTTCCTGGGTGTGCTGATTCCTGTGTCTAAAATCTTTTTTGCTGACTTTTTTTTACCTAGATCTGACTATGTTTCTGTTTAGTGATTTTGTGCTTTGATGCCTGTTCATGTTTTGAACCTTGTCTGACCAGACTACTTTTAGTTTTTGATGATTTGTACCTCGTTTGCAGGTCTGTTGCCGAACCTTGCCCGCCTAACCTTGCCTATGTCTGAACCCTCAGTCACTGCTCAAACTTTTTCCTAAAAACCCATAAGTTGCTTAATGTTAAATGAAAATGGTGGTAGAGTTATACCAAATACCTGACAAAATGTGCACTATTAGCGTGGTCATTGGGCCCATATTATAAGTGATTAGTTAAGGGCTGAGCTTGAGCACAATCCAAAATAGAGCTGTAAAATGTAGTGTTTTTTTAAGACCTGAAGGACAGCACAAAACTACATGAGGAACAGTACTTGTGCACCATTAGCTTAGCACTAGAGCAATATCAGACATTCATTTTACAGCACTTCCCTATAAAATCCTATTTAATAAGGGATTTAGCAACGCTGCTCTATTCAACATGAAAATGTTAGCGTGCTTTAGAGTATCCCTCAAACGCTAATAAATAACTATGAGCACAAAAATAGTAGTGCTACTTATTGCACTCAAGCAATAATAATTCACGCTAGCACTAATATTTTTGAGCTCCACTTGGAAATCATTTGTCATAAGAGGAAGACAACTATACCAGATAAAAGGGATAATAATTTAAAGCAGATTCAGGAATATTTTATGAAAATACTTCTTTATTATATGCATAATACTATCCTAAGGAGTAATTGAGCCTGTATTTTAGAAGGCAATGTGGGAAGATCTAATGATTGTCTTGGTATATTTGTGCTATTACATTTTATGTTTCTGTTCTTATTAGTAATTGGCCTGACATACAAGGAGGGGAACTTGAGAATAATATGCCATAAGAGCCTAGACATGCAACAAAATATTAACAACCTTCATAATCATGAAAATGTAGCAGGACTTGTCTCTTATTCCTGCTGCAGATTGCACTGGAAATCAAATTTTCACACAGCTTATTTCACTTTGCAGATTTCTTTTTTTGTTGTTGACATTTTTGACATTTATTTAATGTGCATTAGTCAGTTCACAATTTAATAAGCATTGCCCGATGTCTTCCTTCCACTATTTAATCAATTGTGTAGGAGGCACAGAATGGACATCTGAATACATCACAAAAATAACTTATTTAAAATATACTTTATTAATTTATGATATATGTTTTTTTAATTACATTCTATTCTGCACATATTGGTATATGTTGGGATTTGTCATTTCATTTTAAAGGTAAGCTGTAGGTTCATCTGTAAATTCAAGCTACATTGCGATCACATCTTTTAATACACAAATCAAATGTTTTATACTGAATTCATAATACAGGTTTATCCAGTTAATATCCAAATAAACTATAGAGTTGATTGTAATCTTCTAATCCTATTTATCCATGGGTTTTAAGCCTCTGATCTGTGTTTTTCAAGTTCTGATTGATCACTTACCATTTCAAATTGGCCAATAGGATTTAAGCAGCTCTCATTCTATTTGCTAATTCGAATTAGCCAATAGAATGAGAGCTGCTTAAATCCTATTGGCTGATTTAAATAGGATTTTTGTGGGCTTTTG
This sequence comes from Bombina bombina, assembly GCF_027579735.1. NCBI lineage: Eukaryota > Metazoa > Chordata > Amphibia > Anura > Bombinatoridae > Bombina > Bombina bombina. The sequence goes on from NC_069500.1 coordinate 1,323,811,272, forward strand.
ACTTCTATGGGGGAATACGTGAACGCACAGGCAATTTGGCTGTTTGGCTTACGTGGCTTAATGCTCACGCAAAATAAGTTTGCAACTTGTAATAGCTGCGCAACCCCAAATGCGAAAAAGCCAAAACGCATGCGTTGTTTTCGCAACTGATTTGCTGTTTGACTTGTAATCTTGCCAATAAGATTTTAGCAGCTCTAATTCCTATTGGCTGATTCAAATTTTTCAGCCAATAGGAATGCAAGGGACGCCATCTTGGATCGCGTACCTTGTATTGAAGATTCAGTGTACCGCGGCGACCGTATGAAGAGGATGCTCCTCCACGGATGTCTTCAGTATGGACCTGCTCCGCGCCTCTGGGATCAAGATAGAAGATGCCGCCTGGATGAAGATTGAACAGGCCGCCTGGATGAAGACTTCTCGCCGCTTGGATCAGGACTTTGCCGCCTGGGTGAAGATTGAAGAGGCCATCTGGATGAAGACTTCTCACTGCCTGGATCAGGACTTCAATGCCAGGATGAAGATTGTTCAAGCTGGACTTCAAGAACTGTAAGTGGACCGTCAGGGGGTTAGTGTTAGGCTTTTTTAAGGTTTTTTTTTTGGTTGTTTTTATTTTTTTAGTTTAGGGTCTGGGCAGTAAAAGACCTAAATGCCCTTTTAAGGGTAATGCCTATACAAATGCTCTTTCAGGGCAATGGGTAGCTTAGGTTTTTTTAGATAGTTTTTTTATTTTGTGGGTTTGGGGGTGGGGGTTTGTAATGTTAGTGGGTCTTTGTAATTTTTCTCAAAAAAAGAGCTGTTATCTTTAGGGCAATGCCCTACAAAAGGTCCTTTTAAGGGCCATTGGTAGCTTTTTCTAGAATAGTTTTTTTAGTTTGGGATGTTTTTTTATGGGTATTAGAATAGGAATATTTTTTTTATTTTTGATAATTTGTTTATTTTGAGTAATGTATATTTTTAGGGGGTGTTTTTTTTTTAGCAAAAGAGCTGTTTAACTTAGGACAATGCCCTACAAAAGGCCCTTTTATGGGCCCCCCAAATTGCCCTTTTAAGGGTGCTTGGTAGTTTGGGGGGTGTGGGTTTGTATAGTGTTAGCGGGTGTTTGTATTTTGTTTGCAGCAAAAGAGCTGTTTATCTCAGGGCAATGCCCTACAAAAGGCCCTTTTAAGGGCCCCCGAAAAGGCCCTTAAAAAGGGCCCTTGGTAGTTTATTCTAGTTTTGGCTTTTTTTTTTTGGGGTGTTTTTTTTTTTTTTTTTTTTTTTTTTTTAAAGGGTATTAGAATAGGAGTAATATTTTTTTTGGATAATTTTTTTTTTTTTTTTATAATGGTAGTTCTTTTTTTATTTTTTGTGATGTTAGTGTTTTTTTATTTTTTTGTAATATTAGGTTTTAGTGTAAGGCAGGTTAGGTTTTACTTCACAGGTAAGTTTGTATTAATTTTAGCTAGGTAGTTAGTAAATAGTTAATAGCTATTTACTAACTAGTCTACCTAGTTAAAATAAATACAAACTTAGCTGTGAAATAAAAATAAAACCTAAGCTAGCTACAATGTAACTATTAGTTATACTGTAGCTAGCTTAGGTTTTATTTTACAGATAAGTATTTAGTTTTAAATAGGTATTATTTAATTAATAATTGTATATTTAATTTAGATCTATTTTAATTATTTTAAAGTTAGGGGTGTTCGGGTTATGGTTAGGGGTAGGGTTAGGTTTAGCGGTAGGTGTAGGGGTTAATAATTTAATATAGGTTGTTGCGATGTGGGGGGCTGGCGGTTTAGGGCCTAATAGCTTTATTTAGTTAATAATTGTATTTTAGCTATATTTTAATTATGGTAAAGTTAGGGGATGTTAGGGTTATGGTTACGTTAGGGTTAGGGTTACTTTAGGGTTAGGGTTACTTTAGGGTTAGAATTAGGTTTAGGGGTTAATATAGTTTAATTTAAGTTGTTGCGATGTGAGGGCTGGCGGTTTAGGGGTTAATATGTTTATTTAGTGGTAGTATGGGAGGCCAGAGGTTTAGGGGTTAATGACTTTATTTAGTTGCAGCAATCTTGGGGAGCGGCAAAATAGGGGTTAATAACTTTAATATAGTGGTGGCGATATCGGGAGCAGCAGATTAGGATTAAATCATTTTATTTAGGTGGCGGTGATATCGGGAGCGTCAGATTAGGGGTTAATAACTGTAGGCAGGTGTCGGCGATGTCCGGGCAGCAGATTAGGGGTGTTTATGCTAGGGTGTTAGGTTTAAACTGTATTTTCTTTTTCCCCATAGAAATTAATGGGGCTGCGTTACGGAGCTTTTGTTTCTGCAATCGCAGGTGACTTTTATTTTGCCGGCTCTCTCCATTGATGTCTATGGTGAAAGCGTACACGAGCACGTCAAAACACTGCTGCTTTTGTGCAGTATGTAGCTCAACGCAGCCATATCGCCCCGACATGCCTGTTTTTTTTAAACTTGTAATGGCAGCACTATAGGGGGTTAAATAACGCAACTTTTGTTGCATTCTTTTTTACTTTTCCTATAGTGCTCAAAACTCGTAATCTAGGTGAATGTCACCAAAATGCAAATGATTTTCTTTATAAATTAAAAATGCATTAAACTTTTTGTGATTGGCTGGCAGCGGGAACATAAAACAGGGGAAGGAAGGGAAAGTAGAAGAAATTCTACTACTCATTTAAAATTCAAAGTAAGTGCTATTGTATTGTCTTTTTATTATGCATGTGTCTATTTTGCAATTCAAATGTATTTAATCGTCCTTTAAGGTAAACATTTAGGGGCATATTTATCAAGCTCTGTATGGAGCTTGATGCCCTGTGTTTCTGGTGAACGTTCAGGCTCGCCAGAAACACAAGTTATGAAGCAGAAATCTAAAGACCGCTGCTCCATAACCTGTTCGCCTGCTCTGAGGCGGCAGACAGACATCGCCGGAAATCAACCCAATCCAATATGATCGGGTTGATTGACAACCCCTGCTAGCAGCCGATTGGCCGCAAATCTGCAGGGGGCGGTATTGCACTAGCAGCTCACAAGAACTAAATGCAGAGAGCGTATGCTGTCGGCATTTATCGATGTGCAGTGGATGTGATCTGCAATATCGGATCATGTCCACTCGCACCTTCTTAAATAGGCCCCTATGGGCCAGATTTGCACTTCCACTCGAGCATAAATTGCATTTTTGATACCTCTTTTGCATGAGTATTGTGCTTGGTGTTTTGCGTTAGTATTACAAGATAAGAAGTTTACATTGAGGCGCAATTAATGCAAGAGCAGAAATGATCATAACCTGATTTCCAGCGCAATTATGTTTGCGCAAGATGTCCTGCTTGTACCTGCGTTGATGACTGTACTAATGACTGTATTGCTTTCACAAGTTAGGTACAGGTCTTGGCGTTGGAGGTTTAGGAAAGAGAGATAGAAATCTAGGGGTCTATTTATTATTGTGCGGATGGACATGATACGATGTAGCGTATTATGCCTGCCACACATCGATAAATGCTGACAGCATACGCTGTCTGCATTTATCATTGCACCAGCAGTTCTTGTGAACTGCTGGTGTAATGCCAGCCCCTGCAGATTTGTGGCCAATCGTATTCGATCGAGTTGATTTCTGTCTACCGCCTTAGAGCAGACGGACAGGTTTTTGAAGGCTCGCCGGAAACATGGGGCATCAAGCCCTGTACGGAGCTTGATAAATTGACCCCCTAGTGTTGTGAGTCAGTGAGTTAGTGTGTCATTATTGTGTTGTCATTGTAGCGTGTTGGTGGCTATTGTCTTTTTTGGTTCAGTGAGGTGAAGTGTACATGGTAGTCTAGTTATCCTGTGTACGTTTGTGGCTATGTGAGTGTGGGAGTACTTTTCTGTTTAGATTTTTTTTTTTAAATGATTTACACTTAGGGGGGTAGTTATCAAGCCGTCTACTTTTCTGGCTTCGCCGGCCCAATACGCCCACCTAAGCTCGCCTACCTTCGCCGCCGCGGACCTGAAAAAATACGCCTAAGTTATCAAATAAAGCTGTCAAAAAGCCGCGGGGCGATGAGCAGCGGACTGTGACAGTTATCACTCATCCGATCTCGCTGCCCTTCGGCTTTTTCCCAGCTTTATTGCTAGCCTGTCACTAAGCACTCACACTAAACTACACTGTTCTACCCCCTATACCGGCGCCCCCGGAGCCTCCCGCAACTCAATAAAGTTACTAACCCCTAAACCGCCGCTCCTAGACCCCGCCGCAACTCTTATAAATGTATTAACCCCTAAACCGCCGCTCCTAGACCCTGCCGAAACTCTTATAAAGGTATTAACCCCTAAACCGCCGCTCCCGGACACCGCTGCCACCTACAGTATACCTAGTAACCCCTATCCTGCCCCCCCTATACCGTCGCCCTCTATAATAAAATTATTAACCCCTATCCTGCTGATCCCGCACCTCTCTGCAACTAAATAAATAGTTTAACCCCTAAACCGCCGCTCCATGAACCCGCCGCAACCTATATTAAACCTATTAACCCCTATCCTGCCCCCCCTACACCGTCGCCACCTATAATAAATTTATTAACCCCTAATCTGCCCCCCCTACACCGTCGCCACCTATAATAAATTTATTAACCCCTATCCTGCCCCCCACTACGCCGCCGCCACTGTAATAAAATTATTAACCCCTAAACCTAAGTCTAACCCTAACCCTAACGCCCCCCTAACTTAAATATTAATTAAATAAATCTAAATAAATTAACTCTTATTAAGTAAATGAATCCTATTTAAAACTAAATACTTACCTTTAAAATAAACCCTAATATAGCTACAATATAAATAATAATTATATTCTAGCTATTTTAGGATTTTTTTTAATTTTACAGGCAACTTTCAATTTATTTTAACTAGGTACAATAGCTATTAAATAGTTATTAACTATTTAATAGCTTACCTAGCTAAAATAAAGAGAAATGTACCTGTAAACCAAAAACTAACCTAAGTTACAATTACACCTAACACTACACTATACTTTAATAAATTATTCCTATTTAAAAATAAATTCTTACCTGTAAAATAAACCCTAAGATAGCTACAATATAATTAATAATTATATTATAGCTATCTTAGGATTTATATTTATTTTACAGGTAACTTTGTATTTATTTTAGCTAGTTAGAATAGTTATTAAATAGTTATTAACTATTTAATAACTACATAGCTAAAAGAAATACAAAATTACCTGTAAAATAAATCCTAACTTAAGTTACAATTAAACCTAATACTACACTATCATTAAATTAATTAAATAAATTAACTACAAATAACTACAATTAAATACAATTACATAAACTACAAAAAATAAAAATAAAAAAAGCTAAGTTACAAAAAATAAAAAAATAAGTTACAAACATGTTACAAATATTACAACAATTTTAAGCTACTTACACCTAATCTAAGCCCCCTAATAAAATTACAAACCCCCCCAAAATAAAAAAACGCCCTACCCTATTCTAAATTAAATAAATTTCAAAGCTCTTTTACCTTACCAGCCCTTAAAAGGGCCATTTGTGGGGGCATGCCCCAAAGAAAACAGCTCTTTTGCCTGTAAAAGAAAAATACAACCCCCCCCCAACATTAAAACCCACCACCCACATACCCCTAATCTAACCCAAACCCCCCTTACAAAAACCTAACACTAATCCCCTGAAGATCATCCTACCTTGAGTCGTCTTCACTCAGCCGAGCCACTGATGGAACTGAAGAGGACATCCGGAGCGGAAGAAGTTAATCCTCCAAGCGGCGCTGAAGAAATCTTCCATCTGATGAAGTCATCATCCAGGCGGCGCTAAAGAAAAGTCTTCGATCCGGCCGATGTCATCTTCAAAGAGGCGCTGAAGAGGTCTTCTATCCGGGCGAAGTCATCTTCCAAGCCGGGTCTTGAATCTTCCTTCCGCCGACGCGGAACCACCTTCTTCACCGACGGACTACGACGAATGACGGCTCCTTTAAGGGACGCCATCCAAGATGGCGTCCCCTCAATTCCGATTGGCTGATAGGATTCTATCAGCCAATTGGAATTAAGATAGGAAAATCTGATTGGTTGATGGAATCAGCCAATCAGATTCAAGTTCAATCCGATTGGCTGATGGAATCAGCCAATCAGATTGAGCTCGCATACTATTGGCTGATCGGAACAGCCAATAGAATGCGAGCTCAATCTGATTGGCTGATTCCATCAGCCAATCAGATTTTTCCTACCTTAATTCCGATTGGCTGATAGAATCCTATCAGCCAATCGGAATTGAGGGGACGCCATCTTGGATGACGTCCCTTAAAGGAGCCGTCATTCGTCGTAGTCCGTCGGTGAAGAAGGTGGTTCCGCGTCGGCGGAAGGAAGATTCAAGACCCGGCTTGGAAGATGACTTCATCGGATGGAAGATTTTTTCAGCGCCGCTTGGAGGATTAACTTCTTCCGCTCCGGATGTCCTCTTCAGTTCCATCGGTGGCTCGGCTGAGTGAAGACGACTCAAGGTAGGATGATCTTCAGGGGATTAGTGTTAGGTTTTTGTAAGGGGGGTTTGGGTTAGATTAGGGGTATGTGGGTGGTGGGTTTTAATGTTGGGGGGGGTTGTATTTTTCTTTTACAGGCAAAAGAGCTGTTTTCTTTGGGGCATGCCCCCACAAAAGGCCCTTTTAAGGGCTGGTAAGGTAAAAGAGCTTTGAAATTTATTTAATTTAGAATAGGGTAGGGCATTTTTTTATTTTGGGGGGGTTTGTTATTTTATTAGGGGGCTTAGATTAGGTGTAAGTAGCTTAAAATTGTTGTAATATTTGTAACATGTTTGTAACTTATTTTTTTATTTTTTGTAACTTAGCTTTTTTTATTTTTTGTACTTTAGTTAGTTTATGTAATTGTATTTAATTGTAGTTATTTGTAGGTAGTTTATTTAATTAATTTAATGATAGTGTAGTATTAGGTTTAATTGTAACTTAAGTTAGGATTTATTTTACAGGTAATTTTGTATTTCTTTTAGCTATGTAGTTATTAAATAGTTAATAACTATTTAATAACTATTCTAACTAGCTAAAATAAATACAAAGTTACCTGTAAAATAAATATTAATCCTAAGATAGCTATAATATAATTATTAATTATATTGTAGCTATCTTAGGGTTTATTTTACAGGTAAGTATTTATTTTTAAATAGGAATAATTTATTAAAGTATAGTGTAGTGTTAGGTGTAATTGTAACTTAGGTTAGTTTTTAGTTTACAGGTACATTTCTCTTTATTTTAGCTAGGTAAGCTATTAAATAGTTAATAACTATTTAATAGTTATTGTACATGGTTAAAATAAATCGAAAGGTACCTGTAAAATAAATATAAATCCTAAGATAGCTAGAATATAATTATTATTTATATTGTAGCTATATTAGGGTTTATTTTAAAGGTAAGTATTTAGTTTTAAATTGGATTCATTTACTTAATAAGAGTTAATTTATTTAGATTTATTTAATTAATATTTAAGTTAGGGGGGCGTTAGGGTTAGACTTAGATTTAGGGGTTAATAATTTTATGACAGTGGCGGCGGCGTAGTGGGGGGCAGGATAGGGGTTAATACATTTAATATAGGTTGCGGCGGGTTCAGGGAGCGGCGGTTTAGGGGTTAATACATTTATTATAGTTGCGGTGGGCTCCGGGAGCGGCGGTTTAGGGGTTAATATGTATAGAGTAGCTTGCGGTGGGCTCCGGTAGCGGCGGTTTAGGGGGTAATAACTTTATTTAGTTGCGGCGGTGTAGGGGGGGTCAGATTAGTGGTGTTTAGACTCGGGGTACATGTTAGGGTGTTAGGTGTAGACAGCTCCCATAGAAATCAATGGGATGTCTGTCAGCAGCGAACTTGTACTTTCGCTATGGTCAGACTCCCATTGATTCCTATGGGATCCGCCGCCTCCAGGGGTGGTGGATTGAAAACCAGGTACGCTGGGCCGTAAAAGTGCCGAGCGTACCTGCTAGTTTTTTGATAGCTAGCAAAAGTAGTGAGAATGTGCCGCACTTGTGTGCGGAACATCTGGAGTGACGTAAGAATCGATCTGTGTCGGACTGAGTCCGGCGGATCGATGCTTACGTCACAAAATTCTACTTTTGCCGGTCTCGAGCCTTTGATAACTAAGGCGAATCAGCCTCGCCACAAATACGCTGCGGAATTCCAGCGTATTTGAGGTTGACGGCTTGATAACTAGGCCCCTTAGAAGAGCGGTATACATATTTATTTACATGCTAACACATTCACTAGGTACATACACGTAGCATTAGCACTACATAAACGCATGCATAGGCACACTCCATACCCCCTTCCCTTTATCCTTCACATATACCCTTGCCTTATATCCTTCCCCTATCCACCACTTATCCTTACCCAAGCTGTTAATTTATTTTTGACCAGTCCCTTTTTTTTCAAACTTTAATTCTGTTGATTTTGTAACTCATTCTTATTGTGTCATCCTTTGCATTTCCCTTGGTGCCAGATATTTTTGTTTGAAAATGATTATCTTCAGCATAATAAGTATTACATTTGCTGTATGAATCATACTACCATTTTGTAATATGTATTGCGAGCATTGTCAATTACTTGAACACTTTGTATATAATATTGTACATTATTTAGTTTAATATGTTAATGATTTAACAACTGTATATAAAATATATTTAATTTAAAATATTTTGCTAATAAGTTGCAATTGTTCTTCATATAAAGGCTACTGCAGTCGATAATGTGATCAGAATAAGAATGGTTGCCTTATAAGGCAGTTCTGATTGGTTCAACACAACAGCCCTGACAAAGCCATTTTAAGGTGAACGAATGTTCGCATTAATGAACACAGTCGACTCTTCCTGGCGGTCTTGAGAGGAGGAACCTTTTAAACCTACTCATACACAGAGAAACCTGTACTGATCTATACCCGCCTCTTACTTTAACTTCCGCAATTGGCCATGCACTACAGTCAGTAGAGCTGTGTAGAGGATTCCTGCCCTGTGTTTGTCTGGCATTGTGGCGACTAACCCCATTCTCAGTCAGCTACATTTAGGGGAGGGCTCACACTGATGCAGTGTTGTCGGAGACAGCGTTTTGTGAGCGATTGCTCGATTTCTTCAGTACTTTGATGATCAGTGCATTTGTATTCCTGGAGCCGCTGAATGACGGAGCTATATCCCGGTGGGGATTTATTTTCAGACTCTCTAAGGACACTGCATCGGCAGTATTGGAACAGCAAATGTATGTGGTTTGGAGCTTCCCTGTTTAATAGCCACTTTGTATCCTTTTCAATCCATTTTTCCTTGATACATTTGGTGGCAACAGTATAATATTATTATACCTCTCTTGGTCTTTGAAGTACTATAAGCCAGGAAGTTGTATGATTTTTTGTTTGTTTATTTTTGTAACTTAATTGTATTCACTAATTTCTTTTTTGTTTGACACTGCTAATAAAACAGTTTATTTCGCATTGAGGTTGAGATTGATTCTATACTTTGGCAAAGACTTTAACGATGTAACTGACAGTTGTTCCTATAACACTGTCACTCTAGGTGTTTTTACACCGTATTTTTTGCGGCAAGAGTGCTAATTATAAGTACATTAATTTCTCTTCTTTTTTCTACACTTTGCATTTCCCTCTGTTCATTTGTCACATTTGTCAAGTTTGTCCGTGTTTGTAACTTACCCATTTCCCTTTTGACCTACCCTAGAAACTCATTCACAGTTTGGTCACTTTTGTTTTCATTTACGTTTTTTACCCTCTTTCATTTGTGCACTGAAACTTTGTCAGAGACAACAGAGAGAGGAGAGACAACAGACACAGAGGACAGGGACAGGGGGGTGCAGAGGGAGAGACAGGAGAGGAAAAGCAGTGCAGTCAGCGAGAGGGACCCTAGCCACTTGGTTTAAGATGTCGAGTGGCTGGGCCCAATAGGCAAGGAACAGAGCAGGATCCCAGACAGGGCGCAATAAGCCAGAGTGAGTGAGGAAAGGTACATGCAGAGGGTAAGGAGGATGGAGTCCTCAGTAATGAGCAGAAAAAATAAGCAGAAGATTTGTCAGGAGATTGTGGATGCCAAGAACAGTGTTGGGAATTGCAGGACTACCCTGCTCTCAGTCAAGCACGCCTACCAGGACTGTAAGAGGGAGCTCAAGAGGAAGCTGGCCAAGGAGCGGGCTGTGGGCAGTGACTTCCAGGGTTGGTGGCGGGCCTGCACAGGTCCTCACCTACTGTCAGTGAGAAGAGATGCTAAGAGAGAATATCTCTGAGGTGTCAGTCGTTGGTATCCCAGGAGGGATTGATAACGGGTAGAGGTGCCAAGTATCTCCTAGTAAGGAAAAATAATTTTACTTTTCAAATAAAATATCCACTTGCATTTGTAAGAACATCGTTACATCTTCACAGTTCAGACAATAAAAAAATATACCTATCTCCCGATCACATTTATTTCAACCATAACATGCCATTTAAATATGCAGAAATAGTTGTTTGAAATTATTGGATTTTTCTTACATTTTTGGTCGTCAAGTTTACATACTGGAAAATTTTATACGTCTACAAAATGTTATTATATATTTTTAACATCAATTAAATGTGCAGGGTAAAAAAAAGAAGCAGAATTGTGAAACACGTTTTCGCAATCGGCAACATCATTTGTGAGATGCTAAACCTTATGTAGGGTGAATGCAAATGAGTTTTTTCAAGTGCAGTTTGTAAACATAAGTCCAAGAGTGCAATCATTTATTGCATAACACTTATTTTATGAAAAACCTTATTGAAATTGCACATTAATAATGTTGCAACAAAGGGATGATTCTGTGTTTGTAAATTATTTTTTTGGTTTTACATTCAATTGCGCAATAGTGATGTGAATATGCAACCCGACATGTGAATACTGAAAACTGATATATGATTGTGTTTTGCAAATTCTGATTACTAAGACACATTCAAGGTATAATTCTGCAATATTGCATTAACATTGGCCTAGATTACGAGTTTTGCGTTAGAGGCTGTGCGGTGCTAACGAGCAGTTTTCTCTCACCTCTCAAGTACCTGCAGCGCTGGTATTACGAGTTTTCAGAAAACCGTTGTTAAAAGACAAGAAGTGAGCGTTGAGCAAAATTTTGCTCATTACCACACTCCAATACCAGTGCTGCTTAAATTAGCGGTGAGCTGGTCGTACATGCTCGTGCACAATTTCCCCATAGGAATCAACGGGGAGAGCTGGCTGATAAAAAGTCTTACACCTGCAAAAAAGCAGCGTAAAACTCCTGAGTGCAGCTCCATTGATTCCTATGGGGAAATAAAATTTGTGTCTACACCTAACACCCTAACATGAGCCCCGAGTCTAAACACCCCTAATCTTACACTTATTAACCCCTAATCTGCTGCCCCCGACATCGCCGACACCTGAATTATATTATTAACCCCTAACCTGCCTCTCCGGACACCGCCACCACCTACCTTATACTTATGAACCCCTAATCTGCTGCCCCCAACATCGCCGACACCAACATTATATTTATTAACCCCTAATCTGCCGCCCCCAATGTCGCCGCAACCTACCTACATTTATTAACCCCTAATCTGCCGTCCCCAACGTCGCCGCCACTATATTCAAGTTATTAACCCCTAAACCTAAGTCTAACCCTATCCCTAACACCCCCTAACTTAAAATAATTACAATAAATCTAAAGAAATATTCCTATCATTAAATAAATACTTACCTATAAAATAAACCATAAGCTAGCTGCAATATAACTAATAGTTACATTGTAGCTATCTTAGGGTTTATTTTTATTTTACAGGCATTTGTATTTATTTTAACTAGGTAGAATAGTTATTAAATATTTATTAACTATTTAATAACTACCTAGCTAAAATAAATACAAAAGTACCTGTAAAATAAAACCTAACCTAAGTTACAATAACACCTAACACTACACTATAATTAAATAAATTAACTAAATTAAATGCAATTACCTAAATTAAATTAAATTAAATTAGCTAAAGTACAAAAAAAACACACTCAATTACAGAAAATAATAAACAAATTGCAGATATTTAAACTAGTTACACCTAATCTAATAGCCCTATTAAAATAAAAAAGCCCCCCCAAAATAAAAAAAAACCCTAGCCTAAACTAAACTACCAATAGCCCTTAAAAGGGCCTTTTGCGGGGCATTGCCCTAAAGTTATCAGCTCTTTCACCTGTAAAAAAAAAAATACAAACAACCCCCCTGTCACGAATACCTCAGGATTTAGCTGCTAAGGGGTTAATTCTGTTTAGTTTGTGAACTAAAAACAGTTATTTATTTTTCAAGAAGAATTGTGTCATGGGCTTGTTTGTGTTTTCTTTGAAGTGCCAGGAGCTTCATAAATGCTTTGTAGTATACACAGGATAGAGCTTTATGGCTCAAGCTGTCAGCTCCAGAGATACAACACAGTGCTTCTTCCCCATATCCTGAGGGGGTCAATAAAAGGACATTTGCATAATGTATATACATGTTTAAAACTGTTATGACATTAAATGAAGGGAAATATGACAACCTATGCCATATTTGATATCAAACCGATTCTCCCAATGAAACTAAGAGATTCCCGGTATGTATATCTGAAAAGAGATTTACCTAGCAGAAATTATAATGGGTTCTATAATTTCAGGCAAAAACTTATTTATTGAAGGTCATAAAGACAGGGGGGTTTCTTAGCCCACCCAGGAGGGTGTGGTCAAGCAACTTGATCTCTGGAAAATAGGTATAAGAATCTTATTTTTTAACTATAATATTGTTCATTATACAAGGGAGGCTTCCACAGCGTGAGTGACCATTTTCTCTTGCCCATCTCCCTAGGGGCAGACTTATAATTTTATAACCTGTTTGCTGTGTGTGATTGTATTTGTAACAAATTTTAATTAATAATGCATTGTGCATAATATTTTTGGCATAATAAATAATTCCTTTATTAAGTGTTGGCCTTTGTCTAATAATTGAACCACGTTACTTAACCCCTTAACGCCTGAGAACGTACCCTGCACGTCCTCAGTGTGGAAAGCAGCTGGAAGCGATCCTGATCACTTCCAGCTGTTTTCCGGTTATTGCAGGATGCCTCGATATTGAGGCATCCTGCAATAACATTTTTTACCCCTCCGGTGCAGAGAGAGCCACTCTGTGGCCCTCTCTGCACCGGACATCGATGGCCGCATTCGTTGGTGGGTGGGAGCTGAAGTGGGAGGTGGGTGGGCGGCCATCGATGGCTTCTTGGTCAGAGAGGGGGGCGGGATCGGGGGCGGGATCGCCGGGGACGCGCACGGGCGCGCGCGCGTGCACGGAGGGAGCGGGTGGGAACCACTTACACTACAGAAACGGGTTTTTTTATTATGGGGAGAAAGGAGGGATAAAATCCCTGATTAAAGTCATCTAAGGGATCTGGGAGGGGGTGGGGGATTAGTCTTGTGGGGGGGGAAGCTACACTGCAGAAAAACCAAAAATAAAAAAAAATAAAAACATTTTTACATGCAAACTGGGTACTGGCAGACAGCTGCCAGTACCCAAGATGGCCCCCAATAAGGCAGAGGGGGAGGGTTAGAGAGCTGTTTTGGGGGGGATCAGGGAGGTTGGGGGCTAAGGGGGGGAATCTTACACAGCAGCATATGTAAATATGCTATATAAAAAAAAGGATACCTTTTATTTTAGTACTGGCAGACTTTCTGCCAGTACTTAAGATGGCGGGGACAATTTTTGGGGTGGGGGAGGAAAGAGAGCTCTTTGGGAGGGATCAGGGGGTCTGATGTGTCAGGTGGGAAGCTGATCTCTACACTAAAGCTAAAATTAACCCTGCAAACTCCATACAAGCTACCTAATTAACCCCTTCATTGCTGGGCATAATTCACGTGTTGTGCGCAGTGGCATTTAGCGGCCTTCAAATTACCAAAAAGCAACACCAAATCCATATATGTCTGCTATTTTTGAACAAAGGAGACCCCAGAGAAGCATTTACAACCATTTGTGCCATAATTGCACAAAATGTTTGTAAATGATTTCAGTGAGAAATCTAAAATTTTGAAAAATTTAACGTTTTTCTTTATTTGATCGCATTTGGCGGTGAAATGGTGGCATGAAATATACCAAAATGGGCGTAGATCAATACTTTGGGTTGTCTACTACACTACACTAAAGCTAAAATTACCCCAAAAAGCTCCCTACATGCTCCCTTATTAACCCCTTCCCTGCTGTGCATAATACACGCATGGTGCGCAGTGGCATTTAGCAGCCTTCTAATTACCAAAAAGCAACGTCAAAGCCATATATGTCTGCTATTTCTGAACAAAGGGGATTCCAGAGAAAAATTTACAACCATTTATGCCATAATTGCACAAGCTGTTTGTAAATAATTTCAGTGAGAATCCTAAAGTTTGTGAAAAAATTTGTGAAAAAGTGAACAATTTTTTTTATTTGATCGCATTTGGTGGTGAAATGGTGGCATGAAATATACCAAAATGGGCCTAGATCAATACTTTGGGATGTCTTCTAAAAAAAAATATATACATGTCAAGGGATATTCAGGTATTCCTGACAGATATCAGGGTTCCAATGTAACTAGCGCTCATTTTGAAAAAAAGTGGTTTGGAAATAGCAAAGTGCTACTTATATTTATTGCCCTATAACTTGCAAAAAAAAGCAAAGAACGTGTAAACATTGGGTATTTCTAAACTCTGGACAAAATTTAGAAATTATTTAGCATGGGTGTTTTTTGGTGGTTGTAGATGTGTAACAGATTTTGGGGGACAAAGTTAGAAAAAGTGTGTTTTTTTCCATTTTTTCCTCATATTTTATATTTTTTTTTATAGTAAATGATAAGATATGATGAAAATAATGGTATCTTTAGAAATTCCATTTAATGGCGAGAAAAACGGAATATAATATGTGTGGGTACAGTAAAAGAGTAAGAGGAGAATTACAGCTAAACACAAAAACTGCAAAAATGTAAAAATAGCCTTGGTCCCAAATGGACAGAAAATGGAAAAGTGCTGTGGTCATTAAGGGGTTAAAGAGACTGGAATATTAGAACTGTATAATTTAGGTGATTTTCTGCTAAATTGTTTTCAGGGAGTTAATGTGTAAGTCTGGGTTTTTTTCTTAGGATTTTCCCTTTAATAAATTATAATTAGCGCTGCGGAATCTGTTGGCGCTCTACAAATAACCGATAATAATAATAATAATAATAGTGGTGGCAGCTTAGATATTGTAGTTAGTTTAGTGTGGGTGGCATTAAAGGGGAGTTTTGGGCATTTCTTTTACATCTAGTACAGATTGGAGAGTGTTGTTAACCCTTGCACCCACTGAACTAAATCACAAGCTTGTCTGGTGTGACTAGATTGTGACATGTTAGTGAGAGTAGAAGGGGTCTGATAACCCTTTCTGTGCCAAATAAGTGACTGGCGCAGGGTTGGATAACCTTGGTTCGTCACATCCCCCAACAGTAAATCCCACCACCCACACAACCAACCCCCCAAATAAAATACTATCTAAAAAAACTAAAGCTCCCCATTGCCCTGAAAAGTCCATTTGGATGGGCATTGCCCTTAAAAGGGCAGTTAGCTCTTTTGCATGCCCAAAGTCCCTAACCTAAAAATAAAACCCACCCAATACACCCTTAAAAAAACCTAACACTAACCCCCTGAAGATCGACTTACCGGGAGAAGTCTTCATCCAAGCTGGGCTGAAGTCCTCAACGAAGCCGGGAGAAGTCTTCATCCAAGCCGGGCGAAGTGGTCCTCCAGATGGGCAGAAGTCTTCATCCAGACGGCATCTTCTATCTTCATCCATCTGGCATGGAGCGGGTCCATCTTCAAGACATCTTCAAGTCATCCAAGATTGCGTCCCTTAGATTCAGATTGGCTGATAGAATTCTATCAGCCAATCCGAATTAAGGTAGAAAAAAGCCTATTGGCTAATGCAATCAGCCAATAGAATTGAAGTTCAATCCTATTGGCTTATCCAATGAGCCAATAGGATTGAGCTCACATTCTATTGGCTGATTGGAACAGCCAATAGAATGCAAGCTCAATCCTATTGGCTGATTGCATCAGCCAATAGGATTTTTTCTACCTTAATTCCGATTGGCTGATAGAATTCTATCAGCCAATCGGAATCGAAGGGACGCCATATTGGATGACGTCACTTAAAGGTTGTTTGTATTTTTTTTTGCAGGTAAAAGAGATGATTACTTTGGGGCAATGCCCCGGAAAAGGTCCTTTTAAGGGCTATTGGTAGTTTAGGCTAGGGTTTTTTATTTTGAGGGGGCTTTTTTATTTTAATAGGGCTATTAGATTAGGTGTAATTAGTTTAAATATCTGGAATTTGTTTATTATTTTCTGTAATTTAGTGGGGGTTTTTGTACTTTTGTATTTAATTTAGTTTATTTATTTAATCGTAGTAATAATATATATATATATTTAAATATAAAATTCATTAAAATTATGGGGGAGATAAAAAACTGAAATTAAAATCCTCCATGTCTCAAAATTAAATCAATGTAAATATTTGCATAGGAAATTAGTACATCTAGGCAAGTATCCCCGCTTGCTGAGAATTTGCATATCTAATTTGCATATCTTACCCACAATTCTCTTGTGCATTGGAAACATTGTATATTAAGAATTTCTGGGGAAAAGCAAGCAGGGATACTTGCCTAGATGTACTAATTTCCTATGCAAATATTTACATTGATTTTATATATATATATATATATATATATATATATATATATATATATATATATATATTCTTTGTTTATATCTGTGTACTACACATTTTAATAAATTATTTCCAAGTCTACATGGGATGTTTTTAAGCAAATGGGTTATCCTGTATGGTGATTTTCTGATCGATGGGGGACTTCCATTTAATCTACACAAGTGAACTATCCTGATCTTTTAGTGGCTGGAGGTGAGCTATCTGGGGAGCCTATAACAGGGGGACCGAAGTGAGGGGGCCTGAATGCCTAAGATATTGTGTCATTGGAGAGCCTTCTTTTTTCTTTTGCATAATACTACTGTTGGGGAAATACTATACCTCAACTCTAGGGGGTGCAAAAAAGAGCACTTATGAACAACAAGATAAAACAGAATTGTCAAAATTACACAACTTATTAAAACAACTCTCAATGTGGAAAAAAATTCTAAATAAAAATGAGTCTAAAATATTATTCCTTATCTGTTTAAAGGCTTAAATCCTTATTTGTATATGGCACAGATCGTGGGTCTTGTTACAAGATGACGGATTTAGGTGTGGTTGCGTATATGAGATCCCTCTTATCCAGGCTGCTCCTTATTTTCCAATCCTCCAAACTTGATTCTGTGAACAAACAATCACAAAGAGAGGGCGCCTTCTAGTACAATACTGTGGTATCTCAATTAGTTGAAAGTACAGGTTAAAACAACCATACTCACAAAGTGGCCGCACCCAATTGCGCTAAGTAGAACAGACTGGGATCTTTCAGTGTCCCAGCTCACTGACCTTGGGGTTCAACGCAGTGGTCCTCTTGGCAGGGATGAAAAAACCTCAGGCTTCTAGTGTTAAATGTACATAAAATATTTAAATTATAAGAACAATAAAAATTATGGGTATAACATTAACCCGACTTACGGTGGGAGGAGCGTGAGAGAGCTACACAGGCTCTGAGTACGGAGCTGTGTTCCAGCTACCCCCTGCATCCAGATCCTATTGGCGGGAATCAAGCGACCTGCCCAGGGAGAACAGTGTAATAGGAGGCCTTACGGAAGTCTATTACAAGCCACCATTGGTCGGGTTGCTCTGACCGCAATCATATCCGCTAAGAAACCCCAACCGGAGGCACACAACTAAAGCAAATGTTATGGGCTGACAGTGAGGTACGAATACAACCCAGTGGAAGAAGCTTGGCAACAGCGTCTGACGCAGATGTTTTTTTCCCGCGGCCAAACGTAAGCTCCTGAAGTCTCATGCAGACGTCTTCCATATAAATGGATGCTGGGCTGACCGAGAGGTGTCCCTATCAGAACGGTATCCTAGGAAAGGCATTGATAAAGTGGACGGATGATATTGACATCACTAGTAGGCTTGGTTATTGAGTCACTGATTCAAATCACTGACTCGACTCTCTGCAGTGAACTGGGTGAATCGAATCATGAAAGTGATTCAGATTCAATTCATAGCCTGTGTTGTGTAAAAGCCACTTCCTTGTGAGTAAAGGTGGATCTTAGGACACAGCTTTCAAATCAGCTCAGCTCATGACCTGTAATATGATCTGTGTGTGTATTTCACTCAGCAAGGAGCTTGTATGAGTCTTTGCCTGAATACTGCAGCACTATATAACAGTGCACAGCTCTGCTGTTTTTAGACAGTGAAGAAAGTTTTAATAAAGTAATGTGTATGGTTATTTTTAACCTGTTTTAATGTTAAATGGATATCTGTTTTTGGATTGTGTCTTGAAGCCAAAAAGGGGTCAAGACAGGAAAGTGTGCACTTTGACAGCACTCCCGTCCCTGAATTGAATAAATGATGTACTCACAATCTCGACCAAAAGATTCTAATCAAAACAGTTCAATTAAAACATAACTTTTATTTCAACAATAGTTGCGTAAAATCATTGTGTGTGTGTGTGTGTGTGTGTGTGTGTGTGTGTACTTTAAAAACACATAGGAACCGGATGGGGAATACTAGTTGCTTAAAAGTTAAGTAACCTAATTGTTTGAGTATTGAAGGCGCCTCAATGAGGTCCCACTGCAATACTGTGAATAGTGAGGGCAAAAGTTACTGGCAATCAAATCAGTAGATGTAAAGGTTTTGAATATAACACATAGTTTCTTGTCCACACTCTATACAATAGGATGGGTATTAGACTGTAATGATATACACTGTCACACAATATTTCTATGAACTTTTTGATGTAGTCTCTTACCACATATAATGCCTTATATCAGTGGTAGACTATAATTGATCAAACTAGTTCATACAATAAGTGTGTGTTGGACGCTATATCCAACCTGGTTTAGGTAATCCAATATCACATTAATGATTCTGTGTGTACAAACAGATAGGGGCCCGAGTAATCATTTTTTAATTGACTTGTTCAAAACACTTGGATCAGGCCTGATTTGGCTTTGGGTACTTCCTAATGTAAAATAGGGTAGCTATAGTTTTATTAGGGTAAGTTGTCTGTGATAATTTGTGACTGTTTCGTTTGTTTTCAAAGTTTATTCACCTTTGAAAAAGCCGAGATATTATCGGCGAAACATGTCAGGGAGGGGTATAGTGTAACAATACCCTAATTTGCCGTTTTTAAATGGCATAGGAACTCGTGGGACCTATGTATTTTGTTGCAAATATTTAATTTAGCCAATTTAACCTAGTTGCTTAATTTGGGCCAAGCATATTCACATTGGGTTCTGAGTTATCACGGTAACTCTGTTACACGCAAGGTGTGGGCGCTGGGGGTAGCAAATAACGGAACTATCCCCACTAATGTAACATTGGTATAACTTTAAATATTTCATGCCAAAATAAGGCGCTATTAAGACTTTCTTTGTAAACCAGTGTGCAATGAGAATATTCCTATAAATAATCCTGCTAAAAAACGATTAACCACAAGTTTTAACACTCAGTATTTAAACAAGACAACAGAGACTGTATACTAGTCGCTTATCACAATCACTGAAAGACAAAGTAATACTCTACTTAGATGTTTACAAGCACTGTATGCCAAAATAAGGCGTTATTTAGACTCTGCTTGAAAGCTAGGTGTAACGGCAACCTTTTCTTACTACTAAATGTACAGTTATAAATTGGGATACACAAATTGACTAGTCAAGTGACGGACAGTATACACCGATCTGCAATCTTAAACACTGAAAAACCTAATTTAGCTGCGCCCAGATTCCTTTTATGATGATTATCTTAATCTAGCAGTCACTGGTATAATTCGAAGTGTCAAAATAAGACGCCATTCAGTCTTGCTTTACAAATCAGCATGTAACGGGAAGTTGTACCTGAAATGAGCCTGTTAAAAACAGCCTACAACCATAAGTCTTAACACACTAAGAAATTCTAACATACGGCAATAGAGACTGTACATCATCCTTTCATCTTTAGTATCTAAAGATAAAGTAACGCTCTATTTGGATGTTTGCACGCACTACATGCCAAATAAGGCGTTATTTAGACTTATATTATAACCTTGTTGCAATGATAATATTAATTTAAAGAAACCTAGCTACAAAGTGTAGAGTCACATACAGCGACACAACAAGTGTTTAGATAGATGATAGACACCTTACATTTGCCTGCAATTTCAAGCACTCATAATACAAATACATTGGTATTTAGATGTTTCTGACATCAATTATTCCAGTTTAACAGTTATTTTGTTGTTTTTTTTCGGGGCCAAGTGATATTTATAGTCTAATCCCTAATCAATACTGTATGTCTCGTATATGTCTCTAACCTTAAACCAATAAGCCAATCCATATTATCAATACAATTTAAATAATTTTTGGTATTGTACAATATAATATGAGGCATACAGACTGGCTCAGTAGATTCAGATCATCAGGGATAGGGATTTTTTGAACAAATCCGTTACAAACTGCACAGTCACAAATTATCACAGACAACTTACCCTAATAAAACTATAGCTACCCTATTTTACATTAGGAAGTACCCAAAGCCAAATCAGGCCTGATCCAAGTGTTTTGAACAAGTCAATTCAAAAATGATTACTCGGGCCCCTATCTGTTTGTACACACAGAATCATTAATGTGATATTGGATTACCTAAACCAGGTTGTATATAGCGTCCAATACACACTTATTGTATGAACTAGTTTGATCAATTATAGTCTACCACTGATATAAGGCATTATATGTGGTAAGAGACTACATAAAAAGGTTCATAGAAATATTGTGTGACAGTGTATATCATTACAGTCTAATACCCATCCTATTGTATAGAGTGTGGACAAGAAACCATGTGTTATATGCAAAACCTTTACATCTACTGATTTGATTGCCAGTAACTTTTGCCCTCACTATTCACAGTATTGCAGTGGGACCTCATTGAGGCGCCTTCAATACTCAAACAATAAGGTTACTTAACTTATAAGCAACTAGTATTCCCCATCCGGGTTCCTATGTGTTTTTAAAGTACACACACACACACAATGATTTTACGCAACCTTTGTTGAAATAAAAGTTATGTTTTAATTGAACTGTTTTGATTAGAATCTTTTGGTCGAGATTGTGAGTACATCATTTATTCAATTCAGGGACGGGAGTGCTGTCAAAGTGCACACTTTCCTGTCTTGACCCCTTTTTGGCTTCAAGACTCAATCCAAAAGTTGTTCTTGTGCAAAAGCACCCCTGCTCACAAGAGAGAGATATATAAACACACATATATATAAACAAACAATTATATCTAACCAACTCTACTGAGCACCCCTGCCTCAATAATATTGTAGTGCTAGTGCCACCCCCTCTTTTGTTCACGGATATCTGTTTTTATTTGATTTTTACTGAAACTTATATTTGACTCCCACAGCACACACTGCAGTTTATACCAATCCTGAGCGGCTCTGTGCTGTGTGTGAGACTCAGACTCACTCAGTAAAAGCTTGTGCTTTTATCTGGGACTTGCAGAGTTGTCTGTAACTCATCTTGGGAGCCAGTGATTCAGTGACTCATTAGGACAGGAGGGAATCAGACTAAATATAGGGAACTTTAAGTGCTGGCAAAAGAGTTAGGCAGGGAATTAAAAAGCACATTTGTCTATGATTGTGTATTGTGCAATCTAATACATTCAAACAGTTTAAATATCAAACATTTCATGTTAGATACTGTATATTTTCAAAAGTATTAAACAGATTAATACATTTATCTGAAATTTGTATTATAATCAGATAGTTTAATAGGGAAACAGTTGTGACTGAAATACATAAAAAAATATGTATGCAGAGTTTGAGTGTGTTTGTTTCTCTTAACAACACTGATTCCCTATTAATCAGACATACTAGTGGCTGTACCTGGTTTGCAGGAAATGAACCGGGATTTGATTCAGTGATTCGAATCATTTGACTGATCTGATCCAAATAATTTGAAACACTGAAAAGAATCACTTTGCCCAAGTCTAATCACCAGTGGTGAGCTCCACGAGAACTTAAAACCGCAAGTACCAAATCACTTTAAGGCACAGAAGATTGCTTTTTGTTTGTTTGTTGGTTGATGGTATAAGCCTGCAAGAGAAACAGTAAAGTGCTCCCGGTTAAACTAACACTAAACCTAACACTACACTATCTATAAATTAATTAAATACAATACCTACAAATAAATACAATTAAATAAACTAACTAAAGTACAAAAAATAAAAAAGAACTAAGTTACAAAAAATAAAAAAATATTTACAAACATTAGAAAAATATTACAACAATTTTAAGCTAATTACACCTACTCTAAACCCCCTAATAAAATAACAAAACCCCCAAAATAAAAAAAATGCCCTACCCCATTCTAAAATAAAAATAGAAAAGCTATTTTACCTTACCAGCCCATAAAAGAGCCTTTTGCGGGGCATGCCCCAAAGAATTCAGCTCTTTTGCCTGGAAAAAAAACATACAATACCCCCCCCCAACATTACAACCCACCACCCACATACCCCTAATCTAACCCAAACCGCCCTTAAATAAACCTAACACTAAGCCCCTGAAGATCTTCCTACCTTATCTTCACCACGGGTATCACCGATCGGTCAAGGCTCCGACGTCTTGATCCAAGCCCAAGCGGGGGCTAAAGACGTCCATCCTCCGGCTGAAGTCTTGAGCCAATAGAATGCAAGCTCAATCTGATTGGCTGATCCAATCAGCCAATCGGATTGAACTTGAATCTGATTGGCTGATTCAATCAGCCAATCAGATTTTTTCTACCTTAATTCCGATTGGCTAATAGAATCCTATCAGCCAATCGGAATTCAAGGGACGCCATCTTGGATGACGTCCCTTAAAGGAACCTTCATTCTGTGTTAGGACGTCAGAAGAAGAGGATGGATCCGCGCCGGAGGTCTTGAAGATGGAGCTGCTCGCCGTCGGATGGAAGAAGATAGAAGATGCCGCTTGGATGAAGATGTGTACTGGTCCAGATCTCCTCTTCTGCCCGGATAGGATGAAGACTTCTGCCCAATGAAGGACTTCTTCAGCCGCCGCTTGGATCAAGACTTCAGCCGGAGGATGGATTGCTTCAGCCCCCGCTTGGGCTTGGATCAAGACTTCAGCCGGAGGATGGACGTCTTCAGCCCCCGCTTGGGCTTGGATCAAGACGTCGGAGCCTGGACCGATCGGTGAAGATAAGGTATGAAGATCTTCAGGGGCTTAGAGTTAGGTTTATTTAAGGGCGGTTTGGGTTAGATTAGGGGTATGTGGGTGGTGGGTTGTAATGTTGGGGGGGGGTATTGTATGTTTTTTTTTCCAGGCAAAAGAGCTGAATTCTTTGGGGCATGCCACGCAAAAGGCCCTTTTAAGGGCTGGTAAGGTAAAATAGCTTTTCTATTTTTATTTTAGAATAGGGTAGGGCATTTTTTTATTTTGGGGGGCTTTGTTATTTTATTAGGGGGCTTAGAGTAGGTGTAATTAGCTTAAAATTGTTGTAATATTTTTCTAATGTTTGTAAATATTTTTTTATTTTTTGTAACTTAGTTCTTTTTTATTTTTTGTACTTTAGTTAGTTTATTTAATTGTATTTATTTGTAGGTATTTTATTTAATTAATTTATTGATAGTGTAGTGTGAGGTTTAATTGTAGATAATTGTAGGTATTTTATTTAATTAATTTATTGATAGTGTAGTGTTAGGTTTAATTGTAACTTAGGTTAGGATTTATTTTACAGGTAATTTTGTAATTATTTTAACTAGGTAACTATTAAATAGTTATTAACTATTTAATAGCTAATGTACCTGGTTAAAATAAATACAAAGTTGCCTGTAAAATAAATATTAATCCTAAAATAGCTACAATATAATTATAATTTATATTGTAGCTATATTAGGGTTTATTTTACAGGTAAGTATTTAGCTTTAAATAGGAATAATTTATTTAATAAGATTTATTTATTTAGTTAGATTTAAATTATATTTAATTTAGGGGGGTGTTAGGGTTAGACTTAGCTTTAGGGGTTAATACATTTATTAGAGTAGCGGCGAGGTCCGGTTGGCAGATTAGGGGTTAATAATTGTAGGTAGGTGGAGGCGACGGGGGCGGCAGATTAGGGGTTAATAAATATAATATAGGGGTCGGCGGTGTTAGGGGCAGCAGATTAGGGGTACATAGGGATAATGTAGGTTGCGGCGGTGTACAGAGCGGCAGATTAGGGGTTAAAAAAATATGCAGGGTTCAGCGATAGCGCGCGCGGCAGATTAGGGGTTAATAAGTGTAAGGTTAGGGGTGTTTAGACTCGGAGTACATGTTAGGGTGTTAGGTGCAGACGTAGGAAGTGTTTCCCCATAGGAAACAATGGGGCTGCGTTAGGAGCTGAACGCTGCTTTTTTGCAGGTGTTAGGTTTTTTTTCAGCTCAAACTGCCCCATTGTTTCCTATGGGGGAATCGTGCACGAGCACGTTTTTGAAGCTGGCCGTGTCCGTAAGCACCGCTGGTATTGAGAGTTGCAGTGGCGGTAAATTATGCTCTATGCTCCCTTTTTGGAGCCTAACGCAGCCCTTCTGTGAACTCTAAATACCAGCGGTATTTAAAAGGTGCAGGGAAAAAAAATCCAGCGTTAGCTACGCGGGTCGTTACCGACAAAACTCTAAATCTAGCCTTGTATTATGCTTGTTAATTGCACAGCTAGCTCCTGTTCTAGGACAAAATAGGATTAGCACTCTTCAGTGCTGACCAGAGAGAAGGCTACCAAGTGCACACTAATCCATTTGCTATAGTTCACCTTTAACACGGACCTCAGTAACAGGGTTGCTTAACCCTCACACAATCTGAGGAAGGGGTTTTACAGTTGTTTCTGTGAATAAAAGTACTACACTACTATACTACTACACAAACTGTAACTTTTAACAACCCATTCTCCTCAAAATTAAGGGAAGGTAAAAGAAGTTGAGGCAGGAGAAGGGGAAAAATAAAATAAGAAGAGGATAATTTTTCTTGTTAACCCCTATTACTTGGGATTTGGGGACAACTGTAGATTTGTGAAGGTGCAGAGACCTTTGGGCAAAAGTTATGTTGACTCTTCTTGCTATAATAGAGATAGAGTCATAACAATAACGAGACATGTGAAAACAAATAAACTGAATATAATACAGGAGTATAACTGCACCGCTAGATTGCACAGAATACATATTTATATCTAATCACTTGCTATATATAGCATCTGTGGCCACAAAGTAAGCAGGCACCCTATAGATAGACAACAATTTAACACTATTACACCCTCTGATCTAGGCATTTCTTTAATAACAAAAGTTTTATTCACTGATATAATTGTATAAGGACAGGAAGTTACATTGTTATTGTTGTATGGGTAGTTGCCGAGATCACTCATTATAAATTCTGATTCGGTGGATAAATATGCTTGTAGGGTAGAGTGAAGATATAAAATCAAGTATTACTATACAAGTCACAATGCTGGTAGCGTAAGCTCTGACCAGCCCCCCTGCACTTTTTTTTTTACTCACTCCAAATTGTATATTTGATTATAAGAACATTTTTCACCTTAGAAAAAAAGCTGATTCAGTTTCCTGAAGAGCACTACACACGTAATGGAGAAATATATCACAAACACAAAATCTAGATCTCCAGCCATGCCAGTAAAAAAGGATAACAAAGCTAAAGCGGGGCTTGACTCATCCACAGAGAGTATCCTAGAGCTACAGACAATAGCAGCCAATAATCCTGTCATACAAACAATGTATTACCAATTAGCAGAATTAATACTGCCCCAGTTTGACGCAGTAAAAAAAGAAATAGTTGGTCTCACGTCTGAGATCAGGCAGTTTTCCAACAGAATAGCTGAGGTAGAGTTGCGGGTCTCTGAATTGGAAGATATAAGCAATGTACAAGAAATACAAAACAAAAAACAGACAGAAATTATCAAAACTCTACAAGCTAAAATTTAGGATCTTGAAGATAGATCCAGCTGCAATAATATTCCTGTGTTGGAGCCTCCTGAGACCAGTGAATACTCAGATTTAGTAATATTCACATCCACTACCCTACCTCAGCGATTAGGGATACAGCTCACAAGGAATACAATTAGAGAGAGCACATAGGTTAGGAGCAAATAAGAAATATTCGGATGGAAATATTAGACCTAGGGTGGTAATGATTAAGTACCTGAATTTTCAGGACAAAGCAAACATTATGAAACAATATAAGAAAATTAACACGATAATGATAGATGGTAAGCAGATATACTTATTTCAGGATTTTTCAACAGAAACATTAGCAAAAAGAAAATAAACGGCCCCAAAATGCACCTGTCTTGTTAAAGCTGGGGTAAGAGCTAACTTAAGATACCCAGCTAAGATAATAATTGAGAGTAGTGAGGGTCTCAATATATTTAAAAAGAAACTCAGAAGCTAAAGCATTCTGTATAAAAAATAATATTTCTGCGTAATTCCATTAGGTGCTAGAGCAAGAATAACTTAGGAGATATAGGTTATGCCTAGAATATGGTATAATGAGCTACAAATTGTTCTTCATGATGTACTGATAATATGGTTGTCGGAGTATATGTTGGATTTAGTTGTTTTTTTCCCCCTTTTTTTTTCTTTTCTTCCTTGTGCTTTCCCCCAACCCCATGATCCAACCAGGAACATTACTAACTTCTCTTTGTTTTTAAGATGTATATCAATTTAAATATAGCCACATGCCGCCCGGACGAAGACTTCTTGCTGGCTGGATGGATCCTTCAAGCGGGACTTCAATAACTGTAAGTAGATCGTCAGGGGTTAGTGTTTTTTTGGGTGGGTTTTATTTTTAGATTAGGGTCTGGGCAGGTAAAAGAGCTAAATGCCCTTTTAATGGCAATGCCCATACAAATGCCCTTTTCAGGGCAATGGGGAGCTTAGGTTATTTTACATAGGGTTTTTATTTGGGGAGTTGGTTGGTTGGGTGGTGGGTTTTACGGATGGGGGGTGTTTGTATTTTTTTACAGGTAAAAGGGCTGATTTCTTTGGGGCAATTAGTAGTTTATTGCAGGCTAGGGTTTTGTTTTTTTTATATTTTTATTGAGGTTGTTAAGGGAAAAAAAACATGGTACAGGCAAATAAAAAACTTGGTTTCAAAAGCATAGGAGAATCACCATACAATATACATATTAAGTGTCACAATATACAAACAGTTAATCGCCCAATTATAAGATAACCTCAGGTTTTCAATTTAAGGAGAGTCCCCTTGAAATATAATATAAAGTCGTAAACAATGGCTTCCCTCTATGGAAAATAGGGGCCTCTCTTAGACCTCCTGAAAAGAATTTGAGACATAATAGGGAATTTTAGGGGAAACAAAGAAAATAACAAAATGGGCCACTTTTGGACCCCAAATGCAAACAACTGGTTTGGGAAATAGCATATTTTAAGTACATTTGACGTATATGGAAAGCATTTAATTGAACCCATAATAAGAAAATAACTATACTGATATTTGAATCTTCCAATATTTAAAATATAATTTGTACTATACACTTCTAATATAGTAGGGAGAAAGAGCATACTAAGAGGTCTGTCAGCTATGAGCATATACGCTGAGTGTCTTCGGTACTAAAGTAATCAGCCTAATTAATGGTGATAGCTCATATATACATAGATGATTTTAGAGGCCATGGTCTCTCGCAATAAGGCCTTATGAGTATAGGACTAATTTGGGAAATTGGTGCGGGACTTTCAGAGCCCAATGACTATGTCTTGTGTGGAAGGATAAATCAAGAGTAGCACATAATTACAATTAGAGTAGATATGTTCAACTTTATCCTTAATCAGTTTCAGACTAAAAAAAAAAAAATGTGTTCCACCTAGATTTTTTTTTTTTTGAAGACTCATTAAAGGTAGGAATATCAGACATTACAAAGTCCACTTTATAGTGTTAATGTCACAAGACTGTCTGCTATAATAGGTAATATATACTGCTGACAAAGGACTAACAAGCACCACAAATGTGAACTTTGCAAATTGAGAACTCCAGTGCTATAGTCAACACCAGTCGTTAAAAGTAAGAGACAGATACACATAGGAGTATGCCAACAACTGCAGCAACAGATAATATTAACCCCTTTTACAATCTTGTAACAGGCATGCCCAAGAGTAATATGTAAAAACTAGCCCAGAATCCAGGAAAGGAAAAGGGAATAGCTGTGCTAGTTTACCCCTATGACCAAATTTTTAGTGGCGTGAAAAGTGTCTTACTGGTAGACATATGTCCAACTCCATAGAGTAATGTTTATAAATCTGCTGCACGCCAGCAAAAGTAAATATTTTGGGGAATATGGAGAGAACAAGAACTGTAAAAGTAGTATTGGGATAAGTCTCCTAGTATGTGCACCAACTATACTTATAGTGTCAACATTCAACATAAGTATGTCCGCTGAAATTTTGAACTTAATCTGCAACTATGTGCCCTGTGTATGACTGTTCACCCTGAACTAGAAACAGCGATCACCTCACTCCAACTCCAGCCAGGAGATCATCGACCAGAAGCGAGCCGTGCACAAGATACAACCGACCTAAAGGTATTGTGGTGAGTAGTATGAGAAGTCGTATCTGAGAGCCCCCAGGATCAAAGGTAAGCTGGTATAAAGTTCCTTGAGGGGTATCCTGTTCTGAGGCACCGCCATGTGAGCTCATTCTTTTCAGGAAGAAATTATGGTTTGTAGAGGGGACTTTCTCCGCCGTATCCCATGTCACCTCCGCAGGGTATACCGGATGGTAATCCGACTCTACCTCAGACTGCTTCCACTCCCTTCTAGTCACCTTCCAGACGCTGTGATCCTGCGACATCTCGATTATGTCTCTGAGGCTCAGTGAGCGGTAAGTCGCCTCTTGGGCAGGGGGTGCAACACCCATACCAGCGCTAGCATCAGCTTCCGGATCTCTGAACTTTGGATGCTTCACAGAGGAGTGCTCTTTTAACACTTTCGTGTCCAGGCCACCACCGGAACCATTAGCCATAGGATTATTTGCTGGTAAGCTCAAATTCTGTGCTGCCGTAGTCGGGGCTTGGGTTTGGGGTGGAGGGTTTGGCAAGCTTAGACTGAGCTCCTGAACACTTGTAAGTTTGTCAGGTTTCTCCAGCGACACTCTTGAAATCAAATGTTGATGCCCAATTTGTTTAGTTAACGCACAAAGGTCACTTCGTTCGGCAGTCCAGGCTTGTAGTAACTTCTCATGATGCTCATTTAACAAGCTCGTCACGGCCTCAAGTAATATGTTAACTCCAGACGCCATCTTTAATAGGTGCGTGCGTGAATAGAGAGGCTCTTAATTCTCCCTTTATCTGTAGCGCATAGCTAGTATGGTATTATATGGTCACAGATAATATTGGTTTGAAGTGAAGTGTTTATTGCAGTGTCTACGCACTGCTTACCCGGCCTATAGAAATACCGGGGGGGGGGGGGTGTTGAGAGCCTCTCAGTGAAGAGCTTGCCTTAGGCCTCAACATTCCGGATCAGAGCACAACAGTGGTGTTCTCAATAAAAGTTCAGCTGTCAAATTTTCTTAATCAGTAGAGTCTAAGATTAAGGATGATATTACTAGATGGTCATTTAATTCACTGGTAATAGGCACATTATCAGTGATCCACATGGTGCTTCCATTATTGCTACCATTCAAGGTGCTGCCCAGAGACATGCCCCAGGCTAGGGTTTATTTTATTTGGGGGGGGGGGCTTTTTTATTTTGATAGGGCTATTAGATTATGTGTAATTATTTTTTATTTTTGATAATGTGTTTTTTTTTCCCCCGGAAATTAGTGTTTTTTATTTTTTGTAACTTAGCGTTTTTTTGTTTCTTGGTAATTTAGTAATTTTTAATAAGGTTAAATAGTATATTTAAATAATTTGAGTAGGGTTAGGGTTTTTTAATATGTTATTTAGTTAATTTAATTGCTAGTTTAATTTAATTGTAGTATAATAGTTAGGGTAGGTTAATTAATAGTTTAAAAATAGTTTATATTAATTCTACAGGTAAGTTTAAATTTAGGGATGTTGTAATTTTAATTTAAAGTTAGCGGGTTGTTAGGTTTAGGGGTTAATCGCTTAATTTAGTTTATGGTGATGTTGGGGGCTGGCGGTTTAGGGGTTAATAGGTTTAGTTAGTGGTAGTGATGTGAAAGGCCAGAGGTTTAGGGGTTAATACATTTATTTAGTGGCGGCGGGGTCCGGGAGCAGCTGGATAGGGGTTAATAACTTTATTTAGGTGGCGGCGGGGTCTGGGAGCGGTGGGAAAGGGGTTAATAACTTTATTTTAAACATTTTAGTATAGTGGCGGCGTTTAGTGATAGGCTATAAATAAAGTTGGTAAAAAGCCGAATAGACGCAAGATCGATCACTGCTAGTTAACAACAGTCCAATGCTCATCGCCCCGTACTTGGTGCTCGTCTTTTTGCCAGCTTTTTTTATAAATATGGAGAGCGTATTGAGATACGTGGCTGTGATGTTAGGCGATGCTAGGCGAGTGTATTGATGCCGTCGAAAGCAACAAAGTTGACGGCTTGATAGATATCCCCCCAAATCTGAGCGAGAAATATATCTAAAAGAAAAATGGTAATTTGAGGACTTAAAAAATAGAGCTCAGTTCCAGGGGTATCAGGGGATCTCGATCTAAACATTTATCCAAAATTATGAAATTTAGGAAAAATAACAGAATGATTGAGTCAATCAAGGAAGGTAATAATCTATACTCAAAAGCAACAGAAATCCTGGAGTTGTTTTTTAGGTATTATCAGAAATTATATACAGAAGAACCTATAAATAAACTAGAGAGAGAAAAATTTTGGCAAAATGTTAACCTCCCTAAAATATCTAGGGAGGCCCTTGAACAAATCAATCATGAAATGACTATAGAAGAGACTATAGCAGCTATAGAAAAATTAAATCTGGCAAATCTCCCAGCCCAGATAAAATTAAATCTGGCAAATCTCCCAGCCCAGATGGGCTGTCAGTTGAATTTTATAAAATTCTCAAAAACGGTTTATCAGAAACATTAGTTAAATTGTACAACTTATATTATATCCAGAATAGAATGCAATCACCATATTTTGATGATTCCATAATTTCTCTTATACATTAAAGGACAAAGATCCAGAGGATATGGGAGCATACAGACCCATATCCCTGTTGAATCTTGATTATAAGATTTTAATATCTATTATAACGGACAAGCTAAAAAAAAGTGATTGGGGACCTGATTCATGAGGATCAGACAGGCTTTATGCCAGAGAAAAAATAATCACGGAATATGTGTCGGGTTTTGATTACACTAGACTACTATTGCAGTAAGATGCATAAGCCAGATAAGAATAGTAAGCTTTTAACGATCAATTTGAAAAAGCCTTTGATTCAATCATTTGGGATCATATGTTTACTGCACTTACAAATTTTGGCTTTTCAGGGAACCTGGTCAATCTAATAAAGTTAATTTATGATAAACCTAGATCACAGCTTTTAGTTAACAATGAACTTTCACAATACATCACGCTACAAAAGGGGACTCGCCAGGGTTGCCCTTTATCCCCCCTACTTTTTAATATTTCATTAGAGCCACTAGCGGTATATTTGAGGAAAGAAATAAAGGGAATTAAACTGGGAAAGCATAATCTGGTAAACATTCCAAAGTGTCTAGAGATCATAGGATGCTATAGTAAATTCACAGGTTATAAAATAAAATAAAAAAAGTCAGAGATTTTATGGATATATAAAATGCCTAAAAGCTCTAATAATGTCATGTCTCCAGGTAAATAAAAAATAGATTTGTAGCTTTTTCCAATATTTAACAAATATAGCTTTGAATAAGTTAAACACATGGAATAAAGCAAACTTAATATTAGTAATTGAAAATGATTTGTATAATAAAAAAAAAAAATACAGAGTGGGAAATCTGAGGAGAAAGAATCTTTAAGTAAAACTCACTCAGAATAAGATTTGTCTTACAAGAGACAGGCTGTATTAAAGGCAAAAAATAATACACTCTGTGCGCACAAGAGTTAAACAGGAGACAAAATGGTGAGCAAAAAGATAGAAAAATGATGTATCCGCTATATATGAGATGTAAACTTGAATTAACAAAATTTACTTTGAAAGTTACAAGATGATCTTACTTGAGGCAAAAGCAGTTTATGAGCTGAAGGAGATTGTACCTGAGCGGAGACTGAAATGTATCGAAGACACAGCTGGGAAGCAGCGTTATTGATTAGGCAGCGTACACTGAACAGGTCAGACAGGAGGAGGGCTGCAAGATGCAAGTGCTGTACGGCTCCAGTGATACAGCGTGTGAGATGACGTCACAGATTCTGGCTATAGATTACGGCAAGGAATAAATACCTTGGAGAAGTAAGTTTTGGAAGATATAATCACTTGAGATACACTTTGAAAGTGATAACTTGATCCAACGTAGAAGATTCTCAAAAATTAGTTAAAGGCTTGAAAGAGTAGAAACGGAGGAACAGGAAGTTCTTCAGAAACACAACTTCAATAATCAAGCATTAAACAGGTGTATCTGATATCCTTTTATAGGTGAATAGTAAAGGTGGACAAAGGGATTTAAGGTGGAATCATGACAGATCCCCCGTCTCAAGGCGGACCTCCTGGGAGCAGAGACCCAGGTTTGGAAGGGTTGTGAAGATGAAATTCACGTAATAGCTCTGGAGCGTGAATATCACGTAAAGGAATCCAAGAGTCCTCTTCAGGACCATATCCCAACCAACGGACCAGATATTCAACCCGTCTCCAATGGTTGCGGGAATCCAAGATCTTTTCCACCTCGAATTCAGACTGATCTGCACACAAATCCGCATCAGAGGAATCATTCCCGGGTAGTGAGTCTAATGTACCAGAATAAGGTTTCAAGAGAGACACATGGAAGGAAGGATGAATCCGTAGATGAGCTGGTAATTGGAGAACGACTGCATTAGGATTCAGGATTTTCTTAATTTTGAAGGGACCTATAAATTGGGTTGCCAATTTTTTGCAGGGAACTTTCAGTTTTATATTTTTCGTGGATAACCATACACGATCTCCAGGCTTATATGATGGGGGAGGTATATGTTTCTTGTCAAAATAAAACTTTTGTTTATCTTTTGCAGTCTCCAGATGTTTTTTCAATAAAGGTATGGAGTTTTTCAGTTCAGTAACATATTCGACAGCATAGGGAGAGGATGAGGTGATGTTAGAAGTGGGTATTGTTCTTGGATGATAACCATAAGAAGCAAAAAATGGTGTCATTTTAGTAGGTGTTAATCGAATTATTATAAGCGAATTCCACCATTGGTAGCCAGTCTGACCAATCATCTTGAACTTGAGATATATAACACCGAAGATACTGCTCTAATGTTTGATTTAGTCGTTCTGTCAAACCGTTAGACTGCGGATGAAAAGCTGTTGTGAATCTGGGGGTGATCTTCAATAGAAGACACAATTCCCTCCAGAATCTGGAGGTGAACTGAGTTCCCCTATCTGTAACTATTGAAAGTGGTAGACCATGTAATTTTACGATATGGTTAATGAAACAGGTAGCAGTGGTTGTTGCAGAGGGTATCTTCTTAAGTGGAATGAAATGTCCCATACGGGTAAGGTGATCAACGACTACGAGGATACAGGTATAATTCTTCGAAGGTGGTAACTCTACAATGAAATCCATTGATATCATATGCCAAGGAGTGTCAGGTATTGGCAGAGGAGTCAACAAACCGAATGGTTTATGCGAAGGTCGTTTGGTTCGGGAACAAACTTGGCAGTCAGTGATATGGCTACAAATATCTTGTTTCATTTTCGGCCACCAATATTCTCTATTCAACAATTCATGGGTTTTAGTAATACCCGGATGTCCTGATAATGGAAGATTATGGAAATGATGAAGTAATTGTTTTCTTAATGTTGGTGGTACATACAGAAGTTTATGATAATGATATAAACCAGTCTTTGAATCTTTAGTACAGATTGAAGGGATTGTGGAATCTTTGAGTTGTGCATGTAATAGATCAGAATGGAATGAGGTAATAGAGGCTAAGAATCTGTGAGTGGGTATGATATTTTGTGCCTCTTCCTTTTCAGGTACATTCTGAAAAGTTCTGGATAGAGAGTCTGCTTGAGTGTTTTTTGATCCTGGACGGTAGTGGATGAGATAGTTAAAGCGATCTAGAAAAAGGGACCATCGGACCTGACGTGAAGATAAAGTTTTGTTTTTCTTTAGGTACTGTAGATTCTTGTGATCTGTAAGTACTAAAAAAGGTTTGGATGTGCCTTCCAAAATATGCCTCCAATGTTCCATGGCAACTTTTATTGCCAAAAGTTCTAGATCACCCACGGAGTAATTCCTTTCTGCTGGAGTCAAGAGTCGGGAATAAAAGGCAACAGGATGGTTAACTTGTGATCCAATGCGTCGTTGAGACAAAATTGCCCCAACACCAACATTTGAGGCATCAACTTCTAAGGTAAAATCTGCATCTGGATCAGGAAGCTGTAAGATGGGAGCTGAAGTAAAACATTTTTTCAGATGTTCGAAAGCTTCTTGTGCTTCAGTAGTCCAACAAAATTTAATTTTTCCTGTCAATTTAGTTAAGGGTTGAACTATGGAAGAATACCACTGAATAAATCTTCTGTAAAAATTGGAAAAACCAAGAAACTTTTGGAGAGATTTTAAATTGGTAGGAACAGGCCAATCCAAAACAACCTTTATTTTGTCAGGATCCATTTCGATGCCAGTTGGGGAGATGATATAACCCAGAAATTTGATTGTCTTTACATGGAATTGACATTTCTCTAATTTAGCATAAAGATGATGCTCTCTTAACCTCATTAAAACCCATCGTACGTGTTTGATGTGATCAGTTATGTTCTTAGAATAAATTAAAATGTCATCTAGATATATCACTACGCAGATATCTAATAGATCCTTGAATATCTCATTTATAAAAAACTGAAAAGTTGCTGGAGCATTTGTCAAGCCAAAAGGCATGACATTGTACTGATATAAGCCATAACGAGTTTTAAAAGCTGTTTTCCACTCATCCCCTTTCCTTATGCGTATGAGATTATACGCACCTTTCAAATCTAGTTTGGTAAAGATTTGAGCATCAGTTAATCTTTCTAAGAGTTCAGGGATGAGTGGAAGTGGGTAGCGATTTTTTACTGTAATTTCATTTAAACCCCTGTAATCTATAATAGGACGTATAGTACCATCTTTATTGGTCACAAAAAAACATTCCAGCTGCTGCTGGAGAAGTGGAAGTGGATATAAACCCTTTTCTTAAATTTTCATCGAGATATTCTCTAAGGTATTGCAATTCTTTATTAGACATAGGATATATTTTACCAAAAGGTATGGTGGTATTAGGTTTAGTGTCTATAGGACAATCGAATGGCCTATGTGGTGGTAGATTTTCTGCCTCTTTAAGATTAAACACATCCGAAAACTCAAGGTATTCTGAGGGTAATTGAGGTTGTATGTGGTTTATAGAGATTGTAGGGTAACAAGTATTGGTACAGTACTGAGATGTATATTGTATATTATTGGTTACCCAATCAATACTTGGATTATGCAGCTGTAACCAGGGGTATCCTAAAATGATAGGATGGATAGAGTTAGGTAGTATATCGAATGTGATATATTCAGTATGTCCATTACCTGTAGTAGTGAGTAGTGGAATAGTGTGGTGTGTTATTGGACCTTTTAAATGAGTGGAACCATCAATAACTTTTACAAGAATAGGGAATTGCTTTAACACTCTGGGTATTTTATTTTTTGTAACATAAGTTTGATCCATGAACATGCCAAACGCCCCTGAATCGATCATGGCCTCATTCAGCAGAAGATGTTGATCCCACTGCAAAGACAATGAAATGGTTAAGTGTGATATCATTTTAGAATTAATTTGAGGGTTAACTATCAATATCTTACCCCTCTTCTGGCGTATTAGAGTTGGACAAGTGGACACTGTGTGGTCTTTGTTTCCACAGTACATACAAAGATTTAAACTTCTTCTTCTTTGTTTTTCTTCGTATGTTAGAGGACCCTTAATTGTGCCAATTTCCATAGGTACAGGACTTGAAGATGGTTGTTGTACATGTGGATGATGGTACTTCTTTGGAAATGGTTCAGGTGGTACCTTTTCAGCACGGCGTTCCCTGAATCTCCTATCCATTGAAATAGAGATCTTTATGAGAGACTCAAGCGTGTCTGGGAACTCAATACGAGATAACTCATCTTTCAAATGTTCTGATAGTCCCAGACGAAACTGGTTGCGTAGAGAGACTGAGTTCCACTGAGACTCCGTAGCCCACAGTTGAAACTCAGCGACGTAGTCCTCAACTGGCCATTTGCCCTGCTTAAGTGTTCTTAAGTTATTTTCAGCAGTGAGTTGGGTGTTGCGGTCTTCATACAATAAAGCCATTGCGTTAAAGAAATCTTCAAGTGAACCTAAAATGGGATCATTAGCCTCAAAAAATTTGTCAGCCCATAATCTGGGTTCCCCACTTAAATATGAGATCACAGTACATACTTTTACTCTATCAGAATAATATGTTTTAGGTTTCATAGAGAACATGAGTAAGCATGCATTGCGAAATTCACGGAAGCAAGTGCGTACACCAGCAAACACACTTGGTGGGTTAATCTTTGGTTCAGGGTGTTCAGCTGCCTTTTGTGTAATAAAGTCATTCATAATACTTTTCAAAGTGTTATTTTCATTTTTTAACTCTGTTAAACCCTGAGCTAATATCTCCATCTTTTGATTTAAACTGGTTATTTCATTTGCCATTGCTGCAGGATCCATATTTCAGAGTAACTTTATATATTTTTAGGGCTTGATTATTCTGTCATGTCTCCAGGTAAATAAAAAATAGATTTGTAGCTTTTTCCAATATTTAACAAATATAGCTTTGAATAAGTTAAACACATGGAATAAAGCAAACTTAATATTAGTAATTGAAAATGATTTGTATAATAAAAAAAAATAATACAGAGTGGGAAATCTGAGGAGAAAGAATCTTTAAGTAAAACTCACTCAGAATAAGATTTGTCTTACAAGAGACAGGCTGTATTAAAGGCAAAAAATAACACACTCTGTGCGCACAAGAGTTAAACAGGAGACAAAATGGTGAGCAAAAAGATAGAAAAATGATGTATCCGCTATATATGAGATGTAAACTTGAATTATCAAAATTTACTTTGAAAGTTACAAGATGATCTTACTTGAGGCAAAAGCAGTTTATGAGCTGAAGGAGATTGTACCTGAGCGGAGACTGAAATGTATCGAAGACACAGCTGGGAAGCAGCGTTATTGATTAGGCAGCGTACACTGAACAGGTCAGACAGGAGGAGGGCTGCAAGATGCAAGTGCTGTACGGCTCCAGTGATACAGCGTGTGAGATGACGTCACAGATTCTGGCTATAGATTACGGCAAGGAATAAATACCTTGGAGAAGTAAGTTTTGGAAGATATAATCACTTGAGATACACTTTGAAAGTGATAACTTGATCCAACGTAGAAGATTCTCAAAAATTAGTTAAAGGCTTGAAAGAGTAGAAACGGAGGAACAGGAAGTTCTTCAGAAACACAACTTCAATAATCAAGCATTAAACAGGTGTATCTGATATCCTTTTATAGGTGAATAGTAAAGGTGGACAAAGGGATTTAAGGTGGAATCATGACAAATAAGCACCCATTTCAAGAAGTATCATATATCCAATATCTAGGAGTTAAGCTAAGTAGAGATCCCCAGAACTGGTACCATCTTAACTATGCAGAATTTTTCAAAAATCTCCCTAATTAATTAATTAAACAAATGGAACTTATTCCAAATCGCTTTCGGCAAGAATTATGGTGATTAACTATTTTTTAATCTCGTATACTCTTCCGCCTTAAAAATGTACCTTTGCTTATAACAAAACAAAACATTATTAGATATAATAGGGCTTGTGCGCATTTTTTATGGGGTAAAATGAAACCACGATTGGGATTAGATAAACTCACTGAACTCAGAAAATACGGGGGGTTCTCATTGCCCAATATTAAATATTATAATTGGGTAACAATGGCCAAATATGGCATAGATTGGCTAACGGAGGCTAATTACATCATTTACTTCAATATAGAGTCAGATCTCTTGGCACTGTTTAGCTTAAAAGCAGCTCTTCATCTTCCACATGTCAAATTACCCAGTAACATCAGCGATCTGATGACATTTTCTAATATTATCTCAGCATGGCAGAAGTACTGTACCATATTGGGTGTATATTCTCATACCTCCCGCTACCTGCATTATACCTGCATTGTATATACCAGGAGTTTACTCCTGGCATATGCAATGCAGTCTTTAGAGAATGGAGTGAGAAGGGGATAGTCTATGTTGCTCAAATAAAGCATGATAGAGAGACAACATTCCAAACATTCACAGATATATCTGCTAAATATCAACTACCCCCAAAAATTTCTATGCATACCTACAGCTGAGGAGTTATTTTACACAATTATGCCAACTATATGGTTATGACTGGGACCTACAGGAAATAGAACCAGGGATTAAAATATATAAAGCTGGATTGCATTCAATTGCATATTGGTATAAAGCTTTACTCTTAAAGTCGGGCCAAAAACATATAGATATATGTAGGAATTGTTTATCTAAACATTTAACTAATTTACAAACTCAAGATATTCTGAAGAGTATCAGACTATCGGAGATGGCCACAGTAATAATCAGCTGGAGAGAAGCTCAATTGAAATTAATAAACAACTACTACCTCACACCTGATAAATTCAACAAGTGGACTTATAGTAACCAACAGTGTAAGTGTTCCAAATGCAATACAGCGTAAGCTGACATCCTACATTGTTTGTGGGCATGACCCAAAATTAGACAATACTTTCCGGAATTGTAAGGATCCTTTCAGATATTTCGCTATCAAACCAATCCTGGCCGGTAGTCTTGTTATCCCAGCGTCAAGTGGTGTGATAACGAAAAATCTATTAAGATAGTAGTGATAGAACCCAGAACTTGGCCTGTAGTCTTGTTATCCCGGCATCAAGCCGGAATTGTAGGGAATATCCCAGAGCAGAGAAACTTCAGAAGATGAGGTAAGCGGTACTCACTATAGGCAGGATAGATTTTGACGGCAACAGGCAGGGAATTAGCGGTTAGGTTTTTCAAGGTTAGACCACTTGAAGGACTGAAGACAACAGGATAGCCTTTGAAGGCAACAGGTAGAGAAACCAGTGGTAAGGCAGTTCAAGGGTAAACCACTAGAATGGTAAGGCAGGCAGAGTTTGGCAGTCCAAGGGTTCAAGGGATAAACAGGTAGAGTGGTCAGACAGGCAATGTTCAGCAACAGTATGAAAATCCAGTATTTTAGGGGTTAAGCTAGCAGAGTAGTTAGACAGGCAGAGTTCATTAACAGTGAGGCAATCCAGTACTTTAGGGGTTAAGCAATCAGAGTAGTCAGACAGGCAGAGTTCGTTAACAGTGAGGCAATCCAGTACTTTAGGGGGAAGCAAGCAGAGTAGTCAGACAGGCAGAGTTCATTAACAGTGAGGCAATCCAGTACTTTAGGGGGAAGCAAGCAGAGTAGTAAGTCAGACAGAGTTTGTTAACGATATAGCAATCCAGAATTTCAATAATCTATCACACCCAGGAGCACACAAAGTAACACCTATACTTGGGTAGTGATAAATTGTTAGAAAGCAAATTACATAGGCCAAGGGTTTACGCCACAGGGGATCCTGACCGGCTTCAGAGAGAGTACCGTGCCACAAACAGCCCCTGACAACGAGCAGGTTAGCAGGCGCCGCGCCCCTAGCAACAGCTAGAACAGCGCAGCGTGACATAGCCCCCCTCTCAAGAGCATGTACCAAAAATGGAGCATGCACATCACGGGCAGGATCCCAGGAGTGATCTGCCACAGAATAACCCTTCCAATGTACAAGATATTGCAGTTGTCTGCACCTGTATCTGGAGTCCAGGATCTTATTAACTTCATACTTCATACTATTAACTTGATATAGGAGGAGTACTGAGTTGGGTATATCTATTCTTGATGAAGCAAGAAAATAAGAGAAGAGAAAACAACTTAGATAATTTATTAAGTATAATGAGCAATAATGTATAAGAACTTACAATCAGGTAAGCGCAGTCACATATCCCCGACAGGAGAACATCAGAGGCAGAAGTAATCTGAGTCCCTCTCAACACACAACATCCAGGTTCTCATTAGCTGAATGAAGTGCAGCGTCTGATGTCAGCATAGATTGAAAATCCAAAACATCCCCCGGCAAGCGGAAACCTCTCAGGCTAAACAGCTGTCAATGACATCAGCTGTGAGGTCTTAGTTGCGATGTCTTAGTTGCGATATCTATTCTTGATTTAAGGCTTGAGTAGTGAGATGTGGAAGACTGGGTGTATGCACAGGGTTTTGGGTAAGGCCCCTTTGTAG
Source organism: Bombina bombina (assembly GCF_027579735.1). Classification (NCBI taxonomy): domain Eukaryota; kingdom Metazoa; phylum Chordata; class Amphibia; order Anura; family Bombinatoridae; genus Bombina; species Bombina bombina. The sequence goes on from NC_069500.1 coordinate 1,323,851,941, forward strand.
GCAACAGGAGACAGTCTTTTCAGGACTTTGTAAGGAACGATAAACCTAGGCCCTAATTTGTGACAGGGTTGACGTAGACAAATATGTTGAGTAGAGACCCAAACACGTTCATCTACTGAGATGGCACGTACAGAAGCTCTATGATGATCAGAAAACTCCTTGTATTTAGAGACAGCTGAACGTAGCTGAGAGTGAATACATTGCCAATGAGTGGTGAGCTCAGTAACGTGTCGGTCTGCAGCAGGTACCCCAGTGGACTGAACAGAAAGAGGGAAGACACGAGGTTGATATCCTGATGCGGCTTGAAATGCAGAACATTATAGAGAAGAGTGCCAATGAGTGTTCCTTGCCAGCTCAGCTAGGGGTAACAACTCCGACCAGTTGGTATGGAGAGAGTTGACAAAGGCTCTAAGGTAGGCCCCAAGATCCTGGTTTACTCTCTCAGTTAGTCCATTGGTCTGGGGGTGGTAGCAAGAAGACAAGGAAACAGTGGTTCCAATCAACTTACAAAAGGCTCTCCAAAAGGTAGAGATGAATTGTGGACCTCTGTCGGAAACAATATTCGCAGGAATGCCATGAAGTCGTACCACAAGCAAGAGAAAAAGAGACAATAATTCTTGGGCAGAAGGCAGTTTTGGTAAGGGTAAGTCTGGAAAACCGATACACCACAACCCAAATAACTGTATGGTGGTCAGAAGGAGTAAGGTCCACAATGAAGTCCATTGTTATGTGTGTACATGGTTGTCTGGGAATGGACAATGGTTGGAGCAAGCCAGGAGGCAAGGATCAGGGAATTTTGTTGGCAGCACAAGTTGTGCAGGCTTTCACATAATCCTGAGCGTCAGACTTCATAGTAGGCCACCATACATGTTGGGAAAGATGCTTAAAAGTCCTTGTCAACCCAGGATGTCCTGAAAGTTTATTATGATGAGCCCAGGATAGCACAGGAGTGTGTATGTTCAGAGGTACAAAAAAGATATCGGAAGCCACGGGGGCTTCAGGAGGTTTACTAGACTGGGCACATTGCAGTCTTTGAAGAAGAGTGGTATTTAGTTGAGCAACCACACAGGAGGGAGATATGATGTGTTCAATAGGAGCTTCCGATGAATCACTTGAGTGAGGAAACTGACGGGAAAGGGCATCAGCCTTCTTGTTTTGGTCTCAGGAAGATAAGAGACCACAAAGTTAAAACAGGAAAAGAACAAGGCCCATCTGGCCTGTCGAGGATTGAGTCGATGAGCAGTCTCTAGGTAAGTCAGATTCTTGTGGTCAGTGAGAATCTGAATAGGATTGGCAGTGCCCTCTAGCCAATGATGCCATTCAGTCAAGGCCATCTTAATGGCTAAGAGTTCACGATTACCCACATCATAATTCCTCTGAGTAGGAGTAAAGCATTTAGAGAAAAAGGCTACAGGGTGCGACTTGGAGGATAAAAGATCCCTTTGGGTTTGAATTGCTCCAGCCCCTATCTCAGAGGCATCAACCTCTAAAGTGAACTGTAGGTCAGGATCAGGATGGTGGAGCACAGGAGCAGAACAGAAAGCCTTTTTTAGACGAGAGAAGGCATTAATGGCTTTAGGAGGCCAATTTTTACAGTCTTTGTTCCATTTTGTTAATTCAGTGAGCGGAGCGACTGTTTGAGAAAAGTTCTTTATAAACTTGCAGTAATAATTTGAGAACTCGAAGAATCTCTGTAGTTCCTTTAATGAAGTAGGTTAAGGGCATTCTAAAACTGCGGTGAGTTTAGCAGGATCCATGGCAAAACCTTCCTTCGAGATGACATAACCAAGAAACTGGATATGAACTTGGTCAAACTCACATTTTACTAGTTTGGCTACAAATGAATTGTCTCTGAGATGTTGAAGTACCTGTGTCACGTGTTTATGATGCTCCTCCAGAGTGGAAGAGAAAATAAGGATGTCATACAGGTAGACGATGAAAGTGCGATTGAGGAAGTCACGGAAGACATAGTTGACAAATGCCTGGAAGACTGCAAGGGCGTTACATAGCCCAAAGGGTATTATGAGGTATTCGTAATGCCCTGATCTTGTGTTAAAGGCTGTCTTCCATTCGTGGCCTGGGAAGATACAAATCAGATTGTATGCCACACGTAAGTCCAGCTTGATGAAAAAGCAAGCATTCTGGAGTGAAGTGATATGCTGAGGGAAGGAGTCTGAAGACTGGCTATGAGGATGTGGAGCAGTGGAGTGACTTTAGCAAGGCAGGAGTGGAGACAGGAGGTATCTCAGGAGGCCAGTTGTCCTTCAGCCCATTCGAACTGTGGATTTGTGTATATGAAGCTAAGGAAGACCAAGAATGACAGGCTGTGCTGGGGAATTAATGACCTCAAACTGCAGCTGTTTGGTATGAAGGACTCCCACTGTCAGGGTCAGGGGTGCAGACTCATAATGGATCAACCCTGAACCAAGGGGGGTGCCATCCAGAGTAGTTATTTTGAGACAATGCAGAAAATGCAACCCAGCTTGAATCATAAAACTGTGATCCAGAAAGTTTCCAGCTGCCCCGGAATCAATGAAGGCTTGAGTATGCACAGAGTTCTGTAGGTAGGTAAGGGTAAAAGGTACCAGAATCCGAGAGGAATGAGGGGATTTAGTAGTGATAATGCTTAGAGGTACCCCAGAGTAATTTCCTGGGCAAATATCACAATTCCATAGTTGATGGGAGTTAGAGCAACAATAAAAGCATAGTCTCAATCTCCTTCTCTGTCTTTCAGACTCTGTGGGTTTGAAGGAGGAAAGATCCATGGGTTCCTCTACTGGGGTAGCTGGAGATGTTGAAGGAGTAGAGCATACTGCAGAGACCGGATGAATAGAAGGATGGGAGGGAAGGATTTTCAGATTTCTGTCTCTATTGGCTTGTCCTGGAAGCAAGAGTCTAGAGCGATACAAAGTGTTTTAAAGTCATCCAAGGAAGAAGGAAAATCACAATTAGTGAGTTCATCTTTGATGTGTTCATGCAGATCCCTCCTAAAGGCTGCCTTGAGAGCACTGCCATCCCAAGTGGCCTCAAGTGCCAAGGTGCGAAATTTGATGGCAAATTGTGCCACAGTCCTATTGCCCTGGCGGAGATCCAGGAGGGAAAACAATGCAGCTGAAGTACAGCCAGAAGTACCAAATACAGAAGATAATGCAGATATGAAAGTATCAGCATCATTCAGGAGTGGAGTGTTCTGTTCCAAAATGGGAGAAACCCAGGCTAGGGCCTTATCTTTCAGTAAGGAAACAATAAAGGTGACCCTTGACTGGTGAGACTGAAATGTGTGACGATCATTGTGGAAGTGCAGCCTGGTATACGGGGTATGCTTCCAGAAGTAGGGGAAGAGGCCGCAATACTAGAAGCAGAGACTGGCAGTACAACAGCACAACAGAATTCCTAACTGTAACTAGGCAATAGAGTTGAGCGGTTATAGGCTCTAGTTTGGAATCCACACTCTGCAATCTGTCCTTATCTGCTCTTGCTACCTCATCTGGCTCTATGGTCCAAGTATAATGTATGCTCGTGGGATATGCCACTATCGGACTGAACTTGGTCAGTAGTCTTTTATCCCGGCGTCAAGCCGGAATGATAGGGAATATCCCAGAGCAGAGAAAGTTCAGAAGATGAGGTAAGCGGTACTCACTATAAGTAGGATAGTTTTTGGCGGCAACAGGCAGGGAAATAGCGGATAGGTAGTTCAAGGGTAGACCACTTGAAGGACTGAAGACAACAGGATAGCCTTTGACGGCAAAAGGTAGAGAAACCAGTGGTAAGGCAGTTCAAGGGTAAACCACTAGAATGGTAAGGCAGGCAGAGTTTGGCAACAGTAATACAGTCCAAGGGTTCAAGGGATAAACAGGTAGAGTGGTAAGAAAGGGAATATTCAGCAACATTATGGCAATCCAGTATTTTAGGGGTCAAGCAAGCAGAGTAGTCAGACAGGCAGAGTTTATTAGCAGTGAGGCAATCCAGTACTTTAGGGGTTAAGCAATCAGAGTAGTCAGACAGGCAGAGTTCATTAACAGTGAGGCAATCCAGTACTTTAGGGGTTAAGGAATCAGAGTAGTCAGACAGGCAGAATTAATTAACGATATAGCAATCCAGAATACAGTAATCTATCACACCCAGGAGCACACAAAGTAACACCTATACTTGGGCAGTGATAGATTGTTAGAGAGTAGCTTACATAGGCTCAGGATTCATGCTACAGGGGATCGTGACCAGCTTCAGAGAGACACAGCCCCTGACAACAAGCAGGTTAGCAGGCACCGCGGCCCTAGCAACAGCTAGAGTGGTGCGGCATGACAGTGTCATGGCAACCTGGAGTCATAACAGTACCCCACCCTCAAGATACCTAGGAAGAGTACCCAGGGCTATTGGGATGGGAACGGTGGAAGGAACAAACTAGCCTAGGAGCATGAGCATTGGTAACAGGTATCAAGGTACGATCCACCACCGAATAACCTTTCCAGTCTACCAGATACCACAACTTGGAGCCACAGAGTTGAAGTCCAGAATACAAGACATAAGAGGAGGAGGAGGATGGACTGGAAGGGAGTACTGTGAATATACTGCAGGTTTAAGTAATGAGACATGAAAAACAGGGTGTACTTGGAAGGCAGAGGGCAAGGCTAGTTTAAAGGAAACAGGACCCACTTTCTGTAAGACACGGAATGGTCCAAAAAACTGTGGACCGAGTTTGCCTGAGGGTTGCCTCAGCTTCAAATGTAGCGTAGAGAGATATACTTTACTGCCAACTCAAGGAAGGACACAAATAGATCTGTGACGATCAGTGAAAGTCTTGGCTTTAGAAAGGAAATGGAGTAAAGACTGACGAATGTTTCGCAAGTGTCTGATGAGAGAGCATACTCTTTGGGAAGCAGTAGAAACCTCTGAATCCAAAGTCACCAGGGCAAAGGTTTGAGGTAGGTATCCCAAAGCTTCTTGAGCTGGAGTAGTTTTTAGGGAGACATTCCATTGAATGTTGTGGGCTAATTCGGCCAGAGGTAACAAGGAGGACCAATTATCTTGATGAGCATTCACATAGTGTCAGAGGTAAACTTCCAAAGACTGATTGGTATGTTCAGTGAGTCTATTTGACTGCAGATGAAATGCTGGGGAAAGAGATATAGTAATACCCAATCGTTTGCAGAACGCTCTCCAAAACTTAGCCACAAACTGAGCTCCCCGATCAGAAACTATATCAGTGGGAAGACCATGGTAACGGAGGATATTTTGGATGAAGAGGCCGGATAGTTTCTGTGTTGTAGGTAGACTAGGTAAGGCAATGAAGTGGGCCATACAGGAGAACCAGTCAAAAACTACCCATACAGTAGTATTATCACCTGAAGAAGGCAGATCAGCGATAAAGTTTATAGTTATATGGGTCCAAGGAAGATGAAGAACAGGTAGTGGATGGAGAAGACCTGGTGCAACATATGCCTGCCTGATATCACTGTCCCTTTAAGACTGCCTTCCCTGCTACTGACAATCATGCTGGTTTGGGCAGTATCTGCATTCAACTTACCTGCCTAATTAATCATTCATGCACCTGATTCCCTCAGCCTCTTCTTAAACCATCTTAGGCCTAATGTGCATTGCATTAGCTTTAAAGTTTTGTTCCAGAACAACAGAGGTCTGTGGCTGTTCCTGTATGGTTTTTACCAGCATATTCAAGTTACAGCCTTTCCTTTTAGCTATGCTTGAAATCATATAATCACAAGTATCCATATAATTCCATTTTGTTTCCTGGACACTGCTACTTAACAAGCTCTGAACTTTATTCTAAATTCAAATAAAGATAGCAAGAGAACAAAGAAAAATTGATAATAGGAGAAAATTAGAAAGTTGCTTAAAATTGCATGCTCTATCTGAATCACAAAAGAAAAAAATTGGGTTCAGTGTCACTTTAACAAACTCTGAACTTTATTCTAAATTACAAGTATGCATTTGGTTGTAATCACTTCCTAATTACTACATCATCTTACTCAGAACTTTATAACTATCTTTTTGCTACAAGTTGTCATAGCTGAAATATCCTCCACCAAATATGTTAATATATTCAGAACTCTGCATCTATGTGTTCAGTTAAAAAGTTTTCCTGTGATTCTCCAATACATGCACAAACAGTATTTAATGCCTTAAACTTGCAACTTGTCTATCACCTGTGCTGCTCTGCTTATTACTGACATACAGCTCTATATAACATTATGTACTGTAAACCTGCAACAAACCTTAGTCAATATTCTACCAGATTAGATGAGAAAATGAGGGTGTAATACACACCAGTGTGTATTACTACCCTTAGGGGGCGCCTCCTAAGGCGTATCAACTTGACAAATGCTCAAGCAATAACAAAAACCTAAATTATTACTTGTAGGATATGTAAATATGCTAATACATATATATAAGGATGTACCAACATAAAGTCCAAATGAGTTATAGTGATACAGTCCCAATCAATAATGGATCCAAGACACGGTAGGCAGCTCTCAGTCTTAGGATGGTCTTCCTGAAAGATGGGTAACTGAAAAAAGATAGAACATAGAGGCGCCAAACATGGCCTAGTATTGCCAAAAACCAGATAATAAAATCCACAAGGTAGCAATTGAATACTCACAGAGGAGGCGCACCCATTGGTGCTTTTGAAGCAGTCTGGAGCCTCTCAGTGGTCCAGCTCACTGGTGTACTTCATGAGTCAGTTGTATATCCTTGGTAGTGGTGATTAACAGATTCCTGAGTGAACACAAAATATGCAAACCATAGCCCAGTAACGTTTAGACAAGTGAGTGGTAAACTGAGCAATCTTACTTACAAAATCCAAAGCACCAGCAGGTGCATAGACTGCAAGCTGGAACCAAACAGTCGCCCAGTAGACTTATCCCTCCAGGTGAAAGCAGGATAACTCTCAGGTGCCAATCAAAGAGTTAGCAGCATACAAATGATATAAAAGGTGTCCAAAAAGCAAGTGTATTTCTGTAAAAATCTTTATTAAAAAGCGACGCGTTTCTCAGCTAAGACAAGCTGTTTCATCAGGCTAAAACATTATTAAAACACATTCAGATTACACTTGCTTTATACAAAACTATACCTATTGATTAACCAAGCAGATTGTTCCAACCTTAATGGTCATTAAGTGTTAGCACCTGTCTGCTGCAGGGTTGGTATGGCAACCTACAGCCCTAACATAATTCAGTGCAAATACCAAACTTCAGCAGACCATACTAATGACAAAATCATCATCTGTGTACATAAAATTAAATCATCATTGTGTATTGATGATAATAAACATAAACATAACACTGTTAAAAACAGGGCTCATATTTCCTATGAAATTATATTTCTTGAGATATGCATGAACAAACTGATAATATAATGATATGTTCCCCATACATATTCAGTCTACATTGATCGTACTCTATATATTTATACAGCCTACAATGTCAGCCTTACCATATTCTGATAAAATGTAAAAACAATGAGCAACTTAGTCATACGATCAGGGCAGGAAAAACAATGCTGTCAAACTAGATATCAAACTATTTATACAGACCCAAATCTTCGTTAATTAGATTTCTGCTTCCTGATGTCAAATTGCACAATAGCTGAGTTTGTTTGCTGAACAACTTGTGAGTCCTTAGTAGCGGGTGTATATTTTGCACCCACTGAGTATAAGGCTATTGTGTGTGCGATCCTCATAGATCAGTGTGTTTTGTCACTGATTCAGTTAGTAGTCGTTATTTGTCCGGGTTTGACTGCTGTATACAGTATTGACTCGACATTTGGGTGTAAACTAATTGTATGATGTGATATCTAGCACCAATGACTACATTGGTATGTATAGATGGGTGTGGACTATTCCCATAACGTGAAAACTTGAACCAATGGTTGTATGGGCATTTGTGGATGGGGTGGGCTAACCTAACAGCGTCAGCATACTATGTGCTATACGTACAACCTCAATCTTACGTATTAAGAGGTCAGCCCACACTCACACCGTGACCGACAGTTCTAATGACATTAGGCAATCCTATCTAGTTTGCAGGGGCCATTATATCCAATGTGTGCCTAGGATGCCTGCACTCGTGAACAGAGCGTTAAGTTGCAACTCTAAACACAAACTAAACAACTGTAATAAGCATCTTATAAGTGCTCGACTCAGATCAATATATATAGTGTAATTATGTGGAATTGTTAATACTTTGTCATCATATATTGGTGATTGAATATCATATTGTGTTAACCATGATGCAATAATAGAATAGAGTGAATAGTGCAAAATAAAGTGATGTGCGATTGTGCTGTGGCGATCTACCCACGTGGTGGTAATGGGTGGAATGTGTGGTATAGATATGTGCTTAACTGGATATAGTGTAAGGTTGATCCTGATGCATATTGTAAATAAATGTGTTAGTGATGGCGTGTAATGTACTGTGAGTGGTGTGTGAATGGTGTGTGATTACTACTTAGGGAGAATATTATGTGCTGTGCTCATGTGTAAGTGATGGCCCAATACAACGGGCACTTCTGGTAGTGATAATCTCTATGTGGTGTGCAATTGACATAATATATATGATATAGGAGATGTGATAGGAAGTGAAAAAACTCTCTCATACCAAAATATAAAAATAGAAAGACTCTCTCAAACCAGAACAGAGCCCTGGCTTTAGGGCTAGGACTGTGGGGTTCAGGTACAGAGATTATAATACCTATCCCATGGCCTTATTGGTCCAAATGAATATTCATACCATATTTGTGATAACAGACGGTGTTATTTATGATAACTAGTGATAGATTAAAACACTAATCATCTCACTAGTGTGAGGAGATACAGTCTTCTAGTTGCGGGAGATTGGCACAGTAAGTCTGCTTTCCCAATCCGTGCATCAGCACAGTCGTGGAGGTCAAATATAAAGAATTACACAACCTGGAAGAATAGTACCTGGACTAGCTAACCATTATTTGAGCATGATTGATATGGGACCCTATATGGTACATAGTAATGACAGATCACCCTAAAGAAAAAATGGGAAGGAATAAAAAGAGGGACTCTTCCTGTGCCAATTGAGGTTAGGCAGAGGCAGAATATATTCCCTAGCAGTTAAACGGAGACAGGAGTGATCCCTATTCATTCTCAGTCACAATATCTTATTAGTTGTGCTCTAGAAATCAATACGCTGACAGTAGGTCGGATCAAAAAGAAGCCATGTCTAAATTTTCGTTCAAGCCATAAGGCTGTAATGTGACTAATTTTTTGATCCAAAAGGATTCTCTTCTCCTAAGAGTTATTAAAGCATCCTTATTAGATCTAGATATCATCTCTATGGGTGTGATCCTCATCGGATCTTTGTGTGTCTTGTGGAGATTCAGACAGTGTCTTGAGACGCTGTGAGATTTAGATAATTTTTTGATATTGTAGGAGTGTTCACCCCATCTTTTTTTGACCCTGCGGCAAGTGCGACCTACATATTGTACCCCACATTTGCAGCTGAGCAAATATATTACAAAAGATGTTTCACATGTCATACGATTCTGGATCACAAATGATTCTCCTGTAACAAAAGATGTGAACGATGATACTCTGTGTGATATGAAAGTGCACATACCACAACGTTTTCTAAAACATTTGGATACCATAGGCTTCTGTTTATTAATGTCCCATGGAATACCTGGGGATAAATTATTGTTGGTGGATTTGTCCCTGACAATTTTACTCGGGGCTAAAGCTGTTTTTAAAGTCGGTGCCCTCCTATAAACTACCTTGGGTTTATCACCCAAAAGTTGCTTGAGGGTAGGATCATTGGTAAGGATAGACCAGTGTTTCTTGAGTATTTTGTTTACTTCAAGGTGGTGAGAATTATATCTGGTAATGAAGAGGGGGGGGGTGGTATCCTTAAAGACAGTTTGGTTTTTAGCTTTATTAATGAAATAACTCGACCTATCTTCTTTCCTAACCCTATCCATCTCCCTGGATATCAGGTCTGGTGGATAGCCTTTTTCAAGAAATCTCCCGCCAATAATTATGGCCTGTGTATCATAATCATCAATAGATGAACAATTCCTCCTAATACGTCTAAATTGTCCGTAAGGGACATTCATTTTCCAGCGTTTATAATGGTTGCTCTCAAAGTGGAGAAAACTGTTGCAGTCTACTTTCTTGAAAAAGGTTTTTGATGATACTTGTCCATTTGGAGATCTACCAAGGACTAAATCAAGAAATTCAATTTGTTCCTTTTGAATATTATATGTGAAAGAGATCCCAAAGTTGTTGTTATTCAAATGTGTGACAAAGTTATGGATATTATCCTCAGTGCCTTTAAAAATGAACAGGAGATCATCAATATAACGGCCATAGAACACCAGGTTCGCTCCAAACTGTGAGTTGTAGATATACAGAGGTTCAAAGCTACCCATGAAAAGGTTAGCAAAGCTTGGAGCGAACCGGGTGCCCATGGCTGTCCCCTTCACTTGAAGGTAATATTTGCTCTGGTAAAGAAAATAATTATGTTTCAATATGAAACTAATCAGTGTAATCAGAAAATCTACTTGTTCACCAGGCATATATTGATCCTCTTCCAGATAGGATCGCACAGCTCTAATACCTAACTCATGTTGGATGTTGGAGTATAAGGCATGTGATCCACCAGCATTGATCGTCAAAAGTATGTTTTTTTAACTTCATCAGTAAATCAGACGAGTCCCTTATATAGGAGGGTAAGGTTACAACAAATTTCTGTAAAAACTGGTCAATATATGCTGATAGGGAATCTGTAAGACTTCCTATACCAGCAATAATAGGTCTCCCTTGTGGTTTCAGGGGGTCCTTATGGACCTTGGGCAGATGGTAATAAAAGGCCGTGCACGGGTATTTGGGGAGACAAAAGTCTCTTTCCAGTTTGGTAATAATACCCATGTCCAAGCCTTTTTGTAAGATTCCCTGAAGTTGGTCATAATACTTGGATGTAGGATCCCCACATAATACCTCATAATACTCCTTGTCATTAAGGATACGGTCAGCTTCAATCAGATAGTCCTGCATATCCTGCAGGACTATCGCCCCACCCTTATCCGCCTGTCTAATCACAAGGTCAGATCTTTTAATGAGTCTGGTCAAAGCTTTCTGTTCTTTATAATTCAGATTGTTTTTATATCTTAATTTTTTCTGCTTTTTAGCCAGTTTTTCTAGATATTCCAACACTAGGTTGGCATATATCTCTATGTGGTTTCCACTGCTCTTGGGTGGAACAAAAGAGGATTTTGGCCTCAAATTGGTATGAATATATCCGTCATATAGATCTTCTATGAACATGCTGGGTTCATATACCAGGCAACCATCACTGAGATGAGCATCCATTAGATCTGTAGTGATAGGTCTCATAGAATCATCTTTAAGCTTTTTTCAGCAAAGTATTTCTGTAATGAAAGTTTTCTTACATAGCTGTTGATGTCTACAAACATCTCATACATGCTGAATTGATTAGACGGGCTAAAAGATAGGCCCCTCCCCAGAACTCTAATCTCATCATCCGATAGTGAATAGGATGATAGGTTAAAGATCCCCTTCTTGAATTTGTCTAGTTTTTCCTTTTTGCGGGCGATGGATTTACCTCTAGATCCTCGTTTCCGAATGGTCTTTTTTGTCTTTGGGGCAAGGACGGACCCCCATGGCCTTGCCATACCGGAGGATCCTGATGTAGGTGACCTGGCCCTAAAAAAGGAGAAGATACTTGTGGGGTGTTAGTATTCCCAATTTCACCATTTTTATTCTCCAAGTTGTGTAAGACTTGATATCTGTTAGGATGTACGAAACTATGTTCCTGTGATCTTTGGTCAGTATCATTAGATCCCATCGTGTTACGATGTGATTGTTGCCTGTAAGTATTGTGATGGTTAAGTCCTGGGCTATTAGAAGCTCCCTCAGTATGTTGTTGATAAGTATTGAATGTGGATGGGTACATATTAGAAGTGGAAGGATGTTCCCTATTCTTATGATAGTGTTGATTTTGATTGTGTACCCTTGAGTTCGCATAATTGTTATGTGATTGGTAGCTCGGTGTAGAAGTTTTATGGTATGACATATTAGGGTTATATGTGTTCGGGGTGGGATTAGTATTGGTCCACGGGGAATTGGTATCCCTGTAGGGGGGACCAGGGGGTCTCCTACCTCCAATCTGTTTTTCACTCCTATTGTTTTTATCTTCATTATAATTCTCTTGATTATGAAAGTATCTGTTCTGGACGTTATGTCTTACCAGTTTAGCCTGAACATCCTACATTGCTATATTTTTCTCTCATGAATCCTGCAGCTACTCCTATTATTTAACTATAAGTCACAGTGAAGGCAGAATATATTGTATACATATGTTGCACTCTCCATGAATTCTACAATAACTTCTTGCAACTATGAATCACAGAATATCATCAATCCACATCCAGGATACTCTTCCCCGGGTCAGGGGTCGGTGTCTCCAATTTGCTACCACTGCCCCGAGGGTCTGTGTCCTGAGCGCATATACACCGGAACATGACAGAAAGCTAATGCCTAAAAAAAGGTACCGCAGTGGTAGTGGATGCACCGACCCATGATGAAAATAAAAAATTACAACCTATCTCAGACCCAAGCTATCCCTAAAGGAAAAACATAAGATTTTCATACTTTTAAAAATTTATAGACACAGTACTCCCATTCTGGAGTATCCTCTACTCTTCATGTTCGTAATTTCCATTTTGGTGAGACTGATTCTGAATCTGACTATGAAAATGAAGAGAATGTATCCATAGATTCAGAAGAAAAAAATCAGATCTTTAAAGATTTAAAGAGACAGAACCACTTTTGTAGAATTTCATCTACTCCTCATGTCCGTGATTTCCATTTTGGTGAAACTGATTCTGAATCTGACTATGAAAATGAAAAGAATGTATTCATAGATTCAGCAGAAACATTTCAAATCTTTAAAGATTTAAAGAAACAGGACTGCCGTTATAGAATACCATCTACTCCTCCTGTCTGTGATTCTCATCCTGGTGATACTGACTCTGAGTCTGAATATGTCAATTAGGAGGATGACTTCACAGATCCAGCTGAACCAGGGACGTGCCTTCATTACACTTTCAAAATGTTTAATAAAAAAAAAATCTTACAGTTTATATATATATATATATATATATATATATATATAAATCATTACAAATGGTACCCCCCAACGCCGATACCACCCACCGGCATCTCAATGAATAATTATGAATTGAGTCCATTGCGATCCATATTGCGCAATGGAGGAGAGGCTGTGAGCCATTCAGTTCCCCTCTTTTGCGCAATTTGGATAGATTTCTATATTTTTGTATTAGCCGGAACTGCGCCACCCAGTGGCACTTTAGGCTCTTCATGGCACATACTGCTACCTATAGAGGCTGCTCTCTAAAAAGCCTTGAGAGCCAATTAGCAGTCCGCTTCCGGATTCATGTGACTTTGAGTTGTTTGTTACAGCCAGTGTGAGGAGAGCTGCTGCACCTGCCGGACTGCCGGTGAGTGTGACTGTTGCTCAGAGGAGTCAGGGCTGATCCATGTGACAATTGTAGTTGTACCTTAGCACATCAGGGACAAGAGAGGCGGCACTGGTAGCTAGTGACCGGCGACCGCTACTGTAACTGAGATGGGGAAGCATACTGAGGAGGAGGAAGAAGAGTAAATTATAGGGTTGCGTAAAGAGAGCTGTAATGATGGGGGGTAATGTCATAGAGTCTGAGTCAGAGTTTCCATCTGCCCAGGGTGCTTTCTCTCCACCTGCCAGAGCGCAACAGTTAAAAGCTTTTTTTTTTTTTTTTAAATGCTGGACTTTTTAATGGTGCAGCCAGCAGATGGCGCTGAAGAGCAACGTTCAGCCTTACCAACAAGAGGAGCTGCAGTTAGCAAGAGACAGTGAGCATGTGCTTCAGTGTCAGACAGTGGAATGGCTGCTTGTCAATAAGAGGAGGTAAGCCTTTTAGTAGGTTTTTTTTTCAGCAGTGTCAATCTGTGTTTGTAAATATGGCAGGGTCCAGGGCTCTGAACATAATATTAGAGCACTTGGAATGGTGTGAGTGTTAGGAAATAAAGGGTGCAAATAAGACTTTTTTTTCTGACCTGCAGATAAAGGGTTTATTGGTCAAAGCTTCACCTTGTATTTGCAGGACTCTTTAGGGAGTGATGTGGGGTCTTTGCAGGAGTCTTTAGGGGAGCAAAAAAATTGCTTGCACCTCCTTGTATGCCCCCTTTGTGTGTTTGTGTAACTGTATCTTTGTGTGTGTCCTTGTGTGCTCTCCTGTGTGTGTCAATGTGTGTATGTTTGTGTGCCCTCCTGTGTGTATGTGTCACTGTGTGTATGTTTGTGTGTGTCATTGTGTGCCTTCCTGTGTGTGTGTCACTGTTTGTATGTTTGTGTGTGTCCTTATGTGCCTTCCTGTGTGCGTGTCACTGTGAGTATGTTTGTGTGTGTCCTTGTGTGCCCTTCTGTGTGTGTCACTTTGTGTATGTTTGTGTGTGTCCTTTTGTGCCCTCCTGTGTGTGTGTGTCACTGTGTGTATGTCTGTGTGGGTCCTTGTGTATCCTCATGTGTGTGTGTGTGTGTGTGTGTGTGTATCCTTGTGTGGCTTCCTCTGTGTGTATGTTTGTGTGTCCTTGTGTGCCCTCCTGTGTGTGTGTCACTGTGTGCATGTTTGTATCTGTCCTTGTGTGCCCCCTGTGTGTTCGCATGATTATCCCTGTGTTTATGTTTGTGTGAGTGTGTTTCTGTGTGTATGTTTGTGTGAGCATGTGTGTCCCTGTGTGGGTGAGTGCCCCTGTGTGTATGTTTGTGGGAGTGTGTGTATGTTTATGTGTGTCCCTCTGTATGTGTGAGTTTGCCACTGTGTGCATGTTTGTGTAAGTGTGTATGTGTCAGTGTGTCCCTGTGTGTGTTTGTATGAGTGTCCCTCTGTGTATGTTTGTGTTCTGCAAAGCAAAACATCCACTTAATCTCATAATACAAAAGTTTTTTGATTGTTTTTGCTCCAACTTGCAAAAAAAAAAACAAAAAAAAACTTTGTATCATCATTGAGGGAATGTTTTGCTTTTCAGAAGAAACAGGTGAGAATGAGTTCTTGCTTTAGCAGTAGTATGTAATAAAAATACTTGTTTATGGTTAGTGGGATTAGAAGTTGCTGGATTTTCTATGTTAATATAGACAAATGAAACAGCAAATAAGTCAGATAAATTGCAAAAGCCTATTAAGGAGATCAGGGCTCACATGTCACAGTATCTTTTGTCCGCTCCGTCACTTACATGCTAGTCTATTAAAGTGTAGAGTGTTAACTGTATAACTTTTTAGGTTTATTTTTGTATATACAATAATGGGTTTTGCTAAATTAAACCATATTACCACAACCCATTTTAATGGGCTGAATTTGCAAAAAAAAAAAAAAAGGATAAGTAGAGTGTGTGTGTGTGTGTGTGAGAGAGAGACTGTGTGTGAGAGAAAGAGACTGTGTTAGAGAGAAAGAGACTGTGTGAGAGAGAGAGACTGTGAGAGAGAGAGACTGTGTGAGAGAGAGACTGTGTAAGAGAGAGAGACTGTGAGACAGAGTGTACGAGAGTGGGAGAGAGAGAGTGTGAGAGAGTATGAGGGAGAGAGTGTGTGTGTGTGTGAGAGAGAGTATGAGAGAGAAAGAGTGTGTGTGTAAGAGAGAGTATGAAAGAGAGAGAGAGTGTATGAGAGAGTGTGTGTGAGAGAGACTGTGTGAGAGAGAGACTGTGTGAGAGAGAGAGTGTGTGGGAAAGAGAGTGTGTGAGAGAGAGTATGAAAGAGAGAGAGTGTGTGGGAGAGAGAGTGTGTGTGTGTGTAAGAGAGAGTGTGTGTGTGTGTGTGTGTGAGAGAGAGAGAGAGAGAGAGAGAGAGAGAGAGAGAGAGAGAGAGTGTGTGTGTGAGAGTGTGTGAGAGAGAGTGTTTGTGAGTGAGAGTGTGTATGTGGGGGAGAGAGTGTGTGGGGGAGAGAGTGTGTGGGAGAGAGAGTGTGTGGGAGAGAGAGTGTGTGTGTATGTGTGTGAGAGAGAGAGTGTGTGTGTGAGAGAGAGAGAGTGTGTGTGAGACAGTATTTGTGAGAGAGAGAGTGTTTGTGTGTGAGAGAGTGTGTGTGTGTGTGAGAGAGAGGGTGTGTGTGTGAGAGAGTGTTTGTGTGTGAGAGAGTGTGTGTGTGTGAGAGAGAGTTTGTGTGAGAGAGTGTATGTGAGAGAGAGTGTGTGAGTGTGAGAGAGAGAGTGTGTGTGTGAGATAGAGAGAGAGAGTGTGTGTGAGAGAGAGAGTGTGTGTGAGAGAGAGTGTGTGTGTGAGGGAGAGTGTGTGTGAGAGAGAGTGTGTATAACCACAAGCATAACCCCAAGCTACGCCTTCCAAGTTGCTTAGAATTTGAAAGGTGAAGAGAGCTGACTTCCATAGGTTCTTCAGTCTTTTCACCTGATGAGCTGGCGTATGTAGGTGGTTGAAGGAACAGGGTTATATTGGGTTGTCTGCTGGGCCTTCGAGATCTCTCACATTCTTGAATCCTTTCTAGATGCAATAATCTAATCGGATACACATCTCGATGAAGGAGTTAAGCGATTCAGGAATCTCTCTATAGACCAATAGAGTGTGTGTGTGTGTGTGTGTGAGAGAGAGACTGTGTGTGAGAGAAAGAGACTGTGTTAGAGAGAAAGAGACTGTGTGAGAGAGAGAGACTGTGAGAGAGAGAGACTGTGTGAGAGAGAGACTGTGTAAGAGAGAGAGACTGTGAGACAGAGTGTAAGAGAGTGGGAGAGAGAGAGTGTGAGAGAGTATGAGGGAGAGAGTGTGTGTGTGTGTGAGAGAGAGTATGAGAGAGAAAGAGTGTGTGTGTAAGAGAGAGTATGAAAGAGAGAGAGAGTGTATGAGAGAGTGTGTGTGAGAGAGACTGTGTGAGAGAGAGACTGTGTGAGAGAGAGAGAGTGTGTGGGAAAGAGAGTGTGTGAGAGAGAGTATGAAAGAGAGAGAGTGTGTGGGAGAGAGAGTGTGTGTGTGTGTAAGAGAGAGTGTGTGTGTGTGTGTGTGTGTGAGAGAGAGAGAGAGAGAGAGAGAGAGAGAGAGAGAGAGTGTGTGTGTGAGAGTGTGTGAGAGAGAGTGTTTGTGAGTGAGAGTGTGTATGTGGGGGAGAGAGTGTGTGGGGGAGAGAGTGTGTGGGAGAGAGAGTGTGTGGGAGAGAGAGTGTGTGTGTATGTGTGTGAGAGAGAGAGTGTGTGTGTGAGAGAGAGAGAGTGTGTGTGAGACAGTATTTGTGAGAGAGAGAGTGTTTGTGTGTGAGAGAGTGTGTGTGTGTGTGAGAGAGAGGGTGTGTGTGTGAGAGAGTGTTTGTGTGTGAGAGAGTGTGTGTGTGTGAGAGAGAGTTTGTGAGAGAGAGTGTATGTGAGAGAGAGTGTGTGAGTGTGAGAGAGAGAGTGTGTGTGTGAGATAGAGAGAGAGAGTGTGTGTGAGAGAGAGAGTGTGTGTGAGAGAGAGTGTGTGTGTGAGGGAGAGTGTGTGTGAGAGAGAGTGTGTATAACCACAAGCATAACCCCAAGCTACGCCTTCCAAGTTGCTTAGAATTTGAAAGGTGAAGAGAGCTGACTTCCATAGGTTCTTCAGTCTTTTCACCTGATGAGCTGGCGTATGTAGGTGGTTGAAGGAACAGGGTTATATTGGGTTGTCTGCTGGGCCTTCGAGATCTCTCACATTCTTGAATCCTTTCTAGATGCAATAATCTAATCGGATACACATCTCGATGAAGGAGTTAAGCGATTCAGGAATCTCTCTATAGACCAATTCATCTTTAAGACGGTCAGATAACCCCTTCTGAAATGCAGCTTTTAGTGCTTTGTTATCCCAACCTGTCTCAGCAGTAAGGGTCCGGAAGTCAATAGAATATTGGAATACTGGACGATTACCCTGTTAAAGATCCATAATAGATAATTCAGCAGTGACTGGTCTTCCAGGTATATCGAAGACACACTTTATGGTAGAAAGAAAAGTCTCAAAATACCGGATCATCTTTCAGAAGACAGATTATGAAAGAGACTTTAGTTGAAGAGGATGAAAACATTGAAGGATTACATTTGAAGTGTAGCAGACATTGATTGAGGAAACCTCTGCAGTTCTCTGGATCCCCGTCGAATTTCTCTAGCAAAGGAAGTTTTAGAGAAGTAGACTCAGTAGCAGAGACAGACTCTCTTCCTGGAGGAACAGGTACAGAAGTAGGAACTCCAGCTGAAGTGAGGGTCTGAGATAGATTCTGAAACATAGCAATAACTTGGTCCATTTGGAATCCAGATGTTGTAATTGTGCAGCATGCGCACCAAGCAACTGACCTTGATGTGTTACAGCTTTAGCCACTTCTTCTGGCCTAGTCATGTCCCTTGTATTCTGTTAGGATCCTTTCAGATATTTTGCTATCAAACCAATCCTAGCTGTTAGTCTTGTTATCCTGGTGTCAAGTGGAGTGATAACAAAAAATCTATTAGGATAGTAGTGATAGGACCCAGGAGGAGGATGACTATTGTATAGGAGAATAATAAGAAGCTGAATACCAGGAAGAGACCGGGAAGGTCAAAGCGGATTCGAAAAGCCAGGGGTCAAACCAAACAGTCACAGGAAGCAGAATCAGAATCCAGAAAGAGTAGTAAGGGAAATCCATGGTCAGAACCAATCGGGCAACAAACAAGGTGAAGTCAACAGGCAGAAGTATAGTCAAAGGAGGTCCAGGCCACAAGCCAAAGTTTGATATCCAAATATATAGCAAAAAACACACCCAGAGATAAACTTAATACAAGGGGAAATAGAGAAACTGAATCGCATTTAAAGGAAAAAGTACACCAAAGGTGATGCCATGCATCACAGGTGATGCAATATGTCACAGGCGATGCCATGCGTCGCAGGTGACGCAAGACGGAGCAACCTGTCATTAAAATAGTGTCATGGCAACCTGGAGTCATAACAGGAATAAAATTTAACTAACGTCTTTTTAATTTTTTTTTGTTTTCTGAACAAACTGAAACTGGTGAGCAACAATTGATAAATATGGCTATACTGGCAGCACGCAATCTAATACTTAGGAAATGGAAGGCCCCTGATGCTCCTGGTGTAACTGAATTTATTAATATTATGACTGCAAATGATGATTGAGTTAAAAGATAAGAAACTTCTCTCTGAGAAATACCTCAGACGTTACTTTATGAAATGGTTAAGAGTAATATTAACATGGCCTTTAACACAACAGTTACAATTTATATCGTCAATACAAAATAAAAAAATACCCAATTCATTGGAATATTGGAATACTGCACCTGGCATAAAGATGTGCAATAAGGGATTTGCTTTTGTTAAAATAAGATGGCACTACAAACCTTTCCTTTTTTTTTTTTTTTAGAATCTTGACAAAATGTGACTTTTTCTGTTTGACTGGGCTGTCAATTGTATTATTTTTTCTTTGTGCAAGTGCTGTATCATTTATTTATCCTTTGTCTTGGATTATAAATAAAGATTTAAAAAAAAAGAAAACAAGCCAAAGATTATTAAAACAATGGAACAGTTTGCAACGCGTTTCTCAGCTAGGCTTGCTGTTTCATCAGGCATCTTTTCTTTTTCATTCCTTCATCTCCTTTCAATCTGGCTCCTCCATCCCCTACCCCTGAAAGTACTCCTCCTAGGACACAATAGAGGAGGCCTGAGACCCTTATAGAACCTCCCTGTGGTGGGAAGATGGGAAGGAAGAGTAAATAATTTTTTTCCTTTTTTTTTTCTTTAATTGGTTTTGAAGAAATAGTTTTTATGTGATTATGTGGTATTCTAACACCTGTGGAGCATACTATGCATTCAAAAGGATTAGTACCGGGACCATGTAAGCAGATTGTTTGCAGAGTATGTTCTACAACTGTGATTCTACCATATCATCACATGCTGACCCTGTTGTTTGTTTGTTTGTTTTTGGTGATGTGTTGTTCTTCTAATATAATTAAAGGGGCATTAAAATGATACCTTATAATATATCATTATGTTTATAAAAAAAAACATTGGATAAACTCAAGTCAATGTTAAAATGTATTAAAGGGACATAAACCCCAAAATTCTCTTTCATGGTTCAGATAGAACATACAATTTTAAGCAACTCCTCCTCTTCCTCAACCACAATCTCCAAGGAGGACATGACAAAGGGGGCATGAGCCCTTTTTAGACCCTCACTGTCATGTGAAGAGGGGACGGAAAAATAAGTAATTTTTTCCTTTTTGTTTCTCTAATTGGTTTAGAAGAAATTGTTTTTATGTGACATGTTGGTCTGCTTACACTTGTGGATTCAATAGATTTCTATGATACCGGGACCATGTAGGCAGATTGTTTGCAGAGTATCTTTTTGGTGATGTGATATGCAGACTCTTGTTCTTCTAATATAATTAAAGGGACATTAAAATCATACATTATAATATATCATTATGTTTATAAAAAAGCCATTGGATAAACTCAAGTACATTTTAAAATGTATTAAAGGGACATAAAACCCCCAAAAATTCTTTCATGGTTCAGATAGAACATACAATTTTAAGCAACTTTCCCATTTACTTCTGTAATCAAATTTACTTCTGTTATCAAATTTTCTTTGTTTTCTTGTTATTCTTTGTTGAGAAGCAGAAAGGTAAACTGAGTAGTGTGCACGTGGCAGCAGTTTTGCAACAATGTTATACATTATTAAAATTATTAAGACCACTAGATGACAGCACTATGTCGTGTCATGTAGTGCATGCTACCTATCTAGATATATATTCAACAAAGAATAACAAGAGAACAAAGAAAATTTGATAAAATAAGTAAATTGGAAACTTTTTTTTTAAAATTGTATTTTCTATCTGAATCATGAAAGAAAATGTTGGGGTTTCATGTCCCTTTAATACATATCTTAAAGTTGAGTTCAATGGCTTGAATGACATATGTGCTTGTATTGTATAGAAAATAGTCATTGTTAACAGAACAAGCAAGACTTAGCTCTCAACTGAACAATTTCATAATTAAATTCTAGTTTCATTTAAAAAAAAAAAATGTTTATTTTTTTCCATTGTATTGTTTAATGAATTTGATAAACTCTAGTTTAATGTCCCTTTAATTAAATTATGTTTGCATACATTTCTTACCTATACTTTGCATAGTTGTCAAAATGAGACTTGCATTTTATGACAACATTGTTTAAATAAACAGTTCATAAGATATTTTGGTTTTCTGGAATTTAATTCCAGCATTATATTTGGATGTGAAACATACATGTTCATATATGGGGGCCGATTTATCACGGCCCGAATTGGGCAATATACCCCTGTTTCTGTGCGAGCCTTCAGGCTCACCCGAAACAGGAGTTAAGAAGCAGCGGTGTTAAGACCGCTGCTCTTTATCTCGTGCACTGCCTCTAAGACTGCGGACATCAATTCGCCCAATCTCATATGATCGGGATGATTGATACTCCATTCTAGTGGCTTGGCCGCAAATCTGCAGGGGGAAGCATTGCACAAGCAGTTCACAGGGTATGCTGTCGGCATTCAGCAATGTTGGGCAGACATGATCGCTACAGTGGATCATGTCCGTTCGACAGTTAGTAAATCGGCCCCAAGGCATAAAAAATAGGGGAAAAATATCTGACATTTTTACAAAAGGCAAGTATGATGAATTTAAAGGTTACAATAGTTTGAGTATGTGAAATAACTCATGGTGTCCATTCTGCTTGGATTCACAATTAATTAAAATGGTGGATTTTTACTTAACAAAAAAAAGGACACACTCATGCTTAATCAGGCTAATATATTTATAACACTGTAAGACCAAAATATGGACAGATAAATGTATATGTTCGAGGCGTGTTCCTGTCTAGGACTGGCGGGAAGTGAAAATAAAAAAGAGAGTGGACCTGCCCTGGACGGTGCTGAAGTTTCATTTACCTCTACCTGGACATATTTTATCCTGTGGCGAACCAACAAACCCTGCTACACCTTGGTAGACTCCAAGAACTGCGAATCAGATGGGAAGGCTAATTTAAACATAGCATGAAGGCCACGCAGTCGTCAACTACACAAGCATGGGAGCTGTCTTAAGTATTTAGTCTGCCAGCTCCTAATTTCTCGTGACCTGACCTGTCTATCGGGCTGATCCTTAAACACAAGCTACTGCACAGCCCCTTCTCCTCTATGGCAGCGGGTGCGAGGAGTTCAGTGTACCTCTCCAACTGTTAATATATAGTGGGTTCCACCATTTGCCTTACCTAGGGAGTGAACACCAAACAGTATACATCCCTGATCTCTCTGCTACAACACCGGCCCTAAGAATGATAGACCTGGCCTACATCCTAGCTGAGCTTAGCTCTCGACTCGACCGGCAACAAGCAGATCTTCTTCTTACCCTAAGGTCCGTGGTCAGCTGCCCCACTGAGGGAACCTCTACCCAGGACTTCCCAACAGGCCTCACTACAGGTTGTACAGAGCACAGCACAGCACGGAGACCAAAGCAACAGTTACGTATCACATCTACTGAAATGTGGAGTACGAAGTCAGATCACAGACTATGTTATCCTCAGAGCCAGGAAGCTGCAAAAATCCATGAGGTAATGTGTGACAACGACCTAACCACCACGGTATGTACAGCACCTAGAGGGGGGACACGGGCCACGCTAGCTCCTGCCCTACACTCTTTGCAGGATGCATACACTGTCCCTATGGAGAAGTTTTTTCCGGTCATTGGTGTGCGGGACTCAAAACTACCAGCCACAGTAACAACCTCTAAACCTTTGCTTTCCCCATACATGGGGCCCTGGATCAGCTTACCGACAGAACTCTACTACAGGTACACTAGCAGAGTCGGAATCGGCTAATTACGGAACTTGCTCTTTACAGCACATTAACGTCAAGGGGAGTCATAGCCCAGTGACACTTCATGTGTAGTTACTTGTGCCAATAATAGAGGGCATTATAACTCTTAGATGCTTGTCAGCAGTTTATAATGGGCCTTCATCTATATTTTATTTTATGTTTAACATGCCCAATTCCGATAAACCTACGATGGGAAGGGACTTGGACTGTGGGTTTCCTTGGGATGTCAGAATGCTCTTTACGCCCATTATAAAATCTGAGGTGGAGTAATTATTAGCCTTATTACCTTAACTCCTTTGGCTTCATGCTCTCACTACTGGTGAAATTGACAGAGTCCTGGATGAAGACCAGACAGTCTGAAGAGTAGGAAAATGTACTCATATTCAGAACTCAGCAAATAGTTGCCCATACTTAGTACTTTTAATCCTGATCTACCTGCATAACTCTTGCTCCCAATAAAGAGTCCCCTCTGTAGGCATGATCTCTTATGACATTCTAGGATAACTGAGTGTCATCCCCTAAGCATATATAATTTTAGTCAGGAGATCACCCTTCGGGTGTAAAATGATCTGGTATTTACTACACCGCTGCATGTTTAATCGCTATTGTATAAGTCATTGTTCATACTAGGGCTGCAACTAACGATTATTTTCATAATCGATTAATCGTCCGATTATTTTTTCGATTAATCGACTAATCGGATAAAAAGAGAATCAATAATAGTTTTCTATGTTTTAAATAAAATCCACATAATGAGTGTTACAAATATAAACTTCAGACTAAAACTTTACATTAACACAACTGTTTCTTCAATTTTTAAGCAGCAGAGCACAGTTTTATAATTAAACAAAACAAAACCACAAACTGTTTGAAAAGAGGTAGAACTAGAAAGAGTTAGACTATCACTGTTAATAACATTCTGTTATTCACTCTTTCAGAAACTTTGCATTGAAATACAAAAATCTCAACATGTCCACATGCTTCTGGTTAAAGCTGGTTCTCTGTTTGCAGCTATATTTCCTGCAGCAGAGAAAAGGCTGTTGAGGTGTATAAGTAGGGTTTTGCCAATTTCACCAAAGTGGGATATTTATCTTTGTTAGCTCTTCACCAATGCTAAGTGTTTTCTACCTTGGCAAGGGGCCTCTCAATAAAGTAACCATTGACTTCATTCTAACATAAAAATATCTTGAATATCTATATGCAATGGTAAATTACCATCTATAAGGTTAGGGGAAATATCTAGTCCGCTCTAAAAATAATGAATATATACTTATAAAGGTTGAATCTGGTACATAGTATCACAATTTATTAAAAATATAAAAAAAAACAATAAAAACAAAAACAAAAGCGCTAAGGACTGTATATCAATAACAGGACAAAGCCTTACACATTTATTTATACAGTACATATAATCAGCAATAGCAAGCAATACGCTAATAATTGTGCAAACAGATAATAGTGCACATAAATTTAAATAACTCCCATCAATCTAGGGGGTTGGTGTAAACAACAAGCTTGGCACTATATCATGCAAAGCATAGATCCAAATCACCAGATTTAATATAAACAATCCAAATGATGACTATTATATCTGGGTTTCACATAAGCCAGGGGTAGTTGTAAACGTATACTGTCCTGAAAAAGTGAAAAGTAGACATCTGTAGACATCCTTTAGGCTAAGGACATAACCATAAAACACAATACCATATGCAGGAGTTCATTGGAGTGAAGCAGCTGGTGTTGTGCACAGACCAACTAATTGCAAACCAACTAATCGATTAATCGATTATGAGATTCGTTGACAACTATTTTCATAATCGATTATTATCGATTATGACGATTAGTTGTTGCAGCTCTAGTTCATACTGGTTCAGGTACTTGTTTACTTCCAACCTATTTTTGTTTGAATGATTAACGTTCTTCATTCTCTAGCTTACCCGGTAGTCTCTCCATACCCACAACATATTATTTCCATGGTTTTTAAACACATGAAATCCCTAAGCTTTATCTAATTTTGACACCCCAAATACTTTAAGCCTCTAAGTGACTCAAACGATGCATGTTTAGATATATGGCGCTCTACAAATAACCGATAATAATAATACTATGGAGCTACTTTTTGAATTGCAGGGTACATATTGTTCTATGAGTGAGGTCTTATATATAAATACAGCATCAGTGTAGACTCTCCAGTCACAGCAACCTGCTGCTTAACAGTTATACCCTGGGGCCCTCAACAAACTCTAGCATTATCTCTAAAGAATTACCTACCTGATGTAATGATTACATTTACATGTTAGTTTTGGGGATATATATATATATATATATACACATATATATATATATATATATATATATATATATATACACATATATATGCCTTGGTTTTAGTTTTCACCTTTTTCCTACTATGCACCCTGGACCAAAGTATTATATTAGGGAGAGGAACTAATTTACCCCTATATACACCTTTTATGACATTTATTATAGATGGCATTTAACCCATGTATGTATCGCTAGTAACGTTGTGTCAAAACTAGAGCAGCGATCCATCTATTCTAGACTAGTCTCATAATGTGTGTTATAACCTGGTTCTCTTTTTTTTTTAGTACACCCATACTGACAAGTTTTTATATGTATAGGCTGCCATCCATGACAGATACTCTTTAATGTAGGCTGAGAAGTGGGAGGCGTTTTTAACCTCTTGGCCTTTGCAGCTGAACTAGTTGAGAGAGGGCAGAAATAAGATTATAGCAACTTTTATCGCTTTGTTTATCCACACTGTATTTGTTGTATTTAGATCATATTCATATACCTTAGCCAAGTTTCAGCTCATCTCCACATAGTACCTAGCCTCCTGTTCTCAATTAAAATTTTTATCTTAACCCTTCAGAGTGTTCATCAGCTGTGTGGTGTGATACTTGTTCCCCATGATTCATTTTCTAAAATCTAGATAAGATATTACTCCCTTAACCTGCCCCTCTTCATATATATTAGAGGATGTTGAAACTGCCCTGGACACCTTCCAGCTAACTTTGGGAGCTCATTGTTTTATATAATATACAACTTACTTTGGCTAGATTAGGGCGGGTACTGTTGGGGCCCCTAAGATCATATACAGGCATAAGAGTCACTCTTTCTTGTGTAGTGGCTGGCATGACGTTTACATCAAGGTATGCAATTATATCAAACTACAAGATCTGTTAATTAGCTGACAAACTGTCTGACACCTAACCTAACCTTACTGTATTTAATAAGGATCTAACCGTTGATGTTGATGTTAATCTACACTTTCTTGAATTCGCACTGAATCTGTTGATCACCAATTTTTGTATTTTTATTATGTTTCATATCTGTTGTACTTATTTATCATAAACTGTCACATCATTTTAGGTCTGGGGAGTCTAAAGCACACAGTTAGTAGTTTTTAATCCCCACTAAATAGCACTATGTCCTATCTAACCTTCAGAAGCTGTACTGTGTATCAGAGGAGACATATTCACTCACAACTCGCTTCCAAGCCTTATGCCAATCACTATACAAGATCACTGATGTAGTCAATACATATTGCACACTCATAGATGAGATAGTCAAATTTTATTTATATATGATCATCTCGGATCTCTCTAGGAAGTAAACCTCATAGCGGATGGTGGGCTCTATAACATAATAAGATAGCCCTAAAACAAGCACTCCTTAAACGTTTACAAACTAGCGGTATACTGCCATTAACTGGAACATTAAGAGGCCAAACATAGAAGCCATGGTCCAACTCACCTCCTATTATTATTATATATTGTTTATCGTGAGAGAGATCAAAACATATCTCAATTTATCATAGCATAGATAGGAGATATCCCTACCTGCTTTATACTCAAACGTTCGGAGGCCCAAAAGTATTTTCTGGTTTGACATCCTGGCTGGCCCCGCCCCCCCCCACCCTTCCCTATCCCTCATTTAAAGCGGCTCTTGCCCGCTGAATCGCCCTTCCCCCAAAAAACATAAAGCTAATCCCCCCCTTGTCCCAATTTTTTCTTAAATAGTTAACCTTATATATATTTTCTACTTCATTGTGGGGACCACCTTTATTCTGCATATAATACAAAATCGAGGTTCCATTATACCCTAATTTGTGCAGTAACTTTAGGATTTCCCACAGTGAGCACGGACGCAGACACCAAGTGGATTGTGTGTCTCCTCCCTTTTTTACTCCGGATTGGTCCTATGTTGAGCAGGGCGGGCACGACCAGGTTATTCCAATCACTGGCGAGCAACTGCACGCGTCTGAGGAGGGTGTGTTTGTAATACGGAAACCTGGAGACCCTGGATACCGTCTGATCGGAGGAGGTCTCAGGCTAAAAGAAGTTGATCCGGACATCAGCCTGACGACGAGGCACCACAGTCACACCCGTGGACCGGACGCGGTAAGACAGACTCCAACTATAATATTACCTGTTGTCATTTCATGTGCACTGCCCTGAGGACCGGAACTGTTAGATTGTTAATTCAGGACCGAACATTACCAATATTACCGTATGCCTTCTGTGTAGTTTTTCCTCTTTAACTGTTTTCCATTATACCCTATACAAAATCCCTACGGACATACTATTTCAATTTATTCCAGACTATTGCTGCCACTTACTAGTTCCATATTTTTGTTTGCTATATTCTTTTTCAGACAGGTGGAATGGTAGACTATGCGACTTACCCCATAGGCATAGTGTTTACATTGTTTCAAAGATTTTTAGAATGTATGCCCAGAGTTTATATTGCTCTGCTTTTTTATTACGCCTATATGCTAAGGATGTATGTTCTATCACAATGTAATCTTTGTTTATTGGTGATTCTTTCATGTAACATCTTATACAACCTCAATAAAAAATGTATTAAAAAAAAAAAAAATGTATATGTTCATCATAATGTGTGTCTGAATTCACAATAGAGGCGACACTTTTTAATTTGGAATTTAGCTTGACATTAGCATTTAATCAAGAATTCTTAATTACATTGTAGCTTATTATAACACAGGATCACTTTGCACAACACGTAAATTTATAAAAGGTATTTGTTGCAGGTCAAATGCATATTTGAGATTGATCCAAATAAAGGTTAACTGTCACTTTAAATGTGGTTCTAATTTTTGGAGAGTTTAGAATTAACCTTGTTGTGCGCACATTATTGATAGGTCAAATGCAAAGGTGTACGCTTTTTGTATTTATAAATATAGTATTGAGAAGTGACCATCTTGTCATCTACACTTACAATGCGCTTTCTTATTCCTGATCGGGTGAAAATTACACATGGCGTACGTCATCTTGAAAAGTCATCTTTTTGCGTGCGCGCACGCACACATAGATATATCGTACGCTCTTTTTATTTGTTACTATAGCAAGTGTGCATCTTGTCATCTACACTTTCAATGAGCTTTCAAAGTTGTTATCGAGTGTAGACTAGACATAGCATTCGTTGCACATCATCTTCTTGCACATACATGTGCGAAAAACATGATGATCTCTAAAACATGGTGAATATAATCGATGTGTGCATTGCACACAAACTGCACATTAATAGAATGAAAGTGTTTGCAGTTACGGTATACTATTTCCTGGGCCCTTGGAGCACACAGAGCAATTTGGGTGCAGTCTATTGCACCCAACACATTAGGTATGCTAGCAATATTATAGAAGTCCTTCTTGAGGTCTCGCCAAGCATCCTTAGTGTTTAGCTTTGGTCTCTTGTAAATTAGTCACAAGATAATGACGATTACCATGAACTTCTAATACCAACGTTGTTTTACACTCAACGGTGCCCATAGAAAGAATAAGGAGCGCAATTTATCTTGACCTTGCGCAAATCAAGTTGCGGTAACATAAACAGCGCTCCACTTGTAATACGGATTTGAGCACAAACAATACTGTAACTTCATGATCGCATTTGCGCAACTTGTGCAAACAATAACGCTCCATTTGTAATCCGGCCATTACTGTATCCTAGTAATCAGGTTTTCATTATTTCTACCTTCCAGCACTTATAACAAGCCAGACTGTATTTCCCTGCCTGATCTGGTCACTCACTGGGCTCCATTTACTAAGCAGTGATTGCTGCTTCTGAGGCCTGTTGTTACATCAGGTTCGCCTGAAATGATAGTTAAATAGCAGCAGTCTTATAACTGCTGCTACTTAAAGGGACAGTCTACACCAGAATTTTTATTGTTTAAAAAGATAGATAATCCCTTTATTACCCTTTCCCTAGCTTTGCACAACCAACACAGTTATATAAATACACTTTTTACCTCTGTGATTACCTTGTATCTAAGCCTCTGCAAACTGCCCCGTTATTTCAGTTCTTTTGACTGTCAACCATTTTAGCAAATCAGAGCTGGCTCACCGGAACTCCACGTGCGTGAGCACAGTGTTATCTATATTAAACATGTGAACTAACACCCTCTAGTGGTGAAAAACTGTCAAAATGCTCTGAGAGAAAAGGCGGCCTTCAAGAGCTTAGAAATTAGCATATGAGCCTCCTAGGTTTAGCTTTCAACTAAGCATACCAAGAGAAAAAAGCAAAATTGGTGATAAAAGTAAATTGTCTGTAAGTTGTTTAGAATTACATGCCCTATCTGAATCATGAAAGTTTATTTTGGACTAGACTGTCCCTTTAATCTGTCCACCAACTAAAATGTGGCAGATTGAAGTCATCCCGATAGGATCAGGATGATTGACAGCCTCTGCTAGTGGACAATTGTGCAATGTTAAATGTGGACAATATATGGTCTCTGATTGACCAATAGTAAATAAACCACATTGTGACTGATTCACCTATTATAGACATTCGTGGGCTGGAGATGAGAAACACTGATATCAAGTCTGTCACAGTGAAAGTGCCAGGTAATTGTATAGCACTGTGAATACGTATTATGCAGCCGTATACCAGATAAAGGGCTTCAGTAAAATATTACACGGAAAATACTGTATGCCATGGTGAAATGTGCCAATTAAAGTGCTCTATACCTAAGTATGGCACAATGAAATGAGCCTGATAAGCTGCATATGTGATGAGATATAGATGTGTGAAAACATGAATATTACTTCTCTCATCATATGTTTTTTTCTTCTTCTAATGTAAGTGGCACAATATGTGAGACCTAGGTGTATGTTGTGTGGGTTTTCTCTATAAGTTGCATATTTTAGACTTTAAAATATACTTATGTTTTGCTGCACTATTTAGTATTCTTTAAGTTTAAAACTAAACAAATAATGAATATTAGGTAACATTTACATTAGTTTTCGTTACAACAATTGTGTATGTTGCTTTGCTGCAGGTGAAAAAGTGTCACCTATAGTTTTATACTTATTTATAGCGATCTGAGAGAGCAGCGCTAATCCCTACCCTTCTTCACAGGGCCTAGGGCCTTACTAATAGGAGGTGTAGTGAGGCAGATCCCGTAGCTTGTGGTAAAGGACCTCCTTAAAGGGATATAAAAAAACAAATTCTATCTTTCATGATTTAGATTGAGCGTGCAATTTTAAGCAACTTTCTAATTTACTCATATTATAAATTTTATTCATTAACTTGCTATCTTTATTTGAAAAAGCAGAAATGTAGATATTAAGAGCCGGCCCATTTTTGATTCAGCACTTGGGTAGTGCTTGCTGATTGGTGGGCTGGCTCCAAAGCTTACATTTCTGCTTTATCAAATAAAGATACCAAGAGAAAGAAGAAAAATTGATGATAGGAGTAAATTAGAAAGTTGCTTAAAATTGTATGCTCTAGCTGAATCATGAGAGAGAAAAAACGGGTTTCCTATCCCTTTAAGCACAGTTTCTGGGTTCTGCCTAGGAGGTTTAGCATGGCCCTGGTTTCTGTGAAGAAGGATTGGGATTAGCGCAGCTCACCACCAGTGTGCAATAGGTGAGTATTTTATCTTTTAAAGCTAATTTAAAGAAAATAAATATATAGTAACGAATTTTGTATATATTTTTTTGTTTATAATTAGTTCATGCATATTCATATTTTTGTTACAAATATGCATTCATAATGAATGTAGCCACCAATCAGCAAGATCTACCCAGGGTGCTGAACCAAAAAGGGGCCAGCTCCAAAGCTTAACATTCCTGCTTTTTCAAATAAAGATGCCAAGAGAACGAAGAAAAAATGATAATAGGAGTAAATTAGAAAATTGCTTAAAATTGTATGCTCTACCTGAATCATGAAATAAAAAATATTGGGTTTTATATCCCTTTAAGATAGAGCATACAATTTTAAACAACCTTTCCAATATACTTCTTCTTCTTATATAATAGCTGAATGCATCAGGTGAGACAATAAGAAGAGACATATGTGCAGCCACCAATAAGCAGTTATCTCCCAGTAGAGCATAGCTGAATGCATCAGGTGAGACAATAAGAAGAGACATATGTATAGCCACCAATAAGCAGTTATCTCCCAGTAGAGCATAGCTGAATGCATCAGGTGAGACAATAAGAAGAGACATATGCGCAGCCACCAATAAGCAGTTATCTCCCAGTAGAGCATAGTTGAATGCATCAGGTGAGACAATAAGAAGAGACATATGTGCAGCCACCAATAAGCAGTTATCTCCCAGTAGAGCATAGCTGAATGCATCAGGTGAGACAATAAGAAGAGACATATGTGCAGCCACCAATAAGCAGTTATCTCCCAGTAGAGCATAGCTGAATGCATCAGGTGAGACAATAAGAAGAGACATATGTATAGCCACCAATAAGCAGTTATCTCCCAGTAGAGCATAGCTGAATGCATCAGGTGAGACAATAAGAAGAGACATATGTGCAGCCACCAATAAGCAGTTATCTCCCAGTAGAGCATAGCTGAATGCATCAGGTGAGACAATAAGAAGAGACATATGTGCAGCCATCAATAAGCAGTTATCTCCCAGTAGAGCATAGCTGAATGCATCAGGTGAGACAATAAGAAGAGACATATGTACAGCCACCAATAAGCAGTTATCTCCCAGTAGAGCATAGCTGAATGCATCAGGTGAGACAATAAGAAGATACATATGTACAGCCACCAATAAGCAGTTATCTCCCAGTAGAGCATCGCTGCTCCTTAGCCTTCCTAGCTATGCTTTTCAATTATGGACACCAGTAGAACTAGATAATTAGATACATTACATAATTAGATAATTAAATAAAAGTAATTGAAAAGTTGTTTAAAATGACATGCGATATTCGATTTCGTTAAGTAGCAGCAGTCGACCCTGCACCACTGGGGCACTGAAGCTGCATCCACAGTTTTATTAATGCAGCCAATAGTATTAGTCAAGTAATAGTCTACAAAAAAGTACAAAGCAACAGCGCATCAGCTCATCAAGTGTGTCACTTTAAAGGGATATAAAACCCACATTTTTCTTTTATGATTCAGATAGAGCATACACATTTAAGCAACTTGCTGATTTACTCTTATTTTCAATTTTTATTTGTTCTCTTGGTATGCTTTGTTGAATGAGCAGCAATGCACTACTGGTTGCTGACTAAACACATGGGTGAGCCAATGACAATCGGTATATGTATGCAGCCACCAGTCAGCAGCTAGAACCTAGGTTATTTGCTGCTCCTGGGCTTTCCTAGATAAACCGTTCAGCAAAGGATAACAAGAGAAGGAAGCAAATTAAATAATTGAAGTACATTGGAAAGTTGTTTAAAATTGTATTCTCTGGGTTCCGGTGGAGGAGGAGCAAGCAGGTGTACCTGAGCTCCCTGTTCCAGCCCTACAGCTCTTGGCGGTCCTATTCGCACCATACCCTAATTCTAGTGGTAGCTACTGGGATAGCTTGAGGCATCGCTACCTGGAATCACAACAGCGCAAAAATTCCACCTCGCTGTTACAACAAAAACAAGCCAAGTGAAACGCAAAGAAAGGAAGTGTAATCTTTAAACTAAAGAGCTGCCTTTGAAATTAACACTTGTTGCAAAGTCCAAGATTATTTCAACACACCCGTTCATATACTGGCCAGGAAAACTGAGAGACCCCCTGGATATCCTCAAGATTCTCCCACTCTCCCCCCGACAGTGACAATCTCTCACTTACAGGACCTACTGAAGTCGGCTCATATGAGAACTCTACCAACGCAGTACACCTATGCCAATATCTCCGGGACTGTACCTGTTCTATATACGCCGCTCACTCTCTCCTCCTGCCGTTCCTGAGCGTGCAGTGGCGAAAACAGGACTCACTGTGGCAAAAGATCAGAGGTATCTACCCTAAAGTTACTTTCACCGCCTGTTGCCATTGATTCCCGACAAGTGCCCCCAGACCTGCTCCCTCTGCGTGGCCCGAGACCGATCACTCCTCCTGAAAGAAGTACTCCGTGAATCTTGGCCGCGGCATCAGCTGAACCACCCCTCTCCCACTGGTGCTGCGTGAGAGGGGTTGGAGTCGGAGCTTTCTTACCGGAGCAGCGTTAACTGAGGAAGATCCCTGCGCGGGATAAGACTCCACTAGTCATTCATCTCCCTCCTCTCCCACCGATGCTGCATGAGGGAGGGAGAGACTGTTAAGGGGCTGTGTCGGAGGCCTTGCGCAGTGAGGGATAATCAGCAAGAAGCAGGGGCAGCTGTGGAGAGCCGTCTCTGTGCACTTGTGAGGAGGAGAAAAGAGGACAAAAATAATCCTGTTGCCCTCGCTGGTTTAATATCGGACAGGCAGTGGACAAGGAGAGGTGAGTTTGAACGGCGTTCAATCGTATAGGTGGCAAGGGGGAATAGTGGGAGCAATACTCTGGAAAAAGGAGGGAGAAGGAAAGAGGATAATACTGCCAAGGGGAACTCAAGGGAGGAACAGAAGTGTTTGGCAACACACGGCAATTGTAATAAAGACACAAAGTAAAAAGGAAAAATAGAAACTGCAAACAATTAGGCTAACTTTAAAGAGCACAAAGAACTGGATAATACATTAACTTTTTTTTTTTTTTTTGTTCTTTTGTTTTATTGGTTTAAAGGAACTCTTCTCTTGCAACATTGTATCCCATAAGAGCTTTATATTGCTCTCATAAGTATTAGTGTTAAGTTGATTTATTCTCTTGCTTCCAAGAAAACCTCTTTTTTCTCTTCTTCACCTCACTAAGCACTCCGTTTTTTAAAAAAAAGAAAGGGGGAGAAGAAGAGAAAACAAAGGGGAGAGAGAAATCAGAGCTTACTAAAATACTGACAGATGGTGTCTCTCCTTTTTTTCCCCTTGTTTTTTCATATCTTAATGTTTATATTAGTTTAGAATAACTATTCTCTTTATAGCTTAGAGTTTTTGAAAAACATAACGTGTATAGCCAAGAATTGTGCATATTTCTGCTGTTAAAATATCTCACCTAATTAACTTTATTTTTGTACTTTTTTACTTTATGCCTACTGATGAGCGTTGAAAGTTAAAATATAGATTATTCGCTTATCTATGTTGTTTTAACAAAAAATTTCTTCTTTGTAGGATATCTGTTAGGATTCTTTGCAAGATTTAAGTCATATTGCTTAATAGACTGAGAATAAGGAAGGGACAGGAGAGGAAAAAAGGAGAAAAAAGCATTAGGGGAAAACATTGTTTATAAGTATTTCAGAAGCCCTGGCCCCTAAATTTGAGACACTGAAAAAAGAGATTAAACAAGACATAGTATCCCTGTCTAGCGAGGTGAAACAATTTGCTCACAGACTCTCTGAGGCTGAGCAAAGGATATCTGATTTGGAGGACCTTAATATAACATATAAAACGGCTCTTGACTCCACGGAAGCATCTCTTTTAAAAATGCAGAGTAAAATAGAGGACATAGAGGATAGATCCAGAAGAAACAATTTGAGGATTATAGGGGTCCCGGAGGATAAACAGTATGAAGACCTAGATAAGCTGCTCACAGTAATGTTACCTCGTCTACTTCAAATTTCAGAACCTCATCCTCAGATTGTAATTGAAAGGGCCCATAGGATAGGCTCACTTACTCCCACTAAAACAAATAGCAGGCCGAGACCAATAATTGCAAAGGTTTTAAATTTCCAACACAAAGTCTTACTGTTACAAGCTTTCTGCAAGCATCAGCCAATTTCCCTTGGCGGAGCTAAAATACTTATGTTTCAGGATTTCTCAGGGGAGACGGCCACAAAAAGGAGGGAGTTTGCCCGCTTTGCTCCAATTTTATTGAGCAAGGTGTTCAGGCAACTTTACTCTACCCAGCAAAACTGAAACTAGTAATAGACGGCCAAACACACCTTTTTTGATTTCCCTCTGTTTAAAAGTCTAAACAGGTGGCAAAATGAAAGTAGACAAGATAGATGCTCAGAACGAGCTAGATTATATATGCTTCTTAGATAGAAATCTGGAGGGAAATGTTGTTTTTTTTGGGGGGGGGATATTTCTTCTTTTCTCTCTTTTTTTCTAGGGCTTCGGGCCCCCCCCTTTTTTTTTTTTCTTTTTTCTCTTCCCTCTCCTTCCCTTTTTCTTATTTTAGTAATATTAAATGACTACAAATAATAAATTTAAACTAACCTCCTGGAACATAGGAGGCCTTACTTCAAACTTTTTGCTGAGGCGTAACTCCTCAGCCAAAATAAGAGAGGTATTTCTTGTAATAGATTACTTCAAGGCAAGAGAAAGACAGCAGGAGGCGGCGAGAGAGGACACCCAGACATGGCAATTATTTCTATTGACGCGGAAAAGGCGTTCGACTCGGTACATCATGACCATATCCTATATACAATAGAGCATTTTGGAATTACTGGTCACTTCCTGAGTTTTTTTAATAACTTGTATAAAAATGCCTCCATGAGAATAATAGTAAATGGACTCCCTACACAGACTATTAATTTAGAGAGGGGCACGAGGCAGGGGTGTCCTCTTTCCCCGCTCCTGTTTGACTTAGCTATTGAACCCCTCGCTATACAAATCCGGCAACAGTTAGAAGGGATTAAAATCAACAAAAAAACATTACAAATAGCATTATACGCAGATGACGTTTTAATATACATATCTAACACTTCCAGAAATATACCAAAACTTCTTACAATAATTCATCAGTTTGGCTCATTCTCAGGTTATAGTGTCAACACCGCAAAATCAGAGTTACTCTGGGTCAAACAGACTAAGGATTCACTATCTGCATGAAGTAAACCGCAACCTTGACAAATGGAGCTTGAGCCGGAAACCCTGTGTGAGTTAAAGGGAATAGTTCACCTGATATCCTGGAGTGCTGTAGCCGGTAGCGGCGGGTCAAACTGCAAAGACATGCACACGAAAAAAGAATAGGCAGGCACTGCTTCAATCCGTAGAAGGTAAAAACATGTGAAATGCTTTATTGTAGTTAGTAAAAACAACAAATGCAGACAGGCAGTAAGGAGACTAAAAGTCTAACATTTTTCACGCCTCCAGGTGCGCTTACTCATAGACTAACGTCTATGTCTGTACTCTAACTCTTTATAGGCCCAGGAGGCAGCAAATATTAACCCCCTCAGGACAAACAGAGAAAAAAACAGAGATAAAACATTATCCAATGTGACACTTTCTGTTAACTGCTAGATAAATTGTACAATATGTGTAGACCTTATCATCCTAAGAATAACTTAATACATTGCTTAATACTTATTTATATACACAGAGTAAGACAATATTATATATAAGAAGTATTATGATAGAAAAAACACAAATATAATTATAAGTATAATATATTAATATTTGTAAAGAACAAATATGGTGTGATATGACAATCCGTGAAATGTGATCAAGCATATTATATAGAATATGCTACAACACTATAAATCTGTTGTTACTTAAACAGACTTAAGCACTAATGCCAAGAGTAAATAGATGCAAACATTGTATCTTTTTTGACATCTCTATGTGCAAAAACATAATAGTATTACAGAAACTTTTACTATGTATCAATAAAAAAATGTATGTCACATTCTTGATTCATACCATGTGGTAGACGTGTGGATAGTTTTAAGATCCAATAGAGTTCTTTTTTCTCCAGGATTTTATCCCTATCCCCACCCCTAGGTGGCACTTTTGCAATGTCTATGATTTGAAAAGACAGACTTGCTTTGTTGGTTAAATGAAAATTATTGAAATGATCTGCTCCTGTGGAATCTTTGCTATCATTTTTTACATCTCTCACATGTTCATTATAGCGTGTTCTTACAGTGCGGGTAGTTCTACCTACGTACTGTAAAGAACAAAGATTGCAAGTGAGAAGGTATATGGCAAATTTTGCACCACAGTTAGCATAAAAGTCAATTGAATAAGTTTTCTTATTAAAGTGACACAAGAAAAAATCCTGCTGAAGGATATTGGGGCATGCTAAACAACTTCTTGTTCCACATTTAAAATTACCTTTTTTATTTAATCAGGTAGTTGGTTGTTGTGTATTATCAGATTTAACCAAACTTGGTGATAATGTTTGTGCCAAGGTTTTGGATTTGGACAGTAATGAAATGAACCTTAAGTTCACAGGAGAATACAGTTTGGAACAAGTGAATTATTTAGATTTGACACTTCTAGTAAGTGATAATTCTATCACTACTAGAACATATAGAAAGCCTACTGCGGGCAATACAATTCTGCACGCAAAGTCACAGCATCCACAGCATCTCATAGACTCAATTCCAAAATCCCAATTTTTGAGGATTAGACGTAATACTAAGTCTGATGTAATCTATGAGGAACAATCCATTGAATTAAGAGAAAGACTAGTAAAAAGAGGTTATACACCTAAAAAATTGGAGAATGTGAGAAATACAGTTAAACACTTAGGTACCAATACCAATGCTAAAACACAGCATTCAGATACTGACTTTAATGAGGCCATTGTGTTCTCTACACCTTTCAGTCAACAATATAACCAAGTGGTTAAAATAATAAAAAAAATCTAAACTTACTTAAGCAAGATGAAACACTACAGCCATTTATAAAAAAGTGCAAATTTGTGCCAAAAAAATCCAAAACCTTGGCACAAACATTATCACCAAGTTTGGTTAAATCTGATAATACACAACAACCAACTACCTGGTTAAATAAAAAAGGTAATTTTAAATGTGGAACAAGAAGTTGTTTAGCATGCCCCAATATCCTTCAGCAGGATTTTTTATTGTGTCACTTTAATAAGAAAACTTATTCAATTGACTTTTATGCTAACTGTGGTGCAAAATTTGCCATATACCTTCTCACTTGCAATCTTTGTTCTTTACAGTACGTAGGTAGAACTACCCGCACTGTAAGAACACGCTATAATGAACATGTGAGAGATGTAAAAAATTATAGCAAAGATTCCACAGGAGCAGATCATTTCAATCATTTTCATTTAACCAATAAAGCAAGACTGTCTTTTCAAATCATAGACATTGCAAAAGTGCCACCTAGGGGTGGGGATAGGGATAAAATCCTGGAGAAAAAAGAACTCTATTGGATCTTAAAACTATCCACACGTCTACCACATGATATGAATCGAGAATGTGACATAATTTTTTTTATTGATACATAGTAAAAGTATCTGTAATACTATTATGTTGTTGCACATAGAGATGTCAAAAAAGATACACTCTTTACTCTTGGCATTAGTGCTTAAGTCTGTTTAAGTAACAACAGATCTATAGTGTTGTAGCATATTCTATATAATATGCTTGATGACATTTCACGGATTGTCATATCACACCATATTTGTTCTTTACAAATATTAATATATTATACTTATAATTATATTTGTGTTTTTTCTATCATAATACTTCTTATATATAATATTGTCTTACTCTGTGTATATAAATAAGTATTAAGCAATGTATTAAGTTATGTCTTAGGATGATAAGGTCTACACATATTGTACAATTTATCTAGCAGTTAAGAGAAAGTGTCACATTGGATAATGTTTTTACTCTGTTTTTTTCTCTGTTTGTCCTGAGGGGGTTAATATTTGCTGCCTCCTGGGCCTATAAAGAGTTAGAGTACAGACATAGACGTTAGTCTATGAGTAAGCGCACCTGGAGGCGTGAAAAATGTTAGACTTTTAGTCTCCTTACTGCCTGTCTGCATTTGTTGTTTTTACTAACTACAATAAAGCATTTCACATGTTTTTACCTTCTACGGATTGAAGCAGTGCCTGCCTATTCTTTTTTCGTGGGTAAGGATTCACTATCACCTATTCCTTTTAATATTGTGCAGGATTCATTCAAATACCTAGGTATCTGGATATCATCTAACCCCGACAACTGGTACACTTTGAATATACCCCCTGTTCTTAATAATGTAAAAGAAACTTTAAAAAATTGGCAGAATCTTCCTCTCTCGTTGTCGGGGCGCATAGCTCTATTTAAAATGACTCTTCTCCCCAGAGTTCTTTAGGTCCTCCAGAATACCCCTTTGCTTCTTAAACCAAAAGACATTTCATCATTCAACACTGTGTTGCGATCATTCATTTGGCAGAATAAAAAATCAAGAATCTCGTTAGCTAGACTAGCGTTACCTAGAAATCTAGGGGGGCTATCACTCTCTGATCTCCGAACATATAATCAAGTATTCTTGGCACGAACTGTAGCAGATTGGATTACCAATAGTAACTACGTAACAAATGGTGAAGTAGAGAGTAATATAGTATACCCATTCACACTGACAGCTCTAATCCATTGCAGTGGTAAAACACTTCCCACTGAACTAAAAAAGATAAGATCTATTTGCAACCCAATATATATGTGGAGGAAGATTTGTTCCTCTCTTCGCACCAGATCTGAGATCTCCAGATATGCCCCAATAATGAATAACTCTCAGTTTTCCCCAGGAATGCAGTCAGCTTTATTTTCTAACTGGGCAACCCTGGGTCTGGCAAAGGTTGAACAACTCCTTGACTTTGAAAGAAGATGCATAAAGACCTTTAGTTCTCTCAAGGAGGAATTCCATATTCCTAACCAAGATTTCTTTGCGTACCTTCAGGTGAGGCATTTTGCTCTCAAACAGGTGGCTGATTACGGCTGGCATTGGTCACTAGGTGACGTGGAGAACTGGTTAACATTAGTTAAGAATGGAGTCACCTCAATCTCATTCATTTACCAAACGCTGATCTCATTCAAAGGCCCTGATACTATGGACAAACTTCATTCTAAATGGGCCTTAATCCTCCGACAGGACTCTTTAGACCCAGCCCTACTTACCTCCTCGATCCATGAAGTCTCCCGTGTCACCCTCTCTGCAACCTGGAGGGAATCACATGTAAGGCTTATACATATGATTTACTTTACCCCAGAAAAGGGATCTAAATGTTTAAATACTGGGTTCAATAAATGCCCAAAATGCTCGTTTGCAGCCGCTAGAATCCTATCAGCCAATCGGAATTGAGGGGATGCCATCTTGGATGACGTCCCTTAAAGGAGCCTTCATTCGTCGTAGTCCGTCGGTGAAGAAGGAGGTTCCGCGTCGGCGGGAGGAAGATTCAAGACCCGGCTTGGAAGATGTCATCGCAAGGATAGAAGACCTCTTCAGCGCCTCTTGGAAGATGACATCGCCCGGATCAAAGACTTCTTCAGCGCCGCCTGGATGATGACTTCATCGGATGGAAGATTTCTTCAGCGCTGCTTGGAGGATTAACTTCTTCCGCTCCGGATGTCCACTTCGGTTCCATCGCTGCTCGGCTGAGTGAAGACAACTGAAGGTAGGATGATCTTCAGGGGATTAGTGTTAGGTTTTTGTAAGGGGGGTTTGGGTTAGATTAGGGGTATGTGGGTGGTGGGTTTTAATGTTGGGGGGGTTGTATTTTTCTTTTACAGGCAAAAGAGCTGAACTTTTTGGGGCATGCCCCCACAAATGGCCCTTTTAAGGGCTGGTAAGGTAAAAGAGCTTTGAACTTTATTTAATTTAGAATAGGGTAGGGCATTTTTTTTATTTTGGGGGGTTTGTTATTTTATTAGGGGGCTTAGATTAGGTGTAAGTAGCTTAAAATTGTTGTAATATTTTTTAAAATGTTTGTAACTTATTTTTTTATTTTTTGTAACTTAGCTTTTTTTATTTTTTGTACTTTAGTTAGTTTATGTAATTGTATTTAATTGTAGTTATTTGTAGGTAGTTTATTTAATTAATTTAATGATAGTGTAGTGTTAGGTTTAATTGAAACTTAGGTTAGGATTTATTTTACAGGTAATTTTGTATTTATTTTAGCTAGGTAGTTATTAAATAGTTAATAACTATTTAATAACTATTCTAACTAGCTAAAATAAATACAAAGTTACCTGTAAAATAAATATAAATCCTAATATAGCTACAATGTAATTATTATTTATATTGTAGCTATCTTAGGGTTTATTTTACAGGTAAGTATTTAGTTTTAAATAGGAATAATTTATTTAAGTATAGTGTAGTGTTAGGTGTAATTATAACTTAGGTTAGGATTTATTTTACAGGTAAATTTCTCTTTATTTTAGCTAGGTAAGCTATTAAATAGTTAATAACTATTTAATAGCTATTGTACCTAGTTAAAATAAATTGAAAGTTGCCTGTAAAATAAATATAAATCCTAAGATAGCTACAATATAATTATTATTTATATTGTAGCTATATTAGAGTTTATTTTATAGGTAAGTATTTAGTTTTAAATAGGATTAACTTAGTTAATAATATAAATATTATTTAGATGTATTTAATTAATATTTAAGTTAGGGGGGCATTAGGGTTAGTGTTAGACTTAGGTTTAGGGGTTAATAATTTTATTACAGTGGCGGCGGCGTAGTGGGGGGCAGGATAGGGGTTAATAAATGTATTATAGGTGGCGACGGTGTAGGGGGGGGCAGATTAGGGGTTAATAAATTTATTATAGGTGGCGACGGTGTAGGGGGGGCAGGATAGGGGTTAATACATTTATTATAGTTGCGGCGTGGTCAGGGAGCCGCGGTTTAGGGGTTAATATGTATAGAGTAGCTTGCGGTGGGCTCCGGGAGCGGCGGTTTAGGGGGTAATAACTTTATTTAGTTGCGGCGGTGTAGGGGGGACAGATTAGTGGTGTTTAGACTCGGGGTACATGTTAGGGTGTTAGGTGTAGACAGCTCCCATAGGAATGAATGGGATGTCTGTCAGCAGCGAACTTGTACTTTCGCTATGGTCAGACTCCCATTGATTCCTATGGGATCCGCCGCCTCCAGGGGTGGCGGATTGAAAACCAGGTACGCTGGGCCGTAAAAGTGCCGAGCGTACCTGCTAGTTTTTTGATAACTAGCAAAAGTAGTGAGAATGTGCCGCACTTGTGTGC
This sequence comes from Bombina bombina, assembly GCF_027579735.1. Classification (NCBI taxonomy): domain Eukaryota; kingdom Metazoa; phylum Chordata; class Amphibia; order Anura; family Bombinatoridae; genus Bombina; species Bombina bombina. Next base: position 1,323,894,066 of record NC_069500.1, read on the forward strand.
GGAACATCTGGAGTGACGTAAGAATCGATCTGTGTCGGACTGAGTCCGGCGGATCGAAGCTTACGTCACAAAATTCTACTTTTGCCGGTCTCGAGCCTTTGATAACTAAGGCGAATCAGCCTCGCCACAAATACGCTGTGGAATTCCAGCGTATTTGAGGTTGACGGCTTGATAACTAGGCCCCTTAGTCTGCATGCACAAACCCACCTTACATATTTTCACAACTGAGCAGTAATTTTATCCCCTTGGCTGCCAGTAACATACAAATCAATGCATTTTCCTATTTGGCTACCAGTAGCACACATACGCAGTGGTTATTTGACCCTGTTGACTGCAAGGATTACACACAAAGCAGTCATTGAACCTCAAGACTGTCAGTGACACATAAAAAGGTGTTTGGTTTGATTTTTCCCTGTTGGCTGCCAGCAACATATATAACAGAGCATGGACAGTGTAACTTCTTTTAGAACCATATTTGTATTGCATAGAGGCATAGGGGACCTTTTAAATCTAACTGACACTTAGGGGACTTAAACAAAAAGAGACCTTTAAGTGTCTAGTATTTTTGTGTAGATTTTACTGGACAGCATGAAAAAATACTGAACTGTACGGCTTAATACTGGACACCTGGCAGCCTTAGTTGTGTATCAACTAGTATCTAGTGATGTCGCGACTCGTGAACAGTTCGCCGGAGAACAGTTCCCGGCGATCTTAGCTTGTTCGCGTTTGCCAAGGCGGGCGAACATATGCGATGTTCGATCCGCCCCCTATTTGTCATCGAGGAAACTTTGACCCTGTATCTCACAGTCTGCAGACACATTTGAGCCAATCAGCAGCAGACACTCCCTCCCAGACCCTCCCAGATCCTGGGCAGCAGCCATTTTAGATTCATTACGATCCTGCATTCTTAGTGAGAGGAGGGTTAGTGCTGCTGCTGGTGATTTTATAGGGAAATTGATAGCTAGGCTAGTGTATTCAGTGTCCACTACAGTCCTGAAGGACTCATCTAATCTCTGCTGTAAGGACAGCACCCCAAAAAGCCCTTTTTACGGCTAGAACTTCAGCCCAAAAAGCCCTTTTTAGGGCTAGAACTTCAGTGTTTTTTTTATTTTTTTTAATCTAATTGCATTTGCCTGTCTGTCAGCCTGTGTGTGAGGCTCACAGCATATACTGTGATTAATTGCTCAGTGCCACCACTGATATCTGGTGTAACATTAGTGTAAATTTAAAAAAAAAAAAAACTTTTACATCAGTTTGCTAGTGTAATCTAATTTCATTTTCCATCAGGCCTGTGTGTCAGGCCCACAGCATATACTATGATTAATTGCTCTGTGCCACCACTCCTATCTGGTGTAACATTAGTGTAAATTAAAAAAAAAAAAAACTTTTACATCAGTTTACTACTAGTGTAATCTAATTTCATTTTCCATCAGGCCTGTGTGTCAGGCACACAGCATATACTGTGATTAATTGCTCTGTGCCACCACTGATATCTGGTGTAACATTAGTGTAAAATTAAAAAAAAAAAACCTTTTACATCAGTTTACTACTAGTGTAATCTAATTTCATTTTCCATCAGGCCTGTGTGTCAGGCACACAGCATATATTATGATTAATTGCTCTGTGCCACCACTCATATCTGGTGTAACATTAGTGTAAATTAAAAAAAAAAAAACCTTTTACATCAGTTTACTACTAGTGTAATCTAATTTCATTTTCCATCAGGCCTGTGTGTCAGGCACACATCATATACTGTGATTAATTGCTCTGTGCCACCACTGATATCTGGTGTAACATTAGTGTAAATTTAAAAAAAAAAACTTTTACATCAGTTTGCTAGTGTAATCTAATGAATGAAGGTTCCTTTAAATGACGTCATCCAAGATGGCGTCTCTCGAATTCCATTTGGCTGATAGAATGTTCGACCGTCTGCTACAACAAGAAAAAGCTGTTAACGAGTATTTGTATGACTGGGGTGCTAGGACAGCCTCTGGGGAGCTGGGGATTTTTTTGCCACTTTACTGGACGCTCATGCGCAATGCCTGTAGGCTTATGCGTCCTTTTGAGGAGGTGACAAACCTAGTCAGTCGCACCGAAGGCACCATCAGCGACATCATACCATTTGTTTTCTTCCTGGAGCGTGTCCTGCGAAGAGTGCTGGATTAGGCCGTAGATGAGCTTGAAGAGGAAGAGGAAGAGTTATGGTCTCCATCACCACCAGAAACAGCCTTATCAGCATCGCTTGCTGGACCAGCGGCAATGCAGGAAGAGGACTGTGAGGAAGAGGAGTCAGCGGAGGAATGTGGCTTTGAGGAGGAGGAGGAAGACCAAGCACAACAGGCATCCCAGGGTGCTCGTTGTTGTCACCTATCTGGTACCCGCAGTGTTGAACGTGGCTGGGGGAAGAAGATACCTTCAGTGAGATCAGTGAGGACGAGGAACGGGACATGATTAGCTCAGCATCCAACCTTGTGCAAATGGGGTCTTTCATGCTGTCGTGCCTGTTGAGGGACCCTCGTATAAAAAAGCTGAAGGAGAACAACCTGTACTGGGTGTCCATGCTACTAGACCCCCGGTATAAGCATAAAGTTACTGAAATGTTACCGAATTTACGCAAGTCGGAAAGGATGGAGCAGTTCAAAAATAAATAAGTATGCTTTACACAGCGTATAAGGGTGATGTCACAGCACAATTGGAATCTAACAGGGGAAGAGATGAAAGTAATCCTCCTCCCACGACCACGCCGGCAAGGACAGGACACTTTCCAGATGTGTTGTTGATGGAGGACATGCGGACCTTTTTAACTCCTATGCATCGTCACAGCCCTTCAGGATCCAGCCTCAGAGAAAGACTCAACTGACAGGTAGCAGACTACCTAGCATTAACTGCGGATCTCAACACTCTGAGAAGCGATGAACCCCTTGACTACTGGGTGTGCAGGCTTGACCTGTGGCCTGAGCTATCCCAATTTGCAAGCTTCTGGCCTGCCCCACTTCAAGTGTCTTGTCAGAAAGGACCTTCAGTGCAGCAGGAGGTATTGTCACTGAGAAGAGAGGTCGCCTAGGTCAAAATAGTCTTGATTATCTCACCTTTATTAAAATGAATGAGGGATGGATCCCAAAGGGACTGACATTGTGCGATACATTAGAGTAAAAAAGGCCTGATGAGATGAGTTGCCTTGGGCTACAAATGGTACACATGCTGCTGTATTTTATCTTCGAATGGCGGGTGACTTGCGTGACTTACCCGTCAACAACTAGGGTTCAAGCCGCAATGTTTTAGGGCACTTTCAAACTGTCAAACAAACATCAATTTTTCTGGCCGCTGCTACAGCAGTGGCTGCAACAATACCTAATTTTTCAGGCAGTTTTACATGCCTAATTTTTCTGGCCTCTGGTGCTGCACTGTGGCTACAAAACCCAAACCAAAAAAAGGCACATTAAACTGTTAAGAATAGTACTACTTAACACACCACTCATATCTGGTGGCACAGTACATTGCACGCGCAGTGCCCCAAATTTGAAGTAGGAGGACCGACCAAGCATCTTTTTCCATCTCCCGGTTCCTAAAAATTATCTCTGGGTTCCTAAAATCGATGCCATACCTGTACTCTATTGTGCAAAAGGATGGTATATGTGGTGTTTCATGCTGTTGTGCCTGTTGAGGGTCGGGGACCCTCGTATAAAAAGGCTGAAGGAGAATGACATGTACTGGATGTCCAAGCATATTTTTCCATACCTGTACTCTATTGTGCAAAAGGATGGTATATGTGGTGTTTCATGCTGTTGTGCCTGTTGAGGGTCGGGGACCCTCGTATAAAAAGGCTGAAGGAGAACGACCTGTACTGGGTGTCCAAGCATCTTTTTCCATCTCCCGGTTCCTAAAAATTATCTCCGGGTTCCTAAAATCGATGCCATACTTGTATTCGATTGTGCAAAAGGATGGCATATGTGGTATTTCATGCTGTTGTGCCTGTTGAGGGTTGGGGACCCAAGTATAAAAATGCTGAAGGAGAACGACCTGTACTGGGTGTCCAAGCATCTTTTTCCATCTCCTGGTTCCTAAAAATTATCTCTGGGTTCCTAAAATCGATGCCATAACTGTACTCTATTGTGCAAAAGGATGGCATATGTGGTATTTCATGCTGTTGTGCCTGTTGAGGGTCGGGGACCCTTGTATAAAAAGGCTGAAGGAAAACGACCTGTACTGGGTGTCCAAGCATCTTTTTCCATCTCCCGGTTCCTAAAAATTATCTCCGGGTTCCTAAAATCGATGCCATACCTGTACTCTATTGTGCAAAAGGATGGCATATGTGGTATTTCATGTTGTTGTGCCTGTTGAGGGTCAGGGACCCAAGTATAAAAAGGCTGAAGGAGAACAACCTGTACTGGGTGTCCAAGCATCTTTTTCCATCTCCTGGTTCCTAAAAATTATCTCTGGGTTCCTAAAATCGATGCCATACCTGTACTCTATTGTGCAAAAGGATGGCATATGTGGTATTTTATGCTGTTGTGCCTCTTGAGGGATGGGGGATACAAGTATAAAAAGGCTGAAGGAGAACGACCTGTACTGGGTGTCCAAGCATCTTTTTCCATCTCCCGGTTCCTAAAAATGATCTCCGGGTTCCTAAAATCGATGCCATACCTGTACGCTATTGTGCAAAAGGATGGCATATGTGGTATTTCATGCTGTTGTGCCTGTTGAGGGTCGGGGACCCACGTATAAAAAGGCTGAAGGAGAACGACCTGTACTGGGTGTCAAAGCATCTTTTTCCATCTCCCGGTTCCTAAAAATTATCTCTGGGTTCCTAAAATCGATGCCATACCTGCACTCTATTGTGCAAAAGGATGGCATATGTGGTATTTCATGCTGTTGTGCCTGTTGAGGGTCAGGGATACAAGTATAAAAAGGCTGAAGGAGAACGACCTGTACTGGGTGTCCAAGCATCTTTTTCCATCTCCCGGTTCCTAAAAATTATCTCCGGGTTCCTAAAATCGATGCCATACCTGTACTCTATTGTGCAAAAGGATGGCATATTTGGTATTTCATGCTGTTGTGCCTGTTGAGGGTCGGGGACCCAAGTATAAAAAGGCTGAAGGAGAACGACCTGTACTGGGTGTCCAAGCATCTTTTTCCATCTCCCGGTTCCTAAAAATTATCTCCGGGTTCCTAAAATCGATGCCATACCTGTACTCTATTGTGCAAAAGGATGGCATGTGTTGTATTTCATGCTGCTGTGCCTGTTGAGCGTCGGGGACCCAAGTATAAAAAGGATGAAGGAGAACGACCTATACTGGGTGTCTAAGCATCTTTTTCCATCTCCCGGTTCCTAAAACTTATCTCCGGGTTCCTAAAATCGATGCCATACCTGTACTCTATTGTGCAAAAGGATGGCATATGTGGTATTTCATGCTGTTGTGCCTGTTGAGGGTCGGGGACCCAAGTATAAAAAGGCTGAAGGAGAACGACCTGTACTGGGTGTCCAAACATCTTTTTCCATCTCCCGGATGTAGCGGTACTCCACTAGGGGGTCTCCCTTCCCCTGTCCAAACCCAGGGGTGGCCACCGGATAGTGGGACCAGAGATATAGTTGCTGAGACCAGGGTCAAGCCAGAGGGTGTATCTCCCCCAGCTGGGCTGGTCTCAGTGGACTCCCAGTCAGGTAGCGTCCTCTCTACCCGGCAGCTCTTTCTTGGCAGGTATCGTCCCCTCTGCCTGTCTGCTTCTAGGCAGGAATAAATCCCACTGCCCGGCTGCTTCTTGGCAGGAATAGCTCCCTATGCCTCCAAATAGTGGGACCAGGGCTATCGTGGCTGAGACCAGGGTCAAGCCAGCGGCTGTATCTCCCCCAGCTGGGCTGGTCTCTGGGCTCCCAGGCATGTAGCGTCCCCTCTGCCTGTCTGCTTCTAGGCAGGAATAGATCCTTCTGCCTCACTGCACACTTCCAGCAGGTAGCATGCCCTCTGGTTTCTTATAGGCAGGAATCGATCCCTCTGCCTTGCTGCTCCTTTCAGGCAGGCCAGCTCTTTGCATACAGGCCCACAGACTCTGTAACAGAATGCAGGGTCAGAAACTCTGCAACTGGTATACCTGAAAGAATCAGACAGCACAAAAAGGCAATCCCAGACCCCAACCTGTACTCGATTGTGCAAAAGGAAGTAACCTTATCATGGGTCACAGACCGCATGTTTTATTGTTATACTCTGTCAGGGAAATTATATAACTATCAATCGTATCAATCAAATATATATTGCATCTATTGATCTCTGTAATTTGTATCTATCAAATGTATATTGCATCTTTAGATCTATGTAATTTGTATCTATCAAATGTATATTGCATCTATTGATGTAATTCGTAACTATCAAATGTATATTGCATCTTTTGATCCATGTAATTCGTAACTATCAAATGTATATTGCATCTTTTGATCCATGTAATTCGTATCTATCAAATGTATATTGCATCTTTTGATCTATGTAATTAGTATCTATCAAATGTATATTGCATCTATTGATCTATGTAATCTATGGATCTATCTATCAAATCTATCGATCTCGTGGCCGGACTGTTTTGTGACAGCAAATTGTGTAGGAGGACAGACCAAGCATCTTCTTCCATCTCCCTGTTCCGAAAATCAAGGCCATATAGACCTCCCCCGATAGGGGGAGTAACAGGTATTAAACTGCTAAGAATAGTACTACTTAGTGCTTAACACACCATGGGTCCCTGACCGCATGTTTTATTGTTATACTCTGTCAGGGAAATTATATAACTATCAATCGTATCAATCAAATATATATTGCATCAATTGATCTCTGTAATTCTTATCGATCAAATGTATATTGCATCTTTTGATCTATGTAATTCGTACCTATCAAATGTATATTGCATCTATTGATCTATGTAATTCTTATCGATCAAATATATATTGCATCTATTGATCTCTGTAATTCTTATCGATCAAATATATATTGCATCTATTGATCTCTGTAATTCTTATCGATCAAATGTATATTGCATCTTTTGATCTATGTAATTCGTACCTATCAAATGTATATTGCATCTTTTGATCCATGTAATTCGTATCTATCAAATGTATATTGCATCTTTTGAGCTCTGTAATTCGTATCGATCAAATGTATATTGCATCTTTTGATCTATGTTATTCGTACCTATCAAATATATATTGCATCTATTGATCTATGTAATCTATGGATCTATCTATCAAATATATTGATCTCGTGGCCGGACTGTTTTGTGACAGCAACTTGTGTTTCGGCCAAATTTGAAGTAGGAGGACAGACCAAGCATCTTCTTCCATCTCCCTGTTCCAAAAATCAAGGCCATATAGACCTCCCCCGATAGGGGGAGTAACAGGTATTAAACTGCTAAGAATAGTACTACTTAGTGCTTAACACACCACGGGTCCCTGACCGCATGTTTTATTGTTATACTCTGTCAGGGAAATTATATGACTATCAATCGTATCAATCAAATATATATTGCATCTATTGATCTCTGTAATTCGTATCGATCAAATGTATATTGCATCTTTTGATCTATGTTATTCGTACCTATCAAATATATATTGTATCTTTTGATCTGCCTTGCTGCTCCTTTCAGGCAGGCCAGCTCTTTGCATAGAGGCCCACAGACTCTGTAAAAGATCTCTCTTGAAGGGAGAGGTGCAGCCAGAATGCAGGGTCAGAACCTCTGCAACTGGTATACTCGATTGTGCAAAATGAAGTAACCTTACCATGGGTCCCAGAAGGCACGTCTTTGTAATTCTCTGTCTGGGAAATTATATATCTTTCAAATTAGCTATTTATCTATCAAATCTATCTAACTATCAATCGTATCTATCAAATGTATATTGCATCTATTGATCTATGCAATTCGTATCTATCAAATGTATATTGCATCTATTGATCTATGGAATTCGTATCTATCAAATGTATATTGCATCTATTGATCTATGCAATTCGTATCTATCAAATGTATATTGCATGTATTGATCTATGGAATTCATATCTATCAAATGTATATTGCATCTATTGATCTATGTAATTCATATCTATCAAATGTATATTGCATCTTTTGATCTATGTAATTCGTATCTACCAAATGTATATTGCATCTATTGATGTAATTTGTATCTATCAAATGTATATTGCATCTTTTGATCCATGTAATTCGTATCTATCAAATGTATATTGCATCTTTTGATCTATGTAAGTCGTAGCTATCAAATGTAAATTGCATCTTTTGATCTATGTAATTCGTATCTATCAAATGTATATTGCATATTTTGATCTATGTAATTGGTATCTATCAAATGTATATTGCATCTATTGATCTATGTAATCTATGTATCTATCTATCAAATCTATCGATCTCGTGGTTGTGCAAATGGACTGTTTGCGGTTGTTTGCGGTGCATTAAACGGGGAGTTTGGTCTGTCACTGTGAAGTGGGCTTAACCCTTACACTACCTGATCGATACAACATCATACCTGATGTTTTAAAGCACGTTATTCAAAACAATTTAGGAATGTTAGGTGATTTATGCCCTTTATGGCTTAAAACCAAACTCTGCATCAACTATGTAATTTTCCATGGGAGTTTTGCCATGGATCCCCCTCCGGCATGCCACAGTCCAGGTGTTAGTCCCCTTGAAACAACTTTTCCATCACTATTGCGGCCAGAAAGAGTCCCTGTGGGTTTTAAAATTCGCCTGTCCATTGAAGTCAATGGGGGTTCGCCCGGTTCGCCAGTTCGCAAACATTTGCCAAAGTTCGCGTTCGCCGTTCGCGAACGTAAAATTTTAGGTTCGCAACATCACTACTAGTATAATTTGAGTGTAAAGAAGACCTCTTTTATACATTTTCTCTGTGAGCTGCAGACTTTTTCAAGCTTGAAATATTCTGCAGATTTATGTCCCTTTTTAAAAAATAAACAGGGACAGACAGAAGGACTTAGAGGACTCTGCCCCAAATGTAATCAGATTTCACAAACAAAACTGAAAACTGTTCTTTAATAATTATACAGAGACACATGCAAACTGTATTTTTTATTTCTTTTGTATTTCATATTTTCTAGTTGTTAATTGACTTTTTTAGTGAAGCAAATGTTTTCCAAACCTGTGTAAACATAATTTGAAAACACTTGGCTAATTTATGTATACAAACAATATGGGGCTAAAATAAAAAGCCTTTGTGTGAAATATTTTCCTGGGTTCTTTAACAACATGTTTTTGTTTTTTAGGAGTTCAGATTTCCACTTTAGATTTCCTATCCATTTAAAATCTTTTTTTTTTAAATATTCATTAGGCACCCTGCTGTATTAATATGTGCGTATACTGGAGGGGAACATTATTTTTCCCAGCAATTTTGAATTACTAAAAAATTAAAGTTAGTGAAGGAAATCAACGTAAGTGCAAATTAAAATATCATTGATTTTAACTTATAATAAAAATGTCATTATTTTTAGAACCCAATGTCAAAAGAAATCAGGGGCATTATAAACCAACAGGGTGTAAATGAGTTTGATTTTTAAACTTTAAAAACTTTAATAATCAAATATATGACTCCAAAAGTTCAATTAAGATGTATTCAGTAACTTTCTGTTACATAAAAATAATATAGATTATGAAAGAAACCCAAAAGGAATGTTTTAAATATGCTACTCAAATAAACTACTATATTTTTAAGTCTATAACAGTTTTCAACTTCACCTATAGCTTTACAATAAATTCAGTAATTTTAATAAAATCAATTGTATTTCTTGTAAATTTCATTTAAAAAAAAAAAAAAAACTTTTTAAAACTGTACGCAAAAAATATAACTTTGCTTGAGCAATGTATAAACATTTATTATAATTTTAGGCATATAAGTAGCACTTTATAATGTCCAAAATGTATATTGTTAAATATTAGTAGCCACAGTATTCCTCCACATGGACCTGCTAAAGCTTTAGTAGTACACGCATAAGTAATCGGAAAAACAGTGACCAATAAAGTTCACCTAGGAGATGTGCAGATTGAGGCGGAGACAGGTGTGTCTGGTAACAGCTCTCTTAGGGCTAAATTACGTGGGGAGCATTATTTATTACTCATGCTTGCACATTAAATCCACTAGCAGTAAGCTTTTTGCACTTGTTGGGTAGCGCGCGCCTTACAAGTTGAAAGTAAAAAGTTAACCTTTCACGCACAAAAAGATATATATATAGGAATTTTTATTGAAAAATACTTAGAACATATCCCCCTGTTTGAAGTACAAACACAGTTAAACACTTTATTAAATATGAATATTGCATAAATATGATTTTTCATGTTTTCAGCTACTTGACTGCAAAGGGCTCCAATGCATATATATATATATATATAAAAATATAAAAATATATATGTCTATTTATGTCTATATATGTGTACATATGTATTTATGTGTTTATATGTGTATATATGTTTGTAAATACATATATAAATACTGTATACATATAAATACATAAATACACACACACACACATATATATGATAAAGCCCTTTGAAGGTCTTTTTTCTTTACACCTGAGACCTCATATCTTTGAGCCCTTATAACTTTTAAATGCATTTTTTTAAAATAATTTGTATTATATTGTGTTACTATGAGTGTTACTGTACTTTTAAATATATATATATTTTGTCTCATGTAACAGTTAATCAGAGCTACACACGTTAAATTCAATTTTGATCAAGTGAACCTGTTTACTTTCAACCTGTAATATGTGCACTACTTCACAATAGTTAGCCTGCCACGTGTGAGCATGTAGAAGAAGATCATAGCTTGTAATGTTCAACAATATATGTGAGTACAGAGTGTCACGTTAAAGGGACATGAAACCTATTTTTTTCTTTTATGATTCAGATAGAGAATACAATTTTAAAATACGTTCTTTTTTACTTCTATTATCAAATTTGCTTTCTCATGTTATTCTCTGTTGAAGAGATATCTAATTATTGTCGGTAGCATCCACATGCCTAAATCACTGCATGACAGGAAATTGTCTTACATCTAATGTTCTTGTTTGTAAAGAATTGTTGCAAAACTGCTGTCTTTTAGTGCTGCAAACACATGTACACTCTAAGCTGACATCCCTGCTTTACAACAAAGGATAATAAGAAAAGAAAGAAAATAAGATGATAGAAGCATATTAGAAATTTTTTGTTTAAATTGTATGTTCTATTTGAATCATTAAATATTTTTTGGAGTTTTATGTCCCTTTAATTATGGTGAATACAATAGCCACAGAAAACAGTGAATTAAGCAGATGATAGACAAAAAGTTTCTAATTTTCATGCTAGTAATTGTTGCATTTGGAGGATGTTTGGAGCCAATTTTTAGAATGAAATTTATTTAAAACTTTGAAGTTATTGTTTTTTTTATAAATATATATCCAGTCAAGTCCTAAAAAAAGCTTTCATGTTTCAAATAGGGCATGTCATTATTAACAACTTTCTTATTTACTTTTATCACCAATTTTGCTTTGTTCTCTTGGTATTCTTAGTTGAAAGCTAAACCTAGGAGGTTCATATGCTAATTTCTTAGACCTTGAAGGCCGCCTCTAATCTAAATGCATTTTGATAGTTTTTCCCCACTAGAGGGCATTAGTTCACGTGTTTCATATAGATAACATTGAGCTCATACACGTGAATTTACCATGGAGACAGCTCTGATTGGCTAAAATGCAAGTCTGTCAAAAGAACTGAAATAAGGGGGCAGTCTGCTGAGGCTTAGATACAAGGTAATCACAGAGGTAAAATGTGTATAATTATAACTGTGTTGGTTATGCAAAACTGGGGAATTGGTAATTAAGGGATTATCTATCTTTTAGAAAAACAAAAATTCTGGTGTTTACTGTCCCTTTAAGTCACAGTTAATTTGCCTCCAAACTTTTCATTAGTAATGCAATTAAATTGTACCACAGACCATATGCACAATCTTGTCAGTTATTAAATTGTTTATAACATTGTTACCTCACTCGACCTATGCATAGGAAGTTAGGCATCATACCAAGAAAAAATGTTTTCTCAGATGCTTGAGAGGACTTACTTGGTGAATTTCTCCTTTTTGTGGCACATACATTTGGGAAGTCAAGTGATGTTTCATCCTACTCTGTTTTGGTGTTCATATTTACTGGTCATATAGCTTCCTTCTACTGTTGATAATAACATTAATACCCCAATCCCACATGCCCAATGTCTTGGAGTCACACTTGACTCAGATCTCTCTTTCACTCCTAACATCCTGTTACCGAAATTCATCAATTCATCACACAAGACACAACTAATATTTTAATCCACTCTCTCATCATTTCCCACCTTGACTTTTGCAACTCCATCCTCTCCGGCCTCTCTAGCTGCCATCTATCTCTCTTACAATCCATAATAAATGCCTTTGTCAGGCTAATATTCCTTACACATCATTCCTCATCTACTGCACCTCTCTAACCAACAGAATAAAACACAAAATCCTGAATCTAACTTTTAAAGCTTTCAATAACACTGCTCCTACCTAAAGCTCCAACCCAGTCCTCAGATAATCTCTTTCCCTGTCCCCTTTGTTCTGATCATGACCTTTTTTCTCCTCTTCTCTTGTTACCTCCTCTCATTCGCGTCTATAAGGCTTCTCCAGACTGGTCCCTATTTTTTAGGTATAGTGGCGGCAGCAACATTGGGGGTGGCAGATTAGGGGTTAATAAGTGTAGGTAGGTGGCGGCGACATTGGGGGCGGCAGATTAGGGGTTAATAAGTGTAGGTAGGTGGCGGCGACATTGGGGGCGGCAGATTAGGGGTTAATAAGTGTAGGTGGGTGGAATGTATTGTGAAAAGTTTGGGGGAAATTGGTTAAGATCTAAGTTCAATTTTGTCTCGCTCCACAAGACTCTCCTCTAGTTCAGGGATGCATATAATATACACTAACATTTTCCTATCTTAGTTCCTCTCCTCCTTTAGTTATCCCGTTAAACCCATTAGCATACCAGCCTATGAGCCTAGCTGCTTTGCAGATAACCGTCATGAGAGCTCATTTACAAAGGTTAAATTCTTGGCATGGCACTCTATCCCTTTGTCTCCGATAATTGTTACCTTGCATATTAGACCCATGTTCTTAGTGGCACTCTACAAATAACTGATAATAATAATATATAAATGCAGATTTCTTAATGATTGTAGGTTTGAGTACAGCAACAGCAAGTTATTAGTCAGAGAACAGAAAACATATTTTCTACAGTTTGAGTACTTAAAAAAAAAATAAAAAAAAAATAATGAGACACACTTTCATGCCCTTAGAAGAATTAACCAATTATATTTTTTTTAGAATACATGTAATAGCATCTGAATGAATAGATACCTTTATTCTGACATTAAAGAAACAAATCAATTAGCATGAACTTTGGCCAGGTGGCTTCAAAATGATAAAAAATTGAAAATGATTTCTCATTTAAAACATTAGGCACACATATATAAATGATTCTCACTTTATTTTTTTTTTTTTTTGCAAACAGAGCTCATAAGCAAAACATACATTTCATCTTGAAAATATTAAAATGATGTAAAACTAGTATTTGAAAAAGGTGTCCTCCTGGTAGTATTTTAACATGAAAGGTAAAAACAAAACATTGCAGCTTAATAAATGAGTTCTTTAAAGACATAGGTGCAAGTGAGGTGCAAAATTGCAAGCTGTAAATGAGATTTTACATTACTGCAGCTCAATCTATAATTGTTGAATTGTTGCACTGGTATTAATCCCTGGTTAATATATATTGTAGTAGTAGAATGCTACAGTTATGATGATGGATGGCACAGGTGAATTCCTTCTTTCAGATAATATTATAGAAAAAAGTTGAGGAGAAAAGAGACAGTATACCAGCACTCTGTTACAATCAATTAGTAATATAGAGGGTGGCGGGAAGAGTCGCCTAGGTCAGGTTAAGTATAAAACGTAACGTTTATTTGAATTAGTTAAAGGGACACTGTACCCAAAAATTTTCTTTTGTGATTCAGATTGAGCATGAAATTTTAAGCAACTTTTTAATTTACTCCTAATATCAAATTTTCTTCATTCTCTTGGTATCTTTATTTGAAATGCAAGAATGTAAGTTTAGATGCCGGCCCATTTTTGGTGAACAACCTGGGTTATCCTTGCTGATTGGTGGATAAATTCATCCACCAATAAAAAAGTGCTGTCCAGAGTACTGAAACCAAAAAAAAGCTTAGATGCCTTCTTTTTCAAATAATGATAGCAAGAGAATGAAGAAAAATTGATAATAGGAGTAATTTAGAAAGTTGCTTAAAATTGCATGCTCTATCTGAATTACAAAAGAAAAAATTTGGGTACAGTGTCCCTTTAATATATACAATAAGATGTACAAGGTGTATCCCTACAAATGTGTATAATGTTTTAAAACTTAGATTAAAAATGTAAGAAGGAGACTGATATCCATAGAAACCATGTATAACTGAAGTGCTATACTCCACAAAGTTTCAGCGCAAACTAGATAAAGCTCAATGCCACAATATTAACTGCAAAGGGGATTGACCCCATCAACAATATTAACTAAATTAGTGCATAAAAGAGTAAGCACCGGACTGTGTGGGTATTGGAACAATGTCCAGAAAGTTGCCCAATTAATAAGCCACAAAATAAATGGATATAGTCTCCTGTTTAAGGCCTGATGCGCATTTCGCCGTTGTACCGGCTTCCTCAAAGGCTAACCCGATCGCGGTAACTCTCCTGGCCTTTAAATCAACTGTCAGCCAATCAAAGAGGAGTGTGCGCACACACCCCAGAAGCCTATCAGTCTTTGTGGCTTGCTAGTGGGCAAACATGCCGACATCGGACTGATCGTAAGGAGTAAGCAAGCCAGTATCTTCAATAACATACATAGTGAGATTATGATACTAATCCTTGGATAATAGAGATTTGATGACAATTGCGAACCATCCAATATTAAGAGACCTTAGAAACAAACACTAGGATTTAACAGTGTCAAATTGATAATAATCGTATATTGTCGGATAAAGTGAAACACACGAACGTGTGTATTTAGAGATCCAATATTCACATACACTTCTATGACTTGTGATCATCTCCTACTCTGGGTGTGTATTATCTATTATGGGCTATGGATTAATACAACCATCATGCTCGTGATATCGGTATGAATGATACTTTGAGTATACACTTATCAATTAGATGGTGGCCACTATAGGGTGTTTTAATGATTATACAGTGTGACTGGCTGTCAGGATCTTACTGATATTCCAAATATATTTCGGCTTACATGAATCTCTGTTTACATTAAGCATTGACGTTTCAATCACGTGTTGTTCTCTATCCAATGAGAACACTCACATCGGATAGGTTGACTCCTGGGGTGTGCGCGCACACTCCTCTTTGATTGGCTGACAGTTGATTTAAGGGCCAGGAGAGTTACCGCGATTGGGTTAGCCTTTGATGAAGCCGGTACAACGGCGAAATGCACATCAGGCGTTAAACAGGAGACTATATCCATTTATTTTGTGTCTTATTAATTGGGCAACTTTCTGGACATTGTTCCAATACCCACACAGACCGGTGCTTACTTGAGCTCTTTTATGCACTAATTTAGTTAATATTGTTGATGGGGTCAATCCCCTTTGCAGTTAATATTGGGGCGTTGAGCTTTATCTAGTTTGCGCTGAAACTGTGTGGAGTATAGCACTTCAGTTATAAATGGTTTCTATGGATATCAGTCTCCTTCTAACATTTTTAATCTAAGTTTTAAAACATTATACACATTTGTAGGGATACACCTTGTACATCTTATTGTATATATTAACTAATTCAAATAAATGTTACGTTTTATACTTAACCTGACCTAGGCGACTCTTCCCGCCACCCTCTCTATTACTAATTGATTGTAACAGAGTGCTGGTATACTGTCTCTTTTCTCCTCAACTTTTTTCTATAATATTATTTGACAGTCAGCACCCCCTACCTCACATTATTGAATTTATTAAATTATAGTCAGATCTGGTTTTCAGATCAACTTTTCATTTAAACATTAGTGCTTATCATTAGGGGATCTCAGTGATTAATAGTATCCCATCTCTTGTATTTTTCTTTCTTCTTTCAGATAATAAATGTATATGACATTCATGTCAGATAACGCTCGAACTCTAAGCTGGGTGCTAAACTTTCACTTAGGTAGTGGAGTTTTTGGTTAAGTCCTTTGGAATAAATCTTCTATGTGTTTGAATATACAATAACAAGAAATAACAGTTATTAAGAGGTTTTTAGAAGAGCTCAATGCAAAAGTGGCGGTTCTAGAATTTAAAGGGACATGAAGCCCAACATTTTCCTTTCATGATTCTGACAGAGGATATAATTTTAAAATAGTTTTCAATTTACTTCTATTATTCTTTGTTGAAGAGATATCTCAATAGGTGGCGTGCACATGCCTCAAGCACTACATGACAGAAAGTAGTGCTGCCATCTAGTGCTCCTGCTAATGTATACAATTGTTGCAAAACTGCTGCCATTTAGTGCTGCAGGCATGTGCACACTCCTAAACTGACTCGCTTGCTTTTCAACAAAGGATATCAAGAAAACTAAACCAATTAGATAATAGTAGTAAATTGGAAAGTTGTTTCAAATCATATGTTCTATCCGAATCATGAAACAAAATATTTGGGTTTTATGTCCCTTTAATATTTTGGGGGAAGGCACTAATTGAGCATGCTAACAAAAGTGGTTAAAAACATAGCACACATAATATATGGAGACCATCACAGCTCAACAGGGGCAGTACCCATGTGATAGAGCCAGCACTGTGTGCAAGCACAGCATTTAACAAACAACTTTTGTATTAGGTGCATTAAATATGCTTTGGGTAAGGATTTGTTTTGTTTAAAATGTAATGTTTCTGCAAGACTGAGCACAACATAATGTGGGGTTATTATCAGTTGCAAATGAGCAGTAAATACAGTACATGAAATAATCTTCTGGAGTTGGAATCCTTTGGAATTGTTTATGAAAATATCATAGAGCTGAGCTGAAAATCTCTATTGGAGATGTCTTTACTTTAATAAAACACATCTTTCTTTCACAGAGATCCATTTTTAAGATATTTTGTTTATGTTTCTAAATCAAGATATATTTTTATTTTGACTGACACCAAATAAAGTCAGAGCACCAGCCAATCTGTAGCGGCGTACACATACATTTGTATAGGTCTTCTGCACACAAAGTGTCAATGATGTTTTTTCATGTTATCTGCTTGCTCTAAGAGTGTGAGCTTTGTACAAAAAAATCAAGTTAAATCAAGTTGCATTGATTACAAACACCTAGATTACAAGTTGTGTGCTAAACCGGGTGCGTAAAGAACGCAAAAAATGAGCATTATCACACTTTCCATAGCGCTGTACGTTAAGGAGCAATAAGCTGCATACTGCACAAAAGCCAAGGGCTGAGTTTACGTGCTCGTGCACGATTTCCCCCATAGACATCAATGGTGAGAAAGTGTTAGAAAAAACTAACACCTGCAATCGCGGAATGGAGATTGCCGTAATGCAACCCCATTGATGTCTATGGGGAAAAGAAAGTTGCGTTTTAAACCTAACATTCTAACATAAACCCCTAGTCTAAACACCCCTAATCCGATGGCTCCCAGACATAGCAGACACTAAATAAAATTATTAACCCCTAAACCGCTGGGCCCCCACATCACTACTAATAAACTAAACCTATTAACCCCTAAACGGACGGCTTCCCACATCGCAACACACTAAATTAAACTATTAAATCCTAAACCTAACTCCCCCTAACTTTAAATTAAACTTACAATATAACTATCTTTAAATAAATAAAAACTTACCTGTGAAATAAAAAAAACTACGTTTAAACTATAAATTAAACTAACGTAACTATTTTAAATAAATAAAATAAACGAAAAATAAAAAAATAGCATTACAATATTAAATAATCCTAACACTAGGAAAAAAAATAGAAAACCTAACATTACAAAAAAATAATAAACACTAACATTATGAAAAATTAAAAGAAAATCTAAGATTACAAAAAATAATAAATAAAATAATCAAAAATAATAAAAATGACCTTATAGCCCTATAAAAATAACCTCCCCCAAAATAAATACACCCCCTAACCTCACAATAGACTACCAATAGCCCTTAAAAGGGCCTTTTGTAGGGCATTGCCCTAAGTTAAACAGCAATTTTACCTACAAAAAATTAGGGGCATTTGTATGGGCATTGCCCTAAAAAGGGCACTCAGCTCTTTTACTGGCCATCCCTAATCTTAAAAAAAAAAAACACCTCAAAAAATAAAAAATACATAACACTAACCCCAGGAAATCTACTCACGGTTCCTGAAGTCCGGACATCCATCTTCATCCAGGTGGCATTACAACTTCAATCCGATTGGCTGATTAAATCAGCCAATCTGATTTTTCCTACCTTAATCTTGGATGACGTCATTTAAAGGAACCTTCATTCAGTGTTAGCCGTCGTCAGAAGAGGATGCTCTGCGTCGGAAGTCTTGAAGATGGACCCGCTCCGCGCCGGATGGATGAAGATAGAAGATGCTGCTTGGATGAAGCCTTCTTCCGGTCTGGATGTCCTCTTCTGCCCCGATCGGATGAAGACTTCTGCCGGTCCGGATGTCCTCTTCTGTCCCATCGGTGCCCGGCTGGCTGAAGACGGCTCAAGGTAGGGTGATCTTCAATGGGGTAGTGTTAGGTTTTTTTAAGGGGGGATCGGGTGGGTTTTAGAGTAGGGGTGTGTGGGTGGTAGGTTGTAATGTTGGGGGGTCTTGTATTTTTTTTTACAGTTAAAAGAGCTGATAAGAGCTGATTACTTTGTAATTTAGTTTAGGGTAGGGAATTGTATTATTTTGGGGGGCTTTTTTATTTTATTAGGGGGCTTAGATTAGGTGTAATTAGATTAAAATTCTTGAAATATTTTTTTATTTTTTGTAATTTAGTGTTTGTTTTTGTACTATAGTTTATTTTATTTTATTGTATTTTAGTTTAGATAATTGTAGTTAATTTACTTAATTAATTAATTGATAGTGTACTGTTAGGTGTATTTGTAACTTAGGTTAGGATTTATTTTACAGGTAATTTTATAATTATTTTAACGAGGTAGCTATTCAATAGTTATTAACTATTTAATAGCTATTGTACCTAGTTAAAATAAATATAAAGTTGCCTGTAAAATAAATATGAATCCTAAAATAGCTACAATGTAACTATTAGTTATATTGTAGCTATCTTATGGTTTATTTTATAGGTAAGTATTTAGTTTTAAATAGGATTAATTTATTTAATTATAGTAATTTTAGTTAGTTATATTTAAATTATATTTAACTTAGGGGGGTGTTAGTGTTAAGGTTAGACAGGTTTAGGGGTTAATAACTTTATTATAGTAGCAGCGACGTTGGGGGCGAGAGATTAGGGGTTAATTGTAGGTAGGTGGCGGCGATGTTAGGGAGGGCAGATTAGGGGTTAATAAAATGTATTATAGTGTTTGCGAGGTGGGAGTGCGGCGGTTTAGGGGTTAATACATTTATTTAAGTGACGGCGATGTCCGGTTAGCAGATAGGGGTTAATAAGTGTAGTTAGGTGGCGGCGAAGTTGGGGGGGGGCAGATTAGGGGTTAATAAATATAATGTAGGTGTCAGCGATGTTAGGGACAGCAGATTAGGGGTTCATAGCTATAATGTAGGTGACGGCGGTGTCCGGTCAGCAGATTAGGGGTTAAATAATTTTATTTTACTGTTTGCGATGTGGGGGGGCCTCGGTTTAGGGGTTAATAGGTAGTTTATGGGTGTTAGTGTACTTTATAGCACTGTAGTTAAGAGCTTTATGTTCCGGAGTTAGCCCATAAAAATCTTAACTACTGACTTTTTTATGCGGTAGGAGTCTTGGCGGTAGAGGCTGTACCGCTCACTTCTTCCAAGACTCGTAATAACGGCATTAGGCAAATCCCATTAAAAAGATAAGATACGCAATTGACGTAAGGCGATTTGCGGTAGCTAAAAGTCGCGGAAGAAAAGTGAGCGGTACACCTGTACCTACCATATTCGTAATACCAGCGGGCGTTAAAAAGCAGCATTAGGACCCCTTAACGCTGCTTTTTAAGGCTAACGCAGAACTCTAAATCTAGGTGTAACATTACAAAAAAAAAAATACCATTACAAAAAATAACAAACGAAATTATCCAAAACAATAAAAATTATTCCTATTCTAATACCCTGTTTAAAAAAAACACTCCAAAATAAAGAAACCTAATCTATAATAAACTACCAAGGGCCCTTAAAAGGGCCTTCTGTGGGCCCTTAAAAGGGCCTTTTGCAGGGCAATGCCCTAAAGAAATCAGCTCTTTTTTTTTCCACAAAAGAAAACAAACACCCCCTAACAATATACAAACCCCCACTCCTCAAACCCACAAATAAAAATAAAGTAAAACCTAATAACCTCCGCCGGGACCTCTACCTTGGACCTTTGCCTGGACCTTCGCCTTGGACCTTCGACTAGACCTCCGCCTCCGCGCATCGACCGCTCTGCCTTCGCAGGGATGAAGAAGATGCCTGTCCCATGGTGGATGAAAATGGATCCGCCTGGATGAAGATGGAGCCGCTGGGATGAAGATCGTTCAAGCCAGACTTCAGCAGCTGTGCGTATCTAAAGAGGGGTTAGTGTTGTTTTTTTTAAAGATTTTTTGGGGTGGGCTTTTTTTTTAGATTTGGGTTTGGGCTTGTCTTAATAAAATTAGTGCAAGTAAAATAGCTGAATGCCCTTTTAAGGGCAATGAAATACAAATGCCATTTTCAGGGCAATGGGTAGCTTAGGTTTTTTATTTTGGGTGGTTGGTTGGGTGGTGGGTTTTACTGTTGGGGGGTCTTTGTATTTTTTTTACAGGGAAAAGAGCTAATTTCTTTAGGGCAATGCCCTTCAAAATGCCCTTTTAAGGGCTATTGGTAGTTTTTTGTAGGATATGGGTTTTTTTTATTTTGGGGGGGCTTTTTTATTTTAATAGGGCTATTAGATTAGGTGTAATTGTTTTTATTTTGGATAATTTAATGTTATTTTTTGTAATTTAGTATTTTTTATTTTTTGTAATTTAGTATTTTTTATTTTTGTTAACTGTAGATTTTTTTTTAGTACGGTTAGGTTTTTTTAATGTGTAATTTAATTTGTAGTTATTCTAATTTTTGTATAAAAGTATTAGTTAGTTTAAATTATAGTTTAAACTTAGTTTTTTTTAATTACCCAGGTAAGGGATCTTGTAATTTTAATTTAAAGTTAGGGGTTTGTGAGGTTTAGGGGTTAATAGTTTAATTTAGTTTTTGGCGATGTGCGGGGCTGGCAGTTTAGGGGTAAATAGGTTTATTTAGTGGTAGTGATGTGGGAGGCCAAAGGTTTAGGGGTTAATAACTTTATTTAGTGGCAGCAATGTCGGGGAGCGGCAGAATAGGGGTTAATATATTTATTATAGTGTGGGCAATGTTGGGGTGCGGGGGAATAGGGGTTAATAACTTTAGTATAGTGGCAATGATGTCGGGGAGCGCCGGAATAGGGGTTAATACATTTTATTAGCGGCAGCGATATCGAGAGCAGCAGATTAGGGGTTAGTAACTTTAATATAGTCTTTGCGATGCGGGAAGGCCTCGGTTTAGGGTTGAATAGGTAGTTTATGGGTGATAGTGTACTTTGGAACACTTTAGTAATGAGTTTTATGTAACAGTTTTGTTGTGTAAAACTCATAACTACTGCTCTCAGATGGCGGAACGGATCGTGTCGATATCGTCTGTAACGCAAGTTTTTTAGCCTCACCACTAAGGGAATCCCATGGATAAACGTAATATTTTCGAGTGCAGGACTGACGTTGCGTTATAGGCTAAAAGGCTTGTGGTACAACTATAACGACTATAACGACAAGACTCGTAATGGCTGCGTTGCTGTTTTAACGCTGAAATTGCCATTTTTTCAGCGTTAAAACACGAACGCAAAATTCGTAATCTACCTGATAGTTTGCTTTATTTAACAAGCACATGTAGATATACCAGTAAGCCAACATTTTGGCTGAAACGCGTTGACAAACAACTGGTAAGCATAATTCTAATCTATCTATTTTTGTTTTAGATGCTCTGCACTATTCGTTTGTATTTTTACAGGTTATCATACTATCACCTAAGATGGACACTTAGGATTCACTCAAGTTTTTAAGGGGACCATTGGATTCTCATCACCAGGAAAGAACCTTCCACACTTCACTCTTCTAGGATCACCATCACTAGGTTCTTCACCATCAGGAAACAAGTTGGTTTTAAACAATTCCACTATCCTTTGTTAAACAACATTGGGATATATTTTTATTTGGATTGTGACTTTGACTGTTATACACACCTTCATTTAATACTTTATTCAAGTGGGTGACATCCTCACTTTTTATTATTTTTTCATTTGCATTTGTGACACTCACAGGACATCACATCTGTTTTTCAATTTTACGATTTTTCATTTTCACAACTTTTCATTTTTTATTTACATTTTCTAATTTTTTCAAATTTTTCAAATTTTTCAAATTTTTTACTTATCCACATGCATTCATTTGTGTTCATTTTTGTTCATTTTTTGGTGTATTTATAATATCACTATAAATATCACCTGAGAATATTGCATTACCTTTGGGGTATATCCCCCCTTGTTTTACCCTATATTGTATTCACAGCATACTGTTTTAACAGAATAATGATTTAACATAGCATTGTTCAGTAGCTACTAATACATTTTATTGTTTATATCTATATATTGTGCATTTTTTTCTTAGTTATACTTTTATAGTGTGGACACACACTAGAGTGTGTCAGGAATAAAGCTCTTGACCTTTTAACATACACATACAAAGATCACCTTGCCTTTTTGGCGCTTTGAACATACCACATTCCAAACACTTGCCTTTGGCTACATAGGTAGCCTTTGTTCAAAGCCACAGGTCACATTGGGTCCAGGCGCCATATCCACACATATCTATATCTTCCACTGATATACCAATAAGCCATAAGAATTAGTATATGTTATCATATGTTCTTGTTTAAGCTATGTTGTTTGCATCAACACAGTGATATGCCATCATGTATAATTATAATGGTCATTGTAATGGTCATTGGTTTGTATTAGGAGAACACGTTTGGACATCACATCACAAAAAACAATAAATCTAATCATCAAGGACAGCATTTGATGATGTTGTCTCAACACACTTGTAAAACAAACTCTGCAAACAATCTGCCTCCATGGACCTGGTCCCAAAGAAGCCTATTAAATACAGAGTGTGCTTCACAAGTGTAGGAAGACAACATCATCACATAATTATCCTTTACACATTAACTTTAAATTAAAAACAATAATATATAAACATAATTACTTCTTCCTCCTTTCCTTCTTCCCATGACAATGAGGCTCTGGGGTGGTCAAATGCCTCCTCAGACGTGTCCTCATTAGAGATGGTTGGGGAAGAGGGGGAGGAGGCGTACTGTGAGTGATTGGGGATTGACCAGGCAGAGTAGGAGATGGAGGAGGCACAGGAGATGATGGTCCAGGAGATGATAGTCCAGGCTTTTGTGGTCTTCCCATTTCTGGATATGATCTGCTTGCCACCTCCCGGAGGACCTGGAATATGTTATTTAGAACATTTACAATATTTGTTTGTACTTCTATCAGGGTGTTCACTGCGTTGGTCATAAACTGTGTGTACCTGTTGTGCCCTCCGGGAGTCCTGCATTTCTTGTAGGAAGACCCTCATCAGCCCCACCTCGGGCATTGTGGGGGATATTCTTGTCAGGGGGAGCTGCTTGGTGAGCTGCTGCACGGGGGGCTGCTGCAGAGATATCTTCTGCACGGGGGGCTTCTGCAGGGGTATCTTCTTCAGGGCTATCCTCCTGTTCTCTCTAAAGTGGCGTTTCACTTTCTGCACCACTCTCATGCCTGAGTGAAGGAGGAGCATGTTCCTGCTGTGTTTCCTCCTCACCAGCCTCAGACTCTGTATATTTTAAAATTAAAGAAATAAAAAATATTAGCACAGTTCCAAATAAATATGTAAATGTTATATTTGAAAGTGTATTGAGGCTGCCTTAGTAATTCAATTTTATCCTAAAGAAAGCAATATGATTTATGTATTTATATATCTTTCGGATATCTAGATGGTCAATATTAATGTATTTTTGTGTGCGTCTTAAATATGTTTAAATGCACACATAATCTGGAGACTAGATACTAATGTGATAGCTTTTCTTCAAATCCAACCTTCTCAAGGTAATTCTGAATGCGTTTTCGGAATAATTTTTTTTAAAAAGCGTAATTTCGTTTGTCATATCCCTAATTTACTCTGAGTGTAAATAAGTTGTGAGGTGGATGAAAAGAGATTATTAAATGTGCTAACCAGCACATGAGAAGTGCAGGTTCCCGGTATTGATGAATGATTGCTAAGTTACTCAGATATCTGTGGAGTGACCAAAGACTATTGATGGACCTGTGTTACCATGGGGTCTGGTGGTCACTCAGTAATCTTTTGGTTATTGGTGACCACTGAGGCTGGTGATTTTTCAGAGATCATTGAAATGACTTGTGGTTTATTAATCACTGAAGGATCTTGACCTTAGAGACTATAGATAACTGGGTGACCAGTGACTCCAGAGTAAATGATGACCACAGAGTGACCAGTGACTACTGAGTGACCACTAATGACCAGTGACCTTGAAGTGGCCAGTGACCATTAAGTAAGCAGTGACCACTAAGTGACTGTGACCAATAAGTGACCAGTGACCTCTGAATGACCACTGAGTGGCTGATGACAAATAAATGATCACCAAGTGACCACTAAGTGATCAGTAACTACTGAGTGATCACTGGGTGATTGGTGACCACTAAGTTACTGGTGACCTCTAAGTGACCACTGAGTGAGTGATGACCACTAAGTGACCATTGACCACTGAGAGACCACTGAGTGGCCGGTAAATTCTAAGTGACTACTGAGTGACTGGTGACCACTAAATGAGTTGTGATAACTAGTGACTGCTACGTGACCCCTGAGTGACTAATGTCCAATTAACAGCACTCAAATACTGCTCGCTACATAACACGTTGTACTTTACATGCATATAAAAGCATGTCTACTCACAGGATACTGTGGTTCATGAAAAGAACTGTAGCCTTGCATATGCTTATTAGTCATCTTTTGCCTCTTGCTGGAGTCTGATCATTGTCTGTGCCTTAGCAATCCCTGTGTAGTAATTTAGAACCCCTCGGTAATTACATAACATGGTTTTAACTACACTTGGAGAGCCCTATGGATATGGTCATAAATTTAGAACAACACAAAAGAAGTCCAGACTGTCTCTATCTATTTAGTATTAAAATATAAACTTTATTCATCCATATTAAAAAAGGACGCACCAACAAGCATTAACATTGGTAAAGTATAGCCAAAGTCCATAGATTACCGTAATCCCTTAGGACTTTCTGACGCGTTTCTGCCGTAAACCATAATCATAGATAATGTGACTAAGGACATGGTATAGTTTAAATAATCCCTCCATAAAACAGTCTCATATGTGATTGGTAGACACTAAGTACAGGTGCAAACATATTGGGGCATGATTCGTACCTACGACTGCCCCTATAGCTTGTTAATAAACATAAAATCCTGGGTACTATTATATCTAAATGTATGCACTTTATACAATGTATTTGCAAATGCACACTAACATTTCATATATAAATGGAATATAAAAACATAGCGATAACCATCTCAAGCTTGTGAAACAATTTCTAACACCTATTATTTATTTAAAAACTGTACAATATGTGCTTCCACACTTAGGATATTTCATAATTACACATGAATTCTTTCTTATTAGTAACTCAAAAGTATCAAATACAGGCTTTGACAGAGTTTCTTAATTGCTCTTAAACCGAAACATGCCCCAATAAGTGTGCACCTGTACTTAGTGTCTACCTAACACATATGAGACTGTTTAAGGGAGGGATCAACTATACCATGACCTTAGATTCCTTATATATGATTACTGTTTACGACCAAAGCGTGTCAGAAATGCCTAAGGGAGTTTGGTATTGTATGGACTTTTGCTCTACTTTACCTTTTTAATGCTGTTTGATGGGTCCTTTTTTTTTTTTTTTTTTTAAAGTTCTTTTTATTAAGAGAACAAAAACAAATGACAAATATTCATAAACATAACCATCAAGTGTATCCACACAGGGGTCATCAAATACATATGCGACCGTAAAGTTACAATGGTCGATAAGCTTATGCCAGGGTTAAACATCTAAATGATAAATAAATAATCAAGGTGTTTGTAAGAGTAAAAACACGACAGGTATTGAGCATCTCAAAGTCAGTTACATCGAAAAAACTTTATTTTGATAGCCAACAACATAGTCGCATTCCTAAGGTCAGTGAGATGGATTTAGCGGTTCTCATTTTACATTTTATAACTTATAGAATGTAAGATCTCAAATTAGTGGATGTCTCGTAAACCATTGTTAGTATAGATAAAAAAAAATAAAAAAAAAAATAAAATTAAAATAAAGCCAAGCAAGGGGAGAGGCCTGGGGTGGAAGACAAGTAGTACAGTGTTAGTGTTCGTGCCTTTAATGAGGAAACTTCTCTAGCCAAGGGGACCAGATGTCTATGTACAAGTCCATCTTATCTAAGACAGAATAGGAATATGATTCCATTTTCTGAATATAATGTGCAGTGGCCATGATTTGTGACATCGCATGAGGTGATGTCTGCTTCCATGCTTTAGCAATTTCAAGTTTAGCAGACATGAGCAAGTAGATAATAAGGGATTTGTGAGCTGGGGGCATGACTGGGAGTCCTATATGTAGTAAGCATGCCTGTGGGCTGACAGTATAATTGAAATGTATGGAGTTATGTATGTGAAAGAGCTGCGTCCAGACTGGCACTATTTTGGGGCAATACCACCAAATGTGGCTCTGTGTACCTATCATGCCACATCCTCTCCAGCAAGTAGGAGGGTGATTGACATGAATCCTGTGTAGGGTATGAGGGACTAAATGCCATCTGACTAATATCTTGTAGTATATCTCCCATAGTGTGGCGCAATGAAGTAGCTTCTTGGTAAAAAGTATCTCTTTGTACCACATTTCAGTGTCGGCAGTAAAATTTAGCTCTTTCTCCCAAGACAGGTGTTGCAAAATTTTTTGGAGCGAGTGAGATTCAAGAAGGAGACCATAATGGAACAAAATAGCTTTACCTGGTGGAGGAGTCGAAATCCATCTGTGTTCCCTTCTGGGAAAGCCCCATGCTTTAAGAAAGGAACAGAGGCGAAAGGCTTCAAACTTAAGTGTGGGAGGGATCTGCACATCGATGCAGATTCTGTTGTGTAACAGCATGTTTGTGTGACCATAAAGATCCAAAATAGTGATAACCCAAGGCCGCGCCAGGTCAGTATGTGAGAGTCTGGGAGGCAAAGGAGGGAACCTGCAATAGTTTGCTGCGGAGAGGAATGTGGTGCGATAGTAGGGAGATGTCGAATTTGATTCCAGAAATGCAACATGTCTATGATTATAATGTGAATGATTTTGAGAGATCCTTGTCCATGTGGAGGGATCCAAGGTAGATCACTGAGTAATAGTCCCCTAGGAAGCAATGATTGTTCCACCTCCTTCCAAGAAGAGGGATTTGCAGTTTCGCTCCAACTCATTAAATGTGACAGTCGCGCCGATTGGTAGTAGAATAGAATGTTTGGTAGGCTGAGTCCTCCACAGGTGATGTCTCTCTGTAGAGTATGTGTAGAGGTCCTAGGCTTTTTACCTTTCCATACATAGTTGGTAATTAGACTTTGTAATCTGTTAAGTATAGGTCTAGGGATATTAATCAGTAAAGCGCGAAAGAGGTAAAGGAACTTAGGTATAGAAGACATTTTGATAGCGGAGATCCTGCCTGTCCAGGAGATCTCCCGAAATTCCCAGGAATCAAGGAGTCTCTGCCACTTAGGAAGCCTATCTGAGAAATTTTTAGCAACAACTGTGGGTATGGACGTGCTGAGGTATGTGCCCAGGAGTTTTATAGAATGTTTGGACCATTGAAATTTAAATAGTTTCTGGAGGGCAGCCAGTGGTGAAATATTCATGGGGAAAGCCTCCGTTTTATTGACGTTTAGCTTATAGTAGCTAAGGGTGCCAAAGTGGGAGAGGAGTTTAAAGACTTGTATAGAGTTGGATGGATCAGTTAAGAGGAACGTAATGTCATCCGCGTAAAGCGGTATCTTGTGCTGGGACTTCCCGAAGGTAATTCCCGAGATGGTTGGATCCAACCTAATCGCTTGCACCAAGGGCTCTATGGAAAGGGCGAAAAGGAGTGGTGAGAGAGGGCACCCTTGTCTGGTTCCGTTAGAGATCTCCAGAGGGGCAGATTGAAAACCCACTCCCCTAACTCTGGCTGAGGGGCCAGAGTATAGGGCCTGTACAGCAGTTATAAAGGTGTCTGGAAACCCAAACATTCGGAGTGTCTCCCATAAATATTCCCAGCTCACTCTGTCAAAGGCCTTCTCGGCATCGAGAGACAGAGCGAGCAGGGGCACCTCTGTCCTAGTAGCCTCCAACAAAATATCTAAGACCCGTCTCGTGGCATCCGGTCCCTCTCTCCCTGGGACAAATCCCACTTGGTCTGTATGAATAAGACTTGGGATCACCTTAGATAATCGCGTAGCTATAATCTTTGCGTATAACTTGGTATCCAAATTAAGGAGGGAGATGGGGCGATAGCTACCACAGTCTAAGGGGTATTTACTGGGTTTCAGGATGGTGGTGATAGTATCTTCCAAAAATTCTGCGCAAAAACTTTCATTACTCTTAACCTCATTAAACATCCTGCATAGTACGGGAGTGAACTGAGAATAGGTTCAAAGGTTTTATAAAATTGCCCTGTAAAGCCATCAGGGCCTGGAGACCTGGTTGCATTAAGATCTTTTATGCTCAAGCGCACTTCTTCAGGTGCGATTGAGGCGGAGAGGTCTGGCCATGTCTCCTGAGGCTCAGATGGGAGGTTCAGAGCTCTAAAAAACGCGGAAATCTCATCTAGCGGGAGCATGTGGCGAGGTTCACTGGTCTCTAAATTATATATTTTGGAATAAAACCTCCTGAAGGTCTCTCCAATTTCCCTTGGAGAAGTCACTGTCGAGTTTGGGGCTTTTATGCTGGTTACTTTAGCCTGCGCTGTCCGACATTTTAATTTCATGGCTAAGAGTGAAGAGGCCTTATTAATTACTCTTATAATAATAAATCTGCTTAAGTTTATCCAGATTAGTTTGGGTTTTCTGATATTCAATCGTTCGAATTTGCTGTATAACTTCTGTGAGCTGAGCGTTGAGTGCGGCAGAATAAGAGGAGGATAGCTGAATCCTAAGGGATCTTAAATGACAATTAAGTGACGCTAAAGGCGCACCTCGTCTCTTCTGGAGTTGCGAAGCTTTAGCAATGAAGTGTCCCCTAAGGAAGGCCTTAAGTGAAGCCCAAAGGACCTTAATTGAGACTTGTGCTGTATCATTGGTGGCAAGGAAATTGGAAATAATCTCCCTAGTGTCAGATTGGAGTATGGGATGAGTAACTAAAAAGTCTTTGAGGCGCCACGTGGGAGGATGGGGTCTAGCTAGGTTCGGACCTATGATTATCAGCAGAGAATCATGGTCAGACCACGATATGGGAGAGATTCTAGTATAAGTTACGTGTTCCAAGGCGCGGGAGCTAAGGAAAAAGAAATCTATGCGAGTGTATGACTTATGTGGAGGAGAATAGAATGTAAACTCTTTTTTTTTTTTTTAAATTAATTTTTATTGAGGTCAAAAATCATAACAAGAAAAAATAACAAGGTACTGATCAAACATCCAAAATGAAATGAACTATTCCGATGCTCATTGTACATAACAATGCTATGCAAACAATACATGAAAGCATACAGAATGAAAGCAATAAACAACAGGCGACCTCAGTTTTTTCTATAATCTTGCGTTGTATCATATATAACAATGCCAACAAGATATTTAATGTACTGTACTGACTGATGATCTAGATGACCCAAACAGGGGGGTGGCAAGGAGTGAGGAGGGAAAGGAAAGAAATGGGAGGAAGAGGGTGGGAGAGAAAGAGAGCCAGGGAAAAAAAAAAAAAAAGGATTATATATGTTCAAATGCTTCTAGTAAAAGACCTCAGTATTAACCATTTCTTCGTTATACTTAAGGTACATATTGGGTATTCCAGATTTCTGAAGGATAGGGTTCCGCCTTAGGGCTCTCCCGGTGGGTCTGTTATCAATCTCCAGGAGTCCCAGATCTGGGAGTGTAGGACTACCTTATTCTGTTGAGTGAATATTGGGCATTCCATTTGCTCAAAGTAGGACATAATCCTAACTACATCTGCCCATCTTGGGGCTGTCTTTTGTTTCCAGAGTCTAGCAACTGCCAACTTGGCTGCCGATAGTAGGTAAATGCTTAAGAAAATATTAGAGATAGAACGTGACTTAATGCCTAACCTATATGAAATAGCAGAGTTTGCGGGGAATTGTCAATCAGGGGGTCAAGCGCCAAGCACTTGTTTAGGATAGTAGTCCAAAAAGGTTGTAATGTCGGGCAATCCCACCAAATGTGGGCTGGCGATCCCACCATCCCACACTCCCGCCAACACAATGGAGAGTTAGAGTGAGAAATTTGGAATAACCTAAGCGGAGTAAGATGCCATTGGGTGCAAAGTTTGATATAAAGCTCTAAAAGGGTTACGCAGTGAAGCGCTTGTTTAGTTTGCGTGGCCGCTTTGGCCCAATCAGCTGGGTCAGCATGGAATTTTAAATCTCTTTCCCAAGCTATAATGTAAGCTGACTTGAAGAAAGGAGGAGAGTTCAACAGGTCCCTATAAGAAGTCGCGAGCGCTCCAGGGATTTTGGTTTTGCTCGCCCATCTCTTTTCCCATTCAGTGAATTCCCGGAGAGTCCAGAAAACCCCAGGATTTTAAGAGGCTACGGATCCTCCAGAATTCAAAATGCAAGAGGGGAGAAGGGTTGTAGGCCGAGATAAAATGGGATGTGGCCATAAATCATCCTCTGGGAAACAGATCAGCTATGCAAGTGATACCGCACTCACGCCAGGATTGTGGGTGCGAGTCTCTAAGGGCCAAAAGAAGCCCTGATAAGGAGTGTATGGGAGAGGGATGTGGGGCAATTTGCTTCAACGAGCGTAGTCTATCCCAGAAACGCAAAGAGTGCATTATGATAATATTTTGTATATTGTATATCGGTCTAACATGCTTGGGAAGCCAAATAAGATCTGGAAGTGCTAAAGACTTAGGCAAGGCAGCTTGCTCCAATGTACGCCAACCACTACTAATTAGGGATTTAGGTATCGGTATAGGGAGTGAGCGGAAGAGGTAAGTCAGTTTAGAAAGTAGTACCATCTTAAAAGCCGCTATCCGACCTAGCCATGAGATACAAGGTACACTCCACTTATTTGTGCTCTTCTGGAACTGCTGTAATAGTGGATAAAAATTGGATTCGATAATGGTAGATATGTTAGAGGAGAGATAGACTCCTAGGTGTTTGATTTTCTG
Organism: Bombina bombina; assembly: GCF_027579735.1. Taxonomy (NCBI): domain Eukaryota; kingdom Metazoa; phylum Chordata; class Amphibia; order Anura; family Bombinatoridae; genus Bombina; species Bombina bombina. The sequence goes on from NC_069500.1 coordinate 1,323,925,748, forward strand.
TCTAGACCAATTGAACGAGTATATCGCTTTTAAAGTCTCAAATGCATCATCCTCCATATTAACGGTATAAGCTTCGGTTTTGTTTAAGTTTAGTTTATAGTAACTCAATTGACCAAAATAGTCCAGTAACCTAAATAGGGCAGGGAGAGACCTAACATGGTCGCTGAGAAAAATAGTTAAATCATCTGCAAACAATGCAGTCTTTTGTATAGTTCCCTCAATCACAACACCGCCTATCTCTGGGTTACTCCTAATGGCCTCCGCAAGCGGTTCCATTACCAATGCGAATATCAACGGAGATAGAGGGCACCCTTGTCGGGTCCCGTTGGTGATCTGAAAGGTCGGAGACCGAAAACCTAGTCCTTTAACTGAGGAAGAGGGGGCCGAGTAAAGTGCTCTGACACAAGAGATAAAGCTGGGGGGGAAGCCGAAGTGACCGAGGACTTCAAACAAATATGACCAGTTCACCCTGTGAAAGGCTTTTTCGGCGTCAAGCGCCAGCGCTGTACAGGGGATGAGCCTCTGTTTGGCCTAAAAGAAAATGTTGAGCAATCTCCGAGTATTGTCCGGTCCCTCTCTGCCCGGGGTGAAGCCAACTTGATCTTCATTTATAAGTGACGCCAGCACCCCATTAAGTCTATTAGCCATGACCTTAGCCAGGATTTTGACGTCTATATTGATTAGTGATATAGGGCGAAAATGTTCACACCTATCTGGAGTCTTTCCCGGCTTTGGAATTGCCACTATGACCGCTTCAAGCATTTCTGGAGGAAGTAAGCTAGTTTGTCTAGCGAGCGAGCAGATTATAGTGAGTAGGGGGAGAGCTGTGTAGAAAAGGTTTTATAAAAAAGGGCACTATACCCGTCAGGGCCTGGTGATTTATTAGGCTTTAAGGATTTGATCGTTGAGGACACTTCATCGGTAGTGACAGGAGAATCCAGCATTTGTTTTTGAGGATCAGATAGAACTGGTAGAGACAGGGATTTCAAGAAGTCCTGGATGTGTTTGGAAGACGGGGCTGGGGTGTCTAAGGAATTTTGTAAGTCATATAAGGAGGAGTAATAGCGTGCAAAAGCATCACCAATCTCCATTGGGAGGTGGACAATACCCTTTGAGGATACTAGATGGGAAATACGGGCTTCCGCAGTGCGTTGTCTGAGTCTGTTGGCTAGAAGTCGGTCAGCTTTATTGCCTTTGGCATAAAAAGTTTGTTGAAATCGGCGAACCTGCGACTGGTATCGCTTAAGCTCTATAACCTCTATTTTTAGTTTGACTTCCTCTATTTGAGAAAGGGTCTGTGGGTCTAGGGAATTTATATGAGAGATGGTAAGCGAGCGGAGGTTTAAGTGCAATTGGGATAAGGATCCCCCTAATTGCTTATTGTGATCTGCTTTCAACTTGAAGAACAATCCTCTAGTGAAAGCTTTTAGCATGTTCCATAGGCAGAAGTCACTAACAGAACCGTTGTCATTTATTTGGAGAAACTCTTTGATATTTTTCTGGAGGTATAGAATCTGCTCTGGAGAGGAGAGCAAGTGTTCTGGAAGTCTCCATGAGGGTCTAGAGGACATATAGGATGGAGCTTTTAAAGAGAACTGCATTGAAGAGTGGTCAGACCAAGGGCAACCTGGCATGGAGACCTGCTGAACAAGATCAAGAAGCCTAGGTTCACAATAGACCTGATCAATTCTGGTATATGTGTTGTGCACTACGGAGTAATAGGAATAATTTCTAGATGTAGGATGATGGAACCGCCATATGTCGAACAAATTATACTGTGCGAGAAGGCTATTGAATTGTCTAGCCGAACGCAAGGTTTGAGAGTCACATGGTTTAAATTTATGAGATCGTCTATCTAATATGGTATCAGTAATCATGTTAAAGTCACCTGCAAGAAGGAGGTTTTGGGACCTCTTAGAGGCTAAAAGTTTTAAAAATTTTCTGAGCATTTTGGTTTGACCCGAATTAGGAGCGTAGTAACTGGCCAAGGTATATGGAACGTTATCTAATTTACAATTCAAAATTAGGCATCTGCCCTTACAATCTGAATAAGAGCTGACTTTTTCATATAGCACTGACTTATGGATCAAGATTGCCATACCTCGAGACTTAGAGTCAAAGGAGGCTGTTTCTATTACCGGAAAATGTTTACAGTGTAAGGGTATTGGCGTTCCTTGAACCCAATGGGTTTCTTGCAAAAAAGCCACTTTAGATTTGGCATGGTATAGGTAGTTTAACAATCTGCTCCTTTTGTTAGGGGTATTAAGACCCCTAACATTCTGAGAGGTGCAAATGAGGGAAGGGAGAGGAACAGGGGGAAGGGGAGGTGAATAAGGAGTAGGATACCTTGTAACTGTAATATGAGTCACCTAGTACTTAAAAGCAACAGAAGAAAGTAGGCAAATTCCAAAGTAGTAGTAGTATTTCTATACTATTGATTGCGGTATAAACAAGAAAAACCGCTCAGATAAACCCCCTTCAAGAGGGGGTATTTTGTATATGGAAGGATTGAAAAGGATGTTTCGAGGAGGAAGATAAGGGCGAGGAGGAGGAGGAAGAGGAGGAGGAGGAGGGCGGAGGTGGGAGACAAGCAAAAAAAATAGAATAAAAAAAGAATGGATATTGTTAGTTATATTTTGACGTATTTGTGGGGAAGCAAAATATGAATATAAAATAGGGGTAGGGATACTATTGATAGAAGAGATGGGTATAAATCAAGAGGGCCAAATCGCCTGCCTTCTGCTATATATGACAAAAAAAAAGAATTGTAAATATCTCAGTGTATCTACTATTTAAACAGGGAGAGAAAGCAAATAGGGAGTACTATTCGTAACCTCTGGCTGGGAGGGAGTGATAAACCTAAAAAAAAAAAGAAAAAAAAAAAGGAGAAAGGAGAACATAAATAAACAGATTGCTGTCAGTAGCGAAACCAGTAAGAAATACATTAGTGTAAACACAAAATTCAACAACAAACAATTTAACATTCAGTTGTTAATCAATATAAACTCTATCAGAGCCCTACATATCTAAATGTGCACCTGGGATTGAGAACATTCACCCATAAGGACCGCTTCACAGGGGCGTATGCGCTGTAGGAAAGCCTAAACCCAAAGGTTATGAGGAAAAGGATGCTTGGCCAAAGGGACATAATACAATATTTCTGAGCTGAACCCAATTAGGATAAACCTCGGCCCCAGCTACAGTGGATGGACGTCTACATCCACTGCAATGAACGGTCAAATAAATCCCAGCGGTGCAAGTCTATCTAGATGCTATGGCCTTAATACAGATTCCTGGCAACCCCGTATGGGAGTTAGAGTAGAGCTAGGGATGTGGACTAGAAAGTATAGCACTGAGTGCGCAGGCACAGTGTCACACAACAAGCGCGCTTGCTAAGGTATATATAAGGGGTATCACCAGATTTGGCTAAGGGAATCAGGGGGCAAGCATTATTATTAGTGAGGGGGGCAGCTGTAGAGTATATAGACAGTCATCTTTTAGTAGGGGAATTGGGGATACAGCCAGAATCCTTGAGTGTAATCTATTTATGTGTAATTATCATAGTATGAGTCAATATACAAATAGGCAATAAAACAAATTAGAAAGAATCATGAGGCTACCAGATACATACAACTTCTTAGTAGGCAGACTATATGCATGAAACTTACAGAAGATAAAAACATAGGCAATAATGGGATGTCACAGGGAAACACATGTAATCAATAATCACAATAGTTATGAATTTATCAGGGTGGGCCAAAAAGTCCATAGCTAAAGACTAAAGGGACCCCTCAGGATTTAGAATCTGAAAGGCATATATAAAGGGTATCAAGAATTCTGGTTAGGGGGAACGGGAGGGAGGTAGTATTAGTAAATTATATTAGCAGGGGGGAACAGTTGTAAAGCTTCTAGCTAATCACATATAAGTTTGGAAATTGGAGAAATAGCCAGTATCCATGAGGGCAATCTATAGATGCGTTATTGACTTATCATGGGTCGGGGTAAATACAAACATCAAACAATTTAGTAAGGATCGTCAAGCTATCCTATTCATACAGCATCTCAGGAGGCAGTCCACAAAGATGAAACTTACAGGTGCTGAAAACATAAGTAATAGCAGGGTGCCAAAAGGCAACATATGTAGTCAATAATCACATTATTACATATACTTATCTGTCACCAGGTGGGCTCACACAGATAGAGTTCGGGAAAGACAGCAAGCAGATGTAGATTCAACAAAAGTGGTCAAAACACCCATAGCTAAATAGAAACATAGAAACATAGAAACATAGATATTGACGGCAGATAAGAGCCATAGGCCCAGCAAGTCTGCCCGACCTTACCTAACAGTATAAACTTATCTAGTTCGTAGGATAGCTTTATGCTTGTCCCATGCATTTTTAAAGTCCCCCACAGTGTTTGTTGCTACTACCTCTTGAGGAAGTTTATTCCATAAATCAATCACTCTTTCTGTAAAGAAGTGCTTCCTCAAATTACTCCTGAATCTACTACCCTTTAGCTTGAGCTCATGACCCCTTGTTCTTGAATTTTCCATTTTATGTAAAATACCCACAGCCTCAGTTTTACTAAACCCTTTAATGTACTTGAAAGTTGCTATCATATCACCTCTTTCCCTTCTCTCCTCTAAGCTATACATATTTAGGTCATTGAGCCTATCCTGGTAAGTTTTATTTTTTTAGACCATGTACCATTTTGGTAGCCCTCCTTTGCACAGATTCAAGTTTGTTAATATCCTTCTGAAGATATGGCCTCCAGAACTGCACACAATGCTCAAGATGAGGCCTAACTAATGATCTATAAAGTGGCATAAGAACCTTACTATTTCTGCTGCAAATACCTCTACCAATACATCCAAGCATTCTGCTAGCCTTACTCGCTGCATTACTACATTGTTTACTAAGTTTTAAATCATCTGAAATAGTAATTCCCAAGTCCTGTTCCTCGTCTGTAACAGTCAGTAAAGTGTCATTGAGTCTGTAATTAACATTTGGATTTTTCTTCCCTAAATGCATTATTTTACACTTTGCTGTGTTAAACTTTAGATCCCAGTCGTTTGTCTAATCCTCCAATTGTTGTATATCACTTCTCATTTTGTCTATCCCCCTACTATTGGGTCTCCTTAAGATGCAGAGTTAGAGTTGTGTCTTGGTGGGAGAACACCCCACTCGTGTCTGTCAAGCTGTTGTCTGTGGCGAGCAGGGCCATGGAGGTCTGTAGTCGGCCACTCTGGATCAGCAGGTCTGTGTTACTGCTGGGAGGGCTGTCGATGTGGTGAGGGAGGCGTTGTTGGCCATTCATCAGCGGAAGATCGAAGTTGGGTATGTTGAAACTTGGGTTTCTCCTTGCCCAGAGGGAGTAGATTCCACCTCTGGAGAAGTTCATATCCTTTGGTTGGTTGAAGAATTGTAAACATTTGGTTATCCTTAAAGATAAAAATCTTAATAGGATAGCCCCACCGATATCTGACATTGTTCTTTCTAAGAGCATGTGTGATTTCTGTGAAAGTTTTCCTCTTTTGCAGGGATCTTGTAGATAAATCGGGAAAAATTTGTAGGTTTTTAAACTTGTCAGGTAGTGCGGGCTTGAGAAAGTGTGCCCTTTGGATGCGCTCCTTATAAGTAAAGTAATGGAGGCGTACTATGACATCTCTGGGTACATCGTCAGATAAGCCTTTGGGTTAGAGTGAACTATGTGCCCTGTCGACTTGATCTTCTGACTTTGAGGTTGGAGGTGCTAAAGTGTGGAACAACTCCTGGAGGAATGGTTGAAGGTCTGCAGTGGAGACAGACTCGGGCACACCCCGGATCCTAAGGTTGTTGCGCCGAGACCTGTCTTCCAAGTCCGCAATTTTATCCTCTATGACATCAAAATGGTCAGATAGACTTTGGGCAAAGCAGAGAAGGTTGGATTGCTCTGTAGAAAGGTCTTCTTGTCTCCTCTCTAGAGAGTCAATTCGCTGTATAGTAGAAGAAATTTCTTTTTTGAGCTCCGCTGTAGATGCTGTAAGTTTAGCCGTAAATGAGGCATGGTGTTGATCTAATAGGTGTTTCAAGGAATCCATGATAAATGAAGGAGTAACTTCCTCTGATGGGAGTTGCTGAAAGTTCTGTATAGCGGCAGATCTCTACGATGTCTGGAGAGCATTTCATCCAACAGATAAAAAGTTTAGAGGGGGCGGAACCAACTACTGCACATAGCAGACGCCATTCCACAGAGCTCCTACATCTCAACTAGCATAATTGCATTTAAATTTTACTACCAAGTGATATTTTTATACCAAGAGGCTCTGTAAAACTTTTATAACTGGGGGCCTCTGTGACACAAGTCTTGAAGTTACGTTAATCACCAGCGGCTCTGTTGTATGCTGAACCGGACCTGTGAGACCTGGGAGCTGCTAGTGCTTCAGACCTCTGAAGCCAATTACACCTTGCGCTCTGACTGCCTAGTCTCATGCCGATTACAGCACCATACCGCATCTAGCTCCGGAGAGACGGGGATCCGCTCCGGAGCCCAGCTGGGCACATAACACCAGAGAACAGAGCTGCTCCTAGGACGTCACAGCAGGAATCTCCCCTGATCGACGATCGCAGTGGTGGCAGTGAGTACCAACTGGGTGGACACCGGTCAGGGTCTATACAACCCAAAGCCACATACCCGCACATAAAATAGGGGGAAATACTTTGGACAACTGTGTCAATTGCCTAACACACGCCACTGATAGCTGCTCCCTGAGCTGTGGCGCGAAAATGCCATTTTCTTTTCCTACTCTAGTACACACGCAGCTGTGTATAACGCATGATATTATCTGCTGTAAACCCGTTATATAACTCTCAGTGTTGGAGTCTGAAGTAGCCCCTCAGGGTGGATACCTTGTTTCCCACACAGATTAGTGACTTATAAAATTCCACTCAGCTACCTTCCCATTAATTCTTATAATTTGCTCTGTTGACCATTACAGCTCACAGCTTTGATCCAACGTGGGCTAAACACTTTCATTAAGAGACATTTTTGGAGCAAACTGCTGTGTTTTTTTCCCGTAGGGAAAGTTGCAAATAACCTTGTTTTTTTAAATAACACACAGTTTACCCTAGCGGACGCACACTTATAGGAGAGTGTCATTATACTGTTTGTATAGGGCTTCAGCCAGATTGCTGTACTTGACCTGAGCTACCTACTGTGAACAGCTCCACAACACTTTTCTAAGTCTCCTTACTTAGAGCCCTAATTTGATATTCTAAGCGAAGACCTGCTATTATTTGAAGCCCAGATAGACCCAGCTAGCAGCTGCTACTTCAGTCACACATACATTCTTGCTCTAATATACAGCTGACTACATCCAGAGGAGAAACATTATAGATCTCTTCTTTTACTCTGCCCTTTCTAGAGTTGCATATCTAATTGAGAGATGGAGTAAGCTCTCTTAGGCCTACAATCCCTGCCTACCACTCAGTGTACATTGACCTCTATCGGAGTCCTAATCTATCTATGTAATTAGGGAAATATATTTATATACTCCTATTGTTCTTACTGCATCTTTGCCTACTGACTGATAGCAATGTCACAATCTGCGAGAAAAAAGAACAAGCAGACCTTCCCTCTGAAAAAACAGTTATGGATCACTTTGGCCCCACATGCACGCCGCCCCTAACTGAGACAGAGGCACCTGATTCCCCAAGATCTGACATCTCTGAATTAACCTCTGCTGCTATACAGAACTTTCAGCAACTCCCATCAGAGGAAGTTACTCCTTCATTTATCATGGATTCCTTGAAACACCTATTAGATCAACACCATGCCTCATTTACGGCTAAACTTACAGCATCTACAGCGGAGCTCAAAAAAGAAATTTCTTCTACTATACAGCGAATTGACTCTCTAGAGAGGAGACAAGAAGACCTTTCTACAGAGCAATCCAACCTTCTCTGCTTTGCCCAACGTCTATCTGACCATTTTGATGTCATAGAGGATAAAATTGCGGACTTGGAAGACAGGTCTCGGCGCAACAACCTTAGGATCCGGGGTGTGCCCGAGTCTGTCTCCACTGAAGACCTTCAACCATTTCTCCAGGAGTTGTTCCACACTTTAGCACCTCCAACCTCAAAGTCAGAAGATAAAGTCAACAGGGCACATAGTTCACTCAAACCCAAAGGCTTATCTGACGATGTACCCAGAGATGTCATAGTACGCCTCCATTACTTTACTTATAAGGAGCGCATCCAAAGGGCACACTTTCTCAAGCCCGCACTACCTGACAAGTTTAAAAACCTACAAATTTTTCCCGATTTATCTACAAGATCCCTGCAAAAGAGGAAAACTTTCACAGAAATCACACATGCTCTTAGAAAGAACAATGTCAGATATCGGTGGGGCTATCCTATTAAGCTTTTTATCTTTAAGGAACACCAAATGTTTACAATTCTTCAACCAACCAAAGGATATGAACTTCTCCAGAGGTGGAATCTACTCCCTCTGGGCAAGGAGAAACCCAAGTTTCAACATATCCAACTTCGATCTTCCACTGATGAATGGCCAACAACGCCTCCCTCACCACATCGACAGCCCTCCCAGCAGTAACACAGACCTGCTGATCCAGAGTGGCCGACTACAGACCTCCATGGCCCTGCTCGCCACAGACAACAGCTTGACAGACACGAGTGGGGTGTTCTCCCACCAAGACACAACTCTAACTCTGCATCTTAAGGAGACCCAATAGTAGGGGGGATAGACAAAATGAGAAGTGATATACAACAATTGGAGGATTGGACAAATGACTGGGATCTAAAGTTTAACACAGCAAAGTGTAAAATAATGCATTTAGGGAAGAAAAATCCAAATGTTAATTACAGACTCAATGACACTTTATTGACTGTTACAGACGAGGAACAGGACTTGGGAATTATTATTTCAGATGATTTAAAACTTAGTAAACAATGTAGTAATGCAGCGAGTAAGGCTAGCAGAATGCTTGGATGTATTGGTAGAGGTATTTGCAGCAGAAATAGTAAGGTTCTTATGCCACTTTATAGATCATTAGTTAGGCCTCATCTTGAGTATTGTGTGCAGTTCTGGAGGCCATATCTTCAGAAGGATATTAACAAACTTGAATCTGTGCAAAGGAGGGCTACCAAAATGGTACATGGTCTAAAAAATAAAACTTACCAGGATAGGCTCAATGACCTAAATATGTATAGCTTAGAGGAGAGAAGGGAAAGAGGTGATATGATAGCAACTTTCAAGTACATTAAAGGGTTTAGTAAAACTGAGGCTGTGGGTATTTTACATAAAATGGAAAATTCAAGAACAAGGGGTCATGAGCTCAAGCTAAAGGGTAGTAGATTCAGGAGTAATTTGAGGAAGCACTTCTTTACAGAAAGAGTGATTGATTTATGGAATAAACTTCCTCAAGAGGTAGTAGCAACAAACACTGTGGGGGACTTTAAAAATGCATGGGACAAGCATAAAGCTATCCTACGAACTAGATAAGTTTATACTGTTAGGTAAGGTCAGGCAGACTTGCTGGGCCTATGGCTCTTATCTGCCGTCAATATCTATGTTTCTATGTTTCTATTTAGCTATGGGTGTTTTGACCACTTTTGTTGAATCTACATCTGCTTGCTGTCTTTCCCGAACTCTATCTGTGTGAGCCCACCTGGTGACAGATAAGTATATGTAATAATGTGATTATTGACTACATATGTTGCTTTTGGCACCCTGCTATTACTTATGTTTTCAGCACCTGTAAGTTTCATCTTTGTGGACTGCCTCCTGAGATGCTGTATGAATAGGATAGCTTGACGATCCTTACTAAATTGTTTAATGTTTGTATTTACCCCGACCCATGATCAGTCAATAACGCATCTATAGATTGCCCTCATGGATACTGGCTATTTCTCCAATTTCCAAACTTATATGTGATTAGCTAGAAGCTTTACAACTGTTCCCCCCTGCTAATATAATTTACTAATACTACCTCCCTCCCGTTCCCCCTAACCAGAATTCTTGACACCCTTTATATATGCCTTTCAGATTCTAAATCCTGAGGGGTCCCTTTAGTCTTTAGCTATGGACTTTTTGGCCCACCCTGATAAATTCAAAACTATTGTGATTATTGATTACATGTGTTTCCCTGTGACATCCCATTATTGCCTATGTTTTTATCTTCTGTAAGTTTCATGCATATAGTCTGCCTACTAAGAAGTTGTATGTATCTGGTAGCCTCATGATTCTTTCTAATTTGTTTTATTGCCTATTTGTATATTGACTCATACTATGATAATTACACATAAATAGATTACACTCAAGGATTCTGGCTGTATCCCCAATTCCCCTACTAAAAGATGACTGTCTATATACTCTACAGCTGCTCCCCTCACTAATAATAATGCTTGCCCCCTGATTCCCTTAGCCAAATCTGGCGATACCCCTTATATATACCTTAGCAAGCGCGCTTGTTGTGTGACACTGTGCCTGCGCACTCAGTGCTATACTTTCTAGTCCACATCCCTAGCTCTACTCTAACTCCCATACGGGGTTGCCAGGAATCTGTATTAAGGCCATAGCATCTAGATAGACTTGCACCGCTGGGATTTATTTGACCGTTCATTGCAGTGGATGTAGACATCCGTCCACTGTAGCTGGGGCCGAGGTTTATCCTAATTGGGTTCAGCTCAGAAATATTGTATTATGTCCCTTTGGGCAAGCATCCTTTTCCTCATAACCTTTGGGTTTAGGCTTTCCTACAGCGCATACGCCCCTTTGAAGCGGTCCTTATGGGTGAATGTTCTCAATCCCAGGTGCACATTTAGATATGTAGGGCTCTGATAGAGTTTATATTGATTAACAACTGAATGTTAAATTGTTTGTTGTTGAATTTTGTGTTTACACTAATGTATTTCTTACTGGTTTCGCTACTGACAGCAATCTGTTTATGTTCTCCTTTCTCCTTTTTTTTTCTTTTTTTTGCTTTATCACTCCCTCCCAGCCAGAGGTTACGAATAGTACTCCCTATTTGCTTTCTCTCCCTGTTTAAATAGTAGATACACTGACATATTTACAATTCTTTTTTTTGTCATATATAGCAGAAGGCAGGCGATTTGGCCCTCTTGATTTATACCCATCTCTTCTATCAATAGTATCCCTACCCCTATTTTATATTCATATTTTGCTTTCCCACAAATACGTCAAAATATAACTAACAATATCCATTCTTTTTTTATTCTATTTTTTTGCTTGTCTCCCACCTCCGCCCTCCTCCTCCTCCTCTTCCTCCTCCTCCTCGCCCTTATCTTCCTCCTCGAAACATCCTTTTCTATCCTTCCATATACAAAATACCCCCTCTTGAAGGGGGTTTATCTGAGCGTTTTTTCTTGTTTATACCGCAATCAATAGTATAGAAGTACTACTACTACATTGGAATTTGCCTACTTTCTTCTGTTGCTTTTAAGTACTAGGTGACTCATATTACAGTTACAAGGTATCCTACTCCTTATTCACCTCCCCTTCCCCCTGTTCCTCTCCCTTCCCTCCCTCTTTTCCCTTTCCCTCCCTTCCTCCCCCCCCCACTTTTTTTTTTTTCTTTCAAGCACAGCAATCTGGCTGAAGCCCTATACAAACAGTATAATGACACTCTCCTATAAGTGTACGTCCGCTAGGGTAAACTGTGTGTTATTTAAAAAAACAAGGTTATTTGCAACTTTCCCTACGGAAAAAAAACACAGCAGTTTGCTCTAAAAATTACTCTTAATGAAAGTGTATAGCCCACGTTGGATCAAAGCTGTGAGCTGTAATGGTCAACAGAGCAAATTAAGGCCTAGATTTGGAGTTTTGTCAGTAACGACCCGCATAGCTAACGCTGGCTTTTTTCTGGCCGCACCATAAAAATAACTCTGGTATTGAGAGTCCACATAAAGGCTGCGTTAGGCTCCAAAAAAGGAGCGTAGAGCATTTTTAACGCAGCTTCAACTCTCGATACCAGAGTTGCTTACGCAAGCAGCCAGCCTCAAAAACGTGCTCGTGCATGATTCCCCCATAGAAAACAATGGGGCTGTTTGAGCTGAAAAAAAACCTAACACCTGCAAAAAAGCCGTGTTCAGCTCCTAACGCAGCCCCATTGTTTGCTATGCGGAAACACTTCCTACGTCTGCACCTAACACTCTAACATGTACCCCGAGTCTAAACACCCCTAACCTTACACTTATTAACCCCTAATCTGCCGCCCCCGCTATCGCTGACCCCTGCATATTATTATTAACCCCTAATCTGCCGTTCCGTAAACCGCCGCTACTTACATTATCCCTATGTACCCCTAATCTGCTGCCCTAACATCGCCGACCCCTATATTATATTTATTAACCCCTAATCTGCCCCCCACAACGTCGCCTCCACCTGCCTACACTTATTAACCTCTAATCTGCCGACCGGACCTGAGCGCTACTATAATAAAGTTATTAACCCCTAATCCGCCTCACTAACCCTATAATAAATAGTATTAACCCCTTATCTGCCCTCCCTAACATCGCCGACACCTAACTTCAAACATTAACCCCTAATCTGCCGACCGGAGCTCACCGCTATTCTAATAAATGTATTAACCCCTAAAGCTAAGTCTAACCCTAACACTAACACCCCCCTAAGTTAAATATAATTTTAATGTAACGAAATTAATTAACTCTTATTAAATAAATTATTCCTATTTAAAGCTAAATACTTACCTGTAAAATAAATCCTAATATAGCTACAATATAAATTATAATTATATTATAGCTATTTTAGGATTTATATTTATTTTACAGGTAACTTTGTATTTATTTTAACCAGGTACAATAGCTATTAAATAGTTAAGAACTATTTAATAGCTAAAATAGTTAAAATAATTACAAAATTACCTGTAAAATAAATCCTAACCTAAGTTACAATTAAACCTAACACTACACTATCAATAAATTAATTAAATAAACTACTTACAATTACCTACAATTAACCGAACACTACACTATCAATAAATTAATTAAATACAATTCCTACAAATAAATGCAATTAAATAAACTAGCTAAAGTACAAAAAATAAAAAAGAACTAAGTTACAAAAAATAAAAAAATATTTACAAACATAAGAAAAATATTACAACAATTTTAAACTAATTACACCTACTCTAAGCCCCCTAATAAAATAACAAAGCCCCCCAAAATAAAAAAATGCCCTACCCTATTCTAAATTACTAAAGTTCAAAGCTCTTTTACCTTACCAGCCCTGAACAGGGCCCTTTGCGGGGCATGCCCCAAAGAATTCAGCTCTTTTGCCTGTAAAAAAAACATACAATACCCCCCCAAAATTACAACCCACCACCCACATACCCCTAATCTAACCCAAACCCCCCTTAAATAAACCTAACACTAAGCCCCTGAAGATCTTCCTACCTTATCTTCACCATACCAGGTTCACCGATCCGTCCTAAAGAGCTCCTCTGATGTCCTGATCCAAGCCCAAGCGGGGGGCTGAAGAGGTCCATGATCCGGCTGAAGTCTTCATCCAAGCGGGAGCTGAAGAGGTCCATGATCCGGATGAAGTCTTCATCCAAGCGGGAGCTGAAGAGGTCCATGATCCGGATGAAGTCTTCTATCAACGGCATCTTCAATCTTCTTTCTTCGGGAGCCATCATCTTCCATCCGACGCGGAACATCCTCTTCTCCCGACGCCTACTAGCTGAATGACGGTTCCTTTAAGGGACGTCATCCAAGATGGCGTCCCTCGAATTCCGATTGGCTGAAAGGATTCTATCAGCCAATCAGAATTAAGGTAGGAATATTCTGATTGGCTGATGGAATCAGCCAATCAGAATCAAGTTCAATCCGATTGGCTGATCCAATCAGCCAATCAGATTGAGCTTGCATTCTATTGGCTGTTCCGATTAGGGGTCTGAAGCGCTAGCAGCTCCCAGGTCTCACAGGTCCGGTTCAGCATACAACAGAGCCGCTGGTGATTAACGTAACTTCAAGACTTGTGTCACAGAGGCCCCCAGTTATAAAAGTTTTACAGAGCCTCTTGGTATAAAAATATCACTTGGTAGTAATGCAATTATGCTAGTTGAGATGTAGGAGCTCTGTGGAATGGCGTCTGCTATGTGCAGTAGTTGGTTCCGCCCCCTCTAAACTTTTTATCTGTTGGATGAAATGCTCTCCAGACATCGTAGAGATCATGCTGGCAAAATAATTTCTGAAAAGCTACTGAAAGGGGATGAGTGGCTCTCTCCGATAGGGAAATCCTACGGCCCATTCTGTCTAAAATGGGATCCCATATTAAATTAAAGTCTCCCCCTAAAATTAACTCACCTTGTTTGACTGCCGACACTGAATTCAGGAGCTGCTTAAGAAATTGTATTTGCTTCGTGTTAGGTGCATATATATTGACTAGGGTAACCAATTTATTATTCAATTTACATATGAGGATAATGAATCTGGCTAGTGGGTCTCGTTCTACATATATGGGTTCATAAGTAAGCTAATCAAAATCGCCACTCCTCTGGATTTAGAAATGTAAGGAGCAGAAATAAGGGTTGGGAACTTCTTAGTCAGTCTAGGGAAATCTGCATTTATTAGCCAATGTGTCTCCTGAACGAAGGCAACATCGACTCTAGCCTGGTGTAACATAGTCAGTAAAAGGCTACGTTTGGTAGGGGTGTTAAGTCCCTGGGAATTGAGTGTTAGGATGCGGTTTTGCACCATGAGGAGAGGGATAGCTAGGGGGTAAAATCTAAGATCGATAATATAGTATGGTAGGGGACGAGGAGGGAGGGAAGAGAATTTTTTTTTTTAAAAATTAATTAATTACACAAAAGTGGTTTACAAGACTAGTAGTTCCTTTAAGTTAGGTGAATGAGATTAACAGAGAAAGGTATTAAGGGAGGGAGCTCAGCGGGCAAAAGCCACTCGAATGTGGTAAGGGGGTATAGGGGAATGAGGAGGAGGGAGGGGGGGAGGGAGTAGCAATTAGAATGGGAAGAGTAGTGCTCTTGGAGGTGCACTATATACTATGCATTGATGGTGGGCCAAGTGTTTTAGAGAGCAAGAATATATGAAAGAGAAGAAAAAGAAGAGAGAAGGGATGGGGGGTGTGCAATCGCTATAAGGAGAGAGGGAGTCTTAGTATTGTGAGGAGGGAAGAAGTGGGGATTACTGATGATGTAAAATATATAATATATTATGTTATATAAAATAGGGGAGTGCCAAGGAGACTGGGGAGCAATGAAGGGATCTTCGCTTGGGATGAGTGAACAGAAGTAGATTTTTTTTTTTGGTAATTAGAAGACCGGTACCTGCCACTGCTCATCACATGTGTATTATGCCCAGCAGTGCAGGGGTTAATTAGGTAGCTTGTAGGGAGCCGGCAGGGTTAATTTTAGCTTTAGTGTAGAGAGATCAGCCTCCCACCTGACACATCACACCCCCTGATCCCTCCCAAACAGCTCACCCCCCCCACCCCACAATTGTCCCGAAAATTTTAAGTACTGGCAGAAAGTCTGCCAGTACTAAAATAAAAGGTATCTTTTATTTTTATTTTTTACATATTTACGTATGCTGCTGTGTATGATCCCCCCTTAGTCCCCAACCTCCCTGATCCCCCCCAAACAGCTCTCTAACCCTCCCCCTCTACCTTATTGGGAGCCATCTTAGGGTACTGGCAGCTGTCTGCCAGTACCCAGTTTACACAAAAATAGATTAAAAAAAAATAAAAAAATTCTGTAGTGTAGCTTCCCCCCCAAAGACCAACCCCCCACTCCCTCCCAGATCCCTTAGATATTTTATTAACTCATTCCCTCCCCCCTTTCTCCCACTTATTAATATAACAATTTTCTGTAGTGTAGTGGTTCCCACCCGCTCCCTCCCCATGCACGGGCGCTCGTTCGTGCACACCCCCGGTGACCCTGCCCCCGATCCAACCCCCCTCTTGCAGCAGGAACCCATCGATGGCTGCCCACCCATCTCCCACATCGGCTCCCACCCATCAACGATTGCGGCCCTCGATGTCCGGTGCAGAGAGGGCCACAGAGTGGCTCTCTCTTCATCGGATGAGTGAAAAATGTTATTGCAGGATGCCTCAATATCGAGGCATCACTGCAATAACTGGAAAGTGGTGGAAGCGATCAGGATCGCTTCCACCACTTTCCAAGACCGACGACGTACACCGTATGTCCTCGGTCATTATGTGTATTTTTTTTTAGGACGTACGGCGTACGTCGTCGGTCCTTAAGGGGCTAATATGGATGAATAAAGTTTATATTTGTATACTACCTGGATGGAGTCAGTATGGACTTTTTTTGTATTGGATCACTGAGTGACCACTGACCACTAGAGATTTCTACTTATCTAAAATATTACCCATTGTCATAATATGTCTAAAAATCTTATCTGAGATTTGTGGTGCACAGCTACATTTAGTGGCCTTCTAATTACCAAAACCAATGATGAGCCCATGCATGTCTGGCAATTCTGTAAACAGGGGGATCCAAGAGAAGCTTTTGCAACCTTTTGTCTTATGACTGCACAAGTTGTGTGTACATTTTTTTGCAGTGAGAAACCCAAAGTTAATGATTTTCTTTTTTACATGATTGCATTTGGCACACATCTGACTGTCAACTGGTCAAATGGAATATGCAAAAATAAGACTAGATCAATACCATGGGTTGTCTTTACTACTACTAAGTTTGTGAAAAAGGTTTTTTTTTATGTAATCTTATTTTGCATACCATGTGGCCAGGTGTACTGAAATATGCCAAAATGGGCCTAGATCAATACTTTCGGTTTTCTACTTTAAATAAAAAAAAAAAAAAATTATATATATATATATATATATATATATATATATTCAGTGGTCAATTTTGAGAATTTGGGCAGTTCTGCTATACCAAATGAGGGTTACCCCACTGCATCATTTTAGAGCATTATATACATAGCTGCAGATAAAAACCTTCACATGATCAAAAATTATTCAAATATATACATTTTGGCCTCTAGTTATCAAGCCGTCAACCTCAAATACGCTGGAATTCTGCAGCGTATTTGTGGCGAGGCTGATTCGCCTAAGTTATCAAGCCCTACACACCGGCAAAAGTAGAATATAGTGACGTAAGCTTCGATTCGCCGAACTCAGTCCGACACAGATCGATTCTTACGTCACTCCAGATGTTCCGAACGCAAGTTCGGCACAATCTGACTACTTTTGGTAGTTATCAAACTACTACCAGGTACGCTCGGCACTTTCCGGCCCAGCGTACCTGGTTTTCAATCCGCCGCCCTGGAGGTGGCGGATCCCATAGGAATCAATGGGAGTCTAACCATAGCGAAAGTTCATGTTCGCTGCTGCCTGACATCCCATTAATTCCTATGGGAAACGTCTGCACCTAACACCCTAACATGTACCCCGAGTCTAAACACCCCTAATCTGCCCCCCTACACTACCGCCATCTATATTAAACATGTTAACCCCTAAACCGCCGCTCCCGGAGCCCACCACCACTCTAATAAACTTATTAACCCCTAAACCCCTGCTCCCGGACCCCGCCGCAAATATAATAATTATATTAACCCCTAAACCGCCGCTCCCGGATCCCGCCTCCACCTACATAATACCTATTAACACTTATCCTGCCCCCTCTACACCGCCGCCACTATAATAAAATTATTAACCCCTATCCTGTGGATCCCGGAACCCACCGCAACGAAATAAATTGTTTAACCCCTAAACCGCCGCTCCCAGACCCCGCCGCAACCTATATTAAACGTATTAACCCCTAATCTGCCCCCCTACACCGTCGCCACCTATAATAAATTTATCAACCCCTATCCTGCCCCCCCTACACCGCCGCAACCTATAATAAAATTATTAACCCCTAAACCTAAGTCTAACACTAACCCTAACACCCCCTATCTTAAATATTAATTAAATAAATCTAAATAAATATTAATCTTATTAAATTAATTATTCCTATTTAAAACTAAATACTTACCTATAAAATAAACCCTAATATAGCTACAATATTACTAATAATTATATTGTAGCTATTTTAGGATTTATTTTTATTTTACAGGCAAATTTAAATTTATTTTAACTAGGTACAATAGCTATTAAATAGTTATTAACTATTTAATAGCTACCTAGATAAAATAAAGTCAAATTTACCTGTAAAATAAAAACTAACCAAAGTTTCAATTACACCTAACACTACACTATCATTAAATAAATTATTCCTATTTAAAACTAAATACTTACCTGTAAAATAAACCCTATGCTAGCTACAATGTAATTAATAATTACATTGTAGCTATCTTAGGATTTATATTTATTATACAGGCAACTTTGTATTTAGTTTAACTAGGTACAATAGTTATTAAAGAGTTATTAACTATTTAATAACTACCTAGCTAAAATAAATACAAAATTACCTGTAAAATAAATTCTAACCTAAGTTACAATTAATCCTAACACTACACTATCATTAAATAAAATAAATTAATTAACTACAAGTAGCTACAATTAAATACAATTAAATAAATTAACTAAAGTACAAAAAACCCCCCACTAAATTACAAAAAATAAAAAAAGATTACAAGAATTTTAAACTAATTACACCTATTCTAAGCCCCCTAATAAAATAACAAAGCCCCCCAAAATAAAAAAAGAATAGATGTAATTAGTTTAAAATTCTTGCAATCTTTTTTTATTTTCTGTAATTTAGTGTTTTTTGTTGTACTTTAGTTAGTTTATTTAATTGTATTTAATTGTAGCTACTTGTAGTTAATTAATTTATTTTGTTTAATGATAGTGTAGTGTTAGGTTTATTTGTAATTTAGGTTAGGATTTTTATTAGGGGGCTTAGAGTAGATGTAATTAGTTTAAAATTGTTGTAATATATTTCTAATGTTTGTAAATATTTTTTTATTTTTTGTAACTTAGTTCTTTTTTATTTTTTGTACTTTAGTTAGTTTATTTCATTGTATTTATTTGTAGGAATTGTATTTCATTTATTTATTGATAGTGTAGTGTTAGGTTTAATTGTAGATAATTATAGATATTTTATTTAATTAATTTATTGATAGTGTAGTGTTAGGTTTAATTGTAACTTAGGTTAGGATTTATTTTACAGGTAAATTTGTAATTATTTTAACAATTTTAGCTATTAAATAGTTCTTAACTATTTAATAGCTATTGTACCTGGTTAAAATAAATACAAAGTTACCTGTAAAATAAATATTAATCCTAAAATAGCTATAATATAATTAAAATTTATATTGTAGCTATATTAGGATTTATTTTACAGGTAAGTATTTAGCTTTAAATAGGAATAATTTATTTAATAAGAGTTAATTAATTTTGTTAGATTTAAATTATATTTAACTTAGGGGGGGTGTTAGTGTTAGGGTTAGACTTAGCTTTAGGGGTTAATACATTTTTTAGAATAGCGGTGAGCTCCAGTCGGCAGATTAGGGGTTAATAATTGAAGTTAGGTGTCGACGATGTTAGGGAGGGCAGATTAGGGGTTAATACTATTTATTATAGGGTTAGTGAGGCGGATTAGGGGTTAATAACTTTATAATAATAGCGGTACGGTCCGCACGGCAGATTAGGGGTTAATAAGTGTAGGCAGGTGGAGGTGACGTTGTGGGGGGCAGATTAGGGGTTAATAAATATAATATAGGGGTCGGCGATGTTAGGGCAGCAGATTAGGGGTACATAGGGATAATGTAAGTAGCAGCGGTTTACGGAGCGGCAGATTAGGGGTTAATAATAATATGCAGGGGTCAGCGATAGCGGGGGCGGCAGATTAGGGGTTAATAAGTGTAAGGTTAGGGGTGTTTAGACTCGGGGTACATGTTAGAGTGTTAGGTGCAGACGTAGGAAGTGTTTCCCCATAGCAAACAATGGGGCTGTGTTAGGAGCTGAACGCGGCTTTTTTGCAGGTGTTAGGTTTTTTTTCAGCTCAAACAGCCCCATTGTTTCCTATGGGGGAATCGTGCATGAGCACGTTTTTGAGGCTGGCCGCGTCCGTAAGCAACTCTGGTATTGAGAGTTGCAGTGGCGTTAAATATGCTCTACTCTCCTTTTTTGGAGCCTAACGCAGCCATTCTGTGGACTCTCAATACCAGAGTTATTTTAAAGGTGCGGCCAGAAAAATACCAGCGTTAGATACGCGGGTCGTTACCGACAAAACTCTAAATCTAGGGGTGAGATAGCTACAATGTAATTATTAATTACATTGTAGCTAGCTTAGGGTTTATTTTACAGGTAAGTATTTATTTTTAAATAGGAATAATTTATTTAATGATAGTGTAGTGTTAGGTGTAATTGAAACTTAGGTTAGTTTTTATTTTACAGGTAAATTTGACTTTATTTTATCTAGGTAGCTATTAAATAGTTAATAACTATTTAATAGATATTGTACCTAGTTAAAATAAATTTAAATTTGCCTGTAAAATAAAAATAAATCCTAAAATAGCTACAATATAATTATTAGTAATATTGTAGCTATATTAGGGTTTATTTTATAGGTAAGTATTTAGTTTTAAATAGGAATAATTAATTTAATAAGAGTAATATTTATTTAGTTGCGGTGGGGTCCGGGATCCGCAGGATAGGGGTTAATAGGTATTATGTAGGTGGCGGCGGGGTCTGGGAGCGGCGGTTTAGGGGTTAATAACTTTATTTAGTAGTGGGGGGCTCCGGGGGCGCCGGTATAGGGGGTAGAACAGTATAGTATAGTGTGGGTGCTTAGTGACAGCTTATCAATAAAACTGGGAAAAAGCCGAAGAGCAGCGAGATCGGATGAGTGATAACTATCACAGTCTGCTGCTCATCGCCCCGTACTTGGTGCGTGGCTTTTTGACAGCTTCTTTGATAACTTTGGCGAACGTATTCAGGTCTGCGGCGGCAATGTGAGGCGAGCTTAGGCGATAGAGGCCTTTGTCTTAGCTGAATCAGAGGAGGCCACTGAATAAATTTTGAGATTTTTTTTCTGCAGTTAGAAAGCTACAAGTTTTTGGGGAAAGTGATAAATATTTTATATAATTTTTGTTACTTTTTTTTGTAAAATTATAATAATTTCTTAATTATGTGAATAAATAGCTAGTTTTAACTGCTATCCATGGAATGCTATTTTTATGCCAAAAGAAAAAAATATATAGATTTCTTAGGTAAATAAAAAAAAAAACAAGGCTTTATTTCTGTTTAAATGGAATGATACCAAAAAATGCAAAAAATTCTCTGGCTCTTTGCGAAAGTTTTTCATTAATATTCCTGCCCCTCGATCCAATATGCAGTGTCGCACGCAAAAGCCGGCGACGCTGGTTTTTGCGCTGTTTTGGTATCAGATATACGGCGTAACATACAAGTTACGCACGTATATTTCACCCGTCGCCCGCAATTTTTACTCCCATAAGCTAACACAGAACCGCGTTGCAAATCAGTATCCAATATCCAGCGCAAGGACTTACGTGGCGAAAATGGAGAAATATTACTCCATTTTTACCTCGCCATAAAAGGCAGCCATAGCAAGCCTTGCGCTGAGTATGGGAGCACCGTAACTCACGAAAATGCCTGCAAAAATAAACTAACACCTAACACATGCGCAATGTCTATCTACCTGTCAACCGTAATCCCCTACCGCAATAACTAATAAAGTCTATTAACCCCTATATCCGCCATCAAACCCACACCGCAAGTAATAACTCAATTAACCCCTAAAACCGCCAACCCCAACATCGCAAACTACCTATTAAAATTATTAACCCTTAATTCGCCATTAACCCACAACGCAATACACCTATTAAAGTATTAACCCCTAAACCGCAATAGCCCACAACGCAATACACCTATTAAAGTATTAACCCCTAAACCTCCATAGCCCACAAAGCAATACACCTATTAAAGTATTAACCCCTAAACCGCCATAGCCCACAATGCAATACACCTATTAAAGTATTAACCCCTAAACCGCCATAGCCCACAACGCAATAAAGCTTACCACTAACCTAACCCCCCTAACCTAACACCCCCTAACCTAACACCCCCTAAATGAACCAAAATTACCTAATTTACAAAATACTAAAGTTACTCTTAAATTACAAAAAACTAACACTACTTTAAAAATAAAAATAAACTAAGTATAAATTAAAGGGGCAGTCTAATCAAAATTCTGGTGTAGACTGTCCCTTTAAGCTAGAATTACAGAAAATAAAAAAATCTAAGATTACAGAAAATAATAAAGAAAATTACAAATTTTAAAAAAAATTATACCTAATCCCTATGAAAATAAAAAAGTCCCCCCAAATAAAAACACCCCCTAATCTAATAAACTACCAGTAGCCCTTAAAAGGGCTTTTTGCAGGGCATTGCCCCAAGATAATCAGCTCTTTTTGCAAAAAATACACAAAGATCCCCCCTAACAGTAAACCCCGCCACCCACCAACCCCCCCCCAAAAAATAACCTAACTCTAAAAACCCTAAATTACCCATTGTCCTGAAAATGGCATTTGTTGGGCATTGCCCTTAAAAGGGCATTCAGCTGTTTTGCTGCCCACCCTATCTAAATAAAATAAACCGCCCAAAAAAAACCCTGATTTGAACAGCCAATAGGATTTCAGTAGCTCTCAAATATTGGCTGATTTGAATCTGAAGGCTCAAATCAGCCAATAGGGATACGGTGGAGATCGTATGAAGAGGATCCTCCACGCTCCATGGCTCCGCGGTCGCCGGTCTTCACTTCCAGGCTCGCCGGTCTTCAGTTCCATAGTCGCCGCTCTTCAGCTACGCGGTCATCGGTCTTCAACTCTGCCCTCTGCTCCGCTCCGCGCCAGCTGGTTCCTGACAGAAGAAAGAAGAGGTTGCCACTTGGAAGAAGACTTCACCGCCTGGAACAGGACCTTCTCCGCCGGTCTTCAGGACAGGTGAGGACCACTTGGGGGTTAGACTTAGGGTTTTTTAAGGGGTTTTTGGGGGGATTTATTTTATTTAGATAGGGTGGGCAGCAAAAGTGCTGAATGCCCTTTTAAGGGCAATGCCCAACAAATGCCCTTTTCAGGGCAATGGGTAGTTTAGAGTTTTTAGTGTTAGGTTATTTTTTGGGGGCTTGTGCATTTTTTGCAAAAAGAGCTGATTATCTTGAGGCAATGCCCTGCAAAAAGCCCTTTTAAGGGCTACTGGTAGTTTATTAGATTAGGGGGTGTTTTTATTTTGGGGGGGGGCTTTTTATTTTCATAGGGATTCGGTATAATTTTTTGAAAATTTTGTAATTTTCTTTATTATTTTCTGTAAACTTAGATTTTTTTATTTTCTATAATTCTAGCTTAAATGGACAGAATACTCCAGAATTTTGATTAGAATGCCCCTTTCATTTTATTTTTATTTTTAAAGTAATGTTAGTTTTTTGTAATTTAAGAGTAACTTTAGTATTTTGTAAATTAGGTAATTTTGGTTCATTTAGGGGGTGTTAGGTTAGGGGGGGTTAGGTTAGGGGTTAGGTGTATTGTGTTGTGGGCTATGGCAGTTTAGAGGTTAATACTTTAATAGGTGTATTGCATTGTGGGCTATGGCGGTTTAGAGGTTAATACTTTAATAGGTATATTGCGTTGTGGGCTATGGTGGTTTAGAGGTTAATACTTGAATAGGTGTATTGCGTTGTGGGCTATGGCGGTTTAGAGGTTAATACTTTAATAGGTGTATTGCGTTGTGGGTTATGGCAGTTTAGATGTTAATACTTTATTAGGTGTATTGCATTGTGGGCTATGGCGGTTTAAAAGTTAATACTTGAATAAGTGTATTGCGTTGTGAGCTATGGTGGTTTAGGGGTTAATACTTGAATAGTTTATTGCATTGTGGGTTAATGGCGGATTAAGGGTTAATAGTTTTAATAGGTAGTTTGCGATGTTGGGGTTGGCGGATTTAGGGGTTAATAATTTAGTTATTACTTGCGGTGTGGGTTTGATGGCGGATATAGGGGTTAATAGTTTAATTAGGCTTATTGCGTTGTGGGGGGTTGTTGGTCTAGGGGTTAATACATTTATTATAAGTAGTGAGAGGGGAGGATTGCGGATATAGGGGTTTTACGCGTCTGGCTTATTTTTGGGAGGCGTGTTAGACTTTTACGGGAGATTTATTTATTTTCTTTACTTTTCTTAGGCACCAGCAATTTCTGAAGTGCCGTAAGTTACTGGCGACGACAGAAATGTGTATTTGCGCACATTTCTGAACGTCGCCAGTTTATCTGACTTACGCCACTTAGGAAATGCCGGCGCCGTATGTGTAATACCCGGATGTGTGAGGTGAAATTACGGGTGGCGCGGGTTTCTGCGCTTACGCTGAAACCTGCGCCGTATATTGGATTGGGCCCCTGGTTCTTAAGGGATTAAAGTGATATGCTCTATCAAATCATGAAAGTTTATTTTTGTCTTAACTGTCCCTTTAATTTGCCCCTTTAATTCTTAATTGCACATTGGTTTGGAGAAAACCAAAACAAAAGAATGTTTAAATATATTAGGTAGCCATAACCAATACTGAACCAATCACTTGAAAACCAGAATTATATTAAGCATAGGCAAAAACGTGATACAAAGCACACAAACCCTGTAGCTAATCTAAAGCATTTCACACACTAACAGGCACCATATATCACAAAAGATTTAATTGCCCGAGCAGTCTTATATGAAAACACAGTGGAATCCAATAAGACAAAATGTGGAATCCAATCAGTTTAGCAAAAACATACTTTTTCTAACAATCACTCGTAACTGTATAAAATGAACACACAGATAATAAGCACAGTCTATAAGGGTGCTACATACCTATTCAATGGTAATGAGAACACTGAGCTGAACGTTGTTTGAGTTCATATACAGTGATAATGAGCACACTGTGCTATATGGGGGTGCTGAGTGTTCTTACAGTAATAATGAGCACTCTGTGCTGTAATAACACTGAGTACACCCTGATAAAAATCAAGCTGTTAGGTTGCCTTACTATTGCTTTAAAGGAGGACACCTATGAAAAATACACAAGTCAGGGGCCACTTAAATAAATGGTTTCAATAATGGTCTAATCAGCCAATAGAATGCAAGCTCAATCCTATTGGCTGATTGGATCAGCCAATAGGATTGAAACTCTATCCTATTGGCTGATTGCATCAGCTAATAGTATTTTTTCACCTTTAATTCCGATTGGCTGATAGAATTCTATCAGCCAATAGGAATCCAAGGGACACCATCTTGGATGACGTCATTTAAAGGAGAATTCATTGTTCAAGAAGATGTTGCTTAAAGAGGATGCTCCGCGCTGGATGTCTTGAAGATGGAGCCGCTCCGCGCTGGATGGATGAAGATAGAAGATGCCGTCTTGATGAAGACTTCTGCTGGCTTGAATGAAGACTTTGGGCCGCTTGGATGAAGACTTCTGCCGGCTTCGATGAGGACTTCTGCTGCTTCGGTGAGGATGGATGTCGGGTCTTAAAAAAGTGTAAGTGGATCTTCGGGGGTTAGTGTTGTTTTTTTTAAGGGTTTTTTGGGTGGGTTTTATTTTTAGCTTAGGGTTTGGGCGGAAAAAGAGCTAAATGCCCTTTTAAGGGTAATGCCCATACAAATGCCCTTTTCAGGGCAATGGGGAGCTTAAGTTTTTTAAATTTAGGATTTTATTTGGGGGTTGGTTGTGTGGGTGGTGGGTTTTACTGTTGTGGGGTTGTTTGTATTTTTTTTTTTTACAGGTAAAAGAGCTGATTTCTTTGGGGCAATGCCCCGCAAAAGGCCCTTTTAAGGGCCATTGGCAGTTTAGTTTAGGCTAGGTTTTTTTTTTATTTTGGGGAGGCTTTTTTATTTTGATAGGGCTATTAGATTAGGTGTAATTAGTTTAAATATTTGATAATTTCTTTTTTATTTTGTGTAATTTAGTGGTTTTTTTTGTAATTTAGTTAATTGTATTTTATTAATGTAATTGATTTAATTGTAGTGTAAGGTTAGGTGTTAGTGTAAGACAGGTTAGGTTTTATTTTACAGGTACATTTGTATTTATTTTAGCTAGGTAGTTAGTAAATAGTTAATAACTATTTACTAACTATTCTACCTAGTTAAAATAAATACAAACTTGCCTGTGAAATAAAAATAAAACCTAAGATAGCTACAATGTAACTATTAGTTATATTGTAGCTAGCTTAGGGTTTATTTTACGGTAAGTATTTAGTTTTAAATAGGAATTATTTAGGTATTAATAGTAGGTTTTATTTAGATTTATTTTAATTACATTAAAGTTAGAGGGTGTTAGAGTTAGGGTTAGGGGTTAATAACTTTAGTATGGTGGCGTTGATGTTGGGGACGGAAGATTAGGGGTTAATAAATGTAGGTAGGTGGTGGTGATGTTAGGGGCGGCAGATTAGGGGTTAATAAGTGTAGGTGGGTGGCGGCGATGTTAGGGGCCGCAGATTAGGGGTTAATAAGTGTAGGTGGGTGGTGGCGACATTGGGGGACAGCAGATTAGGGGTTAATAAGTGTAATGTAGGTGGCGGAAACATTGGGGCGGCAGATTAGGGGTTAATAAGTGTAGGTAGGTGGTGGTGACATTGGGAGCAGCAGATTAGGGGTTAATAAGTGTAGGTAGGTGGCAGTGACAATGGGGCGGCAGATTAGGGGTTATAAATATAATGTAGGTGGCGACGATGTCGGGGGCGGCAGATTAGGGGTTAATAAGTATAATGTAGGTGTTGGCGATGTTGGGTGCGGCAGATTAGGGGTGTTTAGACTCGGGGTTTATGCTAGGGTGTTAGGTGTAAACATAACTTTTGTTTCCCCATAGAAATCAATGGGGCTGCGTTACGGAGTTTTACACTGCTTTATTGCAGGTGTTAGGCTTTTTTTCAGCCGGCTCTCCCCATTGATGTCTATGGGGAAATCGTGCACGGGCACGTAAAACCATCTCATCGCAGCGCTGGTATTGGAGTGCAGTATGGAGCTCAATTTTGCTCTACGCTCACTTATTGCCTGCTAACGCCTGGTTTTTGTAAACCTGTAATACCAGCGCTGTAGGGAGGTGAGCGGTGACAATAACTTGCAAGTTAGTACCGAGCAGCTTTTACCGCAAAACTCGTAATCTAGCCGATAGCTAATTATTAAAATCATATAATTAGAGAAAAACATACAGCATTTGAGTCTTTTAAGTTCTGACAATAAGTCATAAATCTAATTTTTCTTAAAACTTCTCCTGGGTTGCTGCCATCATTTCTAATGAATTTGTATTTGGCTTGGCTCCGAA
The DNA here is from genome assembly GCF_027579735.1 of Bombina bombina. Classification (NCBI taxonomy): domain Eukaryota; kingdom Metazoa; phylum Chordata; class Amphibia; order Anura; family Bombinatoridae; genus Bombina; species Bombina bombina. Next base: position 1,323,953,045 of record NC_069500.1, read on the forward strand.
TCATCTTATCAAAATTTAGAGAACAGGATGGCCTTAGCTTCTCAGACATGTTTACTTTCAAATGCACACAGTTCCCATCAATTTTTATACTTTAATGCTATTAACTTTTTGTTGTGAGAGAGAAATACAGTGGGGAAAACACTTAAGTGCAATGAAAATAAAGTTGATTGTTAACCTTGAAACAGGGAGGGTGATACGGGATTTTAGGAAAATTAGTGGTTTGTTTATATAAGTTTGTCTGCTTCATCATTACAGTATATTAAAAGGCAAAATGAAAACTATTTATTCACACATGTGAGGAAACTGAAAATATATACTCTACATATACTTGATTTCATCATCTATATAATCTGTTAGAACATTGACAAAATTGGTCACTTGACATTTGTCATCACATTTATAATCAAAGAGGAACATTGGGCCTCAAGTCGGCAGGTGAAGGAGATTACCAACTTGGGAACCCTTTCGCAGTAAATAGGCAGTGGACACTTCCGTGTGCAACACCACCTGCTGCTTTCACGTAAGAGCAGGGCCTGTCAATCCCCCCTAATGAACGTTAGACAGCTGTTTCTTACATTGCAGAAAGAATTCATGCATGAGCAATTCTGCCCCACAAGATCTCAAAAGCATCATCATTTATGAACCCATTTATGAAACGAAAATAATATTTTAGTCTCAATCTTGCATCATTCACACTTGAATGATAATTTAAAGATGTGTAGCTGTCATCTTCATAAAAAATAACATTGCAATCATGTTCCAATACAGTTGCATGAATGTCATTCTGGGTAGATTACTAAAACCTATTTCTCATGTTGACGTGTCCTTGTGCAGCTTTTAACTCATTTATCATTAATGTTTTCACAACTTTAAGGAGATCCAAAATTCATCCCAAATGTAATTTGACAGCATATTTGAAGTCATGAACATCTGACCAAGCTAAAATTATAGTTTTAAAACCCCACACTATTTGTTGTTTCTATTTGTATCAATCAGCAATTGGTGCCGGTTGGTACGCAGAAAAATCCCAGGGGAGATCTATTCTGATCCTCAATTATAAAAATAATACAAATAATGAAAGCAGCAATAGTTGTTTAAAGGGACACTGAACCCAAATGTTTTCTTTTATGATTCAGATAGAGAATGCAATTTTAAGCAACTTTCTAATTTACTCCTATTATCATTTTTTCTTCATTCTCTTGCTATCTTTCGCCTAGATTACGAGTTTTGTCGGTAAAAATTTGCGGGGCTAACACTTCTTTTTTTTCCAGTGCTCACTTTAAACAATGCTGGTATTACGAGTTTTCTGAATGGCTGTGTTAGCCTCAGAAAAGTGATCGTTGAGCAAAATTTAGCTCCACTTCTCACCTCAATACCAGCTTGCTTATGGTAGCGGTAAGCTGGAAAAATGTCCTTGTGCACGATTTCCCCATAGGATACAATGGGGATGAGCTGGCTGAAAAAAAACCTTCCTTACTTATTGTCAGAACTTAAAACACCTGCAAAAAAGCAGCGTTCAGCTCCTAACGCAGCCCCATTGTTTCCTATGGGGAAATACTCTCTAACTCTAAGTCTACACCTAACACCCTAACATGTACCCTGAGTCTAAACACACCTAACCTTACACTTATTAACCCCTAATCTGCCGCCCCCGCTATCGCTGACACCTACATTATATTATTAACCCCTAATCTGCCGCTCCGGACACCGCCGTATTGACCTCGCATTCTATTGGCTCATCCAATCAGCCAATCGGATTGAACTTCAATCCGATTGGCTGATTAAATCAACCAATCAAATTTTTCCTACCTTAATTCCGATTGGCTGATAGAATCATATCAGCCAATCGGAATTCGAGGGACGCCATCTTGGATGACGTCATTTAAAGGAACCTTCATTCTGCGTTAGGACATCGGAAGAAGAGGATGGCTCAGCGTCGGCTGGATAGAAGATGGCTCCGCTCCAGAAGGATGAAGATAGAAGATGCTGCCTGGATGAAGATGTCTGCCGGTCCGGATGTCCTCTTCTGCCCAGATAGGATGAAGAATTCTGCCGGTCCGGATATCCTCTTCTGGCCCATCGGTGCCCGGCTGGGTGAACACGGCTCAAGGTAGGGTGATCTTCAATGGGGTAGTGTTAGGTTTTTTAAGGGGGGATCAGGTGGGTTTTAGAGTAGGGGTGTGTGGGTGGTGGGTTTTAATGTTGGGGGGGTCTTGTATGTTTTTTTACAGGTAAAAGAGCGGATTACTTTGGGGCAATGCCCCGCAAAAAGCCCTTTTAAGGGCTGGTAAAAGAGCTGATTACTTTTGAAATTTAGTATAGGGTAGGGAATTTTATTATTTTGGGGGGCTTTTTTATTTTATTAGGGGGCTTAGATTAGGTGTAATTAGATTAAAATTCTTGTAATATTTTTTTATTTTTTGTAATTTAGTGTTAGTGTACTATAGTTTAGTTTATTTAATTGTATTTTAGTTTAGATAATTGTAGTTCATTTATTTAATTAATTTATTGATAGTGTAGTGTTAGATGTTTTTGTAACTTAGGTTAGGATTTATTTTACAGGTAATTTTGTAATTATTTTAACTAGGTAGCTATTCAATAGTTATTAACTATTTAATAGCTATTCTACCTAGTTAAAATAAATACAAAGTTGCCTGTAAAATAAATATAAATCCTAATATAGCTACAATTTAACTATTAGTTATATTGTAGCTATATTAGGGTTTATTTTATAGGTAAGTATTTAGTTTTAAATAGGATTAATTTATTTAATTATAGTAATTTTATTTTGTTTTATTTAAATTATATTTAACTTAGGGGGGTGTTAGGGTTAGGGTTAGACTTAGGTTTAAGGGTTAATAACTTTCTAATAGTAGCGGCAACGTTGGGGGCGGGAGATTAGGGGTTAATAATTGTAGGTAGGTTGCGGCGAACGTTGGGGGGGCAGATTAGGGGTTAATAAAATTTATTATAGCGTTTGCGAGGCAGGAGTGTGGTAGTTTAGGGGTTAATACATTTATTATAGTGGCGGCGATGTCCGGTCGGCAGATTAGGGGTTAATAATTGTAGTTAGTTGGCGGCGACGTTGGGGGCGGCAGATTAGGGGTTAATAAATATAATGTAGGTGTCAGCGATAGCGGGGGCGGCAGATTAGGGGTTAGTAAATATAATATAGGTGTCGGCGATGTTAGGTGCAGCAGATTAGGGGTTCATAGGGATAATGTAGGTGGCGGCGATGTCCGGTCGGCAGATTAGGGGTTAAATCATTTTATTATAGTGTTTGCGATGTGGGGGGGGCCTCGGTTTAGGGGTTCATAGGTAGTTTATGGGTGTTAGTGTACTTTGTAGCACTGTAGTTAAGAGCTTTATGTTCCGGCGTTAGCCCATAAAACTCTTAACTACTGACTTTTAAATGTGGTAGGAGTCTTGGAGGTAGAGGCTGTACCGCTCACTTCTTCCAAGACTCGTAATACCAGCGTTAGGCAAATCCCATTAAAAAGATAGGATACGCAATTGACGGTAGCCAAAAGTCGCGGAAGAAATGTGAGCGGTACACCTGTACCTACCATACTCGTAATACCAGCGGGCGTTAAAAAGCAGCGTTAGGACCCCTTAAATGCAGAACTCGTAATCTAGGTGCACCCACCAATAAACAAGTGCTGTCCAGGGTACTGAACCAAACATTGGCTGGCTGCTTAGCTTAGATGCCTTCTTTTTCAAATAAAGATAGCAAGAGAACAAAGAAAATTGCATGCTCTATCTGAATCACGAAAGAAAAAAGTTGGGTTTAGTATCCCTTTAATGGTTAAGGTCACAAAGGAAATATAAAAATAATTATATATACTGTTTATATATAGTGATGTCGTGAACAGTTCCCCGGAGAACAGTTCCCGGCGAACATAGCTTATTCGCATTCGCAGCGGCGGGCGAACATATGCGATGTTCAATCCGCCCCCTATTCGTCATCATTGCCTAAACTTTGACCCTGTATCTCACAGTCAGCAGGCACATTGCAGCCAATCAGCAGCAGACCCTCCCTCCCAGACCCTTACACCTCATGGACAGCAGCCATTTTAGATTCATTCGGAAGCTGCATTGCTAGTGAGAGGAGGGACAGTGTAGCTGCTGCTAATTTAATAGGGAAATCGATAGCTAGGCTAGTGTATTCAGTGTCCACTACAGTCCTGAAGGACTCATCTGATCTCTGCTGTAAGGACAGCACCCCAAAAAGCCCTTTTTAGGGCTACATCAGTCTTTTTTTTTTGTAATCTAATAGCAGTTGCCTGCCTGCCACTGCCAGCCTGTGTGTCAGGCTCACAGCATATACTGTGCCTACTTGCTCAGTGCCACCACCAGTCATATCTGGTGTAACATTAGTGTAAATTTTAAAAAAAAAACTTTTACATCAGTCTGCTAGTGTAATCTAATTTCAGTTGCCAGGCCAGCCTGCCACTGCCAGCCTGTGTGTCAGGCTGACAGCATATACTGTGCCTACTTGCTCAGTGCCACCACTCATATCTGGTGTAACAGTAGTGTAAATTTAAAAAAAAAAACCTTTTACATCAGTCTGCTAGTGTAATCTAATTTCAGTTGCCAGGCCAGCCTGCCACTGCCAGCATGTGTGTCAGGCTCACAGCATATACTGTGCCTACTTGCTCAGTGCCACCACCAGTCATATCTGGTGTAACAGTAGTGTAAATTTAAAAAAAAAAAACTTTTACATCAGTCTGCTAGTGTAATCTAATTTCAGTTGCCAGGCCAGCCTGCCACTGCCAGTCTGTGTGTCAGGCTCACAGCATATACTGTGCCTACTTGCTCAGTGCCACCACTCATATCTGGCTGGTGTAACAGTAGTGTAAATTAAAAAAAAAAAACCTTTTACATCAGTCTGCTAGTGTAATCTAATAGCAGTTGCCTGCCTGCCACTGCCAGCCTGTGTGTCAGGCTCACAGCTTATACTGTGCCTACTTGCTCAGTGCCAGAACCAGTCATATCTGGTGTAACATTAGTGTAAATTTAAAAAAAAAACTTTTACATCAGTCTGCTAGTGTAATCTAATTTCAGTTGCCAGGCCAGCCTGCCACTGCCAGCCTGTGTGTCAGGCTCACAGCATATACTGTGCCTACTTGCTCAGCGCCACCACTCATATCTGGTGTAACAGTAGTGTAATTTTTTTTAAAAAAACTTTTACATCAGTTTGCTAGTGTAATCTAATAGCAGTTGCCCGCCTGCCAATGCCAGCCTGTGTGTCAGGCTCACAGCATATACTGTGCTTAATTGCTCAGTGCCACCACCAGTCATATCTGGTGTAATATTAGTGTAAATTAAAAAAAAAAAAACTTTTGCATCAGTCTGCTAGTGTAATCTAATTTCAGTTGCCAGGCCATCCTGCCACTGCCAGCCTGTGTGTCAGGCTCACAGCATATACTGTGCCTACTTGCTCAGTGCCACCACCAGTCATATCTGGTGTAACAATAGTGTAAATTTAAAAAAAAAAAACTTTTACATGAGTCTGCTAGTGTAATCTAATTTCAGTTGCCAGGCCAGCCTGCCACTGCTAGCCTGTGTGTCAGGCTCACAGCATATACTGTGCCTACTTGCTCAGTGCCACCACTCATATCTGGCTGGTGTAACAGTAGTATAAATTTTTTTAAAAAAACTTTTACATCAGTCTGCTAGTGTAATCTAATAGCAGTTGCCTGCCTGCAACTGCCAGCCTGTGTGTCAGGCTCACAGCATATACTGTGCCTACTTGCTCAGTGCCACCACCAGTCATATCTGGTGTAACATTAGTGTAAATTTAAAAAAAAAAAAAAACTTTTACATCAGTCTGCTAGTGTAATCTAATTTCAGTTGCCAGGCCAGCCTGCCACTGCCAGCCTGTGTGTCAGGCTCACAGCATATACTGTGCCTACTTGCTCAGCGCCACCACTCATATCTGGTGTAACAGTAGTGTAATTTTTTTTAAAAAAACTTTTACATCAGTTTGCTAGTGTAATCTAATAGCAGTTGCCCGCCTGCCAATGCCAGCCTGTGTGTCAGGCTCACAGCATATACTGTGCTTAATTGCTCAGTGCCACCACCAGTCATATCTGGTGTAATATTAGTGTAAATTAAAAAAAAAAAAACTTTTGCATCAGTCTGCTAGTGTAATCTAATTTCAGTTGCCAGGCCATCCTGCCACTGCCAGCCTGTGTGTCAGGCTCACAGCATATACTGTGCCTACTTGCTCAGTGCCACCACCAGTCATATCTGGTGTAACAATAGTGTAAATTTAAAAAAAAAAAACTTTTACATGAGTCTGCTAGTGTAATCTAATTTCAGTTGCCAGGCCAGCCTGCCACTGCTAGCCTGTGTGTCAGGCTCACAGCATATACTGTGCCTACTTGCTCAGTGCCACCACTCATATCTGGCTGGTGTAACAGTAGTATACATTTTTTTAAAAAAACTTTTACATCAGTCTGCTAGTGTAATCTAATAGCAGTTGCCTGCCTGCAACTGCCAGCCTGTGTGTCAGGCTCACAGCATATACTGTGCCTACTTGCTCAGTGCCACCACCAGTCATATCTGGTGTAACATTAGTGTAAATTTAAAAAAAAAAAAAACTTTTACATCAGTCTGCTAGTGTAATCTAATTTCAGTTGCCAGGCCAGCCTGCCACTGCCAGCCTGTGTGTCAGACTCACAGCATATACTGTGCCTACTTGCTCAGTGCCACCACTCATATCTGGTGTAACAGTAGTGTAAATTTACAAAAAAAAAACTTTTACATCAGTTTGCTAGTGTAATCTAATAGCAGTTGCCCGCCTGCCACTGCCAGCCTGTGTGTCAGGCTCACAGCATATACTGTGCCTACTTGCTCAGTGCCACCACTCATCTGGTGGTGTAACATTAGTGTAAATTTAAAAAAAAAACTTTTACATCAGTCTGCTAGTGTAATCTAATTTCAGTTGCTAGGCCAGCCTGCCACTGCCAGCCTGTGTGTCAGGCTCACAGCATATACTGTGCCTACTTGTCAGTGCCACCACTCATATCTGGTGTAACAGTAGTGTACATTTTTAAAAAAAACTTTTACATCAGTTTGCTAGTGTAATCTAATAGCAGTTGCCTGCCTGCCACTGCCAGCCTGTGTGTCAGGCTCACAGCATATACTGTGCCTACTTGCTCAGTGCCACCACTCATATCTGGTGTAACATTAGTGTAAATTTAAAAAAAAAAAACTTTTACATCAGTCTGCTAGTGTAATCTAATTTCAGTTGCCAGGCCAGCCTGCCACTGCCAGCCTGTGTGTCAGGCTCACAGCATATACTGTGCCTACTTGCTCAGTGCCACCACTCATATCTGGTGTAACAATAGTGTAAATTTAAAAAAAAAAAAACTTTTACATCAGTCTGCTAGTGTAATCTAATTTCAGTTGCCAGGCCAGCCTGCCACTGCCAGCCTGTGTGTCAGGCTCACAGCATATACTGTGCCTTCTTTCTCAGTGCCACCACCAGTCATATCTGTGTAACATTAGTGTAAATTAAAAAAAAAAAAAACTTTTACATCAGTCTGCTAGTGTAATCTAATTGCAGTTGCCAGGCCAGCCTGCCACTGCCATTGTGTGTGTCAGGCTCACAGCGTATACTGTGCCCACTTGCCCAGTGCCACCACTCATATTATCTGTTTAATAGTAATGTAAGTGTACATTTAAAAATAAAAAAAACTATTTTGACTGTGAAACATCAGTCTGCTTTTTTGTGTCAGGCTCACAGCGTATACTGTACCCACTTGCCCAGTGCCACCACTCATATTATCTTGTTTAATTGTAGTGTAAGTGTACATTTTAAAAATAAAAAAAAACTATTTTGACTGTGAAACATCAGTCTGTTTTTTTGTGTCAGGCTCACAGCGTATACTGTGCCCACTTGCCCGGTGCCACCACTCATATTATCTTGTTTAATAGTAGTGTAAGTGTACATTTAAAAATAAAAAAACTATTTTGACTGTGAAACATCAGTCTGCTTTTTTGTGTCAGGCTCACAGCGTATACTGTGCCCACTGGTCCAGTGCCACCACTCATATTATCTTGTTTTATAGTAGTGTAAGTGTACATTTTAAAAATAAAAAAAATTATTTTGACTGTGAAACATCAGTCTGCTTTTTTGTGTCAGGCTCACAGCGTATACTGTGCCCACTTGCCCGGTGCCACCACTCATATTATCTTGTTTAATAGTAGTGTAAGTGTACATTTAAAAATAAAAAAAACTATTTTGACTGTGAAACATCAGTCTGCTTTTTTGTGTCAGGCTCACAGTGTATACAGTGCCATCTGGTCCAGTGCCACCACTCATATTATCTTGTTTTATAGTAGTGTAAATGTACATTTTAAAAATAAAAAAACTATTTTGACTCTGAAACATCAGTCTGCATTTTTGTGTCAGCCTCACAGCGTATACTGTGCCCACTTGCCCAGTGCCACCACTCATATTATCTTGTGTAATAGTCGTGTAAGTGTACATTTTAAAACTAAAATAACTATATTGACTGTGAAGCATCAGTCTGCTTTTTTGTGTCAGGATCACAGCGTATACTGTGCCCACTTGCCCAGTGCCACCACTCATATTATCTTGTTTAATAGTAGTGTAAATGTACATTTAAAAATAAAGAAAACTATTTTGACTGTGAAACATCAGTCTGGTTTTTTGTGTCAGGCTCACAGCGTATACTGTGCCCACTCACAGTAGCTTGCACGCATAGTAGCACTAATTGAAAAAAAAATGACAGGCAGAGGCAGGCCAACCCGCAGGGGCCGTCGTGGTGCTGTGATTCCCTTTGGCCATAGAATAATGCCCAGTGTTAAGCCACGTACCATGAACACGAAAAGTTCTGATGAAATAGTTGACTTTATAACACAGGACACCCAATCTTCTACAGCTTCCGCTTGTAACCTTGACGCACCATCCTCCTCCTCTAGCTTAGCTTCGGGCACCTCTCAACTTACCACTTGCCCGCCTGCCGCCACCACCGACACTAGCACCACAGCCGCCTCACTTGATCTGTCAGAGGAGTTATGTACACCTCAGTGTGAAGAAATGAGTGATGCACAACCATCATTGACAGAGGATGTAGATAACTGTGTTATGTCTCAGTCAGGCAGCATTACAGACATGGACGACGCACGGTGTGATGATGATGATGATGTTGTACCCGCCATTGCTTCCGTTGTTGAGTTGTCAGATACAAGTGAAGGGGTCGATGATAACGATGCGTCCGTGGATGTCACGTGGGCGCCCAGTAGAAGAGAAGAAGAACAGGTGGAAAGTTCAGATGGGGAGACAGAGAGGAGCAGGAGGAGGAGACGAGTTGGAAGCAGGGGGAGGTCGTCGCAAGGAGCTAGTGGCACAGTCAGACAGCATGCATCGGCACCCGGGGTCAGCCAGACAGCACGCCAATCAACGCATGCTGTTGCCACCACCAGAATGCCGTCATTGCAGAGCTCAGCAGGGTGGCATTTTTTTATGTGTCTGCCTCTGACAACAGCAAAGCCATTTGCAACCTGTGCCAAAAGAAACTGAGTCGTGGGAAGTCCAACACCCACCTAGGTACAACTGCTTTGCGAAGGCACATGATCTCACATCCAAATGCCTATGGGATGAACACATGAGGACAAGCAGCACACAAACTCAAAGCCGCCATCCTCCTCCTGGTCCAGCATCTTCAGCCACATCAACCACTGCTGTGCTCCTTGCCCCCTCTCAACCATCCACCAATCCGTCTCTCTTCCGGAGCAGTTCCTGGTCATCTGCCCACAGTCAGGTGTCTGTCAAGGACATGTTTGAGCATAAGAAGCCAATGTCACCAAGTCACCCCCTTGCCCGGCGTCTGACTGCTGGCTTGTCTGAACTGTTAGCCCGCCAGCTTTTACCATACAAGCTGGTGGAGTCTGAGGCGTTCAAAAAATTTGTAGCTATTGGGACACCGCAGTGGAAGGTACCCGGGCGAAATTTCTTTGCACAAAAGGCAATCCCCAACCTGTACTCGATTGTGCGAAAGGAAGTAATGGCATGTCTGGCACACAGTGTTGGGGCAAGGGTCCATCTGACCACTGATAACTGGTCTGCAAAGCATGGTCAGGGCAGGTATATCACCTACACTGCGCATTGGGTAAACCTGCTGACGGCTGCCAAGCATGGAATGCCTGGCTCTGCAGAGGAGTTGGTGACACCGCCACGACTTGCAGGCAGGCCTGCTGCCACCTCCTCTACTCCTCCTACTCCATCCTCTTCCATAACCTCCTCGGCTGAGACCTCTTCTGCTGCTGCGTCTTGCTTCACATCAACAGCAGCCCCCAGCTCCCCAGGTACTATTCCACATCCTGGATACGGCAGTGTCACACAGTCTTGGGGTTGACTTGCCTGAAAGCAGAGAGTCACACCGCAGCAGCATTCCTGTCCGCCCTGAATGCACAGGTGGATCAGTGGCTGACTCCGCACTAACTGGAGAACGGCAAAGTGGTTTCTGACAACGGAAATAATTTGGTGGCGGCATTGAAATTGGGCAAGTTGACACATGTGCCGTGCATGGCACATGTGTGTAATCTGATTGTACAACGCTTTGTGCATAAGTACCCAGGCTTACAGGATGTCCTGAAGCAGGCCAGGAAGGTGTGTGGCCATTTCAGGCATTCCTACACGGCCATGGCGCACTTGTCAGATATCCAGCGGCGAAGCAACCTGCCAGTGAGGCGCTTGATTTGTGACAGCCCGACACGTTGGAATTCAACACTCCTAATGTTCAACCACCTGCTCCAACAAGAAAAAGCTGTTAATGAGTATTTGTATGACCGGGGTGCTAGGACAGCCTCTGGGGAGCTGGGGATTTTTTTGCCACGTTACTGGACACTCATGTGCAATGCCTGTAGTCTCATGCGTCCTTTTGAGGAGGTGACAAACCTAGTCAGTCGCACGAAGGCACCATCAGCGACATTATACCATTTGTTTTCTTCCTGCAGCGTGCCCTGCGAAGAGTGCTGGATCAGGCCGTAGATGAGCGTGAAGAGGAAGAGTTGTGGTCTCCATCACCACCAGAAACAGCTTTATCAGCATCGCTTGCTGGACCAGCGGCAACGCAGGAAGAGGATTGTGAGGAAGAGGAGTCAGAGGAGGAATGTGGCTTTAAGGGGGAGGAGGTAGACCAAGAACAACAGGCATCCCAGGGTGCTCGTTGTTGTTACCTATCTGGTACCCGTGGTGTTGTACATGGCTGGGGGGAAAAAGATACCTTCAGTGAGATCAGTGAGGACGAGGAACGGGACATGAGTAGCTCGGCATCCAACCTTGTGCAAATGGGGTCTTTCATGGTGTCGTGCCTGTTGAGGGACACTCGTATAAAAAAGCTGAAGGAGAACGAACTGTACTGGGTGTCCACGCTACTAGACCCCCAGTATAAGCATAAAGTGACTGAAATGTTACCGAATTCCCGCAAGTCGGAAAGGATGGAGCAGTTCAAAAATAAATGTAAAAGTATGCTTTACACAGCATATAAGGGTGATGTCACAGCACAATGGGAATCTAACAGGGGAAGAGATGAAAGTAATACTCCTCCTCCCACGACCACGAAGGCAAGGACAGTATGCTTTCCAGACGTGTTGTTGATGGAGGTCATGCAAACCTTTTTAACTCCTATGCATCGCCACAGCCCTTCGGGATCCAGCCTCAGAGAACGACTCAACTGACAGGTAGCAGACTACCTAGCATTAACTGCAGATCTCGACACTCTTAGGAGTGATGAACCCCTTGACTACTGGGTGTGCAGGCTTGACCTGTGGCCTGAGCTATCCCAATTTGCACTAGAACTTCTGGCCTGCCCCGCTTCAAGTGTCCTGTCAGAAAGGACCTTCAGTGCAGCAGGAGGTATTGTCACTGAGAAGAGAAGTCGCCTAGGTCAAAAAAGTCTTGATTATCTCACCTTTATTAAAATGAATGAGGGATGGATCCCGAAGGGACTGACATTGGGCGATACATTCGAGTAAAAAAGGCCTGATGAGATGAGCTGCCTTGGGCTAAAATTGGTCCACACACTGCTGTATTTTATCTTCGAATGCAGGATGACTTGCGTGACTTATCCGCCAACAACTAGGGTTCAAGCCGCAATGTTTTAGGGCACTTTCTAACTGTCAAACAAACATCAATTGTTCTGGCTGCTGCTACAGCAGCGGCTGCAACAATACCTAATTTTTCAGGCATGTTTACATGCCTAATTTTTCTGGCCTCTGGTGCTGCACTGTGGCTTCAAAACCCAAACCCAAAAAAAGGCACATAACAGGGATTAAACTGCTAAGAATAGTACTACTTAACACACCACTCATATCGGGTGGTACAGTAGATTGCACGCGCAGTGCCCCAAATTTGAAGTAGGAGGACTGACCAAGCATCTTTTTCCATCTCCCGGTTCCTAAAATCCATGCCCTATACACGTCCCCTGATAGGGGACACCGCAGTGGAAGGTACACGGCCAAAATTTCTTTGCACAAAAGCCAATCCCCAACCTGTACTCGATTGTGCAAAAGGAAGTAACCTTACCATGGGTCCCAGACCGCACATCTTGTAAAATTCTCTCTCTGGGAAATTATCTATCAAATCTATCTATTTATCTATCAAATCCTAAAAACGATGCCATACCTGTACTCGATTGTGCAAAAGGAAGTAATGGCATATGGGGTCTTTCATGCTGTCGTGCCTGTTGAGAGTCGGGGACCCTCGTATATAAAGGCTGAAGGAGAACGACCTGTATTGGGTGTCCAAGCATCTTTTTCCATCTCCCGGTTGCTAAAAATTATCTCCGGGTTCCTAAAATCGATGCCATACCTGTACTCAATTGTGCAAAAGGAAGTCATGGCATATGGGTTCTTTAAAACTGTCTGGCCTGTTGAGGGTGGGACCCTCGTATAAAAAGGCTGAAGGAGAACGACCTGTACTGGGTGTCCAAGCATCTTTTTGCATTTCCCGGTTCCTAAAATTATCTCCGGGTTCCTAAAATCGATGCCATACCTGTACTCGATTGTGCAAAAGGAAGTAATGGCATATGGGGTCTTTCATGCTGTCGTGCCTGTTGAGGGTCCGGGACCCTCGTATAAAAATGCTGAAGGAGAATGACCTGTACTGGGTGTCCAAGCATCTTTTTCCATCTCCCGGTTCCTAAAATCAATGCCATATACACGTCCCCTGATAGGGGACGTAACAGGGATTAAACTGATAAGAATAGTACTAGTTAACACACCACTCCTATTTGGTGGCACAGTAGATTGCACGTGGTGCTCTGACAAAATGCAGAAGGACATTTGGCAGATGGACATTTGGCAGGCGGACATTTGGCCGACAGACAGAAAGCTAAAGAATGTTCCGATTTCGGCCGAGGGCAGATACACAGGGTGCTCTGTTATAATCAGAGCCTTGGGCGCCGCAACTTCCTCTGGGAACCTTACCATGGGTCCCAGACCGCCCGTCTTGTAATTCTCTGTCTGGGAAATTATCTATCTATCAAATCTATCTATTTATCTATCAAATCTATCTATCTATCTTATCTATCATCAAATGTATCTATTGCAGCTATTGATCTATCTATCTAATCTATGTATCTATCTATCTATCTCGTGGCCGGACCGACCAAGCATCTTTTTCCATCTCCTGGTTCCTAAAATCATTTCCGGGTTCCTAAAATCGATGCCATATACACGTCCCCTGATAGGGCACGTAACAGGGATTAAACTGATAAGAATAGTACTAGTTAACACACCACTCCTATCTGGTGGCACATTAGATTGCACGCGCAGTGCCCCACATTTCTCAGTTTCTTTTTCTTCTTCTTCTCAGAAGCCTCATTCAGCAGCTCGACCTGGTGTCCCCTGTGCTCTCCGGCCAGGGAGCAGGTCACACAGATACAGGCAGCATCCTCAGTGCAGTAATATAATAGGAGCATCTTGTGGGTGGAGCATTCTCTGTTACCCCCAGGAAGTGATTGCACGCGCAGTGACATCAGTGAGGACAAGGAACGGGACATGGCTAGCTTGGTATCCAACCTTGTGCAAATTGGGAGTTTGCGGTTGTGCAAAAGGACTGTTTGCGGTGCATTAAACGGGGAGTTTGGTCTGTCACTGTGAAGCGGGCATAACCCTTACACTACATGAACGATACAACATCATACCTGATGTTTTAAAGCACGTTATTACAAACAATTTAGGAATTTTAGGTGATTTATGCCCTTTATGGATTAAAAACAGACTCTGCATCAACTATGTAATTTTCCATGGGAGTTTTGCCATGGATCCCCCTCCGGCATGCCACAGTCCAGGTGTTAGTCCCCTTGAAACAACTTTTCCATCACTTTTGTGGCCAGAAAGAGTCCCTGTGGGTTTTAAAATTTGCTTGCCTATTGAAGTCAATGGCGGTTCGCCCGGTTCGCCCGTTTGCGAACTTTTGCGGAAGTTCATGTTTGCTGTTCGCGGACGCAAAATTTTAGGTTCAGACATCACTATTTCTATATATATGTATATATATTTATATATATATATATATATTTATATATATATATTCTATGGATTATTTAGAATTTTTTATAGTATGTATAATAATAATTAATAATTATTATTCATATTTTTGAATATTTGAAATTTAATATTTCAAGAACCCGCTTTGAAGTTAGTAATTCTTCATGTGCACTAACCCTACACCACGTTAGACCTGAATTGAAGTGTGTTACGCATATTTTCCATTCATATGTTCTTCACATAGGAAATAATGAAATTATTATTATTATTAAAGGGACATGAAACAAAAAAAAACTTTCATGACTCAGATAGAGAATACAATTTTAAACAACTTTATAATTTACTTCTATTATTTAAATTGCTTCCTTCTCTTGTTTGCTGAAATGTTTATCTTGGCAAGCTCAGGAGCAGCAGATAATCTAGGTTCTAGCTGTTGATTGGTGGCTGCATATATATATTGATTATGATTGGCTCACCCATGTGTTCAGTTAGAAACTATTAGTGCATAGCTGCTCCTTCAAAAAAGGATACCAAGAGAATGAAACAGATTAGATAATAGAAGTAAATTAGAAAGTTCTTTAAAATGGTATTTTCTATCTGAATCATGAAAGAAAATGTTTGTGTCCCTTAAATATATATATTTCTATATATTTCTAATACTGTTCATGAAAATATCTAATCTATACCTATATATCTATAGGAAATGAGATACAGGTATATAAATACATATATATATATATATATATATATATATATATATATATATATATATATATATATATAGGTTGTAGTAGGGTAAGTGCACTCTCACAAACAGTTATTTAAATGCCAGGGTGCTAAGAAAATGTAGATAATGGATGTAGGACAAAGCACTCTCTGGACTTGTAAAGTATCAAAACAAAATGTATTCCTTAGTGACAATTCGGGGTGTTCACCCCTTCATCAGACCAACAATACTAAATCTCACAGCAAACAATTAAAAAAGTTAGAAACCCCAGCCACTGACAGAAAAACAGCCAAAGGTTACCATAGCAACATCCAAACAAAAGCAAAAACAAGCCATTGTCTGAAATGCAATACACAGTTAAACAATTGCCCAATGGCACAAAAACATACTATATACACATAAGTGAATGTAGGGATATATGCATTGGTGACAAAGAATTATGTACAAGAATGTCACCGGGATCTATACGTAAACAATGTGATATTGTCCAGAAAACATTTTACATGAACAGGAGCCAATTAAACTAAGACCCCAGTGAATATGGCAGTCTTTGCTGCTTCAACAATGGAAGCGAATGTGTGTACTGTAGTAAAGAGTTATACCAGCTAACAGGCACAAAAGTGCAGCCGTGCATAATGTAAAACAATGTGTACTCACTCTGGTAAGTGCAAGAAAATAACTGATCATGCCACAGGCGCATAGCCATACCGGGAATAGTAAGACAGCCTGCCCCTCATAAGTTATCATGACGTATACAGGCACGCCCCCCTAAGGGGAAAATATCAGGCAAATCCAATCACAACAGTGTATTGGCTATCTAACGGAGTATGATCAATACTAGCATAGCGAGCATGGGAAGAGCATATGCTGAGAGTGATGCGCATATAAAAGTAGGGAATGTAGAAGTAGTAATGATATAAATAAGGGGGATAAGGCATAACGTGCTGAGATGTAATAGGCGCTTGAATCATCAAACAAGGGAACCCCTTACAAAGCAGTGTAGACTACCCATAGTGAAATATCGGTGTGTTGTGTTGGAGTATTATGTGGCTACTGTTTACCACGGACCAAATGGGCTTGATAGGGCATAATCACATTGGAGGATAGAGGTAGAGAATTGGCCCAAACCAAATCTACCAAAATAAACTAAATAAACACATACATAAAATTAAATACATGCATAAATTACAAGAGAATAGTGTGTCAGCAAATATCAGTGTTCCCCCTGGAGAGGACACAGATGAACAGACAAAGGGTTATTATAACCTTGTTATTTGGGGAATAGAGCCACAGATAATTATGTCATTCTATAGAAAAATATATGCAGATGAAGAGGGAAAAATCTGTCATCTCATAAAGTCCATCACTATAACAGTATAATCAGACCATATGTCAGCAATATACGGGATGATAACTAATAGATATAAAAAGGGGATCAAATCATTAGCTAGTGTATGAGTAGTGGGAACATCCCTTAATTAGAGGTACATCATGTAAGTAAATGGCAAATATGAACATTCCAAGGTGCAGACAAACTAGTGTATGATGTATAACCAGATATAGCGGCCAAGCTTCATATAAGTCATGATGGTAATGTACCAGAACAAGCATAGTCATTAAGTGAGCAAAAGACAGAACAATGAAATGTTAGTTCATAAAAAAACAGTGCCAGTCCACTCCAGCAATCAAACCTTTAGGGTGTACGGTGTCAAGTCTGTAAATCCACCATGCTTCTTTTTGTAGGAACCACTTGTTTCTTTCTCCTCCTCTAGGTAATGCAGGCACATGGTCAATTAGTTGAAATCTTAGGTCTTTGACTGTATGTCCATTTTCCATAAAGTGTCCTGCCACAGGTTGGTCACTCTCACCTTTCTCAATTGCAGTGCAAATTGCACTCCTGTGGTTCGCCATTCTCTTTTTTATATCGTCTGAAGTTTTCCCCACATAAAACAATCCACAAATGCAGCTTAGCATATATATCACGTATGGGGTTGTGCAAGTGAGAAAATATTTTATTTGGTATCTTCGATTGGTGTGTGGGTGTCTAAAGTTGTTGCCCTGTATCATGGAGTAGCAGGTGACACAGCTAGAGCATCTATAGGAACACTTTTTGGTAGGTTGTAGCCATGTTTCTTTCTATTAGCAGTGTTGGGAGTCAGTCAATACTAGCTTGTCACGTAGACTCATACCACATTTGAAACCAACTCTACCTTTTCAGTAGTTTACCCATATTCCTTAGTTGAGGGCAATAGGGGGTAGTGAAATTCATCTAACCGTATCATCCTTAGCTTTAACAGTCATCAGTTATTTTTGTGTAGTGAGTTCTGCTGTTCTCTTGGCTAGAACAATGTCTTCATTTCAATAGCCTCTAGCAGCAAACTTATTCCCCATTTGGTGGAGTTGGCGCATCTTCTGTGCATCGGAGGAGTTGTTTCTAGCAACTCGTAACATCTGGGCTCTCAGGATAGTCCTCACCAATGGTCTGGGATGGCTACTATTGGCATGTAGGATAGAGTTCCTATCAGTAGGTTTCTGGAACAATGTAGTATCCAATCTGTTATCATCCTTATAAATCCATAGGTCCAAAAAGTCAATAGTGGTTTTTACGCTGTCTGCATTTATCATTGCACCAGCAGTTCTTGTGAACTGCTGGTGCAATGCTGCCCCCTGCAGATTTGGGTGTCAATCAACCCAATTTTATTCAATTGAGTTGATTACTGTCTGTGGCCTCAGAGCAGGCGGATAAGATATTGAGCCCCAAATAGGTACTCACCGTTCCTGAAGTCCGGCAGAGAAGGACGTCCAGGAGGCTCCATCATCTTCTATCTTCATCCGGAGTGAATGCGGCGCAGAGTGGAGGTGCGGAGCTGGCTTCCCCGATGCGTGTATCCTCTGTGGCGGTCCTCAGCGGTGGCGTTCCTCGGCAGCCGTCCTCTGCGGAGGCGGTCCTCGGTGGCATGGAGGCTCCTCTTCATGCGATCGTCCGTTGCACACTAAAGATTGAATGCAAGGTACCCCATATTTAATGGGTTACCTTGCATTCCTATTGGCTGAAATTTTGAAATCAGCCAATAGGATGAGAGCTTCTGAAATCTTATTGGCTAATTTGAAAAGCAAATAGGATTTCAGTAGCTCTAATCCTATTGGCTGATTTCAAAATTTCAGCCAATAGGAATGCAAGGTACCATAAAATTGATTGCGGTACCTTGCATTCATTCTTTAGTGTACGACAGACATCAGATGAAGAGGAGCCTCCATGCCATGGAGGACCACCGCCGCCAAGGACCACAGCCATTGAGGACCACCACTGAGGATCCACGCATCGGGGAAGACAGCTCCATACCTCCGCTCTGTGTCACCAGTGAGGACTGCCGCTGATGATCCACAGCTCCGCACCTCCGCTCCATGCCACCTTCGCTCTGGATTAAGATAAAAGGCAACAGAGCTGCCTGGAAGAAGACCTTCTCCACCGGACTTCAGAAAAGGTGAGTACATCCTATTTGGGGCATAGTGTTAGCATTTTTTTTTTGTTTTTTAAATTTGTAAGATTAGGGATTTAATGGGCTGGAAAAGAGCTGATTGAACTTTTAAGGGCAGTTAAAGAGCTGAATGCCCTTTTAAGGATAATGCCCATACAAATGCCCCTTTAGGGGCAATGGGTAGTTTAGGTTTTTTTAGTGTAAATTTTTTTTTATTTTGAGGGGTTTGGTGGGTTGGTTTTTTTTTACTGTTAGGGGGTAATTTGTCATTTGTTTAGGTAAAATAGCTGTTTAACTTAGGGCAATGCCCTACAAAAGCCATTTTAAGGGCTATTGGTAGTTTAGTATTAGATTAGGGGGTGTTTTTATTTTGGGGGGATTTTTTATTTTTCTAGGGGTATTAGTTTAGGTTTACATTTTCTATTTTGGATAGCTTTGATTAGTTTTTTTCTGTAATTTTACATTTTTTATTTTTTGTAATTTTAGCTTTGGGGGTTGCAGTTTTTTTTAAATAGACTGCCCTCTGGACAGGCTTATTGCCTAGTATATACTGTATATAAATATGAATTTACTATAAAAGGTACATTATTCTGTAAGTGAAGAACATTGGAATGTGAAATATTCATAACTCCTGTTGGGTTAGCGCATAAGCGATAGCTATTAGTTTTTTCTTCTGCGCAATCCAGTGACTTCTATGGGGAGAATACGTTAACACAGTCATGATATTTGGTACAAACGTTTTACTTTTGAATCGTAATATGCACGCTTTTCGACGCACACAAAAAGCTACCAAGTGTTCACTCAAGCAATTACTTCCATCAAATATGAGGAAATTAGTGATCCTTCAAGATGCTGCACATTGGTTACTTAGAAAAGAATGCAAGCTCATTAACATACTTTTTAAATTGGCAGCAGCAAACAAGACTAAGAACATAAATTCCATCAGGCTTTTCAAGTCTGTTACATCTGAGCTGCTTTTACTTTTCAAAGCTTTGTAAATTGTCCAAAATTGTGTTAAGATTTAATTTATATGCCAATGTTTTTGCACCATAATTCTAAATTGCCATATATACTATGCACATATAAATGTGACCTTAATGTCCGTACTAATTGCACTATTTAGAAAATAGTGACAGTGTAGACACCTGTGTATTAAATACTGAAATTGTAACTTGAATGCTAGGAAATAGGAGTCAAAATCACACTTTCATGGTTCAATGACAGAACGTATTTACTCCTATTATCAATGTTTCTTCGTTCTCTTGCTATCTTTGTATAAAAAAGAAGGCATCTAAGCTTTTTTCTTGGTTCAGACTCTGGACAGCAGTTTTTGATTGGTGGATGAATTTATCCACCAATCAGCAAGGACAACCTAGGTTGTTCACCAAAAATGGGCCGGCATCTAAACTTACATTCTTGCATTTCAAATAAAGATAACAAGAGAATAAAGAACATTTGATAATAGGAGTAAAATAGAAAGTTGCTTAAAATTTCATGCTCTATCTTAATCACAAAAGAAAAAATTTGGGCTCAGTGTCCCTTTAAGGCATGTGCACATTCCATAACCTACCTAAGTATCTTGCCATGGAAATGAGCTACGTTTCTGCAAAGGATACCAAGAGTAAAAAGTTGACAACATAAGGATATCTCAAAGTTTAAAAAAAAACTAAAAAAAAACTGTCTGAATAATTAAATTTGTATTTTTACTTACATGTCCCATTTATATATGATGCTATGGTTCTTCTTCCACTGTTGGTCCAATGGGTTTTCTAGCAGCCCTAACTTTTGGAAGTCACTTGTGCACACAATCTGTTTAGCTTAACACCGCAAGAAATCACATGGTAAAATATTACTTTATATTTTAAAATTCATATACTTGCATAGCCAGACTTAAGTCCCTTTTGAGTGAAGGCACCTCTAGACTTCTGCCTTATTTTCCTAATGACAGAGACTGTTTTTACTCAAATAATTTATTCTGTTCAATACAGTATATACATCTGGAAGCAACACATATATCAATAATCTCTTAAGGTTGCGGAATCTGTTGGCGCTCTACAAATAACCAATAATAATAATAATAATAATAATAATAATGGCTTTTATTGGTTGAAAATGGACAAATACCAGAAAATGAATAGAAAGCATTAAGACCTTGTATTGCCCCGTTATCTGTAGACCAAGGATCTGAATCCATTTTACAATAATTCATGTAGGCTAAAAGTGGCACCACTGATAGACGGTGCCTTTCAAGTAACTCATCATCAGTCAAGACCTATAAATCCATGGTCTGTCTGATCCTCCAGTGCATGTCTAGCCTTACTAATAGCCTTGGTACATGCTCTCCTGCTTCTCTTTGAGCTAATTGCTTCTGACACATTCCAATTCTGAATCTCCTTTGGGATTCTGGATCATGTCTAGATAACAGATTAAGATACCTCAAGAGTATCTAGTATGGATCTGTTTTGGAGTTGTTTTAAATGTTCATTGGAAGCTTTTATTGTTGAAGGTAGTTGGAAAGTGATGTCCATTGATGTTTTCCCTCACCCCTTTTCTGCCACACTTTAACTCTGATTTTTATTCTTTGAAGACCTTTTCATTAAAGGGACCTTAAACACTAAATAAATGCTAGATAGAATGGTGCATTCAAAGAAAAGATTAGTCTGAGAATAACATATAGATTTATTTTTTAAAGTTTCATTAGTAGTTTAAATATTGATAACATAAGTTTAAAGTTGTAATGTCTATAAAACCATGGGGGCTGCCATGTTGTAACTTATGTTACCTTCTCTCCTGTGGCCAATTAGGGACAGTTATAAATAGGTCACTAGAGTGTGTAGACAATGGCTATGTGGAATATAACAGTGTTCTGCACTTCCATTTCTAACAGGAACTGAAAAGCTCTCAATTTCAGAATGGAATAACACGAAAATGGGACAAAATAAATAATGAAAGTATATTGAAGAGGTTTTTTTTATATATATACGATTTATCACTTTATATTACCATCTCAACATATTTAATGTCCCTTTAACTTTTATTTTGACAAATGTAGGAATTGGTATATAAACACACACATTTTCTATCTATCTATCTATCATCTATCTATCTATTTATCTATTTTTCTATTTTATATGCCTTTGCATGTATATTATGTGTTTTAAAATTACTTCTAATTTTAATTTAAACATTTAGAGGTTGATCACAATCAATCATTTGATAATTATTTGCATGTTAAAGGCTGCGGATCACTCCTTTTCAGTATTAGCACAATTACAATTAGCAATTTTTATTAATTATTGTAAGCACTTTTTTCTTTAAAGCAGAGAGGGAGAACCTTGGCCCTCCAGATGTTTGAGAACTAAATTTCCCATGATGCTTAACTAGACTTCAGACTGCCTAAGCATTATGGGTAATGTAGTTATGAAACATCAGGAGTGCCAAGGTTCTCCATCCCTACTTTAAAGGTTTGAAGAAAAATTGCCCTGTATTTGATATGTGCCAGTAATGTTTGGCACTATCAAAATTCTCAATACTGAAAAGCATAATATTCACAGATAAAATCCCAGGAGAACAATTTTCCAATTATTTTCCCCTTTGCTGCCAGAGATTTCAGAAAAAAACATGTCCAAAATACCTGGGATTTTTAAAATCTTTGCTATTACCCTGTTTAAACAAATATAGCATTTTTGTTTTTTTGTTTACCTATGAAAACTATATATTTTTTTCAGCATAAAAAGAGCTTTCAAGGGATGACAGTTTCAAGTAGCTATTTATTAAGGCCTAGATTTGGAGTTTGGTGGTAGCCGTGAAAACCAGCGTTAGAGGCTCCTAACGCTGGTTTTAGGCTACCGCCGGTATTTGGAGTCACTCAAAAAAGGGTCTAACGCTCACTTTTCAGCCGCGACTTTTCCATACCGCAGATCCCCTTACGTCATTTGCGTATCCTATCTTTTCAATGGGATCTTTCTCACTCCGGTATTTAGAGTCGTGGCTGAAGTGAGCGTTAGAAATCTAACGACAAAACTCCAGCCGCAGAAAAAAGCCAGGAGTTAAGAGCTTTCTGGGCTAACGTCGGTTCATAAAGCTCTTAACTACTGTGCTCTAAAGTACACTAACACCCATAAACTACCTATGTACCCCTAAACCGAGGTCCCCCCACATCACCGACACTCGATTAATTTTTTTTAACCCCTAATCTGCCGACCGCCACCTACGTTATACTTATGTACCCCTAATCTGCTGCCCCTAACACCGCCGACCCCTGTATTATATTTATTAACCCCTAACCTGCCCCCCACAACGTCGCCGCCAGCTACCTACAATAATTAACCCCTAATCTGCCGACCGCAAAGCGCCGCCACCTACATTATAGCTATGTACCCCTAATCTGCTGCCCCTAACACCGCCGACCCCTATATTATATTTATTAACCCCTAATCTGCCGCCCTCAACGTTGCCTCCACCTGCCTACACTTATTAACCCCTAATCTGCTGAGCGGACCGCACCGCTATTATTATAAAGTTATTAACCCCTAATCCGCCTCACTAACCCTATAATAAATAGTATTAACCCCTAATCTGACCTCCCTAACATCGCCGACACCTAACTTCAAACATTAACCACTAATCTGCCGACCGGAGCTCACCGCTATTCTAATAAATGTATTAACCCCTAAAGCTAAGTCTAACCCTAACACTAACACCCCCCTAAGTTAAATATAATTTAAATCTAACTAAATTAATTAACTCTTATTAAATAAATTATTCCTATTTAAAGCTAAATACTTACCTGTAAAATAAATCCTAATATAGCTACAATATAAATTATAATTATATTATAGCTATTTTAGGATTAATATTTATTTTACAGGTAACTTTGTATTTATTTTAACCAGGTACAATAGCTATTAAATAGTTAAGAACTATTTAATAGCTACCTAGTTAAAATAATTA
This sequence comes from Bombina bombina, assembly GCF_027579735.1. Classification (NCBI taxonomy): domain Eukaryota; kingdom Metazoa; phylum Chordata; class Amphibia; order Anura; family Bombinatoridae; genus Bombina; species Bombina bombina. Next base: position 1,323,976,730 of record NC_069500.1, read on the forward strand.
CAAAATTACCTGTAAAATAAATCCTAACCTAAGTTACAATTAAACCTAACACTACACTATCAATAAATAAATTAAATAAAATACCTACAATTACCTACAATTAAACCTAACACTACACTATCAATACATTACTCAATTACATTAATCAGCCAATCGGATTGAACTTGATTCTGATTGGCTGATTCCATCAGCCAATCAGAATATTCCTACCTTAATTCCGATTGGCTGATAGAATCCTATCAGCCAATCGGAATTCGAGGGACGCCATCTTGGATGACGTCATTTAAAGGAACCGTCATTCGTCGCTCAGTCGTCGGCCAGGATGGATGTTCCGCGTCGGAGGTCTTCAGGATGCTGCCGCTCTGCTCCGGATGGATGACGATAGAAGATCCCGCTTGGATGAAGACTTCAATCGGATGGAAGACCTCTTCTTGCTCCGCTTGGATGAAGAATTTGGCTCGGCTGGGTGAAAAGACGACTCAAGGTAGGGAGATCTTCAGGGGCTTAGTGTTAGGTTTATTTAAGGGGGGTTTGGGTTAGATTAGGGGTATGTGGGTGGTGGGTTGTAATGTTGGGGGGGTATTGTATGTTTTTTTTTACCGGCAAAAGAGCTGAACTTCTTGGGACATGCCCCGCAAAGGGCCCTGTTCAGGGCTGGTAAGGTAAAAGAGCTTTGAACTTTAGTAATTTAGAATAGGGTAGGGCATTTTTTTATTTTGGGGGGTTTTGTTATTTTATTAGGGGGCTTAGAGTAGGTGTAATTAGTTTAAAATTGTTGTAATATATTTCTAATGTTTGTAAATATTTTTTTATTTTTTGTAACTTAGTTCTTTTTTATTTTTTGTACTTTAGTTAGTTTATTTCATTGTATTTATTTGTAGGAATTGTATTTAATTTATTTATTGATAGTGTAGTGTTAGGTTTAATTGTAGATAATTATAGGTATTTTATTTAATTAATTTATTGATAGTGTAGTGTTAGGTTTAATTGTAACTTAGGTTAGGATTTATTTTACAGGTCATTTTGTAATTATTTTAACTATTTTAGCTATTAAATAGTTCTTAACTATTTAATAGCTATTGTACCTGGTTAAAATAAATACAAAGTTACCTGTAAAATAAATATTAATTCTAAAATAGCTATAATATCATTATAATTTATATTGTAGCTATATTAGGATTTATTTTACAGGTAAGTATTTAGCTTTAAATAGGAATAATTTATTTAATAAGAGTTAATTAATTTCGTTAGATTAAAATTATATTTAATTTAGGGGGGTGTTAGTGTTAGGGTTAGACTTAGCTTTAGGGGTTAATACATTTATTAGAATAGCGGTGAGCTCCAATCGGCAGATTAGGGGTTAATAATTGAAGTTAGGTGTCGGCGATGTTAGGGAGGTCAGATTAGGGGTTAATACTATTTATTATAGGGTTAGTGAGGCGGATTAGGGGTTAATAACTTTATAATAATAGCGGTGCGGTCCGCTCGGCAGATTAGGGGTTAATAAGTGTAGGCAGGTGGAGGCGACGTTGTGGGGGGCAGATTAGGGGTTAATAAATATAATATAGGGGTCGGCGATGTTAGGGCAGCAGATTAGGGGTACATAGGGATAATGTAAGTAGCGGCGGTTTACGGAGCGGCAGATTAGGGGTTAAAAATAATATACAGGGGTCAGCGATAGTGGGGGCGGCAGAATAGGGGTTAATAAGTGTAAGGTTAGGGGTGTTTAGACTCGGGGTACATGTTAGAGTGTTAGGTGCAGACGTAGGAAGTGTTTCCCCATAGGAAACAATGGTGCTGCGTTAGGAGCTGAACGCGGCTTTTTTGCAGGTGTTAGGTTTTTTTCCAGATCAAACAGCCCCATTGTTTCCTATGGGGGAATCGTGCACGAGCACGTTTTTGAGGCTGGCCGCATCCGTAAGCAACTCTGGTATCGAGAGTTGCAGTTGAGTTAAATATGCTCTACGCTCCTTTTTTGGAGCCTAACGCAGCCATTCTGTGGACTCTCAATACCAGAGTTATTTTAAAGGTGCGGCCAGAAAAAAGCCAGCGTTAGATACGCGGGTCCTTACCGACAAAACTCTAAATCTAGCCGTTACAGAATTAAATTTTTTTTTATAAAATAAAAAAAAATATAAAAGTTTAATTCCATCCCCCCACCCCTCGCCTATTCACTCGCTCACTGGCCTGTTGTTGAGCCTCCCTGACTCGCACCCCAACGCGTGGTCCAATCTGGGCCTATCATCGGTCTCTGATTTAATCTCACCCCACTCCCCGGATACTTACTGACCTTTGCCCCAACTAACCGGTACGCCGCTCGCTCCTCTCAAGTTACGATTCGAATACACTCGAATTAAAAGTATTCTGAGATCCTGGGGATTCACCCAACCCCTTTCCCGCCCTTTGACCGCTTGGGAGACATTGTGGAAAAAAGGGGAGAAAATTAACAGGCCCATGACCCTTTTCTATTGGCTTGTGGAGGGTGCAACCCCGGACGATAAGGTGCTACACATCAAAAAATGGGAAGATATATTGCATGTGCATTACCCCCAGTCCCTATGGGCTAGGGCCTTTGATCTCACTACAAAAGCCATACACTGCACAACCCTTTATGAATCTTATTATAAATTGTTCTCTCACTGGTATTTTACCCCAATGAGACTTTTTAAACTAAAACTGATTCCTACGCCCCAGTGTTGGAGGCTGTGTGGGAAACCAGGAGATTCTCTCCACATCTGGTGGGCTTGCCCTAAGCTTAAGCATCTGTGGCATAGGGTATACACTCTTTTAGCCAGGTTAAACATACATGTCCCAAAAACTCCTGAAACTGCTTTATTACATGTAGGCCTACACTCCCTCCCTAAGTTCCAGAGCTATATGTGTGTGTACCTTTTTTCGGCCACTAGACTGGCAATTGGTAGAGCATGGAAAACCCAGAACCCCCCAAGTTGGTCCTCTGTTGTAGACATCATGGCCTATATCAACTCTATGGAAAGAAATGTGTTTTACACCATGAATAAAATAGATCTTTTCGAATTGACCTGGGAAGACTGGGCTAAAGTGTTTAAGCCTCATTGGCTCCCTAGGGCAGATATGTAGTTGGCCCATTTGGATTACTCCTGCATACATAATGCCTCTATAAGAGCCTATTTTCTCTCTTTCGTTCCTCTTTCTTCATTTTCGTTTCTTCCTTTTCTTTCTTCCCTCTTTTTCTATTCCTTCTTCCTCTCCCTTCCATAATATACCAGTTATTACTCCTTACTGTTAGTTTTTCCGTATTAGTTACGGCACCATTTGACACTGGTAGAAAGTTGCTTGCGATAAATCCAGCTTTCTTTTTCTTTCTTGTTTTCTTTGTTGTTTTACAATCTGTATACAATTCGTTTTACATTTCCCACTGTGTTTGGGAAATTATTTGTATTGTTAATCTTATTGCTAATAAAGCTTTAAAAAAAAAAAAAAAGGAAAGTTTAATTCCATGAAAACTTGTAGCTTTCTAACTTTAGGAAAAAAAAATCTTAAAATGTTTTCATTGGCATCTTCTGTGTCAGCAGAGACCCCACATGTATATATTTTTATTAGTTTTGATAATTTTAAGGTCTTTTTCTGCAGCCATGAATATCTAAAGTTCTAAAATTATGCAATGGGTAACTCTCATTTGGTATAGCAGAACAGGCCACATTCTCAAAATTGAGTCACAAAACTATATATATGTTTTAAAGTAGATAACTCAAAGGTGTTTATCCAGGCCTATTTTGTTACATTGTATGCCACCATTTGGCTGTCAGATGTATGCAAAATGTGATCATAAAAAATATCATTGACTTTTTCACAAACTTTCGGCTAGATTACGAGTTTTTGTCGGTAAGGCTTGCAGTGCTAACGAGCAGTTTATGGTCACCGCTCACCTACAGACAACGCTGGTATTACGGGTTTTTACAAACCCGGCGTTAGCCGCTGAAAAGTGAGCGGAGAGCAAAATTTTGCTGGCTAAACGTGCTCGTGCACGATTTCCCCATAGGAATCAATGTGGCAGACCCGGCTGAAAAAAAACCTAATGCAGCCCCATTGATTCCTATGGGGAAAATACATTTATGTCAACACCTAACAAGCTAACATGAACCCGAGTCTAAACACCCCTAATCTTAAACTTATTAACCCCTAATCTGCCGCCCCAGACATAGCTGGCACCTGCATTATATTATTAAACCCTAATCTGCCGCTCCGGACCCTGCCGCCACCTACATTATACTAATGAGCCCCTAATCTGCTGCCCCCAACATCGCCGACACCTACATTATATTTATTAACCTCTAATCTGCCGCCCCCAATGTCGCCGCAATCTACCTATATTTATTAACCCCTAATCTGCCGCCCCCAATGTCGCCGCAATCTACCTACATTTATTAACCCCTAATCTGCCACCCCCAATGTCGCCACAACCTAACTACACTTATTAACCCCTAATCTGCTGCACCCAACGTCGCCGCCACTATAATAAAGTTATTAACCCCTAAACATAGTCTAACTCTAACACCCCCCTAGCTTAAATATAATTTAAATAAATCTAAATAAAATTACTATCATTAACTAAATAATTCCTATTTAAAACTAAATACTTACCTGTAAAATAAACCCTAAGCTAGCTACAATATAACTAATAGTTACATTGTAGCTAGCTTAGGGTTTATTTTTTATTTTACAGGCAACTTTGTATTTATTTTAACTAGGTACAATAGTTATTAAATAGTTATTAACTATTTAATAACTACTTAGTTAAAATAAAGACTAATTTACGTGTAAATAAAACCTAACCTAAGCTACAATTACACCTAACACTACACTATAATTAAATTAATTACCTACATTAAATTAAATTAAATACAATTAAATAAAATAAACTAAAGTACAAAAAAACAAACACTAAATTACAGAAAATAATAAAATAATTACAATTTTTTTAAACTAATTACACCTAATCTAATCCCCCTAATAAAATAAAAAAGCCCCCCAAAATAATAAAAATCCCTACCCTATACTAAATTACAAATAGCCCTTAAAAGGGCTTTTTGCGGGGCATTGCCCCAAAGTTATCAGCTATTTTACCTGTGGGTGGTGGGTTTTAATGTTGGGGGGTATTGTATTTTTTTTTACAGGTAAAAGAGCTGATTACTTTGAGGCAATGTCCCGCAAAAGGCCCTTTTAAGGGCTATTTGTAATTTAGTATAGGGTCGGGATTTTTATTATTTTGGGGGGCTTTTTTAATTTATTAGGGGGTTAGATTAGTTGTAATTAGTTTAAAAAACTTGTAATTATTTTATTATTTTCTGTAATTTAGTGTTTGTTTTTTTGTACTTTAGTTTATTTTATTTAATTGTATTTAATTTAATTTAATGTAGGTAATTAATTTAATTATAGTGTAGTGTTAGGTGTAATTGTAACTTAGGTTAGGTTTTATTTTACAGGTCAATTTGTATTTATTTTAGCTAGGTAGTTATTAAATAGTTAATAACTATTTAGTAACTATTGTACCTAGTTAAAATAAATACAAAGTTGCCTGTAAAATAAAAATAAACCCTAAGCTAGGTCCAATGTAACTATTAGTTATATTGTAGCTATCTTACGGCTAGATTTAAAGTTCTGCGGCCAAAGGGGTGCGTTAGCTACGCGTGCTTTTTTTCGCCCGCACCTTTTAAATACCGCTGGTATTTAGAGTTCACAGAAGGGCTGCGTTAGGCTCCAAAAAGGGAGCGTATAGCATATTTACCGCCACTGCAACTCTCAATACCAGCGGTGCTTACGGACGCGGCCAGCTTCAAAAACGTGCTCGTGCACGATTCCCCCATAGGAAACAATGGGGCTGTTTGAGCTGAAAAAAACCCAAACACCTGCAAAAAAAGCAGCGTTCAGCTCCTAACGCAGCCCCATTGTTTCCTATGGGGAAACACTTCCTAAGTCTGCATCTAACAAACTAACATGAACCCCGAGTCTAAACACCCCTAACCTTACACTTATTAACCAATAATCTGCCGCCCCCGCTATCGCTGACCCCTGCATATTTTTTTTAACCCCTAATCTGCTGCTCCGTACACCGCCGCAACCTACGTTATCCCTATGTACCCCTAATCTGCTGCCCCTAACACCACCGACCCCTATATTATATTTATTAACCCCTAATCTGCCCCCCACAATGTCGCCGCCACCTACCTACACTTATTAACCCCTAATCTGCCGACCGGACCTCACCGCTACTATAATTAAGTTATTAACCCCTAATCCGCCTCACTAACCCTATAATAAATAGTATTAACCCCTAATCTGCCCTCCCTAACATCGCTGACACCTAACTTCAAGTATTAACCCCTAATCTGCCGACCGGACATCACCGCTACTATAATAAATGTATTAACCCCTAAAGCTAAGTCTAACCCTAACACTAACACCCCCCTAAGTTAAATATAATTTAAATCTAACGAAATAAATTAACTCTTATTAAATAAATTAATCCTAATTAAAGCTAAATACTTACCTGTAAAATAAACCCTAATATAGCTACAATATAAATTATAATTATATTGTAGCTATTTTAGGATTTATATTTATTTTACAGGCAACTTTGTATTTATTTTAACCAGGTACAATAGCTATTAAATAGTTAAGAACTATTTAATAGCTACCTAGTTAAAATAATTACAAAATTACCTGTAAAATAAATCCTAACCTAAGTTACAATTAAACCTAACACTACACTAGCAATAAATTAATTAAATAAAATACCTACAATTATCTACAATTAAACCTAACACTACACTATCAATAAATAAATTAAATAAAATACCTACAAATAAATACAATTAAATAAACTAACTAAAGTACAAAAAATAAAAAAATGAATTACAAACATAATAAAAATATTACAACAATTTTAAGCTAATTACACCTACTCTAAGCCCCCTAATAAAATAACAAAGCCCCCCAAAATAAAAAAAATGCCCTACCCTATTCTAAAATTAAAATAGAAAAGCTCTTTTACCTTACCAGCCCTGAAAAGGGCCTTTTGCGGGGCATGCCCCAAATAATTCAGCTCTTTTGCCTGTAAAAAAAAACATACAATACCCCCCCAACATTACAACCCACCACCCACATACCCCTAATCTAACCAAGAAATCCCTTAAATAAACCTAACACTAAGCCCCTGAAGATCTTCCTAACTTGTCTTCACCATGCCAGGTATCACCAATCGCTCCAGGCTCCGAAGTCTTCATCCAAGCCCAAGCGGAGGCTGGAGATCCATCATCCGGCTGAAGTCTTCTATCAAGCGGCGGCTGAAGAGGTCCAGAAGAGGCTCCAAAGTCTTCATCCTATCCGGGCAGAAGAGTAGATCCGGACCGGCAACCATCTTCTTCCAAGCGGCATCTTCTATCTTCATCCGATGACAAGCGGCTCCATCTTGAAGACCTCCGGCGCGGATCCATCCTCTTCTTCCGACGTCCTAAGTCCGAATGAAGGTTCCTTTAAATGACGTCATCCAAGATGGCGTCCCTCGAATTCCGATTGGCTGATAGGATTCTATCAACCAATCGGAATTAAGGTAGGAAAAATCTGATTGGCTGATGGAATCAGCCAATGAGATTCAAGTTCAATCCGATTGGCTGATCCAATCAGCCAATCAGATTGAGCTCGCATTCTATTGGCTGATCGGAACAGCCAATAGAATGCAAGCTCAATCTGATTGGCTGATTCAATCAGCCAATCAGATTTCTCCTACCTTAATTCCGAGACTTAGATAAAAACATAAAAGAAGAAGAATCGAAGATGGAGCATATTAGCGACCTTACTATATTTAAGACCAAACAAGAGCAATTATGCTCTAGAATTAACAAAGTCAAAGATGAGATTATCTCAAAGAAAACCAAGAAAATACATAGAGATCTTAATTTAGCTACACAGAGTAGTGTTAAACCAGAGTTAGACATGAACATTAACAACGAAGAACCAGAGAAAGTCGAGACCATAAATACAAGGAATGAGTGGACAAAGGTGGCATCAAAGAGAAATAACAATAGATATTCACATAGACAGAGGATACACAATGAGAATTATCATTATAATCATAATGACAACACGAGCAATAATGAAAGGTACTACCCAGAACCAAGGGATAGATATTATAAAGATCATCCCAACTTTAGAGATAACATGAGAGACGATAATAGGGGACGTCAACAAAGGTGGGACCAGACACAAAACCCACAGCACAAACCCCCATATAATAGACCACAAACAGGTTCTTATTATAATCATTATCAAAGTCCTGGGAACCGGTTTAGATTTGGACACTATGGAGATAGATCTCCCCGGTATCCCATAAGGGAAGAATATATTAGAAGTAGGTCTCCAAGACAATATAAGAGGGAAGAGAGACCGAGTAACAGATCACCACCAAGGTGGGGCAATAGGTTCCAGACTAGATTCCCATCCTATGAAGGAAAGGGGAACTACATACGAGATTACAATCATAGACAAAATTACAGGAATACAAATCCCAGAGTACAATTTAAAGAGCAGAATGAGAGATTGCCCCAACAGAATGCACAATATACAGATGCGAGGAACGACTGGCAAGAGACCCAAGTACCCACTAGAAACAGATTTGAACCTCTGATACATGAGGATGGTTTATATAAATCCACTCCAACAACCCCAAAACAAACAGCCAAAAATATATCCAGTAGTATGGAAGTCCAAAATGAAAATCATTTTTTAGGGGAAGGGAATCTGGCCCCAATAGACAGAAACAAACAATCGAAAAGGAAAAATCGAACACAAGACATAGAAGAAAGTCCAATCACAAAAAGAAAAATCACAGGGGTAGAAGAGCTGAATTAAAAATACAACATAAAAAGGGAAAGGAAGAATTAAAACAAAGAGATCTATTAAAAATTGAGTCCAATATAACACCGTCCACCAGTATCCCAAACAACAAGGGATATATAATCTAAGTAAAGTCAATCTTGATCCTAGAGACATTGAGGTTCTGTCTCTAGGCTTATCCTATGCTCCATCTAGAGGCCTCGATAAATTTCAGACATACACTCATGTAAAACAGTTAGTACGAAAACTCACCCTAAAAAGGGTTTTCAGTAAAACAGCATTAGAAAGATCTAATAATCCACCAAGAAATATTGAAATAGCAACACAAAGTCAGGATAGACCGGTATACACAACTTTAAAACCAAAATCGACTTTTTTTCCTATCACACATAAAGGACCCCACATTGAGACATTCGAAAACATTGTATGTAATGAAATAAAGAAACTAAACAATACATCTCTTAAAAAATTCCATCACAATTTGAACAAAGTACAATTGGATACTATTGTAAATTTGGAGAGAAATAAAAATATCACAATTAAACCGGCCGACATAGGGGGAGGGATTATAATTTTAGATAAGGATGATTATGTAAAGGAGTCAAATAGAATTTTAGGTGACTCTGACACATACAAGGTTTTAACAAAAGATCCCACAGAATCCTTAAAAAAAGATTTGGATAGCATACTCACGTCCGCTAAGAGTAAAGGAATATTGAATCAGCAAGAATACAGGTATATCAGAACAGACCATCCGAGAATACCTGTATTCTATTATTTGCCCAAAATTCATAAAAGTCAGACAAACCCCCCGGGGAGACCTATAATATCGGGCATTGGTTCAATTACCTGTAACTTATCAGAGTATATCGACAGGAAACTTCAAAAGTATGTCAAAGATCTCCCTTCCTATTTAAGAGACTCTACCGAGGTCCTTAATATATTGAATGACCTTGAATGGGGAGAGAATTATATTCTAGCCACATGTGATGTGACTGCCCTATATACAAGCATCCCACACAATTTGGGTATAGAGGCAGTCAACTATTTTTTAGAAAGAGACAATGGAGTAAGTCCAGGCAGAGAGAGTTCATTTTAGACGGCATTCATTTTATTTTAACACATAATTACTTTTATGATGGAGGAAAATTTTACAATCAAATTTGCGGTACTGCCATGGGGACCAGGTTTGCGCCTAGCTATGCTAACTTATATATGAAAAAGTGGGAGAACCTTTTCTGGGACTCCTGCCCAGCAGGCGCAGACCTGGTCCTCTTCAAAAGGTACATAGATGACATCTTAATAGTGTGGAAAGGCAGTATTGAGAATTTGGAACACACCATACATGTAATGAATAAGAATACCGCAAATTTAAAATTTACTCACGAACTAAGCATGACGAACATCCATTTTCTAGACTTAGATATATATGTGGAGAAAGGCAAGATATCCACCGCAACTTACTTCAAGGAAGTAGACTGTTGCAATTATATCCACCAAACCAGTTGCCACCTCCAAAGATGGAAGACCAATATTCCCAAAGGTCAAATGATGAGGATTAGAAAGAATTGCTCAGATGACGGGAAATGGAGGGAACAGTCAAAGATTATAGAGAAGAGATTCCTAGAAAGGGGGTATGAAGAGAATACCCTAGACAAAACCATAGAAGAAATTGAGAACATGGACAGGAAACCGATGTTACAATACAAATCAAAGAAAAAATGTGAAGAAACTACAGGATTGGAAGTACCATTCATAACCGAATACAGTGAGAATCGATTCCTAATTGAAAACATCATAAGAAAAAATTGGCACTATCTAAAGGAAGACAACATTATTGGAAAAGACTTGAATGAAACACCCAGGTTCATTTATAGAAAAACAAGGAATTTGAAAAGCATCCTCGCACCAAGTGTCCCAAAAACATCAAAAAATAGAACATATGACGTTTTAGGTAATCAACTAAAAGGCTTTTTCCCATGTCACGTATGCAAAGCGTGCAAACATGGTAGAAAAACAAGGACTTTTAAATCTAGAACAACAGGAGAGGTTTTTAATATAAGAGACATTATTAAATGCCAAGATAGTGGCATTATATATTTAATAGAATGTGGATGTGGACTTCAATACATAGGTCAAACCTCCAGGAAACTTAAAGACAGGATAAGAGAACACCTGCTACAGATCAAGTGGAAAAAGGAGGATTTTCCCTTATACAAACATTTCAAAGAAGTCCACAACAGTTCTAACAAAACTCTTAGATACATGGGAATAAGCAAAATTAAGAAAAATTGGAGAGGAGGGGACTTTGAAAAGTCACTTTTGAGAGAAGAGTCCAAATGGATTTTTAATTTGGACTGCATATTCCCAAAGGGTTTTAATGGTAATACAGAAATATTACATCTATTATAAATAAAACCATAACCCTGTCTTATAAATCCCTGTTTTATACCTCCTGCTTTTTATCTCCAATTTTAAAATAAAAAATTTTGTGTTCAATTTTTTAAGCCCAAAAATTGACTTCCACCAATTTTATAACTGTCTGGTATATTTTTACATATATTTTTACATTTTTATATATTTATATCTTTGAGATAAGGACCTCCTTATGGACAGAAACTCCAAACCTTCTATGAATTCACTTATTGTAATTTATAGTGAGTTTTTTATCACCATTTCTATTAGTGTTATTAACCATCATTTAAATTTATCCAGTTCTATTAACGTTTTAACCATCATTCTATGAATGAACGATTCGATGAGCTAAACATCACATGTGGCTACAATAAAGATTTTTAGGACGTTGAATATTTATGGGATTTTATATATCAGTTTTAAAATATGTTATACAAGTTTTTAAGTTTTAAAATTTTCTGTACCATATTAAGTCTTTTTTATGTACCAATATTCATAAGGATTTTATATGGATTTTTATAAGGAATTGTATATGTATTTTATATCAATTCGGTATATAAGTTATAAATGTAATTAGATCTAAGGCTATGCAGATGCAATTTTATGGATGTATTTTAACTAATGGTTTTAATAGATACATCGTAATTTTATTAATACTTCCCCTTATAACAGTGTAAGATTGTATGGTTTTAACACGAATGTAATTCAGTTTCGAATTAGGAACATTATTATGTTAAAGGATTGTATCAGTTTTGATAGAACATAGATCATTAATACCTGTGGCTATACAATGTAAGGTAATGTAACTCCCAATGAGGGACTTGAGCCATTATACCGCCTTAGGGATTTCATTCCCTCTAGTTGATAAACAAAGAAAACGAAACTCCGGAAGTGACGTCATACGCAGAACGCCACTTCCGGTTTCGTTTTGCATTACAACCGAGATCCGATCGCGAGATCCGACAGAGGATCACAGATAGCGATGCATGAACACAGTAGCTTATATCCGGTATAGTAAACATCCGGATCAGCAAAACAGCCATTACATTTCCGGGTCCAAATGGACCAATGGCAATAGCGCAATTTTGGCGCGCAAAATCATTTGGCGGTTTTTTGGGACAAACGGCCTATATAAAACAAGGGACCTATTAGAGCCATACCAGTCTTGAGAAAGATCCAGTAGGATTGAAACGCGTAGACAATACACTGGTATACACGGCTCAGGTCCCCATCCGGTGAGTTTTTTACCAATTATAGCCATATTTTCTACAACAGTATTGCACTATGTATTTTATGTTTTATTTAGGACAATGAAGATGTTTTAAAATCGCATTAAAAGGATCATTAAGAACATTAGGAGAAACACCAATAATTACATCCCAAAAGAGGATATAAAGTGGACACATATCACTTGGAAGAAATTTGGATATTCACAGCAAGAGACTTTTTGTTATTTATCTCACACATTATATAGACTATTTTTTGCATCTTTTCAAAATATTTTTTAAGAATTTTCCAAGAAAAACTTTTTTCATTTTTTTTCACATTTTTTCACATTTTCACAAGGAGATTACATTTTTGATTTTTGTAGGTGTACACCTATTTTATTTTTGATTTATTTTTGATACATTTTTTGATTGATTGTTCATTCACTATAGGATTGTTTCACATGTGAGAATTTGCACTATATATTTTATCACTGTAATTATATCATTTAGAAGCTTGATCATTATTTAGGAGTACGAATATTGATCAGAGTCAATGCCTAACATCATTGTCTTTTATTATTTTTTACTTTAAACCTTTGTTACAATAAATATGTACATCTTTTAAGGTTGGCTCACTTAGAAGTCTTTGGGATTTTCCTTGCCTCTACTTAGCAGAGACCCCTACTTTTAGGTTATCTCAGCGCTCCTTATAGCTACCATTTTCTGATATTAAACCAAGATCAGGTCGAGAGATCTTGCATTTAGGAGCTTTAGTAGTAATACTCTTTGGCGCTGGAGACATATACAAGTTTATAAAATAAATACAAAGTTGCCTGTAAAATAAATATAAACCCTAAAATAGCTACAATATAATTATAATTTATATTGTAGCTATATTAGGGTTTATTTTACAGGTAAGTATTTAGCTTTAAATAGGAATAATTTATTTAATAAGAGTTCATTTATTTCGTTAGAATAAAATTATATTTAATTTAGGGGGGTGTTAGTGTTAGGGTTAGACTTAGCTTTAGCGGTTAATACATTTATTATAGTAGCGGTGAGGTCCGGTCGGCAGATTAGGGGTTAATACTTGAAGTTAGGTGTCGGCAATGTTAGGGAGGGCAGATTAGGGGTTAATACTATTTATTATAGGGTTAGTGAGGCGGATTAGGGGTTAATAACTTTATTATAGTAGCGGTGAGGTCCGGTCGGCAGATTAGTGGTTAATAATTGTAGGTAGGTGGCGGTGACGTTGGGGGCGGCATATTAGGGGTTAATAAATATAATATAGGGGTCGGCGGTGTTAGGGGCAGCAGATTAGGGGTTCTTAGGGATAACATAGGTTGCGGCGGTGTGCGGTCGGCAGATTAGGGGTTAAAAATTTTTATTAGAGTGGCGGCGATGTGGGGGGGCCTCGGTTTAGGGGTACATAGGTAGTTTATGGGTGTTAGTGTCTTTAGAGCACAGTAGTTAAGAGCTTTATAAACCGGTGTTAGCCCAGAAAGCTCTTAACTACTGACTTTTTTCTGCGGCTGGAGTTTTGTCATTAGATTTCTAACGCTCACTTCAGCCACAACTCTAAATACCGGCGTTAGGAAGATCCCATTGAAAAGATAGGATACGCAAATGGCGTAGGGGGATCTGCAGTATGGAAAAGTCGCGGATGGATAGTGAGCGTTAGACCCTTTCCTGAATGACTCTAAATACCAACGGTAGCCCAAAACCAGCGTTAGGAGCCTCTAACGCTGGTTTTGATGGCTAACGCCAAACTCTAAATCTAGCCGTAAGGGTTTATTTTATAGGTATTTAGTTTTAAATAGGAATAATTTACTTAATTGTAGAAATTTTATTTAGATGTATTTAAATTATATTTAAGTTAGGGGGGTGTTAGGGTTAGGGTTAGACTTAGGTTTAGGGGTTAATACATTTAATATAGTGGCGGCGACATTGGGGACGGCAGATTAGGGGTTAATAAATGTAGGTAGGTGTCGGCGATGTTAGGGACGGCAGATTAGGGGTTAATACAACTCGCTCGTAATACCGGCATTAGGAAAATCCCATTGAAAATATGGGATACGCAATTGACGTAAGTGGATTTGCGGTATTTTTGAGTCGCGGAAAAAAAGTAAGCGGTACACCTGTACCTGCAAGACTCGTAATACCACCGGGCGTTAAAAAGCAGCGTTGGAACCTCTCAACGCTGCTTTTTAACCCTAACACAAGACTCGTAATCTAGCAGTTTGTGTTTGTCACTGAAATTATTTACACACAGATTGTGCACTTATGACAAATGTCTTAAAATGTGTCCCTAGGATCCCCTGTGTTCAGAATTAGCAGACATGTATAGGTTTGTTATTGTTTTTAGTAATTAGATGGCTGCAAATTGCAGCTGTGCACCACACTTTTTAAAGAAGATTTTTAGACACCTTATAGCAATAGATACAAAAAAAATGGAACATATTTGTAAGGGGGTGCTCTGGTCAACAGAAGGGTCAAAGGGGACAATTTATCATAGTGCGAGCGGACATGATACAATGTAGCGTATCATGTCCACTGGATACGCTGTTGGCATTTATCATTGCACCAGCAGTTTTTGCACCGCTAGCAGTGGGTGTCAATCAACCCAATTGTATTCGATCAAGTTGATTTCTGTCCGCTGCCTCAGAGCAGGCGGACAAGTTATGGAGCAGCGGTCTTTAGACCGCTTCTTCATAACTTCTGTTTCCGGCAAGCCTACTGAAGGCTCACATGGAAACAGAGGCATTTGGAGCTTGATAATTTGGCCCCCAAATATCCAAGTGCTATTTTTGTGAAGGCTAGGACTTCTCAGACGCCTAGCTTGACTGCTCACTCTGATTTCCCACCAATCCCAAGTCTTGCTGGTGACACCAAAGGCAGCTCCTATTTGCAGGCTCCTTAGTCAGCACAAACACAAATTTTCCTGGGGGAATAAAAAACTCTACTCTCTGTGTATAAAGAGAATAAGTGAATAATACTAAAGTAGAAACTGGTATAAAGAATAAAAAAGTTTAATTTAAAAAACAAGCAACACATTTGAAAGTTAAAACAACCATTTCATCAGGATTTACACATTCCTATACACACTTTCTCTATAGAAACATATGGACGAATGATCGACAGATAATTTACACCTGTGGAGGGTGGTGATCTCATTGCATAGTGCACATCTAATGGCCATGGCCAATCATCATGAGAAAGAGACGATATCAGTACATAACACACACCCCTAACAAATTATCTGTCGGTATAAAATATACTTATATCAATTGTACCACGGAACCCTTAAGGATAACTCACACCATTAAAGACAATGCAATAACACTGACCCTGAATTTTAAAAAAAGCATTAGATTTTTTAATAACAAATTTATTTTTACTCCCATGTACGGCCCCCTGTATCATGTGACAGACATCAGTCAATCACAGACTAGTATACGTATACCCTGTGAGTTTGTGCACATGCTCAGTAGGATCTAGTTCCCTAGAAAGTGTGAATATAAAAATAATGTGCAACATTTAATAATTAAAGTAAATTTGAAAGTGTCTTAAAACTGCATGCTCTATCTGAATCATAAAATCTTATTTTGACTTGAGTGTCCCTTTAATACCACCACTAACATCTAAATAAAACTATTCAATATACGATTCTTGTCACAAATGTAACCGGAATGTAAAAAGACAAAACTAACAAATGGGTCCCCGCGATCAAATTATATAAGCCCATTGGCATGCCACATAATCACATGATAGCGTAGACCAACAGATGAAGATACTTCTAATTAGCATAGAGATTAAAAAAAAATGTGCTAATTAATACATCCCTATTAACATGTCATATGGTCACATGATTATACAGATCATTCAGGCAGGTGGCTATCTGTTACATATTGCTTCTTATTCGTATTTAGGGCCACATTACAAGCGGAGCACTAAATATGCTTTCATGAACGTGATATTTGCACTCCTCTATGTAATACCAGCACACCCTAATGTGAGCTGGTATTATAAGTTGTCAGCAATGCGAACGTGAGAAAGCTTGCATAGACACCAATGGGAGCCTCCTTCGGATGCCATCAGACGGCATCTGAACCTATGCTCAGAAAATGGGGTAAGTAGGGCAGCGATGGCGGCAAATTTAAATATATACAGGGAGTGCAGAATTATTAGGCAAATGAGTATTTTGACCACATCATCCTCTTTATGCATGTTGTCTTACTCCAAGCTGTATAGGCTCGAAAGCCTACTACCAATTAAGCATATTAGGTGATGTGCATCTCTGTAATGAGAAGGGGTGTGGTCTAATGACATCAACACCCTATATCAGGTGTGCATAATTATTAGTCAACTTCCTTTCCTTTGGCAAAATGGGTCAAAAGAAGGACTTGACAGGCTCAGAAAAGTAAAAATAGTGAGATATATTGCAGAGGGATGCAGCACTCTTAAAATTGCAAAGCTTCTGAAGCGTGATCATCGAACAATCAAGCGTTTCATTCAAAATAGTCAAAAGGGTCGCAAGAAGCGTGTGGAAAAACCAAGGCGCAAAATAACTGCCCATGAACTGAGAAAAGTCAAGCGTGCAGCTGCCAAGATGCCACTTGCCACCAGTTTGGCCATATTTCAGAGCTGCAACATCACTGGAGTGCCCAAAAGCACAAGGTGTGCAATACTCACAGACATGGCCAAGGTAAGAAAGGCTGAAAGACGACCACCACTGAACAAGACACACAAGCTGAAACGTCAAGACTGAGCCAAGAAATATCTCAAGACTGATTTTTCTAAGGTTTTATGGACTGATGAAATGAGAGTGAGTCTTGATGGGCCAGATGGATGGGCCCGTGGCTGGATTGGTAAAGGGCAGAGAGCTCCAGTCCGACTCAGACGCCAGCAAGGTGGAGGTGGAGTACTGCTTTGGGCAGGTATCATCAAAGATGAGCTTGTGGGGCCTTTTCGGGTTGAGGATGGAATCAAGCTCAACTCCCAGTCCTACTGCCAGTTTCCGGAAGACACCTTCTTCAAGCAGTGGTACAGGAAGAAGTCTGCATCCTTCAAGAAAAACATGATTTTCATGCAGGACAATGCTCCATCACACGCGTCCAAGTACTCCGCAGCGTGGCTGGCAAGAAAGGGTATAAAAAAAGAAAATCTAATGACATGGCCTCCTTGTTCACCTGATCTGAAACCCATTGAGAACCTGTGGTCCATCATCAAATGTGAGATTTACAAGGAGGGAAAACAGTACACCTCTCTGAACAGTGTCTGGGAGGCTGTGGTTGCTGCTGCACGCAATGTTGATGGTGAACAGATCAAAACACTGACAGAATCCATGGATGGCAGGCTTTTGAGTGTCCTTGCAAAGAAAGGTGGCTATATTGGTCACTGATTTGTTTTTGTTTTGTTTTTGAATGTCAGAAATGTATATTTGTGAATGTTGAGATGTTATATTGGTTTCACTGGTAAAAATAAATAATTGAAATGGGTATATATTTGTTTTTTGTTAAGTTGCCTAATAATTATGCACAGTAATAGTCACCTGCACACACAGATATCCCCCTAAAATAGCTATAACTAAAAACAAACTAAAAACTACTTCCAAAACTATTCAGCTTTGATATTAATGAGTTTTTTGGGTTCATTGAGAACATGGTTGTTGTTCAATAATAAAATTAATCCTCAAAAATACAACTTGCCTAATAATTCTGCACTCCCTGTATATGTATATGCTTATATAAATATATTTTATGTGTTATTAACATTAGCATATAATATATATTTACTGGGAACACACGGTTACCATAGACCGCAATGTAAAGGCACTTTTTAGTGCCATTTGTTTTTCTAACACCTCACTCCTGCCAAATTTACACCCAAAATACTGCTTAGTGCAGTTTTTCTATTAAACAATAAAGATGCTACTATCTTTATTGTGTAATAAAATACACTACACAGTATCTTGGGAGCCATTGTGGCACATTTATAAAATTAACCAGAGATCTGATCTCTGGTTAATTTTATAAGCGCAAATTGCTACCGCAAGCTCGTGGTAGCAATAACCAGCCACTTGTAAAGGCTGGTTACTTAGTGCGTGCCCGCAAGGAATGCGATAATTTAGTGCTTCACTAATCTAGCCCTTAGTTTTCCTAATATTAGGCTGTTATGCTATTTGAGTTTTTCAGCACGTCCCCATAGAAGTCTTTTATGGGAGAGATTAAGCGCGTCCGCAATATACAATGTCCAAATTTTATTGCATCATAGACTTTTGCTCAAGTAGTAATATATTTAACGTTGTAAAATAAAAGTGCTTAGTTTTCACTCCACTTGTAATCTGTCATAATGTCTTGAGCCTTCAGCACAAATAAAGCATGACTAGCAAGGACAGATAGTGGTTGTGCTTCCAGATACTGTATTTGGCATTTCAAGTAGCCCTAAAGCCTTTCCTGCAAAAATATTGAGACAACTTTTAAAAGACTTGAAGGTATAGTTCAGTTAGGACTTAATGCAGAAAGAGTTACTTTGCCTATGAATAAAAAAAAGAATAAATGAAAGGACCACTTTACAACGAAGTACATACAGAGGTAATTTCTTTGAATTTAGTGGTTAACCTAGAGGAAATTATGAAAAATGTATATTTCAAAATGATTTACCTAGAAGACAGGTCTAAAGGAATAATGTCCAGGTTAAAGTCATTTTAGAATTGTTAACAAAACTGAAACGTTATTGAGGTTAATTTCCAAAATTACTTAATTGCAATAAAATAGTCATGTAGAGAAAGTAGAATGTGTAGTGGCATAGCTTTTTCCCTTCATATTTGTTCTCTACAGTAAGGTATTTAAGTCATCATTTGAATGGGAGGCAGCTTCATTCTTTCAGAGTTACCCAGATACTAAATTGATGTCTGCACATAAGTGGTGGCTGTAATATTGTTCCTAACCAACAGATGGATAAGGAATACTCAGAGTATCATTATCTAAATTCTAAGATTATCCTTTTCAATTGGAATTTTAAAAATGTCTTACGATAGAAGCCATGCTGGGATATGTTACACATTTTAAAAAGTTCTGGTAAAAATATGTATGTTATCACAAAGTGCATTGCATTATTAAAGGGACAGTAAACACTATGAGATTTTATAGAAAATGTTTAGTTATGCAATATACTTTGATTATTATTTTATTCCTCCTTTTCGTGTAATTTAGCATTGACAATTGAGGATTTTCTAAATTTCAGAATCCTGCTGAATTATCAAGGCTAACGCTATCTATCTTTTCCTAATTGACTTTAACCAATACCAACATCAGTGTATACTAACATTATGACTGTGGCTATCCTTGTTTTCTGCAGACTTGAGAATGGATTGGCTCCACCAAATTAGGCAAATAGTGGATGAAGTTTGGATAATGAAAATCAATTGCAGTAAACAAAATGCTAATTTGTTTTAAAGATGTTTAGACTTGGATGATATGTTATTCTATAGCAACACAACAAATGTCTTACAGTTATAACGTGTTTACTGTCACTTTAGGCTCAACTACACTTATTGCTTGATGATGATATATACATAAAAGACGCATAAGTATTTTAAAAGAGCACAGGATCGGGATGGTGTGCTATATATATATATATAATTGACAGTCCAGCAGAGAGTAGCGCTTCTTAATGCGCGCTAATTACCTAGGGCGGGCTGTTAAGAGAAAAGTACGATCCGGACGTAAGAGGGGCCCACCACCTGACAAGAGTCATCTGTTGAGTGAGTTCCGCAGCATGTTAATGGGGATTTATTAAATAACGGATAAATAACATAACGTCATATTATTGACATGTGAGCTGCAAGTGATTACGCAGGGCTACTGTTAGGTTGCAGTTCATCCGTTATTAGCTGCATATTCATTGCGATTGAAGCTCGTACCTTTAAAAAAAAAAATGATTACCATGGCATCTTATAGTGCCTGTGACACTGTCATATGCACAGTCTTTAACACGACAGCAACTATAGACGGCCAATTTCATGTTTTTTGTATGTCAGTTTGTAAAAGCAAGTTTGGGTGTGCTTTTTTGTGTATGTCATGATAGCCCAGCACACAAACTTGGACCAAAATATCTAATTGTCTGATAAAACTGTGCTGTATGCATTTCTAGATCATGTTTTTTTGTGTGTCCTAGAGTATTAATGGCAGTAAGACCAGAAAAAAACCACAGGGCAAAAACATGCACAGTAAGTAATTATTTAAATCTAATTATAAAATATGTTGCTTTGAGAAGCTAGATTATGATGTTTTCAATTTACTTGAATCAATCCACTATTTTGGAATTATATTTAATGAATCTTAACACCTTTATTACCTGATGGCCTGATAATGTATTGCAATTTTGACATACACTGACATAAATTACACACTATAAACCAATATGTGTGTGTGTGTATAACAATGGCAGGGAACATGCATTAAATTCTAATTTATCAAGAAATACTTTTGTAGTATAATTAACCATTTCCCCACTTACCTTCATTAAAGCATTCAGTCAGAGGCTGAATGCAGTGAGTTTTATCCACGGAACATGCTTAAATTACCAGCAAATGTGCCGAAAAAAATACAGACATGTCACATAATGGAGATGTTAATTTTACAAGAGCGTGTATGCACATTTGCAGTTCTGACTTTTATGGCCCTTTAAATGTTGTTATTGTGTCCATTATAAGCCTGATATTTCATATTGGAACACTTCAAGTAAATCTATTTAGATACTTTTATGATTTCTTAGGTCATGTATGGCCTACTGACAACCCATGGGCCATGTATATGGCCCTCCGAACTTGTTTTGCAGCCCCTAGTAAGAATTTGTGCCATAGTTGTTCTGACCCCAGGAAAAATTGTTGCTTTAGAGGTTCCTGTTGGGTGGCCATAACACAAAAAAACCTTGTGGATGGCTGAATAGGGGATACCTTGAAATCTTACCTACATATGGCTATATGTCACTGGATAATGTTTGAAAATATTATTTGTATGTTTAATATCCATAAATTTATATGCTGCCCTTAAAGGATCTAAAATTTCTAAGCCCTTGAATCCATTTGACAGTTTTTCACAGCTAGAGGGTGTTAGTTCATGTGTGCCTTATAGATAACATTGAGCTTGGATGCATTTGGAGTTACCTAGGAGTCAGCACTGATTGGCTAAAATGCAAGTCTGTCAAAAGAACTGAAATAAGTGGGCAGTCTGCAGAGGCTTAGGTATAAGTTAATCACAAAGGTAAAAGGTGTATTAATATAACAGAGTTGGTTATGCAAAACTAGGGTATGGATAATAAAGGGATTATCTATCTTTTTAAACAATAACAATTCTGGTGTAGACTGTCCCTTTAAAAATAAGGGGGGCGATTTACCATTGCCCGAATCAGCCCCAGTGCAGCTGTTTCCGCGCGAGCCTTCAGGCTCTTTGGAAAAAGGAGTTAAGAAGCAGCTTGTGCAATGTTAAATGCCGACAGCGTATGCTACAGCAGATCATGTCCGGCCGACACTTAATAACACACTTAATAACCCTTAATAAATCGGCCCCAAGGAGTTGCAGTTGCAAGCCTAGTTACTTTTTCCTAGGTTGTTTGGATCTCTGATATTTAGGAGCTTTCACAGGGATTGCTAGTTCAAGCTAATTGTTCCTGTCTTGTCAGACCTGTGTTTTAGTAGAAGGAGCAGATGTTTCACTTGTATTCTCAAAACTGTGAGTTAACAAACGTTTATTTTCATTGCAGCTACACCTCTTGGTTTTCAGATTTTTGAGTTATGTCAAATATTTATATCTGCAGTCTATACCAAAACAGTTGTATAATGATTTAAGCAGCACACAATGCTTTAAAAAAAAAGGTAAATGTTTTTTTTAAAAAATATATATATTATTATTTTTTTTTGGGCGGGGGGGGGTTTCTAGTTACGCCACTGGTACTGATGAATAAAAAAAAAACTTTATATGGACCAACATCAGGAATCCACTTTAGGCAGTATGGTATTTATATTATTCATAGATATGTCTTCTCTTTTGAAGCTGTGTACTGAGCTTAAGACAGATCAATTTGTTTTACTTTTCTTGAATGAGAACAAGTTTTCTTCTGTCTTTTCACATCTCCATGAGAACAGCGGCATTGTCACTGCACTTGCTGTCTATACAAGTCTGTGACAGTGTTTATTCTTATTTCAGTATTTTGATGTTCAAACTCTTTATCTGTTTTTTTACCATTGACTATTTATGTTTCTGTTATAACCTGCATGGTTTTACCATTGCTGGTCTGACATTGTTCTCTGCTTATCAGTCCTCTTACTCTGGCTTTGTTTACTACTTTCACTTGCTAAAGGCCCTACAGCTATTATTCATTTTTGCATTACTACTAATTAAACCTACAAATTGAGTTTGAAAAAGATATTGTTGCTGTACAATAAACACAGTATATTTGCATAATCAATAAATCCATAAAAAAAAGAAAATGCAAAAGAACTTATTTTGAATGTTAAATGAGTAGTAGATTTTTTTCTGACGAGTCAGTTACATTTCCAATCCTAGTGCATCATGTGACAGCCATTAGCCAATGGCAATGCATAGATGTACTTTCTGTGAATCTTGCACATGCTCAGTAGGATCTGGTGCCTCAGAAAGTGTGCAAATAAAAAGATTGTGCATATTTAGATTATGGAAGTGAATTGGAAAGTTGTTTAAAATTGTGTGCTTTATCTGCATCATGAAGGTTTAAATTTTGACTTGAGTGTAGTAAACACCTTCAGATTTTTTCATATAAAATATTTAGTTATGGGTAGTAAAAGTACTTTGCTGTATAATTTCATTCTTTATTTAATATAATTTATCTCTGAAATTCTGGCTTTTGTAATTCTGAAACTTGAAAATACACACTGGAGACGTCTCAGGGTTATCCTGCTACATATCTACCCCTAACTGGCTTTAGCAGATAACATCTGCAAAAAAACTTCATATTAACATTATAGGGCCTATTTATCAAAGCGTCAACTATGTTGCATTCGCCGGCGTCAATACGCTCGCCAAACATTCGCTGCTGCGGATCTGAATAATATCTCTTTATTTATAAAAAAAGCCGTCAAAAACATGCGCGTCAAGTATGATGCAAAGAGCATCTGACTGGTGTTAACTAACAGTCAGCGATGTTGTGGCTATTCGGGTTTTTCCCAACTTTATTTATACCATTTCATTACTGTCCATGAACAAGCACATTTCTCTAAAGCTAATCTTTTAATGTTCAACTGTTAATGTCCAAGAAATAGCTACATTTATACCTCAATCAACAAACAATATCTCATAGAAAGTACTTTTTATATTGATTTGTTATATGATACTTTCACAGAAATTAATGTGTATTTGTATTTCTAGGAGTCATATTTTTTATTTATTTTTTAAATTATTATAAATGCTAGAATTTGTACATATATCCTTGCACATACTTGTGTATATATATATATATATATATATATATATATGTGTGTGTGTGTGTGTTAGGTCTGAAATCTTTTGCAAACATATTTTAGATGTCCCTAAGTTCCTTTTTTTGTTCTAAACAATGTTGTCTGTCATATCTCTGTGTTTATTTATACCACTATATGTGTATATTGTAAATGTATTATTATTCTGAGCAGGAATAATAGCGAATATAGCATGTAATCAGAGTATCATATGTATTTATTTGCAATCAAGCGATATTTTAAAGGGATAGGAAAGTAAAAATTTAAGTTGCATGATTTAGATAGATCATGTAATTTTAAAACACTTTAAAATTCACTTCTATTTTCAAATGTGCTTTGTTCTCTTGGTATCCCTTGTTGGAAAAGAATACACACATATCCTACACTAGTGGGAGAGAGCTGCTAATTGGTGCCTGCACACACTTGTCTCTTGTGATTGGCTAAATAGATGTGTTCAGCTAGCGGCCAGTAGTGCAATGATGATTCTTTAGCAAAGGATAACAAGAGAATGAAGCAAATTTGAGAATAGAAGTAAATTGGAAATTGTATGTTCCTCCCCTTCTCTCCCCCCTACCCTTCCCCCCCACTTTTTTTTTTCTTGTTTTTTGTTCTTGTTCTGTTTTAGATAAGGAATATCCCAACAATAGGTATATACTAAGAATAGAGTCTTAAAGTTTAGGGTTAAGGTGCTCTACTGACCTCATGTTGGACTTTGTTATGTATCATAGAAGGTGTTATAATATGGGCTGGCATATAACATGACATTTCTTACTGAAAAATAAATTCTAGAGAAGGAAGAAATACACTGAGCATGCCAGTAAAGAGGTGATTTTAATTTCTGCTGTATCTGAATCATAACAGTTTAATGTTAGGTGGGCTATCCCTTTGAGCTATCAGTTTAAGATTATATTGAATCAAATATCAATTCGAATTTTAAAATCCTTGTCTAAAATATTACACTGTGTGTCCTAGCGTCAACATCAATGTTTATCTTTAATACTAATATTACATATACATACTTTCAAAGTATAATACACAATGTAACAAATGGCACTTACAAGTTCTGATGAGTGATCAATGACACAAGTATCGAGCAATTTGATTCGTTAATGATAGTTTATAATGTGTATTTGAAGCAGATTGGCTAATGTCATAAACCATGTGATTATGCATATTCCAATCAAAAGTGGTGGAAAAATTCACTAGTGTGTGGGTTATTTAGGAGTTTGCTTCATAATTGGTGCGAAAAGTGTTGAGTCAAATATGGCGAGAAGTAATGAGTGGGACTTGTATTACATGGCCTAAACATGTTGCACATAAAATTTTCACAAAAAATAAAAATGAAGTTAGCTATATTATGTAGTGTATTTATTTCATTTTTACCTCTATATCTATTAGTGCAACAAGTTTGGAGCTAAACTTTGCACCAAATATGTAGAAATAATATTGTCCCTTTGCTTTGTAATGAAGGCAAAGTTGTAGCACAATCCATAAGTAGTAATGTGTTACATTTTTATCCCTATATCTACTAGTGCACCAAATTGGGAGCAATAATGTTGTTTGATTTAGAAAGGGTATACAGTTTTAATAAAGTTTCTAATTTGCTTTTATTATGTGATATACTTAATTCTTTTGCAGCATCGAACATAAGCTTTCTGTGTTTTCAACTCCCATTGAGTTCTATGGCATCCGCGACCTCAAGGGTGGCGGATTGAAAACTAGGTATGCTGAGTCGGAAAAGACGCAAGCGTAAATGTAGATTTTTTTGATAACTTCTTGAGAGCTTCAAATAGTGTCGAAGAGGAGGGCGAATGAACACGATTCCGCTCAAATACCACGTTTTTCGTTCTGCGTTGGATTGAGATCGCGGGATCGTATTTTACATCACAAATTTCAACATTTGCCGATCTTGATGCTTTGATCACTACGGCGGATCAATCTCGCAACAATTACGACATGGAATTCCAGCGTATGTTCAGTTGACGCTTTGATAAATAGGCTCCTATGGCTGTGACTAGCCCTTTCAGCTAAGTCAAGTCTCGATTGGCTGATAAAAATAAGGCAAATTGTGGGTGTAGTTTGGCTATTAAAAAACTATTGCAACAAATAATACGTCAAGTTGTTTTTAAAGTTCTTAGACTTGGCTAATATGTTATTCTATAGAAAGGTAACAGAAATGTCTTGTTATCACATGGTGTTTGCTATCCCTTTAACATGAGCATATTGTTGAACAAAAAAAAACCTTGGAGATGTTTCAATAGCAAAGTAATATTGACCTCATTAAATCAGTAACCATTTCCTTAATGATTCATGCTTTCTGCAAGGTAAATTGTTCCTGAATTATCTGTCTGCCACAAGGACCAAATACTAGAGTTTTACTAGATCCTAAAACATACTTTTTGCTCCCTTATATTGAAGTCTGTATAATAATTACCTCAATGAAAGGTGAACATCACTTAAGGGTTGATCATCTGCTATCCAGTAACATTTATATATTTCTAAAGATTGCTTGATTATTCAGTGCTTTGGCTGCTCTGTATAATGACTCATTTTGCTCCTTATCTGCCATCTGTCATGTTTCAGCAATGCACTGGATAAGTAATAAAAGAGGCTACAAACAATGAATGTAGCAGTAGATGAATCAGGATAACTAGAACAAATATCTTTACTGGGACAGCCTGCGAAAAGCACAGTTCAGCAGATAAAGCAATCATATACACAGTTTTTCAAGTGTGAGAATTAATTTAATTGTAGCAATTTCCAATAAGCACAATCTGGTCAATCATACTTTTCAAATAGCAAAAGGTTACACTGAGGAAATTTCCAATGAGTCCACTTCAGTTGTGATATAAGGCAGGTCTAGAGCCAGCAGAGAGGCATACACAAAAGTCAGCACAAAAGGATAAGCATACCCAGAGCAGAGGCAGACTGAGTCAATGCACATGTCCAGAGCACTGTGTCAGCCAATCTTTTAAAGGCCATACCACAAAAGATTTGTGTTCAGTTAGCTGATTCAGTAAAAAATGACAAAAATCTGGAAATTCCTGTTTTCATTCCAAAGCATTTGAATTTGCACACAAGACTATAGTATGGTGGTTCAGGTGTTTGTTTTTTTAAATTATTATTGATTTCACAGCTGTGTCAATCAATAAGTGCTAACACCAAATTGATTAGAACCCCCCCCCCCCCCAGAGGAAATACAGTATTGTAAATGAAACATGATACCTCAGGCTTTGCAAGGTATTTTGCTTCAAATAAGTTAAAAAGTGCACAAGACACAAAGTCTTAAGAAAAAGCATTATTGCATATTGCAGGCATTGTAAGAAGATTTGTACATACAAGATTCAGAGACCTTCATGGAAGTGAAGATATATGGGCAAAGTCCAAATAAAACACAACTGGCCAGATTACAAGTGGAGCACAAATTAACGCTACCGCTTGAGCGTTAATTGCGCTACAATCAAGTCAGGTTGCGCTTGTACTTTGAGTTGAATGTAAACTGTTTTCGCTCTTGTGGTAACCCTAGGATTTAACAAGAAGCGGATGCTGCTGTGTCCGCCCAAGGTTTCAGGTCTGCTGAAACCTAAGTTAATAAGCAGCGGTCGTAAGACCACTGCTCCTTAACTTGACACCCCCTGCTAGCGGCCGATTAGCCGCAAATGTGCAGAGGGCGGCATTGCACAAGCATTTCACAAGAAATGCTTGTGCAATGATAAATGTCGACAGCGTATACTGTTGGCATTTAGCGATGTCGGGCGGACATGTGGCCCCTATGAGCCTAAAAATCCAAAGTTAAAATATCACGTGCATGTTCTCGTATTCCCTCATAGAAGTCAATGGAGACCAAGAGGCCGAATTATCAAGCTACAAATGGAGCTTGATGCCCCTGTTTCCACGCAAGCCTTCAGGCTCTCTGGAAACAGTAGTTATGAAGCAGCGGTCTAAAGACGGCTGCTCCATAACTTGTCCGCTGCCTCTGAGGCTGCTGTCTTCAATCTGCCTGATCCTATACGATCGGGCTGATTGACACCCCCTGCTAGCGGCCTAGTTTTGAAAGCTTCAAGCGCTCCCCAAAGACTCTACTGTTCAGGGATGCATACAACCTGCACTAACCTTCCTATCTCCACTGCTATCCACTTGAACCCCTTAGCATATAAGCCTATGAGCCCAGCTGTTTGTAGTTCCCCTTCTTAAGAGCTGACTACAACAGTGCAACTCTCGGCAGGGCCCTCTACCCATTTGGTCCCTGTAAATGTCATCTTGTATTCTGCCTATTTTTATAGCGCTGTGGAATCTGTTGGCGTTCTACAAATACCTGATAATAATATATATATATATATATATATATATATATACTGTATATATACTGTACATATTTAGACATATGTTTAAATATATATATATATATATATATATATATATATATATATATATAAAAGTAATTGGTGGTACAGCACTCTCGGTAGCCTTTAGGAGGAAATTTCTTCTGCCCAGGGTGCACTTTCATATATAAGCATACAATTCAAGAAGAGAGAAAGGCACTCACCGGGTCTTTCCGGGTCTTTAAGTTATAACTTAAAAACCCGGTGAGTGCCTTTCTCTCTTCTTGAATTATATATATATATATATATATATATATATATATATATATATATATATATATATATATATATATATATATATATATATATATATATATATATATATATATATATATATATATATATATGTGTGTGTGTGTCTCAATGTTTAAGGCCTTTGTCTGCCTTTTTTATAGCACCTGAGACCTCCTATCTTTGAGCCTTTTTTAACTTTTTGTGAAATATTTTTTTTAAAATCATTTTTATTAGATGGTGTTATTATGAGTGTAAATGTACTTTGTAATAAATTTTTGATGTGTTTTGTGACACTTTTATGTTTCACGAAACAGTTAACCAGAGCTCTGAAGTCACAGTAATGATTCTAGCGCTAGTATTAAAAGTTGAAAATATTGCTCATGCAATCGCGTTTACTTTAAACTTGTAATACTAGTGGTATGCCCAATGAGCGCAAACCCTTCGCGATATACCCCTTATCGCTTACCCCTTATCGCAAAGGCGCAAACGTTTGCGATCCACTAATAATCTGGCACAATATTTTGTATTCAGTAATTATGATGACTATTTGATATGAATAAATGCAAGTTTTTTCCTGTTACTTTATAATGTTATAATGTTAATTTATAATTTAGTGCAAATAATAATCTTATATCATTTTGATTTATTGTATATTAACACACATTTTTAAATCTCCAAACATTTCAATGGAATTGTAAATAAAAATAAATAGAATCATATTGAATTTACTTTTACAAAATCAGTTTAAAAATTATATTTGAACTACTTAACTTTCAATTAAAGGGACATGAAACCCAACATTTTTCTTTCATGATTCAGATATAGCATGCAATTAAACAAAAAAAAACTTTCTAATTTACTTCTTTTATCAATTTGTTTTAGTTCTCTTGCTGTTTTATGTTGAAAAACAGGGACATAAGCTCAGGAGTGTGCACCTGTCTGGAGTACTATGGGCTTAATTTATCGATCCATGGTGGACAGTGGCATAGAAATTAACATTGCACACGAGTGCTCCTTTGCATTTGTGTGCAATTCTGCCCCCTGCCCATGCACAGCCAATCATGCACAGGCAGGAGCTGTTAATCTCCCCGACCAGACAATACTGAGGAGATTGAACCTAAGAGGTGGAGAACAGGGTAGGGAAGCAGCTGTCTGACTCCAGGTTCTCTTGTGCGACCCTGCAGTCAAAGGGAGGAGAAGCGGAGGATAAATTGAGCTCTATATGGCAGCAGTTTTGCAAATATGTTATACATTAGCAAGAGCACTAGATGGTAGCACTTTTTCCTGCAACTTAGTGTTCCAGACGCCTACCCAGGTATCTCTTCAACAAAGAATACCATGGGAACAAAGCAAATTTGATAATAGAAATAAATTGGAAACCTTTTTAAAAAATCGTATACTCTTTCTGAATTGCAAAAGAAAATTTTTGGGTTTCATATCCCTATAAACAAATCATGCAAAAAAATAAAACGCCATACAAAGCTATAAAAACATACCACTCAAAATAGGCAAAAATAAAGAATTTGAAAAGAAAAAAAAACAGACAATCCAGCATAAAACAATGCTTTCTGACTGATTGGAGTGAAACAGATTAACTGTTTTCATGCAAGTTATAGAGGGTGTATATGTAGCCCAAATTAGATAATTAAATGACACAAGACAGGGGACACAAGGGACTTTTCATTGATTTGAATGGGGCTCTGTGGGACAAAAAGGTAACATATAAAGTCGTACAATACATAAATCAACAAGGTTCACAAAGGAATACCCACAGCCAATAGGGTCATTGATAGCTTTTTATTCACTCCCTGTCAATCAAGAGACCATTCCACATTTGCTTATTCCTAACAGCAGTAACAAAATAGTTATGTTATTTAATTTCATGCTTTTTCCTTTTCTCACTACCATTTTAGTGCTTGTCTTCTTATCCATCACAGGATATGATACTCAAATATGTTCTCTATTCTATCTAAAAGAGAATGTTTCAAAAAATTATAACAATTTTTGGTTGTAGTTTTTTATTTTATTTTTCAATTATCTTTTTTATTGCATAGTTGCCTCATTTTACAAACATTGGATTGGAAAACATTATTTATGATATAGCATTGATCTTAATTACAAAACAGCAGAATATAGGATTATAGTCCGGTAGCGTATTCAGATTTCTGTAAAGAGTGCTACTAGTTAGTCACATCATTTGGAGGTTCCGGATTGACCAATTGTCTGGTCTATATAAGTATTTCTCTGTCGCTTTACCTTTTGTGGTTTATCTCGCTCTCCATCTCTAAACAATCTCAATATTTAGTGGAAATAAGGCAACATAGGCATAATTTTTTCCTTATTTTAAAACAAATAGTAAATACAATAACCTAAATAAAATTAAATTAAAGTTGAAATAAACAAGGTTTCATCTAACCTAAGACATCATAAGAGTATTTCACATTGATCTCTTCGACTCCGGCTCCCTGGGTAAAGCTTGTAGGTGGGCGATATTCTGGAAAAAGTCTCTAACTACTATTATGCTTATCTAAGCAATGTGGTGCTAAAATTTAAACTGCCGGGGCGGAGCTAACAGCCTAAGTGGCAAGACGTGTCTCTGCAGAGCTCCTGCTACTTGATCAAATAACTCCTTATTACAAACTAATTAAGGTCTCTCTGCACTCGTATCTCTCTTTTATTGGACCCTAGATTACAGAGCAAAAGCTACAGTCCATAAGGAGAGGTCCCTGATGCCACAGCAACATAAAGATTCTTTGGCCTGAAGTAATCGTTATGCATGGGGTCGCCCGCCATCTTTGATAACGCATTGAAGCTGATATTAGCGTGACTTTTATTATACCTCCCTTCAGCCCTAGCCTACGATATGGAAAGTCAAACTGTCTCTTCGCTGCGAGGCTTACTGCTCTCTTTAGACACACATCACCAAGCGCTCATTGCGGAGCTGAGAGTCGCCATGGGTATGAAAAAGAACACGTCTACAATATGTGGACCTAAGGGAGTGACTGGGCATCGTGCATCAGACATATCTACAGGGGGAGCAGACAAGACCCACGATCTGAAAGAGGCGCGCGCTGTGCATAGCCAGATACCTGAGCCTAATGTGTTGCTCACAATGGATTTTAGCGAGGGGCGGAACCCCTCACAGCCCAGCTCAATTGAAGCAGAGGAATCACTTCATGGCGCCCTGCTTACTCAGAGTCCGGCGATCCGGACTGGAGTGGTGACAGCGGAGTACCACTCAGCGTGTCAGTTTGGTTTGACTAGATCTTTGGAGCCCCTCGTCTCTGAGATCCCGGTGGGGAAGGTGGATCTTATGACAGATCTTATGGAAATGAGTAGAGCTTTGTGGACTGATACCCGGTCACGAGCAACACTAAGAGCCATATCCTCCGGCTGCATTCGACGGAACTTTGTCTCCAAACTTTCCCAGGTCCTCCTACCCTTATGTATCAGGCTAAGATCTGGTGTCGGATGAACAGTGAGTTTGAGAGGTTTCCTCTAGCTGTCAAAGATGAGACAGTTAGGACTGACAAGTACCCTATCTTCAGTTTTATTGCTGCAGCAGGACTTTAGAAATGTTTTTTATTAGCTTGATGAATAAAACAGGCCATATTTGTTTATTATAGTGTAAGGTGTAGCGTTCCTGCTATATTGTATACTTTAATCCATAATATGTTCATTAGTAACTGTATTAGTTGACTATAGCTTAGTTACAAAAAGTGTTCACTAGTTAGACGTTTTATACAGTATTAATGTCAATAGGCTCTATAAGCTCATAACAGGTTTAGTCATTTTTCTTAACATTTAATACTTGCTGAGGTACCTCCATTAGGTATATTTGTATTCTAATATATTTCTTTTACAGGTGAAAGAGTTTATTATCATAATGGAAGTGGGCAGTAGCCTACTATGAACGTTAAATTTATCACTAGGGATTGCCTCTTTATTAACACAGCACACCCACCCTTGGGTATTGGGCCCATGCCTAAAGGGTAACATAAATTTTTGTAAATATCCCATGATATTGGCGTGTCTACATTATACTATTGTATACCTGTATAATACAGATCTGACTGTTATGATATTTTTTCCCCTCCTGTATTATACCCTGTTTCACATTTCAAGCTGATATGCTTTTTTTTTAAGAAGCCTTCAGAAATAGTATTGAGCCTCACTCTCGCAAGATAAAATATTCACTTTGGCTCACTCTGATGTAAAATAATCTCCATTAGACTCCATTATTGCATATATTTAACTCTACTCTATATACTGAGAGCAAATTTTTTTATTTTTGTTTTTTTACCCTATATACTTAAGTAATCACTGACGGCCATTAATTGCCATCTTTAAGCAACGGAACTCATAATCGCACACCTCTTTCATGCTTCCGGTAATACTGAGCACTGTATTATATTTACTTGTCTTGCAAGCTTGTTTGATAAAAGGATGTCTTCCATTTCTTTGTTACTTAACCGATGTAATGGAATCATAGGTCTGTCATATTTTATGTGTATTACAATATTACACTCTGCAAACGCTAGGTGTCACATTTAGTATAAGTACCCCTATTAAGCCTCTATCTATCCTCCCCTTACTATCTTAAAACACTAAGGGATTATACAGGCAGACATTAATAGATTTTGCAGATATGTTGTAAATTTCATAACAATGCATATTTAAGCATTTAGTATAAAAGGGCCCTGCTAGTATTTAGGTTTGACACCAATGTGGCACCATGATGTAGATAAGTGTATATAGAGACATTATATAGAAGAGAAGAAGGCTGTCTTGTACCGACTGTTTACTTAACTCACCTCCTCCCCCCCCCCCCCCCGCGACTTAATGTAAGTTCCCGGGGGGTAATATTATATTAGACATTCACCCAACCTGGTGAATTTTTTCTGCGGTATTAACCCGCTATCTTCTACCTATTTAGGCTTATAAATCATGCCCATGAGGGGCTATATATCACTAACCTTTTACCTATATAGGTCTATAAATCATGCTCATGAGGAGCTATATATCATTAGTCACATTTTGCATAAAATAAATAAAACTTTAAGGTATCATTGTAAATCTTATAATGCATATATCCGAGGTATGCTAGTAATACGGTAGGATATACCTGTTTTCAATGTGTCTATTATGATTTACTTCTA
Source organism: Bombina bombina (assembly GCF_027579735.1). NCBI lineage: Eukaryota > Metazoa > Chordata > Amphibia > Anura > Bombinatoridae > Bombina > Bombina bombina. The sequence goes on from NC_069500.1 coordinate 1,324,010,496, forward strand.
TTATCAGCCGTGTTCACTCTGTAATAACTTGTTTTTTCTTTTTTTTGTTTATATGTGGCTTTTGTTATGCTACTTACCTTAATAAAAACATTTGATTTAAAAAAAAAAAAAAAAAAATTTAAACTGCCACGCTCCTCCAAGCTGTTCTGTTAATATGTATTCTATATCTTTAAGAGGGAATATGATTTGTTTTTGTATGCAGACTGGTAAAGTTATGTATGGCTCACACTTTTTTACGAAATGATTAGTGCATTGTCTTGTATCTCCTAGAGTGTCTGCTAATTTGCAAAATACCTGTCACGTCAATGTGTTTTTTAGTATCAGGAGTGTTGTTGTTTTTTTCTCTAACCAATGTTTAAGTATGAGTTTCCTAGCTGACAAGATAACATTTCCTATAAATTGGCTTGGTCTGTCTCGAGGGTTGTCTGTTGTTAGAAGTATTACTTTCTCCAGTTATAGAGTGGTTTGAATTTTACATTTGATATTTATCCAATGTTGGATCATACTCCAATATTTCTGTATGTATGGAGAGTGCCATACCATGTGTATTAGGTCTGCATCTGGGTGTTGACATTTAGGGCATGAGTGTGGTTCATCAACACGCCATTTCTGAAAGGCTTTGGGAGTGATGTAAGTGTTGTTCAGGAGTTTAGTATGTGATTCTCTCTGATCCATTGAGAGAATTGTTTTTTCTGATCATATCAAAGCTTTTCAAGATCTGAGAGTCTTCAAGTGTGAGTCCCAATCTGTTTGACCAGGCAGATTGTACTTGCGTTATTAAGATATTGTCTGTGTGGATGCTATTAGCTTTGAGTCCAGCAGATTTTGTACAAAGTGTTTGGCTTGTAGGTAAGCAAAGTAGGGTTGATGTGAAATATCATATCTATTTACTAATTCTGTAATGAGAGAATGGTCTTGCTAACCTGTGAGAGTAAGTGTTGTACTTGTTTAAGCCCTTTTTGGCCCAGACTCGAAAGGGGCGCGTAGTGAGTCCTGGCATGAAGTTAGGATTACCCTGTAATGGTATAAATTTTGAGGCTTGGGGTGGGACTTTAAAGTGTCTACAAAGTTTTTCCGATGCTTTGATCGGACCAGTAAATGGGGCCATCCCTTGCAATTTGGGGTCTATTTTGTGTGTTGGTAAGTGTGGAAGGAGTTCTAAGAACCGTGGTTTAACAATTTCCTGCTCGAGTTTTAAATCTGTGAAGGTTCCTGTATCTAACCACCAGTCTACTATATATTTGCTTTGAGCTGCCCAGTTGTAGAACTGTAGATTATGAAATCCAAATCCTTCATTCGACGGGGAGGCCGCCAGCTTTCCCAGTCCCATCCTATGTTTTTTCCCTTTCCAAATGAAGGCTAGAATTGCTGCATTAAGGGTCTGTAAGTCATGTTTAGTTACAGGTTCTGGGATCATTTGTAATATATAGAGTAATTTTGGAAATATTATCATTTTAATAAGATTAATTCTTGCTGTTAGGGCTGGAGGTAGAGTGTTACATGTTGTGAGTAAGGATTTAATTTCTGTTATTATCGGTTTGCAATTTATGTCATACCACAAGTTTATATTATTTCAATGTTTGATTCCTAAATAGGTAAATTTAGTGTCTATTAGCTTAAAGTCATATGTGCCAATTTTTTTGTTCTCTTGTGGGGTTAACCATAAAAGCTCTGATTTGCTCTTATTAACTTAGTATCCTAAAATTGTACCAAATTCCTCTTTAAGATCCATAATTTTTGGGGTATTGGTGTGTGGGTTGCAGATATAGAGGATCATATCATCAGCAAAAAAGTGACACATGCAGTTTTGTGTTCCCAATTTGTAAGCTATCGCCTAGATTTAGAGTTCTGCATTAGCCGTCAAAAGCAGCGTTAAGGGGTCCTAACGCTGCTTTTGGCTGCCCGCTGGTATTTAGAGTCAGGCAGGAAAGGGTCTAACGGTCACTTTCAAGCCGCGACTTTTCCATACCGCAGATCCCCTTACGCCAATTGCGTATCCTATCTTTTCAATGGGATCTTCCTAACGCCGGTATTTAGAGTCTTGGCTGAAGTGAGCAGTAGACCCTCTACCGACAAGACTCCAGCCGCAGAGAAAAGTCAGTAGTTAAGAGCTTTCTGGGCTAACGCCGGTTTATAAAGCTCTTAACTACTGTGCTCTAAAGTACACTAACACCCATAAACTACCTATGTACCCCTAAACCGAGGTCCCCCCACATCGCCGCCACTATAATAAATATTTTTAACCCCTAATCTGCCGACCGCCGCCACCTACATTATCCCTATGAACCCCTAATCTGCTGCCCCTAACATTGCTGACACCTACATAAAATTTATTAACCCCTAATCTGCCCCCCCCCCCAACGTCGCCGCTACCTTACCTACACTTATTAACCCCTAATCTGCTGACCGGGACGTCGCCACTACTCTAATAAATGTATTAACCCCAAAAGCTAAGTCTAACCCTAACCCTAACACCCCCCTAAGTTAATATAATTTTAATCTAACAAAATAAATTAAATATTATTAACTAAAGTATTCCTATTTAAAGCTAAATACTTACCTGTAAAATAAACCCTAATATAGCTACAATATAACGAATAATTATATTGTAACTATTTTAGGATTTATATGTATTTTACAGGCAACGTTGTATTTATTTTAACTAGGTACAATAGCTATTAAATAGTTATTAACTATTTAATAGCTACCTAGTTAAAATAATTACCAAATTACCTGTAAAATAAATCCTAACCTAAGTTACAATTAAACCTAACACTACACTATCAATAAATAAATTAAATAATTTAACTATAAGTACCTACAATTAAATACAATTAAATAAACTAAACTAAATTACAAAAAGAAACAAACACTAAATTACAAAAAAATAAAAAAAGATTACAAGAATATTAGGCTAATTACACCTACTCTAAGCCCCCTAATAAAATAAAAAGCCCCCCAAAATAATAAAGGCCCCTACCCTATTCTAAATTAAAAAGTAACTAGCTCTTTTACCAGCCCTTAAAATGGCTTTTTGCGGGGCATGCCCCAAAGTAATCAGCTCTTTTGCCTGTAAAAAAAAAATACAACCCCCCCAACATTAAAACCCACCACCCCCATACCCCTACTCGAACCCAAACCCCCCTTAAATACAACCCCCCCCAACATTAAAACCCACCACCCACATACCCCTACTCGAACCCAAACCCCCCTTAAATAAACCTAACACTACCTCCCTGAAGATCACCCTACCTTGAGCCGTGTTCCCACAGGCGGGCACCGATGGACCAAAAGAGGTCATCCGGAGCGGCAGAAGTCTTCATCCTATCCGGGCAGAAGAGGACATCCGAGTTCAATCCGATTGGCTGATCCATGTGAGACAGGATGCAGTCTCAGAATTGTGATGTCATCACTTATTATTTAAAGAGCCTCTGTTCAGTATGCTTTGCCTTTGCGTTGTCTGAGACCTGTTTATGAGAGTTCCTGTGTATTACCTGGCTGCCTGACGTCCTTCCTGGATCCTGATCCCTGGCTTGTTCCTGACTCTGCTGTTTTCCTTGTTCCTGATTCCGGCTCGTCTGACTATTCGCTTTGGCTCCTGACTCGGCTCGTCTGACTACCAGCTCTGGTTTTGATTCCTGGCTTGTTATTTGACTTGTGGACTTTTTATTATTTTTTGCTATTAATAAAGATGTGATTATTTTTGCACTTCTCGTCTCAGTCTGATTCCTGGCGCCCTGACATTACGCAAAGGCCATCAATCCTGATAGTTCTAATAATCCACCTTTACCTGCCATCATTTCCAGGATGGATGTACAGGATCACTGCTTGGATCAATTTGCACTAGCCCTGCAAACCCTGCTGACTCGCACTGCACATTTGGACCAAAGTGTGCCGCAAGTTATGGCTGCTCCTGTTTCCGCTGCTGCACCTATGCCTACCAGGAGCATGTCCGGTTCTGCACCTCTACCTTAACGATATGGAGGCGATCCTATTTAGTGCAGAGGGTTTTTGAACCAGGTGGGCATTTACTTTGAGATGTTACCTCAGGCGTTTCCCTCTGACAGAGCTAAGGTGGGATTTCTCATCTCGTTACTCTCTGACACAGCTCTTGCCTGGGCTAATCCCATGTGGGAGACTAATAAACCTGTGATTTCAAATTACCCTGAATTTGTGGCCTCTTTTTGAAGGGTATTTGATGTTCTGGCTCGCTCCTCCTCTGCTGCTAAACAACTCATGTCCATTCAGCAAGGTACAAGATATGTTGCTCAGTATGCTATTGAGTTCCGTACGCTTGCCGCAGAGTTAGGTTGGAACAATTAAGCCCTTGTTGCCGCCTTCTTTCATGGGCTCTCTGATGCGATTAAAGACAAAGTTGCTGCCAGAGATTTACCAGAGGATCTCGAGGCATTGGTGTCTTTTTTGATCCTAATTGACATCAGACTCAGAGAGAGGCCCTCTTTCAAGGAGCGCTTGCGGAAGCCTCCTGTTCCGTTGTCTCCTACGTGTTCGTTCCCACCCATACCTCCCTCTCCTCCCATGCCTCCTGGTCCCGAGTCACCAGGTACTGCTGAGTCGATGCAGCTGGGATTTACGCGCCTCTCCGTGGCGGAGAGGGCCTTTAGGAGGAGGGAGGGGCTCTGCCTCTATTGTGGGTTACAGGGCCACCTTTTGAAGTCTTGTCCTACACGGCCGGGAAACGCTCACACCTAAGGTCCTGTCGGGGGCAGACCTTGGGTGGTTTATCCTTGTCCCCGGAACCGCTTAAGGAATAACCTTTGGTCACGGTTGTCCTTTCCTGGGTGGACTCCTCCATAGTCACCCAGGCTTTTGTTGACTCTGGTGCTGCAGGATATTTCATTGACAGTGCTTTTGTATCAAAGCACTCCATTCCTGTTTTGCCTCGGTCCGTTCCACTTGCTATTGAGGCCATTGATGGCAGGCCCCTTCAGCCCACACTCGTTACTCACGAAACTGCTTCGTTGTCCATGGCTGTTGGGGCTCTCCATTTTGAAACCCTCCAGTTCCAGGAGATAAACTCTCCGCATTTTCCGGTTGTTCTGGGTTATCCCTGGCTCCAAAAGCACAATCCCAGTCTTGACTGGCGCAGGTCCGAAATTTTATTGTGGTCCCCGCAATGTATTTCCTCTTGTCTTCAGAAACCAGTTAAAGTCTTGTACACTTCTTCGGTTCTCAATTGCCAGAGAAGTACCGAGAGTTCCTAGACATGTTTAACAAGGTGCGTTCCGGTACATTGCCTCCTCACCGGTCCTACGATTGTGCCATATACCTGCAACCCGGAGCCATTCCTCCTCGGGGCCGGGTGTACCCTCTGTCTGTTGCAGAGAATTGTGCTATGGAGGAGTATGTTGCCAATGCTCTGTCGTGGGGGATTATCTGCAAATCCTGCTCTCCTGCAGGGGATGGCTTCTTCTTTGTGAAGAAAAAAGGTGGCGAGTTAAGGCCATGTATCGATTATAGGGGTCTTAATCATCTTACCATTAAGAATGCTTACCCTATTCCACGAATGGAAAACAGCATTTAACACCAGGAGTGGGCATTATGAGTATCTTGTAATGCCCTTTGGCCTATGTAATGCTCCTGCTGTTTTTCAGGAATTTATTAATGATGTCCTATGAGATATGTTGCAACAGTGTGTTGTGGTGTACTTAGACGACATCCTCATACACTCACCCACACTTGAGGCTCATAGTTCTGATGTTACACGGGTTCTTCAGAGACTACATGAGAACGGCCTGTTTTGTAAACTCGAGAAATGTGAGTTCCATCAGACTCAAGTAACCTTCCTAGGTTATGTTATCTCTGTTGCAGGGTTCTCCATGGATCCTGACAAGTTATCTGCAGTTCTGCAGTGGCCTCGCCCAGTTGGTCTTTGGTCTATTCAATGTTTTTTGGGGTTCGCCAATTACTATAGAAAGTTTATTAAAAACTTTTCTTCCTTGGTCAAACCTATCATAGACATGACTCGTAAAGAGAATGATCCACTCCATTGGTCACCTACTGCCATTAACGCCTTCGATAGTCTTAAGACTGCCTTTGCTGCCGCTCCAGTTCTGGCTCACCCTAACCCTGTCCTGCCTTTCATTCTTGAGGTTGATGCGTCTGAGACTGGAGTAGGTGCCCTCTTGTCTCAACGCCTACGCCTGACGGTTCCTTGCATCCGTGTGGTTTCTTCTCTAAGAAATTGTCTCGAGCGGGAGTGCAATTATGAAATTGGCGACAGGGAATTACTGGCCATAATTTTTGCACTTAAGGAATGGAGGCATCTTCTCAAGGGTACTAGCGTGCAAGTGCTCATTCTTACTGATCAACTTATCTATCTGAAGCAAAACGTTTATCGCCCCGACAGGCCAGATGGGCGCTATTTTGTCTTGGTTTAATTATGTGGTCTCCTACCTGCCTGGTAGTAAGAATGTTAGGGCTGATGCCCTCTCTCAACAATTTTCGCCTCTGTCCAAGGAGGAGTCTGTACCTACTCCTGTTATACCTCCTGACCATATTTTGGCTACCATACGTACTAATTTGACTTCTCCCTTGGGGGAGGAGATCCTGGCTGCACAAACCAATGCACCTCCTGAGAAACCTAGTGGTAAGTGTTTTGTTCCTGAGAATCTTCGAACTAAACTTTTGCACACTTACCACTATCCTAGGCAAGAACCAAATGATTTGGTCTGTAACTCGACAATTCTGGTGGCCAGGTCTTCGTTCTGATGTTGCTGCGTATGTTGCCTCCTGCTCAGTTTGTGCACAGAATAAGACTCCTCAACATCTTCCTGTGGGTCTTCTTCAACCTTTTGCTAATGGTGAGCATCCTTGGACACATCTTTCCATGGACTTCATTGCCAAACTCCCTGTTTCCAATGGCAATACTGTTATCCTTATGGTGGTTGACCGTTTTTCTAAAATGTCACATTGCATTCCCTTGATTAAGCTGCCTACCGCTCAGGAGCTTGCTTCAATTTTTGCCCGGGAGGTCTTCCGTTTACATGGGTTACCCAAGGAGATAGTGTCAGACCGGGGTAGCCAGTTTGTCTCCAGATTTGGCGTTCCTTTTGTGCTCAAAGGGGGATCCAGCTTTCCTTCTCCTCGGCATATCACCCTCAATCCAATGGGGCTGCGGAACGGTCTAATCAAGCTCTGGAATAGTTCCTCCATTGCTATGTCTCAGATCACCACAATAATTGGTCTGAACTGTTACCTTGGGCAGAGTTTGCTCGTAATAGTGCTATTAATGCTTCCTCCAAGATATCCCCGTTCATGGAGAATTATGGGTTTCAACCATCCTTGTTGCCCGATTCATTCATGTCTCAGGGTATTCCGGCTTTGGAGGAGCATCTCCGGCAACTCCGTTCCACTTGGGTGCAGATTCAGGATTGCCTTCATCATTCTATGCAGCGTCAAAAGTTCCAGGCTGATCGTAGGCGTCTGCCTGCATCTTCCTACAAGGTTGGTGAGAGAGATTGGCTGTCCCCCCCGCAACTTGAACCTTTGTGTGCCTTCAAATAAATTGGCTCCCCATTATGTTGGTCCTTTTCGAATACTCCGAAGGGTTAATCCTGTGGCCTACGCTCTTGACCTTCCTCCTGCTATGCGCATCTCCAATGTTTTTCATGTCTCCCTCTTTAAACCATTGGTTTGTAATTGGTTTACCACTGTGTTGCCTCGTCCCCATCCTATCTTTGTTGACAACAATGAGGAGTATGAGGTCAGCAGCATTATTGACTCTCATATGTCCAGGGGCCGTATACAGTATTTGGTTCACTGGAGAGGCTACGGTCCGGATGAGCGTTCTTGGGTTCCCTCCTCTGATGTTCATGCTCCCGCCCTCCTCCGTGCCTTCCATGCCTGTTTCCCCAATAAGCCTTTTGTCCTCCCGTGGGGGAGGAGTCGTTGAGGGGAGGGAACTGTCAAGCTTTTTTCCCTATTGTGTTTGCCATGTGCTGCTGGCAGCCATTTTACTCACCTTTCTTCCTGACTATGGTGCATTGTGGGGGATGCTGCTCAATTCTTGCACTTCCTTTTCTGGCCAAACTGCTGTGCATCATCCATGTGAGACAGGATGCAGTCTCAGAATTGTGATGTCTGCCTCTATTGTGGGTTACAGGGCCACCTTTTGAAGTCTTGTCCTACACAGCCGGGAAACGCTCACACCTAAGGTCCTGTCGGGGGCAGACCTTGGGTGGTTTATCCTTGTCCCCGGAACCGCTTAAGGAATAAACCTTTGGTCACGGTTGTCCTTTCCTGGGTGTACTCCTCCATAGTCACCCAGGCTTTTGTTGACTCTGGTGCTGCAGGCTATTTCATTGACAGTGCTTTTGTATCAAAGCACTCCATTCCTGTTTTGCCTCGGTCCGTTCCACTTGCTATTGAGGCCATTGATGGCAGGCCCCTTCAGCCCGCACTCGTTACTCACGAAACTGCTTCGTTGTCCATGGCTGTTGGGGCTCTCCATTTTGAAACCCTCCAGTTCCAGGAGATAAACTCTCCGCATTTTCCGGTTGTTCTGGGTTATCCCTGGCTCCAAAAGCACAATCCCAGTCTTGACTGGCGCAGGTCCGAAATTTTGTTGTGGTCCCCGCAATGTATTTCCTCTTGTCTTCGGAAACCAGTTAAAGTCTTGTGCACTTCTTCGGTTTCTCAATTGCCAGAGGAGTACCGAGAGTTCCTAGACATGTTTGACAAGGTGCGTGCCGGTACATTGCCTCCTCACCGGTCCTACGATTGTGCCATATACCTGCAACCCGGAGTCATTCCTCCTCGGGGCCGGGTGTACCCTCTGTCTGTTGCAGAGAATTGTGCTATGGAGGAGTATGTTGCCAATGCTGTGTCGTGGGGGATTATCTGCAAATCCTGCTCTCCTGCAGGGGATGGCTTCTTCTTTGTGAAGAAAAAAGGTGGCGAGTTAAGACCATGTATCGATTATAGGGGTCTTAATCATCTTACCATTAAGAATGCTTACCCTATTCCACGAATGGAAAACAGCATTTAACACCAGGAGTGGGCATTATGAGTATCTTGTAATGCCCTTTGGCCTATGTAATGCTCCTGCTGTTTTTCAGGAATTTATTAATGATGTCCTATGAGATATGTTGCAACAGTGTGTTGTGGTGTACTTAGACGGACATCCTCATACACTCACCCACACTTGAGGCTCATAGTTCTGATGTTACACAGGTTCTTCAGAGACTACATGAGAACGGCCTGTTTTGTAAACTCGAGAAATGTGAGTTCCATCAGACTCAAGTAACCTTCCTAGGTTATGTTATCTCTGTTGCAGGGTTTTCCATGGATCCTGACAAGTTATCTGCAGTTCTGCAGTGGCCTCGCCCAGTTGGTCTTTGGTCTATTCAATGTTTTTTGGGGTTCGCCAATTACTATAGAAAGTTTATTAAAAACTTTTCTTCCTTGGTCAAACCTATCATAGACATGACTCGTAAAGAGAATGATCCACTCCATTGGTCACCTACTGCCATTAACGCCTTCGATAGTCTTAAGACTGCCTTTGCTGCCGCTCCAGTTCTGGCTCATCCTAACCCTGTCCTGCCTTTCATTCTTGAGGTTGATGCGTCTGAGACTGGAGTAGGTGCCCTCTTGTCTCAATGCCTACGCCTGACGGTTCCTTGCATCCGTGTGGTTTCTTCTCTAAGAAATTGTCTCGAGCGGAGTGCAATTATGAAATTGGCGACAGGGAATTACTGGCCATAATTTTTGCACTTAAGGAATGGAGGCATCTTCTCGAGGGTACTAGCGTGCAAGTGCTCATTCTTACTGATCAACTTATCTATCTGAAGCAAAACGTTTATCGCCCCGACAGGCCAGATGGGCGCTATTTTGTCTTGGTTTAATTATGTGGTCTCCTACCTGCCTGGTAGTAAGAATGTTAGGGCTGATGCCCTCTCTCAACAATTTTCGCCTCTGTCCAAGGAGGAGTCTGTACCTACTCCTGTTATACCTCCTGACCATATTTTGGCTACCATACGTACTAATTTGACTTCTCCCTTGGGGGAGGAGATCCTGGCTGCACAAACCAATGCACCTCCTGAGAAACCTAGTGGTAAGTGTTTTGTTCCTGAGAATCTTCGAACTAAACTTTTTGCACACTTACCACTATCCTAAAGCCTCAGGTCACCCAGGCAAGAACCAAATGATTTGGTCTGTAACTCGACAATTCTGGTGGCCAGGTCTTCGTTCTGATGTTGCTGCATATGTTGCCTCCTGCTCAGTTTGTGCACAGAATAAGACTCCTCAACGTCTTCCTGTGGGTCTTCTTCAACCTATTGCTAATGGTGAGCATCCTTGGACACATCTTTCCATGGACTTCATTGCCAAACTCCCTGTTTCCAAATGGCAATACTGTTATCCTTATGGTGGTTGACCGTTTTTCTAAAATGTCACATTGCATTCCCTTGATTAAGCTGCCTACCGCTCAGGAGCTTGCTTCAATTTTTGCCCGGGAGGTCTTCCGTTTACATGGGTTACCCAAGGAGATAGTGTCAGACCGGGGGTAGCCAGTTTGTCTCCAGATTTTGGCGTTCCTTTTGTGCTCAAATGGGGATCCAGCTTTCCTTCTCCTCGGCATATCACCCTCAATCCAATGGGGCTGCGGGAACGGTCTAATCAAGCTCTGGAATAGTTCCTCCATTGCTATGTCTCAGATCACCACAATAATTGGTCTGAACTGTTACCTTGGGCAGAGTTTGCTCGTAATAGTGCTATTAATGCTTCCTCCAAGATATCCCCGTTCATGGGAGAATTATGGGTTTCAACCATCCTTGTTGCCCGATTCATTCATGTCTCAGGGTATTCCGGCTTTGGAGGAGCATCTCCGGCAACTCCGTTCACTTGGGTGCAGATTCAGGATTGCCTTCATCATTCTATGCAGCGCCAAAAGTTCCAGGCTGATCGTAGGTGTCTGCCCGCATCTTCCTACAAGGTTGGTGAGAGAGATTGGCTGTCCTCCCGCAACTTGAACCTTCATGTGCCTTCAAATAAATTGGCTCCCCATTATGTTGGTCCTTTTCGAATACTCCGAAGGGTTAATCCTGTGGCCTACGCTCTTGACCTTCCTCCTGCTATGCGCATCTCCAATGTTTTTCATGTCTCCCTCTTGAAACCATTGGTTTGTAATTGGTTTACCACTGTGTTGCCCTCGTCCCCATCCTATCTTTGTTGACAACAATGAGGAGTATGAGGTCAGCAGCATTATTGACTCTCGTATGTCCAGGGGCCGTATACAGTGTTTGGTTCACTGGAGAGGCTACGGTCCGGATGAGCGTCCTTGGGTTCCCTCCTCTGATGTTCATGCTCCCGCCCTCCTCCGTGCCTTCCATGCCTGTTTCCCCCAATAAGCCTTTTGTCCCTCCCGCGGGGAGGAGTCGTTGAGGGGAGGGTACTGTCAAGGTTTTTTCCCTATTGTGTTTGCCATGTGCTGCTGGCAGCCATTTTACTCACCTTTCTTCCTGACTATGGTGCATTGTGGGGGATGCTGCTCAATTCTTGCACTTCCTTTTCTGGCCAAACTGCTGTGCATCATCCATGTGAGACAGGATGCAGTCTCAGAATTGTGATGTCATCACTTATTATTTAAAGGACCTCTGTTCAGTATGCTTTGCATTTGCGTTGTCTGAGACCTGTTTGTGAGAGTTCCTGTGTATTACCTGGCTGCATGACGTCCTCCCTGGTTCCTGATCCCTGGCTTGTTCCTGACTCTGCTGTTTTCCTTGTTCCTGATTCCGGCTCGTCTGACTATTCACTTTGGCTCCTGACTCGGCTCGTCTGACTACCAGCTCTGGTTTTGATTCCTGGCTTGTTATTTGACTTGTGGACTTTTTATTATTTTTTGCTATTAATAAAGGTGTGATTATTTTTGCACTTCTCGTCTCAGTCTGCTTCCTGGCACCCTGACAGTTTCCTCAATTATCACTACGTCTACTTTCTGGGCTTTCAAATATATCAGAATGGCCTTCCTTTTAATGGGAGATGTTATACCTCCCACGTTACATGCCATTAGTTTGATAGTGCGTTCAGCCATATATTAAAATGTGATAAGGTGAGTCTGTATATGTATGTTGCTACATGTGAGACATGAGGTGTGAGATTATTTACATACAATTTGCAGGTGTGTATTCTCTTAAGCGCCTCAGAGTAGTTCAGATGAGTTAGGGGTTCCCAGGGCCCATAGCCGTCACTAAGCTGTAGTCTATAAAACCAGAGAGATAGGTTAGTTCAACTAAAAGGATACAAATAACAGTTACAAACAACAAACAAACAATACACATACATATAACCAGTAAAAGAGAGCACAGTATCCTCTCTTTTCATGAATACTTTTAGCCCCCCCCCCACACACACACATGTGTGAGGGAGAAAGAGTACTTCAGTGAGTTCCACAATGCAGGACATCTTGCAGCTCAGAGTGAGTCTTCATACTATTCTTCATCTGTATAATGTTTTCCATCTTCTCACATATTACTTGAGTTGTCAGTCGATTTATTTTCTTCTTATTCCTCTTTGGCACAATAAATCTGTAAGTGTTTGGGTGAGTCAAAAAACTTGGTTCCTCTAGGCATCTGTAACTTTAGTTTGGCAGGAAACAGAAGTGCAACTGAGTGACCCTTCTCCAAAAGTTGTTTACAGTATGGAGAAAACACTTTTCTCCATCTGGATACTTCCACTGAGCAATCTTGGAATAGGTAAATATGTTTCCCCTCATACTCCAGGGCTGGGGATTGTCGATAGGCCCGCAGGAGTAGGATCTTGTCTTTAAAGCCCAGGTATTTCACCATGACTTGTTTTGGAGGCCCATTCAAGGCTTGTTGGTGCCCAGAGATTCCTACCCTTTGAGCTCTTTCCACTTCACATGGTGTCTCTTTCTCCGATATCTTTAACAGACGCGGTAATGTGTGTTCAGCAAATTTGATGAAAGCTGAGTTGGGCACAGGACTCTGATAGGCCCACAGTATGCAGATTGTTTTAACGGATCTGTTTTCCAGATCTTCAAGTTGAGCTATAAGAAGTTTGTTTTAATTCTGTAGGGTAGATACGGAGGATTCTTGTTGCCTACCTTCAACCTCTGACATCTTCTGCTCCAATTGTGTTAACCTTGTATTGGATTCTTTGAATTCAGAGTTCAGAGAATCTACTCCTGTTTGCAGTCTATCAATTTTAGGCAAAAAGAGTGCTGACAAACAGAGTGACATTGGATGTGTATCTTGCAGCTCTTGTCTCTCTGGTTCTTTTGTTGATATTTCTGGCTCTATATTTTCTATTTGGTGTCTACATTTCCTGTCTGCTTGATTCTGTCGGTTGCAAACATTTTAATCAGTCTTTTTGGTATAAGTGCCATAGTATTTGTGCATACAGGGAGTATGAAGGCAAAGGTTGGAGAGTATTTGAACGCTCAGTTGGTTATCCACCCAGGCAAATCTGGATCGAGTTAAACAGTGCAGCCTTTCAATTGTGTGGACAGTCCTGAGTGAAGATTACATTTATGTTTTAGAATGTCCACCTTTAAGTAGTTTAGGATTTTCTTCAGAGGATATTAGTGCAACAGGCTTGGGGTGTCATCTGAGAAGAGAACATATCAGCTTTTCTATATGATCACTCTGAAGAAATGAATAATCATTATGGTAGGGGCCTAAGGCCTGAGTTCAAACATCAGATGTTTTTACACATGGCGGTGTAGGTGCAGGGCTTTTGTTTGTCTGCAAAGAGCTGTCTGTAATGGGAACTTTATCTTTCCAGAGGGTGTTGGGTTAGGGTGTTAAGGTCTTGGATTACCTCGGAGTTTTGCAGGTTAATGTGGCAGTCCCACCTTAAGTGTGTTGGGCCTAGTCAGCATGATCACACTCACCCTTCTGGGCCATTTGTGGTAGCTTGTCTGCTCGGCATGTATGATGTGCTGTGCCTCTAACACTCCGCTTGTGTTGTCTGTACTTGTGATCAAGAGGATGTCAGTCTTTTGACGTGTGGTGCACCTTCACGTCTAAACCCACGGCCTAGTCCGCGGCTCTTTCAGTTTGCTGCTTTCCGGGTCGCAGAGGCGATATTTTTTGCCTCCAGCAGTGTGGCTTGGTGTCTTCACCGGTTCGTGTGTTCTCCTGCACCTAGGGAGGCTCACTGGGTTGATGGATGCCGATTTTGGGTTACTTTTCGGGCCGCGATCACAGAGCTCCTCTGTAGTGCTGCAGGCTCCTACGCCCGCCCACCAAAAGTCCGGTTGTTGTGTTTTTTTAATGTTTTTTAATTATGTTGAACAGACAATGTTTTCTATTTCCCAGGACAGTTGTACAAACTTATGTACTTCCTGATAGATTGAGTACTGTGTCCCCTTCAATCTCAAAATGAACTGGCATAAATAACAAGTAGAATGTCCTGCTTACTGCAACCCATTCCAGTGGTCACTCTAACGGCTTGTCACAAATGTTCTTTCTCTTATAGAACTGGACTGACACAAACTTTCCACAGATTCTTAAAAATGTTATGGCCATGTTTACCCTTTTATTAAAAACAAAATTTAAAGACCTAAAAAATAAGATTGCATTCTATTTTACCTTTTTCTGACAAGAAGGCAAGATAAATAGTTAATTCAAAAGTGGACCTCTTAAAGGGGAAAGTCTAGTCAAAATTTAACTTTAATGATTCAGAGAGGGCATGTAATTTTAAACAACTTTCCAATTTACTTCTATTATCTAATTTGCTCAGTTCTTTAGATATCCTTTGTTGAAGAAATATCAATGCACATGTGTGAGCCAATCACACAAGGTCTCTATGTGCAGCAGCCAATCAGAAGCTACTGAGCATATCTAGATATGCTTTTCAGAAAGTGATATGAAGAGAATGAAGCAAATGAGATGATAGAAGTAAATTCGAAAGTTGTTTAAAATGACATGCTCTTTCTAAATCACAAAAGAAAAAAAATTGGGTTTCATGTCCCTTTAATAAGGCAAAATCCCAAATTGCAGTATATGTATATTTTACATATAGCACAAACAATAGCATCATTGTTCAAATTGTTATTATTTTTGTTATTTTTTTAAACCAGATGTGAAGCTAATTGGTTGAATGCACAATGCTTCAGTGGTAATATGATAAACTTTATGCAATCACATGTAGATAAAAAGAGCTCTGTTGTTTTAAAATATACAACATTTTACAACCTTGAGTTAAATTAAAAGACAAAATAGTTTTTCTATTTCATCCTACATATAGGGCTAGATTACAAGTGAAGTGCTACATTTTTTGCTCGCCTGCAAACGGGCACATTTTCCCTGTTTGCGGGCACACAATAATTAATCAGCCATTACAGGTGGATGGTTATTGCTACAGCAAGCTCATGGTAGCAATAAGCGCTTATAAAATTAACCAGAGGTCAGACTTCTGGTTAATTTTATAACTATGCCCCGAATGTCCCCAAAATACTGTCTAGGGAATTGTATTAAATAAAGATGGCAGCATCTTTATTTTTTAATAAAATAACTGCACTAGGCAGTATTTTGGGGCTAAAGTTGGTGGGAGTGGAGAGTTTGATAATAAAAAAAAGGCACTGAAATTTGCCTTTATTATTTAGATTGCGATTAATGGGAACTGCATGATCCCAGTAAATATATATGTATATGCTTATATACATATATATTTATGTGTTAATATGAATATATACCATGTTTGTGAGTATGCGGCAATCCCGAAACGCATCCTAGTCCAGGGATGTGTGCTGTTTCACTATGTGCATGCTTTTATTTACTATTTTTTCTGTATTCCATTAGCCCACGTTGGTGATTTTTTTTTTTTTTACAATAAACTGTATTTGAGTGAGCCGCTCTGGAATTTCTTTTTTGTTTGATTGGTGATTCACGGACAGATCTACTGGGCTCTCATTACACAGATCGGGACTCTGACCTCTGACCACTCAGCTAAGGAGTCACACAGAAGAGGACATACAGCAGACTGTTGCTGGTTGCTTGAAGGAGGGCAATTATTTCCAGTTTGCGTAAGAATTATTGTTGCTTGAATTTAGTGGACATTCTTTTTCGTTCCCCTGTCTGTGGAATAGCTGCCAATGTTGTTATTACAGACTTCCTGTGGGGTATATTAGTCATGGCGAGTGCATTTGTCCTCATTTGGTGCTGTTAATATGTGTATATACACATAGTAACACACATATATATATATATATAATTATATATATATATATATTATATATATATATATATATATATATATATATATGTATATACTCATATACATATATATTTAACACTGCTGCAATCACTGTACTACTTACCCCCTGCACTGAAGCCGCCTAGGGAAGCGCGTTCTCATGAGCTTAATGTTTCCCAGCAATGTGAATGCAAGCTCATGCTCGCATTGCAGGAAACTTGTAATACCAGCGCACATTAGCGTGCGCTGGTATAACACAGTGGACCGCAATTATTGCTTTCATCAGAGCAATATTTAGCGATTCAATTGTAATCTGGCCCATAGTTTAATAAATTATTGAGTTTAGAAAAAAATGTTTATAAAAATAAACGCTACAGTGATCATTATAAAATTAATCATATGTGTAAATAATTAAATTAATATGATGTTTCCATCCTCAATAGGGTTTCAAACTTTTTGAGGAAAATAAGGGAGACTAAGGAATTAGGAAACTTCACATAGGAAATCACAAATAACACTGTAATTACAGAAAAGGCACTTTATTTTACTCTTTGATTCAGTGTGGTACAACAAAATTCTTCATATAAATCATCTTCATTCACACAGTCTAACTTAATACATTCAACAACTTTCTGCAAATCCGTTGAATTCTCATTGAAGTCACCAGTGGGAGTAAAAGACATTAAACTGTCAGATACATCATAATTACTAACTAAATAAGAGTACAAAGAATAATATTAAATGTTTGAAATGAAAATTGGGATGTTGTAAAAAACTAAGGGAGATAAGTGTTCTAAGAGCAGATTTATAAGGGAGTCTGGGAGACTGTAAAAAAAACTTTGGAGGGTTTGAAAAATATAATCCTCAAATCTATCCAGAATACCTATATGCCCTGTAGCAGGATGCTTGTAAAATACTACTCAAATTGAGATGTTCATAACGATTGTAAAGTGATGCAGGATATAAGCTATGATTATTTATTCAATAAGAGGTGAATTGAAACATTTTTATTCCCGCCATTAACTATGCATTATGAAGGGTATCTTTTGCAAGCAGTGATGTGCAGTCACTAGAGGCAGGTGAGGCAGGGCTTCACCTCTCATATGGGCAAAAATATATATTTTTTATTGGCTTTAAAAAAAAAATTAAAACAATATTGCAATTTTTTTTCAGCATTTTTTTTTCACAGCTACATGTTGTGCAATGGAGAGGCACAAGCAGGTCTGCCCTCCATTACACAACATAATGCGCCACCTACTGGATGAAAGTGGTTAAGATCATTGCATGGCCCATAAGTGCTTATTTGAGGCAGGCCTCTTTGGGCTGACCCAATCCAGTAAGAGGCATCAGTCATGGGAATTTAGGGTTGGGGCTGGATGTTAAATCATATAAAACAAAACAAAAACGGAAAAAAAAACTACTTTAATTTATTTTGTTGCTGCCCTGTGCAGCTGCCAGCTTTTCCAGTGAAAAAGAGAGTTCAGTATTTCCCCTCCAAGTGCAGTGGAATGTTCCACTGTCACTTCCTTACAGAGCAGGAAGAGATGCAGACTTGCAGAGAGCAGTGTTTTACCCACATTTTATTAAAGTAAGTTCTGCAACCTTAGATTTTGCTGCAAGGGATTCTGTTAGTGAAAATGATAATTTAATGAATGTGGTTTAGTGTTTTTTTTGTTTTTTTACTCTTTTACAGCAGTTTAAGGATCAATTTTGTAATTTTGTTTACTCAAACTTTACAACCCACTACCTTTAGCAGCCTTGCCTCTGTAGTCTCATCACTCTCGTACTGACTTATGAACTCTCTGTAGCTCTGCAACTGTGTTTTCTCACAAGAGTAAGCTAGACCAACAGATGGTAAAGTAAAATGAAAACCAAGCAGTTTAGAATGAGTCATAGCAAATATTCCTCCATGGCTCCTGTAGCTATAGTATTTCATTTAAACCAAGGATTCCTTAGGTGTATGTTGGACAACCCTGATGTAGACAACAAATAATAATTTATTAATGCTCCATTCATATGTGCTGTTCTGTTTCAGATATTTAAAATAGATTGTAGACTATTAGCATTTGATAGTCACTTAAAATAAAACTACTTAAACATTCAGTGGTGCCTCCTCCATTTCAATGTTCCCTCTCTCCCACTTATGTGTCTCTCTCCTCCCTCTGTCTCCCTCTCTCCCCACTTATGTGTCTCCTCCCCCTTCTATCTCACTCCCCTCTGTCTGTCTCTGTCTCCCTCACCCCCCTCTGTGTCTCCCTCCACTCTCTTCTGTGTCTCCCCTCACTCACCTCTGTGTCTCCCTCACTCCTCACTGTGTCTCCCTCACTCCCCTCTGTGTCTCTCTCACTCCCATCTGTGTCTCTCTCACTCCTCTCTGTGTCTCTCTCACTCCCCTCTGTCTCTCTCTCCCCTCTGTCTGTCTCTCTGTCTCTACCATCTGTCTGTCTCTCTCCCCCTCTGTCTTTTTGTCCTCTCCCCCTCTGACTTTCTGTCTCTCCCCTCTGTCTTTCTGTCTCTCCCCTCTGTCTTTCTGTCTCTCCTCTCTGTCTTTCTGTCTCTCCCCTCTGTCTCTCTCTCTCTCTCCCCCTCTGTCTCTCTCTTTCCCCCTCTGTGTGTGTCTCTCTCTATCCATCTCTCTTTTTCTATCCGTCTGTCTCTCTCTCTATCCATCTCTCTCTCTATCCCATCTCTCTCCCTGTCTCTCCCTCTGTCTCTCTCCTTATGTGTCATTCTCCCCATGGTCTCTTTTCTATCCCTGTCCTCTCTTCCTCCCCCTCTGACTCTCCGACTGCAAGAAGAGCTGAGTTAATGCTGTGTACTTATGCATTGTGCAGGGCTAACATCAGCTCTTCTTGCAGGAGATACTCACTGGGTTTGGCCATTAACCCTTGAGTGCTAAGCACTTTCCCACCTGGGTACTATAATTTTTTTTTTATTATTTTTTTTTAACAAAATTTTTTTAAACTTTAATTTTTTTACTTTCAGACCCCCAAGACTTACACTGTGGAAAGGTAAGGTGATTGGGGCTCTGTAGCTGCTTAGATGCCCTGAGATACAGGCTTCTAAGTAACATGCCCCCTGCTCCTATACTTAACATTGTTAAGTATAAATAAAGTTGCCGGTGACGTCAACACGTTATTGCGCGTGACGTCACCACGCAAAATGGGAAGCCCCGGCGATGCCTGTCACTATACAGGCAATGATCGCCTGGGTAGGAGCGAATGGAGGCCCCCAGATCTCCCTCAAGGTGGTAGAGTGCTAGAAAAACGGCTCTGAGCTGTCGTTAGCACCTGAGTGGAAACTCTGCGATGGCTCAGATCCGTCGTTAGCACTCAAGGGGTTAATAATGCATAGTTAATGAAATATTTCAAATCATCTCCAATTCACCTGCAGAACATCTTTTTGTGAATAGAGCCCTTAGTCTCATCACTTATGTTTAAAGTTCATATAACTTTAGGGATAATTACCACATACTTGTCAGCACCTAATCATGATTTCATCATTAAAACAAGGAAATAACCCTTTAATTTATTTAATGCTGTTTTGTAGCAACTACTTCTAGAATAATACCATAATTTATGTCCATTTAATATATTATTTTGACTCTTAGGGGTCTATTTATTATTGTGTGAGCGGACATGATCATATATTGGGATCATGTCCGCTGTACATCGATAAATGCCGCCCCCCTGCAGATCCGCTAGTAGAGGGTGTGTCAATCAACCCTGATCGTATTTGATCGGGTTGATTTCAGTCCGCCGCCTGAGAGCAGAGACCGCTGCTTTAGGCTTGCGGAAACACGGGGCATCAAGCTACATACAGAGCTTGATAAATATGCCTCAAATCCTCAAATAATATTTATTGTCTTGCAAAATATTAACAGCTTTATAAAGGTCAGCACATTGTTAATGGTTTTATATTAAGAACTGGTATAAACCACTGTTTTTTTTATTTTTTCCCAACAAGCTTAATTGAGAAATTAAAGGTTTTACAATTGCCATGGAAAACATCCGGCATAGCATGGTTACATCAATCATAAAAGTAACAAAATCAACTGATATTCAAAGTCCTGTGATGCATGATAAAACTGACCTCATGGATGCATCTCAATGGAACCAAATAGCTTGTGAAAGAAAATTTTTTTTTGTTTTTTTTCAAACCGTGTGGATTCAAAAACCACTGAACAAATAAATGAATAGGTCTACGCTACGCAACATAATTCTAGGGATATGAAGTCTTGCAAATACATATACGCTCAGATAGATAATTGTCAACAAGGGAGAAGAATGTGTGGTAGGATCCAAGTTCCAAAGCACCCAAGAGAGGTGTTCCCTATATGATATCAAAAGTGATTATAATTAAATTAAGCAAGTGCTGGTGTCTCGCTTTTGGTCTTAGCTGGTCGGGGGAAGTGATCTGGTGTGTGTGTGTGTGAATGTATGTTTCCCAGAATAGCAACATGGCACAATAAAAGTCCATCCTGCTCGTGTTTTGGGTAGTGGAATTTTTTTAGGGATCTTGGGTGGTTTATTAAATAGAAACGATAAGGGATTGAAAGGGATGTCTACTGAGAGAGCCTTTTGATTTCTCTATGGGTGTCTCGCAAGAAGGGCTGGATTAAGGGGCATCCCACCAAATATGCAGGAGTGTCCCATTTAGTTTGCAATCTCTCCAACATAGTGGGTCTGAGTGGGGATAAATCTTAGCAAGCCTACTAGGGTAGAGATACCATCTTTCCAAGAGTTTTAAATTTGTTTCTGTGATACTCATTGAAGAGGGTTGCCTTTCCCATTTGCTGAAATATAGTTCCCCATGTTTCAGGGGACACCTGGAACCCCAGTTCGGTTTCCCATGCTTTAGTATACTGAGGTAAATTTTTAGAGTTGCAGGGCAGTTAGGATTTTGTAAATTTTAGAGAGGGTGCCCTAACTGATTGTGTGGAGTGACATAGTGTCTCAAAAGGATTTAGGCTTCTTATCATGTTAGATTTGTCTTTGTGGCCAGAGAAAAAGTGGGATAGTTGCAGGTACTCGAAACCATCTATCAAAGAGGGTTATATGCTTATCTCTTAAGGCTGCTTTGTGTATCACCGTTCCCCTTGTCTAGTACTAGGTGACATGGTAATCCCGCTGATAAAGTGTAGGGATCGTCCGTCCATTTCTGAGAAAGTGGAGGAAAGTCGTTGTTATGTAGTAAGGGGGTTAGTGGAGAGGGGGATAGTGGATATGCCTCTGTGGGGGTGGTGAGAGGGTGCGTGAGATGGTCCCAGGTAGAAAGTGGTGTCCGATACTAGCGAGGGGGTGGAAGCTGGTAAGATCCTGTGTTGTCTATACATCCAACACATGGAGCCCCAACTTTTTGACTTAACTAGGTCGTGGCTCAAGCTTTACCCATTCCTTTGTCTGGGTTATTCTTGCACCAGTCGAACCACTCTGGTTAACTGTGCTGCTTGCAGATACAACGAAAGGCTGGGTACACCCAATCCCCCATCATCCCTATTTCTATACATAGTGTTTTTGGCTATTCTGGGACGTCTATGCGCCCAGATAAAGTTATTTATAGTGGATTGCGTGGAATGAATGAACTGTGAGGGTGGTTGTATGGGTAGTGTCTGAAACAAATATAAGAAACGGGGCAGAATGCTCATTTTTAAGGCTTGTATCCTCCCTAGCCATGAGAGGTATTTGTTTCGCCAAGCTCCCATGTCCAATTTTATAGAATCTAAAAGATGCTGGTGGTTTAAGCGGTATAGGGGATTCTTTACAGTTTGTTAGGTTTATTCCCAGGTACTTTATGGAGGTGTGCTTTGATCGAAACTGGTATCGGGGTGGTAATCTGTTGGGAAGTACTGTTCAGTATACCTACACCTAGGAATTCCGATTTCTGCATATTGATTTTGAAGTTGGAGAGGACTACTGTAGGTGTCTAGGACTGGCATTAGGGCCGCGAGGGGACTGTAAGGGGGAGGTCAGTGAAAAAAGGATGTCGTCCGTGTAAAGTGTGGATTTATATTGAGTATCTGCTATGTGTATTCCATGACCCCTTCCTCCCTTCCTGACACTGGAGGCCAAAACCTCCATAGCCAAACAAACAATATGGAGGATAAAGGGCAGCCTGCCTCGTTCCGTTTAGTATTGGGAATGCTTCTGACAGTGTGTCGTTCAATTTTAGTCGGGCTTTCGGTAATCGGTATAAGGCAAAACATTTTTTCAATAAGTTTTTCACCCAGGCCAAATCGGTGCCAATGTGGATCTAAGAAATACCCAGTCCAGCCTGTCGAAGGCCTTTTCGGCGTCGACGGCCAGAAAGATCGTAGGACTTTTGCGCCTGGGTATATTCAATTAAATCTAAGATTTTTGTGGTATTATCTCGTGCTTCCCTGCGGGGGACAAAGCCTACTTGATTTAAATGGATTAGTTGTGGGAGGACTTTATTTAGTCTGGAGGCTATAAGTTTTGCATAAAGCTTAATGTCCACATTCAGAAGCGAGATAGGGCGAAAATTAGAAGGGCTATCTGTGGGTTTGCCGGGTTTTGGGATCACTGAAATGTGTGCCTCCAGCATGGGAGGGAGGAAAGGGTGTTCCTGATCCACAGAGTTAATAACAGTACATAAATGCGGCAATAGGGTAGTTGCAAACTTTTTGTAATAGGCGACTATAAACCCATCAGGGCCTGGGCCTTTTTCCCGAGGGCATGTGTTTAAGGGTAGTCAAAAGTTCAATAATTGTAAAGGGCTCTTCCAGCTCAGACGCTTGGGCATCAGAGAGTCGTGGTAGAGGGGTATTTGAAAGGTATTCGTCTATAGCACCTCTGGTGTCTATGGGGCAATCGTGTTTTGAAATGTCGTAGAGTTTGGAATAGTATTCCTCAAATTGAGAGAGGATTTCAGGGTGTATTGAGTGCCTGATTTGTGGGAGTTTTAATCTGATGTATGTAGGGTTTTGAGCTTTTTAAGCTTTAGGGAGCATAGTTTTCCAGCCCTATTGCTCCTCAAAATGAAATTTCTGTTTGGTTTTTAGGGCCAATGCGTTGGCTTCATTAATGTTGTTGGTCATGGACTGCTTCCTCGCCCTCATTAAATCATCTAGTATCTGGGGGGAAGAGGGATTTTGTTTGTGCTCAAATTCAAGTTTAGCTAATAGATCTGTGGATGTTTCGTATAACTGACCGGGCTTTCTTTCTGATGTGTGCCTGGTGTTTTATGAGCTCCCCTCTAATGAAGCAATTAATGGGCTTCCCACACAACGAAAGGGTCTGTCTCGGGTAAGGAATTAAATCGGAAGTACTCTTGTAGGAGCTTCTCCAATTTTGCAGTAAAATCAGGGGAGTGCAATTATTTCTCGTCCAGCTTCCACTGAAGGAACTATTAGGTGTCCGAGGGGCCAGCTGAGTGTGGTCAGTACCGCAGCAGAGTGGTCCGACCACACAGTATGTGAGAGTCTGGAAGATAAAACATTAGTGAATCCCCTCTGGTTTGTAAGGAGGTAGTCGATTCTGCTATAGGAGCTATGGGGAGCTGAGAAAAAGGTGTAATCCCTTTTATCAGGGTGCTTAAATCTCCAAATGGTCGAACAACGTTTGTTTCGAGCATGAGTTTCCAGAGTTGTTTAACCGTATGTTTGGAAGTTGTGGTTTTAGGGTTAGAGGAGTCTAAGTGTGGGTGGAGGAGGGAGGTTTAAGGTCACCTCCTAGATACAAGGCACCTATTGTGTTGTCCAAAATCTGCGTGAAAGCATTTCCTAAAGAAAGGGAGCTGCCTGGTGTTAGGGGCATATATATTGACCAATGTCACTGGGGAGCCATATAATAGACCAGTCACGCATAGGAATCTGCCCTCTATGTCGGTTATGGGTATGAATAGGAGTAAAAGGAATGTGTCTACTTATAAGGATACCTGACTCCATTACGTTTATGGTCATTACGAGCTGTGGAAACATTGGGAGTAATGGCCTCCAAAGTATTTGGGTTCTTTGTGTCTCAAGAAATGTGTCTCTTGTAAGAAGAGAATGTCCCCTCCCTTCTACGTAAGTCCCTCATTGCCAATGAGCGTTTCTGTGCAGAGTTAAGACCCTTAACATTCTGGCTTAATAGGGTCAGTTTTTTAAACGTTTGTGCCCATTGTGGTGTTGTGTGTGGTTCTTGAAGGTATAGGATATACGTGTTGGTGTATGGAGAGATGTGAGCGTACAGTACTGCAAATTAGGATTATTAAGGGAGCCCATGGGCCCGTAGCTCTGTTGCGTAGCAAGAAAAACCAAAGCAAAAATAAACAGTAGAACATACATTTTCTCATAGACAATCTATATACTAGTGAAGACTTTTAACAAATGGTGTTAAAGAGGGAGTTCTAACCCCGCTCCATAGTTAATGTTATACTTTCAAATCTAACTGTTGCTCAAATATGTAAAAAATCCTGTTTCTGTTAGAGGTTATATAGGAATACAAAAATAAAGACCTTTCAAAAGAGAGAACAGCAAAACAGATAAACAAATCATTATAGATACAACATGTGGTAATGTAAGATCATACATTACCCAGATGTCCAGCTGAAAGGTCAAGCTATACTATTATCAAGTTGCTGTAGGGTACAAATAGAACCAGATGAGAGCAGGCAGTCAAATAGTGTCTTTAGAGGGCAAGCCAGGGGACCCTGGCCTGCGATTTAGATTTGGATCTTTGATGGTGCACTCTGCAATCTCCAGAAGCAGATTTCGTGGGATCTCTTTCTGGGAGGTTCGTGTGGTCATCTGAGGGGAGTCCTTCTGGAGGGTCAATTTCCAGAGCCATACAAAAGGCTCCAACTTCTTCCAGAGTCCTGCATACTAGCTTTCTGTTTCCATGCAGTACATATAGATGGAAGGGAAATCCCCATCTGTACAGGATTTTCTTCTGTCGGAGGGAGTGAAGTCACAGGTGCAAGGTCTCTTCTTCTCTGTAGCGTCCGCTGAGACAGATCTTGATAAAATTGGAGAACGACCCCCTGAATTTCACCGGTTGGTGTTTACGGGAGAGATTTTAAAAAGCTCTTCTTTTTCTCTGAATTCTTTGAATTTCATGATGATGTCCCTTGGGGGGGCGGCCGTATCCGGGGGCTTTGGTCTAAGGGCTCTGTGGGCTCTGACCCAGGGTATATCTGTTGAGGGGAGTGTGTTCTTAAGGTGGGCAAAAAGGGCAGGGAGATATAATGGGAAATCCTTAGGTAGTACTGACTCAGGAACACCTCTGATTCTTAGGTTTTTTCCGACGGCTTCTGTTTCCCCATATCTTCGATTTTTATCGAAGAGCTCTGCAATGAAGGATGTATGGTGATTTGTGGAGTCTTGTGTTGAATTAACCTCTTCTTGAAGGTGGTCTGTGATGCCTCCACCCTGTTTCCAATCGAGTGGAGCGTCTTGCTTGATTCAGCAATCTCCTCTCGTATGCAGGAACGAATTATGTTGGCAATGTCTTGCTTAGATGCTAGCTCGGAGAGATTGCGTTCAGGACAGGTGTGCTTTCCTCTGTGTCCTCCATTTCTGCTTGTGAGGTCTGGGTTCTTTTTCAATGGTGACTTGTTAGCCCCCTCACTATGGAAGTCTTTGAACTAGTGGGTGAAAAAACTGGGCCACCATACTGTCTCTGTGGCTTTGAAGCTTGGGGGCTTTATTAGGTTTGACTGAACGTTTAGTGTTCATTTTCCCTCTTTAGCAGTAGGTTGATAAAAAAAAAACATATAAACTTCCCCCGGGGAGGAGTGATAGCGGGGAATTATATGCAGGGTTAGAGAGCTGCACTGTTTTGAAGAGATTTAACAAGGCCACCTGTAAATTAGGGTCAAGTGTTGGTGGTAAATATCCTTTGGATCGTGTACAAATCAAAGAGGGAGAGCTGTCCTAGTTGCTAGCGTAATAGTTATACTAGCGAGCAGAGTGTTTGTGTTTGCCTCACAGGGTCAATCAGACCCCCAGGTGTGTGGGTCTATAAGGTAGTTTGCTCTCTTCAACTTAGGCTTCCTTTTCTGTATTAGGGCCTGCGTGCAGTACTGCGTGGGTCTTACTGTTATATATTAGGGCCTCCACAGCGATGTCTTCCGACTCTGGGAACTGCAGCGGTGTCTTATTTAGAGCATATCCATAAATGTGTCTGAGTCCGGGCACCGCTCTGTGAGTGTGTCAGGTTGTCACTATTGCCTCCTTCAATTGCTTTCCACTGAGCAGAGCCGTTGCGTGTGAGCGTCTTCTGAACAGGCAAGCAGCTGGATCCGTTCCAGCTCAGGGGCCTAATTTCCGCCGAGTTGGTTTCCATGCGCCACAGGTGATTAACATGATAGCACCCGACAAAAATAGTCTGAGTTCAGCTTGAAAAAAACGTTCCCTGTGTTCCACCAAGTGATAGGTTTCACTGGGCTATAAATTGGATGCTGGAATAAGGGTTGATGTGGTTATTTTTGAGCGATCTATGGAGCTGGTCTCAGAGCTCAGAAATTACACAGCCTCCATTGCTGCTGCTGGCTCCGCCCCCCATAAAACCACTGTTTTAAAGGGTGAGCATAGGCGTGCACAGCAAATTTTATTCAGAGAAATATTTAAGGAAACAAAATACTTGAAAAAAAAGACATTTGTTTTAATCCAATATAGTGAAAATAAAACCAAACAAAACAATGGTTTTAGGAAATAACTTTACTTAAACCTAAAGGGGGATATTTATCAACGTGTCAACTGATAATGCGCTGAAATCCCATCGTTGTATTTGATGCTAGATTTATCCACCATAGTTAACAAAGCGTCAAAATTGTCAAATGTTGAAATGTGTTATGAAATCCGACGCAGATCGATGGTTGCGTTATTACAGATGGTTAAAATTCGCATTCGACTCTATTTTACCCTTTTCCCAATTTATCAACATTTAACAGGTACGCTCACGTCTATTCCGATGCAGCGTACTTAGTTTTCAATCCGCCAACTTTGAGGCCGCGGATGCCATATAAATCAATGGGAGTCTGAAAAACACAGAAAGCTTATGTTCGACTGCTGCAAGAGAATGAAGTATATTACATAATAAAAGTAAATTAGAAACTTTATTAAAATTGTATACCCTTTCTAAATCAAAACAATATTATTGCTCCAATATGGGGGCCTATCTATCAAGCTCCGATGGAGCTTGAGGGCCCATGTTCTTGTGAGCCTGCAGGCTCACCAGAAACAGCAGTTATGAAGCAGTGGTCTAAAGACTGCTGCTCCATAACCCTGCCCACCTGCTCTGAGCAGGCGGACACACATCGCCGGAATTAAACCTGATTGAGTACGATCGGGTTGATTGTCACCCCCTGCTGGTGGCCGCAAGTTTGCAGGGGGTGGCATTGCACCAGTAACTCACAAGACCTGCTGGTGCTATGCAGATATGGAGAGCGTATTGCTCTCCGCATTCAGCAATGTCTGTCGGACCTGATCCGCACTGTCGGATCAGGTCCGACAGACATTTGATGTATAGGCCTCTTGGTGCACTAGTAAGATATAGGGATATGTTACAACTTTGTCTCTCATTACAAAGCAAGGGGGACAATAGTATTACTACAAATTTGTTGCAAAGTTTTGCCCCCAAACTTGTTTGCACTATAGATATAGAGATAAAAAATGAAATAAATACACAACATAATTTAGCTCATTTCCTTTTTATTTTTTTGGAAAATCTATTTGCACCCATGTTTAAAGCCATGTAATACAAAGTCCCACTCTCCACTTTGCCCCAAATTTGACGCAACACTTTTCTAACCAATTATGATTCAATCTCCTAAACAACACACACACTAGTGAATTTTCCACCACTTTTGATTAGAATATGCATAATCACATGATTTATGACATCAGCCAATCTGATTAAAATATACATTTCAAACTATCACTAACAAATCAAATTGCTCAATACTTGTGTCATGGATCACTCATCAGAACTTGTAAGTGCCATTTGTTAATTGTGTATTATACTTTGAAAGTATGTATATGTGAAATTAGTATTAAAGATAAACATTGATGCTGACTTTAGGACACAGCTGTAATATGTTAGACAATGATTTTAAAATTCAAATTGATATTTGATTCAATATCATCTTAAGCTGATAGCTCAAAGGGATAGCCCACCTAACATTAAACTATCATGAGTCAGATATAGCAGAAATTAAAATCACCTCTTTACTGTCATGATATTTTCAGTGTTTTTCTTCCTTCTCTTGAATTTCTTTTTCAGTAAGAAATGTCATCTTATATGCCAGCCCATTTTATAACACCTGTGTAGGGGTGGTTTTTAAAACTAGATTGCAATCAGGAGGGGTTACAGAGGTACAGAGAGAAAATTGTCCCAGCTCTTAAAACATACATATGATACATTGATTACATGTTATATTTGCAATTATTCCTGCTCAGAATAATAATACATTTACACTATATACAACAGAGATATGACAGACAACATTGTCTGACATAACACACACACACACACATTTATATATATATATATATATATACATACATACACACACACAAGTGTGTGCAAAGATATATATACAAATTCTAGCATTAATAATTATTTATTAAAAAAAAACATGAGATAAAAGCATATCATGACTTCTAGAACTACAAATACACATTAATTTATGTGAAAGTATCATATGATATAACAGATTTTTTTGTATAACAAATAAATATAAACATAACTTTCTATGAGATGTTTGTTCAGGTATAAATCTACCTATTTCTTGGACATTAACAAATGAAAAATAAAAGATTAGCATTAGAGAAATGTGATTGTTCATGGACAGTAAGGAAATGGTATAAATAAAGTTATGAAAAACCCAAATAACCGCAACATCTATGAATGTTAGATAACAACAGCCCAATGCTCATGATGCCATACTTGATGGGTTTGTTTTTGACATTTTTAAAAAAAAATAAGGGCATCGTATGTGGATCTGTGGCAGCGATGTCTGGCGAGCGTAATGACACCGGTGAATGCACAGAGATTGACGCTTTGATAAATATCCCCCAAATACTCACACATATGACACAAAATACCAAGATTTTCTAGTAGAGATAACCCAGACACACAAAAACTCGTATAAATTGTTAATGAGAGAACCTCAAACCCTGCAGGAAGACAATAACTGCTTTGTGACTGCTGAAGCTATTGACATCATGCTAAAAAGTGTGCACAACATGGAGACTACCATCATGTAGTGCTCAAATTAAAGCACAATGGCAGTGAATTAATCCAGGTAGACAGTGCCTACCCTGGGCACCTCATGCCAGTGACCCCTGTCTACACTTTCCCACTTAGTTCTGGGAGATCGAATGGAGAGGCGCCTGCAAGTATTAAAAGTTCCAAGTGGCCCTAGGTGACAGTGGCTCACTGGGAAAATTACACGTTTGTGTCATTCAGCTTAGTCTCGTGTCAGCTGTATTAGGGTGTGTCTGGGCAAAACCAACACACCCTGTGCAAATGCCTATGATGGTGAGGGATGTTAAGCATCTGCAGTTACATTTATCTGAAAGTACCAGATAGCTTTGTATTCCTCTCTTGTACTGATGGTATGACCTAGAGAGTATAACAACACTCTGATTTATGGAGAACCTCGGGGGATTAAACAATACATTTTCATTTTTGTGGAATTTGTATTTTAGACCTATAAAAAGAGTACCTTTTTGTAAATATTGCCCAAATATACCTATAATTTTAAACTAAATATACTATTTTATTGATTAAAGGGACAGTCTACTCCAGAATTTTTATACTTTAAAAAAATAGATAATCCCTTTATTACCCATTCCTTTATAAATCATCTTTTACTTATGCTGCATTTACCTTTTGGATAGTTGTATCTGACCTCTTATAGTTTTTATATATTTTTGTGTCTTTTTTGTAAACTATAATTCTTGTGCCAAATTCTTCTTCCTAATTCCAACTGCCTTAACCACCCTTGGCAATAAACAACGTTTATTTATTTAGGCCTAGATTTGGAGTTCGGCGGTAAAAGGGCTGCTAACGCTCCGCGGGCTTTTTTCTGGCCGCACCATAAATTTAACTCTGGTATCGAGAGTTCAAACAAATGCTGCGTTAGGCTCCAAAAAAGGAGCGTAGAGCATTTTTACCGCAAATGCAACTCTCGATACCAGAGTTGCTTACGGACGCGGCCGGCCTAAAAAACGTGCTCGTGCACGATTCCCCCATAGGAAACAATGGGGCTGTTTGAGCTGAAAAAAAACCTAACACCTGCAAAAAAGCAGCGTTCAGCTCCTAACGCAGCCCCATTGTTTGCTATGGGGAAACACTTCCTACGTCTGCACCTAACACTCTAACATGTACCCCGAGTCTAAACACCCCTAACCTTACACTTATTAACCCCTAATCTGCCGCCCCCCCTATCGCTGACCCTTGCATATTATTATTAACCCCTAATCTGCCGCTCCGTAAACCGCCACTACTTACATTATTCCTATGTACCCCTAATCTGCTGCCCCTAACACCGCCGACCCCTATATTATATTTATTAACCCCTAATCTGCCCCCCTCAACGTCGCCGACACCTGCCTACACTTATTAACCCCTAATCTGCCGAGCGGACCTGAGCGCTACTATAATAAAGTTATTAACCCCTAATCCGCCTCACTAACCCTATCATAAATAGTATTAACCCCTAATCTGCCCTCCCTAACATCGCCGACACCTAACTTCAATTATTAACCCCTAATCTGCCGACCGGAGCTCACCGCTATTCTAATAAATGTATTAACCCCTAAAGCTAAGTCTAACCCTAACACTAACACCCCCCCTAAGTTAAATATAATTTTTATCTAACGAAATAAATTAACTCTTATTAAATAAATGATTCCTATTTAAAGCTAAATACTTACCTGTAAAATACATCCTAATATAGCTACAATATAAATTATAATTATATTATAGCTATTTTAGGATTAATATTTATTTTACAGGTAACTTTGTAATTATTTTAACCAGGTACAATAGCTATTAAATAGTTTAAGAACTATTTAATAGTTACCTAGTTAAAATAATAACAAAATTACCTGTAAAATAAGTCCTAACCTAAGATATAATTAAACCTAACACTACCCTATCAATAAATTAATTAAATAAACTACCTACAATTACCTACAATTAACCTAACACTACACTATCAATAAATAATAAAATACAATTCCTACAAATAAATACAATTAAATAAACTAGCTAAAGTACAAAAAATAAAAAAGATCTAAGTTACAGAAAATAACAAAATATTTACAAACATAATAAAAATATTACAACAATTTTAAACTAATTACACCTACTCTAAGCCCCCTAATAAAATAACAAAGCCCCCCAAAATAAAAAATTCCCTACCCTATTCTAAATTAAAAAAAGTTACAAGCTCTTTTACCTTACCAGCCCTGAACAGGGCCCTTTGCGGGGCATGCCCCAAGAATTTCAGCTCTTTTGCCTGTAAAAGAATAAATACAATACCCCCCCCCCCCAACATACAACCCACCACCCACATACCCCTAATCTAACCCAAACCCCCCTTAAATAAACCTAACACTAAGCCCCTGAAGATCTTCCTACCTTGTCTTCACCATACCAGGTTCACCGATCCGTCCTGAAGAGCTCCTCCGATGTCCTGATCCAAGCCCAAGCGGGGGCTGAAGAGGTCCATGATCCGGTCAAAGTCTTCATCCAAGCGGGGCAGAAGAGGATCTTCCATCCGATTGAAGTCATCATCCAGGCGGCATCTTCGATCTTCTTCCATCCGGAGCGAAGCGGGCAGGATCCTGAAGACATCCAGCGCGGAACATCCATCCGGACCGACGACTGAACGACGAATGACTGTTCCTTTAAGGGACGTCATCCAAGATGGCGTCCCTCGAATTCCGATTGGCTGATAGGATTCTATCAGCCAATCGGAATTAAGGTAGGAATTTTCTGATTGGCTGATGGAATCAGCCAATCAGAATCTAGTTCAATCCGATTGGCCGATCCAATCAGCCAATCAGATTGAGCTCGCATTCTATTGGCTGATCGGAACAGCCAATAGAATGCGAGCTCAATCTGATTGGCTGATTGGATCAGCCAATCGGATTGAACTTGATTCTGATTGGCTGATTCCATCAGCCAATCAGAAAATTCCTACCTTAATTCCGATTGGCTGATAGAATCCTATCAGCCAATCGGAATTCGAGGGACGCCATCTTGGATGACGTCCCTTAAAGGAACAGTCATTCGTCGTTCAGTCGTCGGTCCGGATGGATGTTCCGCGCTGGATGTCTTCAGGATCCTGCCGCTTCGCTCCGGATGGAAGAAGATCGAAGATTGCCGCCTGGATGATGACTTCAATCGGATGGAAGATCCTCTTCTGCCCCGCTTGGATGAAGACTTTGACCGGATCATGGACCTCTTCAGCCCCCGCTTGGGCTTGGATCAGGACATCGGAGGAGCTCTTCAGGACGGATCGGTGAACCTGGTATGGTGAAGACAAGGGTAGGAAGATCTTCAGGGGCTAGTGTTAGGTTTATTTAAGGGGGGTTTGGGGTTAGATTAGGGGTATGTGGGTGGTGGGTTGTAATGTTGGGGGGGGGGGGGTATTGTATTTATTCTTTTACAGGCAAAAGAGCTGAAATTCTTGGGGCATGCCCCGCAAAGGGCCCTGTTCAGGGCTGGTAAGGTAAAAGAGCTTGTAACTTTTTTAATTTAGAATAGGGTAGGGAATTTTTTATTTTGGGGGCTTTGTTATTTTATTAGGGGGCTTAGAGTAGGTGTAATTAGTTTAAAATTGTTGTAATATTTTTATTATGTTTGTAAATATTTTTTTATTTTCTGTAACTTAGATCTTTTTTATTTTTTGTACTTTAGCTAGTTTATTTAATTGTATTTATTTGTAGGAATTGTGTTTAATTAATTTATTGATAGTGTAGTGTTAGGTTAATTGTAGGTAATTGTAGGTAGTTTATTTAATTATTTTATTGATAGGGTAGTGTTAGGTTTAATTATATCTTAGGTTAGGACTTATTTTACAGGTAATTTTGTTATTATTTTAACTAGGTAACTATTAAATAGTTCTTAACTATTTAATAGCTATTGTACCTGGTTAAAATAATTACAAAGTTACCTGTAAAATAAATATTAATCCTAAAATAGCTATAATATAATTATAATTTATATTGTAGCTATATTAGGATGTATTTTACAGTTAAGTATTTAGCTTTAAATAGGAATCATTTATTTAATAAGAGTTAATTTATTTCGTTAGATAAAAATTATATTTAACTTAGGGGGGTGTTAGTGTTAGGGTTAGACTTAGCTTTAGGGGTTAATACATTTATTAGAATAGCGGTGAGCTCCGGTCGGCAGATTAGGGGTTAATAATTGAAGGTAGTGTCGGCGATGTTAGGGAGGGCAGATTAGGGGTTAATACTATTTATGATAGGGTTAGTGAGGCGGGTTAGGGGTTCATAACTTTATTATAGTAGCGCTCAGGTCCGCTCGGCAGATTAGGGGTTAATAAGTGTAGGCAGGTGTCGGCGACGTTGAGGGGGGCAGATTAGGGGTTAATAAATATAATATAGGGGTCGGCGATGTTAGGGGTAGCAGATTAGGGGTACATAGGGATAACGTAGGTGGCGGCGATTTGCGGTCGAAGATTAGGGGTAATTATTTTAAGTAGCTTGCGGCGACGTTGTGGGGGGCAAGTTAGGGGTTAAGAAATATAATATAGGGGTCGGCGGGGTTAGGGGCAGCAGATTAGGGGTACATAAGTATAACGTAGGTGGCGGTCGGCAGATTAGGGGTTAAAAATTTAAATAGAGTGGCGGCGATGTGGGGGGACCTCGGTTTAGGGGTACATAGGTAGTTTATGGGTGTTAGTGTACTTTAGGGTACAGTAGTTAAGAGCTTTATGAATCGGCGTTAGCCAGAAAGCTCTTAACTCCTGCTATTTTCAGGCGGCTGGAATTTTGTCGTTAGAGCTCTAACGCTCACTTCAGAAACGACTCTAAATACCAGCGTTAGAAAGATCCCATTGAAAAGATAGGCTACGCAAATGGCGTAGGGGGATCTGCGGTATGGAAAAGTCGCGGCTGAAAAGTGAGCGTTAGACCCTTTAATCACTTACTCCAAATAGCAGCGGGCGCCCAAAACCAGCGTTAGGAGCCTCTAACGCTGGTTTTGACGGCTACCGCCGAACTCCAAATCTAGGCCTTAGTGTTTGCCTTACTGTCAGTAATACAGCAAGTATTTTGTCTGTTATTGATATTTACGGATAAACACTTGTTATACAGTCCAAATTTGAAATCTCCGTTTGAAAGCTGAAACAAGAAAAAAACAGCAGAAATGCCTGTCTTTAGCATAGTTACACAGCAGAGTAAGAAAACAAATTCTATATGCCTTTACAGAAAAACAAAGAAGCACGGTAAGTGCTCCGGATCCTCTCTTCCGTCCAGTGCTGAGAAACTGCTGATATTGTTGTCCTCCGTCTGCTGCACACTCTGCACACGCTGACTCGTAGTCACAGGCTCAGCGGTCCTTTTCGAAACAGCATGCGATCCTCACACTGTGCTGGTCTCACAGCCTCAGGTGTCCCATGGGAAACAAAAAGCACTACAGAAAAGTTCCTCTTTAGTTGTAGGAGTCCTCACCGGCTCCCAATAATGATACAGATCAGAATGTCAATATATAAAGAGTGCTTAATCCTCTCTGGGTATGAATATAAGAAAGTCAAATGACTGTCATAAATATAGACATTTATTTGAAGCTTAAAGTTAAAAAGTGGTACAGGAAATACAGGTCAAACGCGTTTCGTATGGTTGCACTTTATCAATGACCCATGTAACACGCTGATACAAACCCCTATTTAAAGGGGAAAAGGACAAGTGTGTGCCCTTATGTAATCAGAGTGTACACATATGTTAACAATATAGATGATTACCTTACGGCAATTTACTATGTCCCAGTGTGTATTCATCCTTGGAACATTTAACCATAAACATATATAACTATTTAATAGTATTGCTGCAAAGTTAATCTGTATACAAACAACATAATCTAATTAATATCCGTTAGCAGGAATATTCTGAACATCATAATAATTTCAATTTAAAAAACAAACATAAACCTCATTCACTGTCTTTATACTTATATATTGTATTACATATTCACTGCTTTAACCAGTTTGTAACATATTAAATTTAAATGTAGCAGATAGTATATTGTTACCAAATCAGATAGCTATATCATTCCAAAATAAAACTAGAGTACTGTTTCCTATAGAAAAAAACACAACTATATTTAGTCTTCAAATATAGACTGTAACCTATGTACACATGCCTCTAAACATAAGGTGTGGGCAAAAAATCAACATATCACATATAACCATAGTGTAATAAACTGTTTTCATGTCTGGGAAGTGAAGACAAATATTTACAGAAATTTGTTGTTATTATTATTCTACATATAACTTTACATCCCAATCTGAGTTTAAGCAATTGGGGACCCTAGTTCCCAATTGGAATATCAAATACACTTCTTTCTGACTGAGAGTTTTCAATCTATTGCCACCAATCGCATATCTAGTAACGTGTTGAATATCCTGAAACTGCAAAAATTTACCATCACCATTTATGGTGATTACGAAAAATGAAGTGCAACTGGAGTATCTGACTCAATGGGGCCTAGTTATCAAGCCGTCAACCTCAAATACGCTGGAATTCCACAGCATATTTGTGGCGAGGCTGATTCGCCTTAGTTATCAAAGGCTAGAGACCGGCAAAAGTAGAATTTTGTGACGTAAGCTTCGATCCACCGGACTCAGTCCGACACAGATCAATTCTTACGTCACTTCCAGATGTTCCGCACAATCTGACTACTTTTGCTAGTTATCAAAAAACTAGCAGGTACGCTCAGCACTTTTACGGCCCAGCGTACCTGGTTTTCAATCCGCCGCGCCTGGAGGAGGTGGATCCCATAGGAATCAATGGGAGTCTGACCATAGCAAAAGTTCATGTTCGCTGCTGACAGACATCCCATTGATTCCTATGGGAGATGTCTGCACCTAACACCCTAACATGTACCCCGAGTCTAAACACCCCTAATCTGTCCCCCCCTACACCGCCGCAAGTAAATAAAGTGTTTACCCCCTAAACCGTCGCTCCCAGAGCCCACCGCAAGCTATAATAAACATGTTAACCCCTAAACCCCGCCACTCCCCTGACCCCGCCGCAACTATATATATGTATTAACCCCTAAACCGCCGCTCCCTGACCCCGCCGCAACTATAATATATGTATTAACCTCTAAACCGCCGCTCCATGACCTATATTAAACCTATATTAAAACCTATATTAAATTTATTAACCCCTATCCTGCCCCCCTACACCGGCGCCACTGTAATAAATTATTAACCCCTATCCTGCCCCCCACTACACCGCCGCCACTGTAATAAAATTATTAACCCCTATCCTGCCCCCCACTACACCGTCGCCACTATAATAAATTTATTAACCCCTATCCTGCCCCCCACTACACCGCCGCCACTGTAATACAATTATTAACCCCTATCCTGCCCCCCACTACACCGTCGCCACTGTAATAAATTTATTAACCCCTATCCTGCCCCCCACTACACCGCCGCCACTGTAATAAAATTATTAACCCCTAAACCTAAGTCTAACACTAACCCTAACACCCCCTAACTTAAATATTAATTAAATAAATATAAATAATATTTCTATTATGAACTAAATTAATCCTATTTAAAACTAAATACTTACCTTTAAAATAAACCCTTATATAGCTACAATATAAATAATAATTATATTGTAGCTATCTTAGGATTTATTTTTATTTTACAGACAAATTGCAATTTATTTTAACTAGGTACAATAGCTATTAAATAGTTATTAACTATTTAATAGCTACCTAGCTAAAATAAAGAGACATTTACCTGTAAAATAAAAACTAACCTAAGTTACAATTACACCTAACACTACACTATACTTAAATAAATTATTCCTATTTAAAACTAAATACTTACCTGTAAAATAACCCTAAGATAGCTACAATGTAATTAATAATTACATTGTAGCTATCTTAGGATTTATATTTATTTTACAGGTAACTTTGTATTTATTTTAGCTAGTTAGAATAGTTATTAAATAGTTATTAACTATTTAATAACTACCTAGCTAAAAGAAATACAAAATTACCTGTAAAATAAATCCTAAACTTAGTTACAATTAAACCTAGCACTACACTATCATTAAATTAATTACATAAATTACCTACAAATAACTACAATTAAATACAATTACATAAACTAACTAAAGTACAAAAAATAAAAAAAAATAAGTTACAAACATTTAAAAAATATTACAACAATTTTAAGTTACTTACACCTAATCTAAGCCCCCTAATAAAATAACAAAGCCCCCCAAAATAAAAAAAATGCCCTACCCTATTCTAAATTTAAAAAGTTCAAAGCTCTTTTACCTTACCAGCCCTTAAAAGGGCCTTTCGTGGGGCATGCCCCAAAAAATTCAGCTCTTTTGCCTGTAAAAGAAAAATACAACCCCCCCCAACATTAAAACCCACCACCCACATACCCCTAATCTAACCCAAACCCCCCTTAAAAAAAACTAACACTACCCCCTGAAGATCATCCTACCTTGAGTCGTCTTCACTTAGCCGAGCAGAGATGGAACTGAAGAGGAGATCCGGAGCGGCAGAAGTCATCATCCAAGGGGCGCTGAAGAAATCTTCCATCTGATGAAGTGATCCTCCAAGCGGCGCTGAAGAAGACTTCGATCCGGGCGATGTCATCTTCCAAGCGGGGTCTTCAATCTTCTTCTTCAGGATCCATCTTCATTCCGCCGACGCGTAACATCCTTCTTTCCTGACGGACTACCGACAAATGAAGGCTCCTTTAAGGGACGTCATCCAAGATGGCGTCCCTTCAATTTAGATTGGCTGATAGGATTCTATCAGCCAATCGGAATTAAGGTAGGAAAAATATGATTGGCTGATTGAATCAGCCAATCAGATTGAAGTTCAATCCGATTGGCTGATCCAATCAGCCAATCAGATTGAGCTCACATTCTATTGGATGTTCCGATCAGCCAATAGAATGCAAGCTCAATCTGATTGGCTGATTCAATCAGCCAATCAGATTTTTCCTACCTTAATTCCGATTGGCTGATAGAATCCTATCAGCCAATCGGAAGTGAAGGGACGCCATCTTGGATGACGTCCCTTAAAGGAGCCTTCATTCGTCGGTAGTCTGTCGGGAAAGAAGGATGTTCCGCGTCGGCGGAATGAAGATGGATCCTGAAGAAGAAGATTGAAGACCCCGCTTGGAAGATGACATCGCCCGGATCGAAGACTTCTTCAGTGCCGCTTGGAGGATCCCTTCATCGGATGGAAGATTTCTTCAGCACCCCTTGGATGATGACTTCTGTCGCTCCGGATCTCCTCTTCAGTTCCATCGCTGCTCGGCCTGAGTGAAGACGACTCAAGGTAGGATGATCTTCAGGGGATTAGTGTTAGGTTTTTTAAGGGGGGGTTGGGTTAGATTAGGGGCATGTGGGTGGTGGGTTTTAATGTTTGGGGGGGGTTGTATTTTTCTTTTACAGGCAAAAGAGCTGAATTTTTGGGGGCATGCCCCACGAAAGGCCCTTTTAAGGGCTGGTAAGGTAAAACAACTTTGAACTTTTTTAATTTAGAATAGGGTAGGGCATTTTTTTATTTTGGGGGCTTTGTTATTTTATTAGGGGGCTTAGATTAGGTGTAAGTAGCTTAAAATTGTTGTAATATTTTTTAAATGTTTGTAACTTATTTTTTTATTTTTTGTAACTTAGCTTTTTTATTTTTTGTACTTTAGTTAGTTTATGTAATTGTATTTAATTGTAGTTATTTGTAGTTAATTTATTTAATTAATATAATGATAGTGTAGTGTTAGGTTTAATTGTAACTTAGGTTAGGATTTATTTTACAGGTAATTTTGTATTTATTTTAGCTAGGTAGTTATTAAATAGTTAATAACTATTTAATAACTATTCTAACTAGCTAAAATAAATACAAAGTTACCTGTAAAATAAATATAAATCCTAAGATAGCTACAATGTAATTATTAATTATATTGTAGCTATCTTAGGGTTTATTTTACAGGTAAGTATTTAGTTTTAAATAGGAATAATTTATTAAAGTATAGTGTAGTGTTAGGTGTAATTGTAACTTAGGTTAGTTTTTATTTTACAGGTTAATTTCTCTTTATTTTAGCTAGGTAAGCTATTAAATAGTTAATAACTATTTAATAGCTATTGTAACTAGTTAAAATAAATTTAAATTTGCCTGTAAAATAAAAATAAATCCTAACATAGCTACAATATAATTATTATTTATATTGTAGCTATATCAGGGTTTATTTTAAAGGTAAGTATTTATTTTTAAATAGGATTAATTTAGTTCATAATAGAAATATTATTTAGATTTATTTAATTAATATTTAAGTTAGGGGGGTGTTAGGGTTAGTGTTAGACTTAGGTTTAGGGGTTAATAATTTTATTACAGTGGCAGCGGTGTAGTGGGGGGCAGGATAGGGGTTAATAAATTTATTATAGGTGGCGACGGTGTAGGGGGGGCAGATTAGGGGTTAATAAGTTTAATATAGGTTGCAGCGGTGTCAGGGAGCGGCGGTTTAGGGGTTAAACTATTTATTTAGTTGCGGCAAGGTGCGGGATCAGCAGGATAGGGGTTAATAACTTTATTATAGAGGGCGACGGTATAGGGGGGCAGGATAGGGGTTACTAGGTATAATGTAGGTTGCGGCGGTGTCCGGGAGCAGCGGTTTAGGGGTTAATACATTTATAAGAGTTGCGGCAGGGTCTAGGAGCGGCAGTTTAGGGGTTAATACATTTATAAGAGTTGCGACGGGGTCTAGAAGCGGCGGTTTCGGGGTTACTAACTTTATTTAGTTGCGGGGGGCTCCGGGGGCGCCGGTATAGGGGGTAGAACAGTGTAGTTTAGTGTGGGTGCTTAGTGACAGGCTAGCAAGAAAGCTGTAAAAAAGCCGAAGAGCAGCGAGATCGGATGAGTGATAACTCTCACAGTCCGCTGCTCATCGCCCCGTACTTGGTGCGTGGCTTTTTGACAGCTTTTTTGATCACTTAGGCGAATTTTTGCAGGTCCGCGGCGGCGATGTGAGGCGAGCTTAGGCGGGCGTATTGGGCCGGCGAAGGCAGGAAAAGTAGACGCGTTGATAACTACCCCCCGTGGTCTCCAAGTGTTCCAGAAACCTTTTCTTTAGTGGCCGAGTCGTTTGACCAACATATACGTTAACAGATAAATAACATATTGTGTATTACAATTAATATGATTGTTAATTTTATAGGTTTTCTTTTCATCAAAGGAGGAAAAAACATCACCAAAAATAGCATGAGTGAATGATTTGCACCTTCTACTTCCACACCTAAAAAAAACATTTTCTAGGTGTAAGCCAATTATCTGTTTTGTCACTAGGAAACATTGCAGGAGACAATATATTTGATAATGTCTTAGACCTCCTAATGACAAATTTACATCCATTCTCCAGGATTTTGCATAATGTATCATCAACATTCAATATTGGTAAAGCATTCCTAACTATCTCACATATACGATTATGAGTAGTGATAAAAAATGGTTTCTTTTGAAAATCATTATTCCTGCCCACCTTATTTTTCTTTGATATGAACAGATCTTTTCTGTCCATGGAATCCACCTCATTCTTTGCTATCTGTAATTGATGCGCTGAGTATCCTCTTTCTAAGAACCTTTCTGTTGTTTCTTAGAGTGTGCCTCATAACATTTTTCTGCGGTACAGTTCCTTTTCGTGCGCATATACTGCCCCTTGGGTATCACACTAATTACATGTTTGGGGTGGCAAGAATTAGCTGCTTACCTGCAGTCTTTTTCCTATATAATTTTTCTTCTATTGAATTACTGGTTAGGTTGGACTTCAAGATTACATCTATAAAAGGCATGCTATCTGCATTATATTCAATAGTAAATTTCAAATTTAGGTCATTAGTTGAGAGGTAAGAATTTTTTTTTATCAATCAATGTATGTTCTCCCTCAAAAATAAACACCAAGTCGTCGATGTAGCGACCATAATACTTAAAGGGACACTGAACCCAAATTTTTTCTTTCGTGATTCAGATAGAGCATGACATTTTAAGCAACTTTCTAATTTACTCCTATTATCAAATTTTCTTCATTCTCTTGGTATCTTTATTTGAAATGCAAGTATGCAAGTTTAGATGTTGGACCATTTTTGGTGAACAACCTGGGTTGTCCTTGCTGATTGGTGGATAAATTCATCTACCGATAAAAAGTGCTGTCCAGAACTGAGCCACAAAAAAGCTTAGATGCCTTCTTTTTCAAATAAAGATAGCAAGAGAACGAAGAAAATTGATAATAGGAGTAAATTAGAAAATTGCTTAAAATTGCATGCTCTATCTGAATCACAAAAGAAAAAAAAATGGGTTCAGTGTCCCTTTAATGCAGTCTCTAAAGGGATTCGTACACCAAAGACACAGGACAGTTCCCACCAGCCCAGATATAAATTGGCGTAGGTGGGGGAAAACATAGCTGTCCCCTGTCTTTGGCGAAAGTAATCACCCTCAAACATAAAAAAAATTGTAAAAAAAAAATCAGTAAATATTGAATTGATCTCAAAATGAACATTTTTGTTTCTTCATTGTAATCTGTAAAAAGCTCCAGACAAAATCCAACTGTCTGTAAACCTTTGTCATGAGGGACTGAAGTGCAAAGGGAAGCAACATCTATGGTTACAAATTGATAAGTACTAAACCACTCAATGAACTCTGAGTTATTAAGTCTGTGGTATTCCTAATGTAACTTTTTAGGCCTAATACAATCGGTTGCAAAAACGTATTAATCATGGCACACAATGGTCCTTTAAGGGACCCAATCCCTGCGACTATTGGGCGGCCCGGGGGGAAGTTAAGTTCTTATGAATTTTGGCAGATAATGAAAGATTGGCACAATGGGATGTTCTACCAATACATACTCCATATTATCTCTTGTAATGACACCACGCATTAATGCCCAGTCAAGCAGATTATACAGAATTTTTCTTTACCCAAAAGTAGGATTTGCCACTAAATCCTACTTGTTACAGCCGAGAGTTGGAGCTCCTGAAGCTGCGCGCGCAACTGACGACAGCGACGGACGCATTACAAACGTGATTATGTTATAGATGTATGTGTGGTATTAAAATTCCTACAGTGGCGAGAGGCCCTCTTGAGTGACGTGCCCTTGGTCAAGGACTGACTTTATACGCCTCTGATGTGTGTGTATACAGTATATATATATATATATATATATAGACACATGCACACACACACCTCTTAAAAAAGACCACTGCAAAGCTATCAGTTTCTCTCGTTTTACTGTTTTATATGTACTGTATGTGTCTGAGTAATATGAATATTTTTGTTTTATTCTATAAACTACTGACAACATTTCTCCCAAATTGCAAATAAAAATATTGTCATTAAAAGTATTTATTTGCAGAAATTGACAACTGGTCAAAATAACAAAAAAAGATGCAGTGTTTTAAAACCTCAAATAATGCAAAGAAAACAATTTCATATTGTTTTTAAATATTATTTTTTGAATCAATAATTGAAGAAAATACCAGAAGAATATAAAGATTATTTAGATGATAATAATCACTCACAGTAGAAAAAATGCACAAGTAGAAAGCAAACAGAACTGCCAATTGACAGTCACAATAAGTATTAATAGTTAGTACTGTTGCTGGTCCGCCTACAATAAATGACCCCTGCATTTTCAGTTGCACATGTAGAATTTTAAATAGCTAACTGAAAAATATTAAATGTGCACTGCTAAACTGTCAAACAATAAAAAGGCTAACTAGTCAAGAAGAAAGCTGTGGGCAGAACTTGGTGGCCATTTTCAGGTGCTAACAAATGATAATTATTTAAAAGTTTCATGTACTTCTTACAAACTTATAGATGTGGAACCCATTGCAAGATGCTTGTTTGGTATGTAACAATAAGTAATAAAGAATAAAGACTGTCCCTTTAACTCGTCTGCCTGCTCTGAGACGCGGACAGCAATCAACCCGATCAGATAAGATTGGCTGCGAATCTGCAGGGAGCAGCATTGCACAAGCAGTTCAGCAGTTCACCAAAACTGTTCGTGCATTAAAAAATGCCGACATTGTATGCTGTCGGCATTCAGCGATGTCTGTCCGACATGATCCGCTGAGCGGACCATGTCAGACAGACCTTAGTTAAGATGAAGGTGACCTAGAAAAACAGAGAACCATATCAGTGAAAAACTGCGAGAAAAAAAAATGCTTAAATTGTCATTAGATAAAGAGTCTTTAGGAATGGATGATTATGTAGATGCTATTCCACTAGACTTTGTGATAAGGATTGAAAAGGAAAGCAGATCATGAGGAATGTAATGACGTCCACAATGGCCAAGAAAGTCATAAAAGTTTCATTTTAAATAATCCATGTGAGAGCTCAATTCCAATTAGTGTAACTCGCACAATATGTATGAGTTTGTGAAGCATTTTTTGCATTAAATGCATAAAGATGTTCTTCCCTTAATTTACAATAATCGTAATAAGTTTTTGGCCTCTCAAAGAGTCATTGGTTTATAATAAAAAACATGTTCAGCTCTGTGTATTTTACTTTGGAAAATAAGGTAAAGGGAATTCTAAGTGAAAAAAGTTTTTTCTGTTTTTGTATTTTGATTGCACACTTTCTTTTACATTACACTCGCACACACAATAAATACTATTTGTCACACACACACTTTTTTGTTAAATAAATTATATTATTTGTTTATTAGTGAACAGAACAATGGAAAGACAGGTTGTGGGGGGGCAAAACAAGATGCTTATAAATGGAAGGATTAAGGATACAGTTACAAATGTACAAACAACACTAAATATATTGAAAAGACACGGGGACTTATTTATTAATGTGCGAGCGGACATGATTCGATATTGTGGATCATGTCCGCCGCCGCTGTTGGCATTTATCATTCTACCAGCAGTTCTTGTGAACTGCTGGTGAATTGCCGCCCCCTGCAGATTCGTGGCCAATTGGCCTCCAGCAGGGGGTGTCAATCAACCCGATCGTATTGGATCAGGTTGATTTTCGGTGATGTCTGTCCGCCACCTCAGAGCAGGCGGACAGGTTATGAAGCATCAGTCTTTAGAAGACTCGCCTGAAACACGGGGCTTCAAGTTCTATACGGAGATTGATAAATATGCCCCTAAGGGGTACATTTATAAAATGTAGAGTGGACTTGATTCGCTATACCAAATCATGTCCGCTCAACATTGCTAAATGCCGGCATTTATCATTACACAAGCTTTTCTAGTGAAATGCTTGTGCAATGCTGCCCCCCTGCTCACTGGCAGCCAATCGTAAGACTGCAGTAAAAATAAAAAAGGTATGGGGGCCGAATTATCAAGCTCCAAATGGAGCTCGATGTCTCTATTTCCCTGCGAGCCTTCAGGCTCACCGGAAACAGCAGTTATGAAGCAGCGGTCTAAAGACTGCTGTTCCATAACTTGTCCGCCTGTTCTGAGGCCGCGGATATCAATCTGCCCGATCCTATACGATCTGGCTGGTTGACTCTCCCTGCTAGCGGGGCGCCATTGCACAAGCAGTTCACAAGAACTGCTT
Source organism: Bombina bombina (assembly GCF_027579735.1). Taxonomy (NCBI): domain Eukaryota; kingdom Metazoa; phylum Chordata; class Amphibia; order Anura; family Bombinatoridae; genus Bombina; species Bombina bombina. The sequence continues at coordinate 1,324,055,423 of NC_069500.1, forward strand.
GTGTAATGATAAATACCAACAGTGTATCCTGTCGGCATTTATCGATGTGCAGCATACACGATATTCTACATTTTATCATGTCGGTCCGCACTTTAATAAATCGGTCCCATAGAAGTAAAATTATCGTAGAAGACTGGTAGTGCATTCCATGTGAAGTACCCTCCAATAAATAGAAAAATATTTCTTTGGTAGTCAAATCTATAAAGTTAAAATACAAAGTTGCAAACGTAGAAATGAAGTAAAATCAACCAGTCTGGTAAGTTTGAAAAGTTACGTATTGTTCTATCACAAATGAGAACCACATGTATACAATAAAAAAAAATTCAATTCAAGAGAATACAAAAGCACAACATGAGATGCAAGATGTTTACGCATAGAATAAACTAAATGCAAAAAGTAGTGCAGAAAAGTGATAAAACAGTAAGTTATTATAGGTATCTTAGTGAGCAATTAAAGAATGAGAAATATTTTGCCTGCTTGAGAGTTAAAAAGCAGGGAACTGCTGGAGGGGACAGGTTCCTAAGTTGTCGGGCAGATAAAGAATAGCAGAGCTAACATATTCCACTACAAGCTGCAGAGTAGGGTGCATGGTCAACAGCTGCGGAGCTCAGTGGGCTGAGAGGAGAAGCTATGCTTGATTTACAAACTGAAACAAATTGATTATTAATTCCTTACAGGGGGTTGCAATTAAATATTTAGCAGCTATAAAACACTCTCTGTAAGCTAAGGGGTTTTATTATTATTTTTTTCCGTACACTTTCTTGTCATTGCTTATATTGACACATTCAGAATTTCCAGGTTCATCATAGCCTTTAAAGTGTGTTCAGCCTTAATTATTTTTATTTTTTTCATGTGTTTGATTTTTGGTGTAGCTTCTATTACATTGCAATTGGTGTATGTATTTGTGTATCTCCATAAAAGGGAAAATGGAATTGCCTTAGCTTTAATGTTTTACATCTAATATTTATGTTTAGTTGTCCTAAATAATAATAAAAAAATTCCTCTGTTGGTTTCACTTTTTTTTTGGGGGGGGGGTTGGGGGCGCTTCAGGTTTTGTGCCTACAGGCACCTGAGATGTAAATCTGGCCCTGGTTAAGCTCCACACCGCACAAAAGCCAAGGGCTGATTTGACTTGCTCATGCACGCTTTCCCCCATAGACATCAATGGGGAGAGAGTGTTAGGAATAAAAACTAACACCTGCGATCACGGAATGGAGATCGCTGTAACGCAACCCAATTGATGTCTATGGGGGAAAGAAAGTTACATTTAAACCTAACACCCCTAATCTGCCGCCCCCCGACATCGCTGACACTAAATAAAAGTATTAACCCCTAATCTGCCGCTCCCCGAGATCGCCAACACTAATAAAAGTCATTAACCCCTAATCTGTCACTCCCCGACATCGCAGACACTAACTATAATTATTAACCTCTATTCCGCCGCTCCCCGACATCGCTAACACTAATAAAAGTTATTAACCCCTAAACCGCCAGTCCCCCACATCATAACAACTAAACTAAATCTATTAACCCCTAAAACACTGGCCCCCACATCGCAAAACTCTAAATAAAACAATTAACCCCTAAACCTAACACCCCCCCCCCAACTTTAAATTAAAATTACAATATAACAATCTTTAAAAAAATAAAAACTTACCTGTGAAATAAAAAAAACTAAGCTAAAACTATAAATTAGCCTAACATAACTATTCAAATAAAATTTAATCCCTTTTCTATTTTCTGTCCGTTTGGGACCAAGGCTATTTTTAAATTTCAGCATATTTGGTGTTTAGCTGTAATTTTCCTCTTACTCATTTACTGTACCCAAATATATTATATACCGTTTTTCTCACCGTTAAATGGACTTTCTAAAGATACCATTATTTTTATCATATCTTATAATTTACTTATAAGATATGAAAAAATGGAAAAAAACACACTTTTTCTAACTTTGATTCCTAAAATCTGTTACACATCTACAACCACCAAAAAACACAAAAGTTTCTAAATTTTGTCCTGAGTTTATAAATACCCAACGTTTACATGTTCTTTGCTTTTTTTGCAAGTTATAGGGCAATAAATACAAGTAGCACTTTGCTTTTTCCAAACCCCTTTTTTTCAAAATTAGCGATAGTTACATTGGAACACTGATATCTTTCAGGAATACCGGAATAATCCTTCACATGTATTTTTTTTTTTAGAAGTCAACCCAAAGTATTGATCTTGGCCCATTTTGGTATATTTCATGCCACCATTTTACAGCCAAATGCGATTAAATAAAAAAAATTGTTTACTTTTTCACAAACTTTAGGTTTCTTACTGAAATTATTTACAAACAGCTTGTGCAATTATGGCACAAATGGTTGTAAATGCTTCTCTGGGATCCCCTTTGTTCAGAAATCACAGACATATATAGCTTTGGCGTTGCTTTTTTGTAATTAGAAGGCCGCTAAAAGCTACTGCGCACCACACGTGCATTATGCCCAGCAGAGAAGGGATTAATTAGGGAGCTTGTAGGGAGCTTGCAGGGTTAATTTTAGCTTTAGTGTAGAGATCAGCCTCCCACCTGACACATCCCACCCCCTGAACCCTCCCCCACCCCACGATTGTCCCGCCATCTTAAGTACTGGCAGAAAGTCTGGGAGGGATTATTAAGTTTTTTTTTTGTGTGTGTGTGTGTGTGTTTTTAAAAAAACAATAACATATTCTGCTCTGTAGGATCCCCCCTTAGCCCTAAACAGCTCTCTAATCCTCCCCCTCTACCTTATTGTGCGCTATCTTGGGTACTGGCAGACAGCTTTCTTTTTTGTAATTTAGATAAATGTATTTTGTTAATTTAATTTATTTAATTTTATTGTAATGTTAGGTGTAACTCATGTTAGGTTTTATTTTACAGGTAACTTTCACCTAGATTTAGAGTTCTGCGTTAGCCTTAAAAAGCAGCGTTAAGGGGTCCTAACGCTGCTTTTTAACGCCCGCTGGTATTTAGAGTTTGACAGGTACAGGTGTACCACTCACTTTTTTTCCGCGACTCGAGGCTACCGAAAATCCCCTTACGTCAATTGCGTATCCTATCTTTTTAATGGGATTTGCCTAATGCTGGTATTACGAGTCTTGGAGAAAGTGAGAGGTACAGCCTCTACCTCCAAGACTTCTACCGCATAAAAAAGTCAGTAGTTAAGAGTTTTATGGGCTAACGCCAGAACATAAAGCTCTTAACTACAGTGCTACAAAGTACACTAACACCCATAAACTACCTATGAACCCATAAACCGAGGCCCCCCCACATTGCAAACCCTATAATAAAATTATTTAACCCCTAATCTGCCAACCGGTCACCGCCACCACCTACATTATAGCTATGAACCCCTAATCTGCTGTCCCTAACATCGCCGACACCTACATTATATTTATTAACCCCTAATCTGCCCCCCCCCCCAATGTCGCCGCAACCAAACTACACTTATTAACCCCTAATCTGCCGACCGGACATCACCGCCACTTTAATAAATGTTTTAACCCCTAAACCGCCGCACTCCCGCCTTGCAAACACTATAATAAATTTTATTAACCCCTAATCTGCCCTCCCTAACATCGCCGCCACCTACCTACAATTATTAACCCCTAATCTCCCGCCCCCAACGTCGCTGCTGCTATAATAAAGTTATTAACCCCTAAACCTAAGTCTAACCCTAACACCCCCCTAACTTAAATATAATTTAAATAAAACTAACTAAAATTACTATAATTAAATAAATTAATCCTATTTAAAATTAAATACTTACCTATAAAATAAACCCTAATATAGCTACAATATAACTAATAGTTACATTGTAGCTATTTTAAGATTTATATTTATTTTACAGGCAACTTTGTATTTATTTTAACTAGGTACAATAGCTATTAAATAGTTATTAACTATTTAATAGCTACCTAGTTAAAATAATTACAAAATTACCTGTAAAATAAATCCTAACCTAAGTTACAAATACACCTAACACTACACTATCAATAAATTAATTAAATAAATTAACTACAATTATCTAAACTAAAATACAATTAAATAAACTAAACTATAATACAAAAAAAAACAAACACTAAATTACAAAAAATAAAAAAATATTACTAGAATTTTAATCTAATTACACCTAATCTAAGCCTCCTAATACAATAAAAAAGCCCCCCAAAATAATAAAATTCCCTACCCTAAACTAAATTACAAAGTAATCAGCTCTTTTACCAGCCCTTAAAAGGGCTTTTTGCGGGGCATTGCCCCAAAGTAATCAGCTCTTTTACCTGTACAAAAAATACAACCCCCCCCCAAAATTACAACCCATCACCCACACACCCCTACTCTAAAACCCACCCGATCCCCCCTTAAAAAACCTAACACTACCCCATTGAAGATCACCCAACCTTGAGTCGTCTTCAGCCAGCCGGCCACCGATGGGACAGAAGAGGACATCCGGACCGGCAGAAGTCCTTATCCTATCCGGGCAGAAGAGGATATCCGGACCAGCAGACATCTTCATCCAGGCGGCATCTCCTATCTTCATCCTTCCAGAGCGGAGCCATCTTCTTCTTCCGACGGACTAATGACGAATGAAGGTTCCTTTAAATGACGTCATCCAATCCGATCAGCCAATAGAATGTGAGGTCAATTCTATCGGCTCATCCAATCAGCCAATCGGATTGAACTTCAATCCGATTGGCTGATTAAATCAACCAATCAGATTTTTCCTACCTTAATTCTATCAGCCAATCTGAATTCGAGGGACGCCATCTTGGATGACGTCATTTAAAGGAACTTTGATTCATCGTTAGTCCGTCGGAAGAAGAGGATGGCTCTGCGTCGGCTGGATAGAAGATGGCTCCGCTCCACTCCGGAAGGATGAAGATAGCAGATGCCGCCTGGATGAAGATGTCTGCCGGTCCGGATGTCCTCTTCTGCCCGGATAGGATGAAGACTTCTGCCGGTCCGGATGTCCTCTTCTGTCCCATCGGTGGCCGGCTGGCTGAAGACAGCTCAAGGTAGGGTGATCTCCAATGGGGTAGTGTTAGGTTTTTTTAAGGGGGGATCGGGTGGGTATTAGAGTAGGGGTGCGTGGGTGGTGGGTTGTAATGTTGGGGGGGGATTGTATTTTTTTTTACAGGTAAAAGCGCTTATTACTTTGGGGCAATGCCCCGCAAAAAGCCCTTTTAAGGGCTGGTAAAAGAGCTGATTACTTTGTAATTTAGTTTAGGGTAGGGAATTTTATTATTTTGGGGGGCTTTTTTATTTTATTTATAGGATTTATTTTACAGGTAATTTTGTAATTATTTTAACTAGGTAGCTATTAAATAGTTAATAACTATTTAATAGCTATTGTACCTACTTAAAATAAATACAAAGTTGCCTGTAAAATAAATATAAATCCTAAAATAGCTACAATGTAACTATTAGTTATATTGTAGCTATATTAGGGTTTATTTTATAGGTAAGTATTTAGTTTTAAATAGGATTAATTTATTTAATTATAGTAATTTTAGTTAAGTTTATTTAAATTATATTTAACTTAGGGGGGTGTTAGGGTTAGGGTTAGACTTAGGTTTAGGGGTTAATAACTTTATTATAGTAGCGGTGACGTTGGGGGCGGGAGATTAGGGGTTAATAATTGTAGGTAGGTGGCGGCAATGTTAGGGAGGGCAGATTAGGGGTTAATAAAATTTATTATAGTGTTTGCGAGGCGGGAGTGCGGCGGTTTAGGGGTTAATACATTTATTATAGTGGCGGCGAGGTCCGGTCGGCAGATTAGGGGTTAATAAGTGTAGGTAGGTGGCGGTGATGTTGGGAGGGGAACAGATTAGGGGTTAATAAATATAATATAGGTGTCGGCGATGTTAGAGACAGCAGATTAGGGGTTCATAGCTATAATGTAGGTTGCGGCGGTGTCCGGAGCGGCAGATTAGGGGTTAATAGTATAATGCAGGTGTCAGCGATAGCGGGGGTAGCAGATTAGGGGTTAATAAGTGTAAGATTAGGGGTGTTTAGACTCGGGGTTCATGCGTTAGGAGCTGAACGCTGCTTTTTTGCAGGTGTTTTTTTTCAGCCAGCTCAGCCCCATTGTTTCCTATGGGGAAATCGTGCACAAGCACGTTTTTCCAGCTTACCGCTACCGTAAGCAATGCTGATATTGAGGGTGGAGCTAAATTTGGCTCAATGCTCACTTTTCTGAGGCTAACGCAGCCATTCAGAAAACTTGTAATACCAGCGTTGTCTTATGGGAGCGCTGGAAAAAAGGCTAGTTAGCAACGCACGGCTTTACCGACAAAACTCCAAATCTAGCAGTTTGTATTTATTTTAACTAGGTAGCTAGTGAATATTTAATAACTATTTACTAACTAGTCTACCTAGTTAAAATAAATACAAACTTACCTGTGAAATAAAAAAAACCCTAAGATAGCTACAATATAACTATTAGTTATATTATAGCTAGCTTAGGTTATATTTTACAGGTAAGTATGTATTTATTTTTAAATCGGAATTATTTAGGTAATGTTAGATTTATTTTAATTATATTTAAGTTAGGGGGTGTTAGGGTTAGGGTTAGACTTATGCTTAGGGTTACGTTAGGGTTAGGTTTTGGGGTTAATATATTTATGTAGTGACGTGGGAGGACTGAGGTTTAGGGGTTAATAGTTTAATTTAGTGTATTTCGTTGTGGGGGGTTTGCGGTTTAGTGGTTAATAGGTTTATTATAGCAGGGGTGTGGGCGGATGGCAGATTAGGGGTTAATAATATTTACATGCGAAAAGAAGAGAGAGAGAGAGCGCACAAAAGATTCAAGTGTAGATTTTTATTAACAACATTAGCACACATAAATTGATGCACTTACTAGAAGTAAGATTAAAAAGGCAATCAGAGTTCAACACTCTTTCCTCCACTTGTATAGCCGCTCCACACTGCTGCCCAGGAAAGTCAGTGTCCCCGGATGTTGATGCAGGATACCGGCTTCTGTAGCAGTGCTTTCCGGATGCCTCTGCTAACTGCCTGTCTGCCAATGGGAGGGAGCGGATCAAAAATTGGAGTCTGAGCGTCGGACCTGTTTGCCGGTTCCTAACGCGTTTCCCCCAGTCAGCGGCTGGGCTTTTTCAAAGGATAAAATCAGATGTATTGTTTCTCTTGCCGCCCTTAACTTTTAAAGGGCAAGCGTCCAATTAGATTCATGGGTGTGTTTGTCCGGCCAATTGTAACGTCCCAATAGTCCTCTGTGATATTGCACACCAAAAAGATAGAGGGAGTATTTTTAGAACCAATGCCATACTCCCTACCTGTTTGTTTTTTAACCACATGAAAAAAGCTACAATTTCTCTGCAGTATATGCCACAAGAAAACACCAAAAATACATCTTATTTAAGGACAATATGTAACTAACATGTAACGCTAAACTATAACAAATTATAAACATTTTTCATCAGAGGTACCACCTATTAGCAATCTAATATGTTGTTACTGAGTTGATTAAATAATGATTCTGAGTTATATTTCTCGTTGACAATCAGAACATAAATTCTATAATTAAAGACTACATCCTATATTTTCCATAGTTGCTTTATAAGTATATATACATATCTATCTCACAATGAATTGCATACATATATTTATATCTAATTTAATATTAATTTAAAAAGATTTTTATTTAGAGAATTTTAATCCAATTTTTCACGATAAAAACATACTATTAAAATATAGTTAAAAAACTGGAAAATTGATGAAAAATTGATTTTCTATAAGTTCAATAATATTAATAATGTAAAAATCTTTGCTATAGATTTTATACAAACGCTGCTACATCTATGTCTATATTAAGACCATAAGGTTGTAATGTATTCAATTTATATATCCACTTGGTCTCCAACTTTCTCAGTTCTAAAAGACGATTGGGTTTAGTTGTAGGGACTTTATCTATAACTTGAACTTTGAGAGAACTAGGGTTATGTCTATGGCATTCCAAAAAATGTTTAGGGACACTGTGATTTGTCATCTTTTTTTCTATATTATATATGTGTTCATTAACTCGCCGTCTTATTTGACGTTTCGTACGGCCCACATAAAGTAGGCCACACCCACATTGTAATAAGTATACAACATATATAGATTCACAGTTGCTTCTAAATGAAATGTTAAAAGTTTCAGTTAGTGAACTATTAGAATATGTAGGGGCTCTATTGACATGTTTACACATATTGCAACGGGATTTTCCACATCTCATAGTTCCCTTCCATTCGCTCAACCAGGTAATACCAATTCTTTCGTTCCCTGTTTCACTAGCCTTATTCTTAATGATAGGCTTTATTTTGCTTGGAGCTAGAATATTCTTAAGGCTTTTTCCTTTCCTATAGTTAATAGTTGGTTTGTCCCCCAATGCTGGCCCTAAAACAGGATCTTATTGAAGCAGTGGCCAGTGTTTTTTAATTATTTTTTCTAGACTTTTTGAACCTTCATTGTAGGTTGTTATAAATCTCGGTGGATCTAATTTAACTGGTTCTATTATTTTGTTGTGTATATGAGACCCTATTGCATTTGGTTTATCTAATTTAATATTTGTATTTCTCTCTTTTGCAATAGCCCTATTTTTTGCTGCTTGTATTAGTTTTGGTTCATAGCCCTTTTCTAAAAATTTATCTTCTAATATTTTTGCTTCTGTTTCAAAATCATTTTCATGTGTACAATTTCTTTTTATTCTTAAAAATTGACTATATGGAACATTGTCCAACCATGATTTTTTATGTGCGCTTTTTGCTTGTATATAACTATTTCGATCTGTGCTTTTTCTATAATTTTTCACTGCTATTTTTCCTGTGTTATCTGTAAACAATACTAGATCTAAAAATTCTATTTTATCTTTTGAACATGAATTTGTAAAAGTTAGATTAAAATCATTACTATTAATATGTTTCATAAAATTATCTATTTCTGTCACATCCCCTTTCCACAGGATAATGACATCATCTATGTATCTGCCATACGATACTATATTGCTTGAAAATGGATTATTATGCCAAATGTATTTATTCTCAAACGCATTTACATAGAGATTAGCATAGGATGGGGCAAATGTTGTCCCCATCGCTGTGCCTTGGGTCTGTAGATAATATTTATCTTCAAACATAAAATAGTTGTGATGTAGAATAAAATTGATGCTATCGATTAAAAAAGATATATGTTTCATTGGGATTGACCATTTTAAAAGTTCTTTTTTTATCTCGTTTGTGCCATTGATATGAGGTATACATGTATAAAGGGAAGCAACGTCGCACGTTAGCCAGTACATATCCTCTTCCCATTGTTTACCCTCAAACCTTCTGATTACCTCCGTTGTGTCTTTGATATATCCTTCCATATTTTTTACTATTGGTTGAAGGTAAAAATCAACATATTTGGATAGATTATCACTAATTGATCCTATCCCGGACACAATTGGCCTACCTGGTGGATTTTTACTGTCCTTATGTATTTTGGGAAGGTGGTATATAATTGCTATATTAGGCTGAGTATTGAATATAAATTTAAACTCATTTTCATTGATATTACCCTCTATTTTTGCTTTATTTAAAATTTTATAAAGCTCTTTATTATATATTTCAGTGGGATCTTTATCTAAGGTTTGGTAGGTATCCTTGTCCCTTAGTAATTTAAACGCTTCTTGCATATATTGTTCCCTTTTTTGAATTACAATACCCCCGCCCTTATCGGCGGGGCGTATTATTATCTCGTTGTTAGACATAAGTTTTTTAAGAGATTTCCTTTCCATGACCATCATGGAAAGGAAATCTCTTAAAAAACTTATGTCTAACAACGAGATAATAATACGCCCCGCCGATAAGGGCGGGGGTATTGTAATTCAAAAAAGGGAACAATATATGCAAGAAGCGTTTAAATTACTAAGGGACAAGGATACCTACCAAACCTTAGATAAAGATCCCACTGAAATATATAATAAAGAGCTTTATAAAATTTTAAATAAAGCAAAAATAGAGGGTAATATCAATGAAAATGAGTTTAAATTTATATTCAATACTCAGCCTAATATAGCAATTATATACCACCTTCCCAAAATACATAAGGACAGTAAAAATCCACCAGGTAGGCCAATTGTGTCCGGGATAGGATCAATTAGTGATAATCTATCCAAATATGTTGATTTTTACCTTCAACCAATAGTAAAAAATATGGAAGGATATATCAAAGACACAACGGAAGTAATCAGAAGGTTTGAGGGTAAACAATGGGAAGAGGATATGTACTGGCTAACGTGCGACGTTGCTTCCCTTTATACATGTATACCTCATATCAATGGCACAAACGAGATAAAAAAAGAACTTTTAAAATGGTCAATCCCAATGAAACATATATCTTTTTTAATCGATAGCATCAATTTTATTCTACATCACAACTATTTTATGTTTGAAGATAAATATTATCTACAGACCCAAGGCACAGCGATGGGGACAACATTTGCCCCATCCTATGCTAATCTCTATGTAAACGCGTTTGAGAATAAATACATTTGGCATAATAATCCATTTTCAAGCAATATAGTATCGTATGGCAGATACATAGATGATGTCATTATCCTGTGGAAAGGGGATGTGACAGAAATAGATAATGTTATGAAACATATTAATAGTAATGATTTTAATCTAACTTTTACAAATTCATGTTCAAAAGATAAAATATAATTTTTAGATCTAGTATTGTTTACAGATAACACAGGAAAAATAGCAGTGAAAAATTATAGAAAAAGCACAGATCGAAATAGTTATATACAAGCAAAAAGCGCACATAAAAAATCATGGTTGGACAATGTTCCATATAGTCAATTTTTAAGAATAAAAAGAAATTGTACACATGAAAATGATTTTGAAACAGAAGCAAAAATATTAGAAGATAAATTTTTAGAAAAGGGCTATGAACCAAAACTAATACAAGCAGCAAAAAATAGGGCTATTGCAAAAGAGAGAAATACAAATATTAAATTAGATAAACCAAATGCAATAGGGTCTCATATACACAACAAAATAATAGAACCAGTTAAATTAGATCCACCGAGATTTATAACAACCTACAATGAAGGTTCAAAAAGTCTAGAAAAAATAATTAAAAAACACTGGCCACTGCTTCAATTAGATCCTGTTTTAGGGCCAGCATTGGGGGACAAACCAACTATTAACTATAGGAAAGGAAAAAGCCTTAAGAATATTCTAGCTCCAAGCAAAATAAAGCCTATCATTAAGAATAAGGCTAGTGAAACAGGGAACGAAAGAATTGGTATTACCTGGTTGAGCGAATGGAAGGGAACTATGAGATGTGGAAAATCCCATTGCAATATGTGTAAACATGTCAATAGAGCCCCTACATATTCTAATAGTTCACTAACTGAAACTTTTAACATTTCATTTAGAAGCAACTGTGAATCTATATATGTTGTATACTTATTACAATGTGGGTGTGGCCTACTTTATGTGGGCCGTACGAAACGTCAAATAAGACGGCGAGTTAATGAACACATATATAATATAGAAAAAAAGATGACAAATCACAGTGTCCCTAAACATTTTTTGGAATGCCATAGACATAACCCTAGTTCTCTCAAAGTTCAAGTTATAGATAAAGTCCCTACAACTAAACCCAATCGTCTTTTAGAACTGAGAAAGTTGGAGACCAAGTGGATATATAAATTGAATACATTACAACCTTATGGTCTTAATATAGACATAGATGTAGCAGCGTTTGTATAAAATCTATAGCAAAGATTTTTACATTATTAATATTATTGAACTTATAGAAAATCAATTTTTCATCAATTTTCCAGTTTTTTAACTATATTTTAATAGTATGTTTTTATCATGAAAAATTGGATTAAAATTCTCTAAATAAAAATCTTTTTAAATTAATATTAAATTAGATATAAATATATGTATGCAATTCATTGTGAGATAGATATGTATATATACTTATAAAGCAACTATGGAAAATATAGGATGTAGTCTTTAATTATAGAATTTATGTTCTGATTGTCAACGAGAAATATAACTCAGAATCATTATTTAATCAACTCAGTAACAACATATTAGATTGCTAATAGGTGGTACCTCTGATGAAAAATGTTTATAATTTGTTATAGTTTAGCGTTACATGTTAGTTACATATTGTCCTTAAATAAGATGTATTTTTGGTGTTTTCTTGTGGCATATACTGCAGAGAAATTGTAGCTTTTTTCATGTGGTTAAAAAACAAACAGGTAGGGAGTATGGCATTGGTTCTAAAAATACTCCCTCTATCTTTTTGGTGTGCAATATCACAGAGGACTATTGGGACGTTACAATTGGCCGGACAAACACACCCATGAATCTAATTGGACGCTTGCCCTTTAAAAGTTAAGGGCGGCAAGAGAAACAATACATCTGATTTTATCCTTTGAAAAAGCCCAGCCGCTGACTGGGGGAAACGCGTTAGGAACCGGCAAACAGGTCCGACGCTCAGACTCCAATTTTTGATCCGCTCCCTCCCATTGGCAGACAGGCAGTTAGCAGAGGCATCCGGAAAGCACTGCTACAGAAGCCGGTATCCTGCATCAACATCCGGGGACACTGACTTTCCTGGGCAGCAGTGTGGAGCGGCTATACAAGTGGAGGAAAGAGTGTTGAACTCTGATTGCCTTTTTAATCTTACTTCTAGTAAGTGCATCAATTTATGTGTGCTAATGTTGTTAATAAAAATCTACACTTGAATCTTTTGTGCGCTCTCTCTCTCTCTTCTTTTCGCATGTACTTGTATCCCTACGACTGAGGTTTGGATTTACCCTGTCTGATTGGAGCTGCACAAAACAGGATTCAAGTTTCTATTCATCTTAAAGGGACATATCACCTTATACTGGATGCTTCACTTTTAGTAAAAGACAGTAACGAGAATGGTCATGAGAAACTTTTAGAGGTACTGTAAAATATAAACAGCGTGCAATTCAGGAGGTTTTTCTGACATATATATGTCTTGCAGTACAAGGACAAGCAACTCATATATTTTAAGTTGTTAAATTAAGGTATTGTTTTATATTTATAATTTTTATATATCTCCTGCCACATATATTTATATTTATATCGAGGGTGCTACTGTGAATTTTATATTTTATATTTTATATTTCATATTTTATATCCGACGAATTTTTATGTACATTTTCCTTTAGGTGATTTTAGAAATTTTAACATTTATATTTTTAATTTTTAATATTTATATCTATATATTTTTTTGAGTCAATTATAGATTATCTATTTATTGACAAGCGAGAGATAAATATATTTATATATATATATTTATTGTCTCTGAGGCTACTGAGTCAGTTCATATAGCGCAATTTACTTCTTTCCCTGTTGCATTTTCTATCATCCATTTATCCTGTAATTGCTGCTCTTATGTCTGAACCAGTATTTGAACCAATGTCTGAACCTATGTCAGAGGTCATGGCAAATGTAGTTTTGAAAGAATTTGGGCATAATCCGCATAGAGATAGCCGTACAAGAAACACAAATCTGCTGGACCATTATATAGAAGAACCCAATACAGTAGAAACAGACCCAGAAGAATTATTTAAAGATCTAGAAAAACTTTTATTTCAGGACGCCAGGGATTGGCAAGATCTCATTCTTTTAGAGAATTATTTAACGCATAAGGTTATACCAAGAGGTTTACGCATATTAAAGCAACCAGCTTTTGAGCTAGATGAGGTTGAATTTGTTACAGAGTGGGAAACAGCAGCACAAGAATGTTCCAATAAATTTATTAAAACATTAATAAAATATAGAGAATTTAGACTCAATAAGGTAAAGCTAGAATTGGAAGAGGTGATCACAAAAATTCAAATATATAGAAATGTTGAGAAGTGGATTAATAGAAATAAAAGTATTCAGTTCAGGGTGAGTCAATTGGATAGGGATCTACAATATAGTAAACAGAAAAAATTAAAGAGGGATATTCTGGATTTTAAAGAAAATAAAGTATATACATACAATAAAAAAATGGATAAAAAACAAGATTTAAATATGAAAAATCCTGAAAGTACAATCAATACTAACCCAAATCATAATACAAATAACATTCCAATAAGGTCCTATGAAGAACCTAGGAAAACACATATTCAACAAACTAGGATATATTCAGAAAGACACTATAATGCTCAATACAGTAATAGAGATACATATTCAGGACAATACAATAAACATACAAATAATAACAATCAAAATGGATCGAATACATATCACGCATACAATGGCGCTTCACGCCAACAGAACAAATCAAATTACTCGGATAACTACCCACAATGGAGACGTAGACCAAGTTATACAACAAACAATTACGCAAGTCCACGTACACAAATAGACACAAATAATAGGTATGAACCTTTAATTAATCATTCTCAAAGACAGGATGAACCGATTTGGGAAGGCAAAGGAGCAAGACCCAAAGAAGTAAGTGATAATCGAAATTTTTTAGGCCAAGGACACAACCATGCACCTCAAGAAAGACCAATAGAACGAATAAGACAAAGAAAAAGATCATTAGAAAGAGAAGAAGAGGAAATAGAGGAGGAAAAAAGATACAGGCTAACAGGACGCTCAAGACTAGAATAAATAAAACCAAAAGTGATATTTTCAATCTGGCTGAGGTCAATCTAGATTCTAATGACATCAGTCTTCTACAAAAAGGTTTAAAGTTTGCCCCTAAAGCAGGGCCAAATAAGTTTGAAATATATGTAGATATCCACAAATATGTGAGAAAGTTAACCCTGAAGAGGTATTATCTTAAGAATCCCATCAACAAAAATGCTGTTAATAATACATATATGGAAGCTACAGATTTAGGCATCTTAAATATATTGAAAGATCTGGAAATTGAAAATGTAAAACCTAGCGAACCGTCAGGAGCACATATTTCAAAAGATCTAACAGTTGAATATACAGAAAATCATATTAATGATCTCATTGACACATTAGATATATCCCTACATGAAACAGAACCAGAAATTCAGCACTCGCACTTTAAAGGTAAATCAACTTTTAATCCAGTAGGTGTACAGGGAGATCATTTGAAATCCTTCTCTAAATTAGTTTTAAATGAAATAGAAGAGTTATTTAAAAATGAAAATGCTAATCAATTTTTAAACAAACACAATGATAATTTGACCATCATGGAAAGGAAATCTCTTAAAAAACTTATGTCTAACAACGAGATAATAATACGCCCCGCCGATAAGGGCGGGGGTATTGTAATTCAAAAAAGGGAACAATATATGCAAGAAGCGTTTAAATTACTAAGGGACAAGGATACCTACCAAACCTTAGATAAAGATCCCACTGAAATATATAATAAAGAGCTTTATAAAATTTTAAATAAAGCAAAAATAGAGGGTAATATCAATGAAAATGAGTTTAAATTTATATTCAATACTCAGCCTAATATAGCAATTATATACCACCTTCCCAAAATACATAAGGACAGTAAAAATCCACCAGGTAGGCCAATTGTGTCCGGGATAGGATCAATTAGTGATAATCTATCCAAATATGTTGATTTTTACCTTCAACCAATAGTAAAAAATATGGAAGGATATATCAAAGACACAACGGAGGTAATCAGAAGGTTTGAGGGTAAACAATGGGAAGAGGATATGTACTGGCTAACGTGCGACGTTGCTTCCCTTTATACATGTATACCTCATATCAATGGCACAAACGAGATAAAAAAAGAACTTTTAAAATGGTCATTCCCAATGAAACATATATCTTTTTTAATCGATAGCATCAATTTTATTCTACATCACAACTATTTTATGTTTGAAGATAAATATTATCTACAGACCCAAGGCACAGCGATGGGGACAACATTTGCCCCATCCTATGCTAATCTCTATGTAAATGCGTTTGAGAATAAATACATTTGGCATAATAATCCATTTTCAAGCAATATAGTATCGTATGGCGGATACATAGATGATGTCATTATCCTGTGGAAAGGGGATGTGACAGAAATAGATAATTTTATGAAACATATTAATAGTAATGATTTTAATCTAACTTTTACAAATTCATGTTCAAAAGATAAAATAGAATTTTTAGATCTAGTATTGTTTACAGATAACACAGGAAAAATAGCAGTGAAAAATTATAGAAAAAGCACAGATCGAAATAGTTATATACAAGCAAAAAGCGCACATAAAAAATCATGGTTGGACAATGTTCCATATAGTCAATTTTTAAGAATAAAAAGAAATTGTACACATGAAAATGATTTTGAAACAGAAGCAAAAATATTAGAAGATAAATTTTTAGAAAAGGGCTATGAACCAAAACTAATACAAGCAGCAAAAAATAGGGCTATTGCAAAAGAGAGAAATACAAATATTAAATTAGATAAACCAAATGCAATAGGGTCTCATATACACAACAAAATAATAGAACCAGTTAAATTAGATCCACCGAGATTTATAACAACCTACAATGAAGGTTCAAAAAGTCTAGAAATAAATAATTAAAAAACACTGGCCACTGCTTCAATTAGATCCTGTTTTAGGGCCAGCATTGGGGGACAAACCAACTATTAACTATAGGAAAGGAAAAAGCCTTAAGAATATTCTAGCTCCAAGCAAAATAAAGCCTATCATTAAGAATAAGGCTAGTGAAACAGGGAACGAAAGAATTGGTATTACCTGGTTGAGCGAATGGAAGGGAACTATGAGATGTGGAAAATCCCATTGCAATATGTGTAAACATGTCAATAGAGCCCCTACATATTCTAATAGTTCACTAACTGAAACTTTTAACATTTCATTTAGAAGCAACTGTGAATCTATATATGTTGTATACTTATTACAATGTGGGTGTGGCCTACTTTATGTGGGCCGTACGAAACGTCAAATAAGACGGCGAGTTAATGAACACATATATAATATAGAAAAAAAGATGACAAATCACAGTGTCCCTAAACATTTTTTGGAATGCCATAGACATAACCCTAGTTCTCTCAAAGTTCAAGTTATAGATAAAGTCCCTACAACTAAACCCAATCGTCTTTTAGAACTGAGAAAGTTGGAGACCAAGTGGATATATAAATTGAATACATTACAACCTTATGGTCTTAATATAGACATAGATGTAGCAGCGTTTGTATAAAATCTATAGCAAAGATTTTTACATTATTAATATTATTGAACTTATAGAAAATCAATTTTTCATCAATTTTCCAGTTTTTTAACTATATTTTAATAGTATGTTTTTATCGTGAAAAATTGGATTAAAATTCTCTAAATAAAAATCTTTTTAAATTAATATTAAATTAGATATAAATATATGTATGCAATTCATTGTGAGATAGATATGTATATATACTTATAAAGCAACTATGGAAAATATAGGATGTAGTCTTTAATTATAGAATTTATGTTCTGATTGTCAACGAGAAATATAACTCAGAATCATTATTTAATCAACTCAGTAACAACATATTAGATTGCTAATAGGTGGTACCTCTGATGAAAAATGTTTATAATTTGTTATAGTTTAGCGTTACATGTTAGTTACATATTGTCCTTAAATAAGATGTATTTTTGGTGTTTTCTTGTGGCATATACTGCAGAGAAATTGTAGCTTTTTTCATGTGGTTAAAAAACAAACAGGTAGGGAGTATGGCATTGGTTCTAAAAATACTCCCTCTATCTTTTTGGTGTGCAATATCACAGAGGACTATTGGGACGTTACAATTGGCCGGACAAACACACCCATGAATCTAATTGGACGCTTGCCCTTTAAAAGTTAAGGGCGGCAAGAGAAACAATACATCTGATTTTATCCTTTGAAAAAGCCCAGCCGCTGACTGGGGGAAACGCGTTAGGAACCGGCAAACAGGTCCGACGCTCAGACTCCAATTTTTGATCCGCTCCCTCCCATTGGCAGACAGGCAGTTAGCAGAGGCATCCGGAAAGCACTGCTACAGAAGCCGGTATCCTGCATCAACATCCGGGGACACTGACTTTCCTGGGCAGCAGTGTGGAGCGGCTATACAAGTGGAGGAAAGAGTGTTGAACTCTGATTGCCTTTTTAATCTTACTTCTAGTAAGTGCATCAATTTATGTGTGCTAATGTTGTTAATAAAAATCTACACTTGAATCTTTTGTGCGCTCTCTCTCTCTCTTCTTTTCGCATGTACTTGTATCCCTACGACTGAGGTTTGGATTTACCCTGTCTGATTGGAGCTGCACAAAACAGGATTCAAGTTTCTATTCATCTTAAAGGGACATATCACCTTATACTGGATGCTTCACTTTTAGTAAAAGACAGTAACGAGAATGGTCATGAGAAACTTTTAGAGGTACTGTAAAATATAAACAGCGTGCAATTCAGGAGGTTTTTCTGACATATATATGTCTTGCAGTACAAGGACAAGCAACTCATATATTTTAAGTTGTTAAATTAAGGTATTGTTTTATATTTATAATTTTTATATATCTCCTGCCACATATATTTATATTTATATCGAGGGTGCTACTGTGAATTTTATATTTTATATTTTATATTTCATATTTTATATCCGACGAATTTTTATGTACATTTTCCTTTAGGTGATTTTAGAAATTTTAACATTTATATTTTTAATTTTTAATATTTATATCTATATATTTTTTTGAGTCGATTATAGATTATCTATTTATTGACAAGCGAGAGATAAATATATTTATATATATATATTTATTGTCTCTGAGGCTACTGAGTCAGTTCATATAGCGCAATTTACTTCTTTCCCTGTTATTAATAATATTTAATATAATAATATAAGTAGTGTTTGCGATGCGGGAGGGCGGTGGTTTAGGGGTTAATAGGTTTATTATAGTGGCAACGATGCCGGGGGGCGGCGAAATAGGGGTTAATATTTTTTTAGTGGTTGTGATGTCCGGAGCGGCAGATTAAAGGTTAATAATTTTATTATAGTGTTTGCGATGTGGGAGGGCCTCGGTTTAGGGGTTAATAGGTAGTTTATGGGTGTTTAGTGTACTTTGTAACACTTTAGTTATGAGTTTTATGGTACAGCTTTGTAACGTAAAACTCATAACTACTGACTTTAGATGGCGGTACGAATCTTGTCGGTATAGAGTGTACCACTCACTTTTTGGCCTCCCAGGCAAACTCGTAATACCGGCGCTATGGGAGTCCCATTAAAAAAGGACTTTTTTAAAACTGCGGTACTGAGGTTGCATGACGGCCAAAAATGTGCGGTACACCTATACCTACAAGACTTGTTATAGCGGCGTTAGGGGAAAAGCAGTGTTATGAAGCATAACACTGATTTCTCACTCATAATGCCAAAATCGTAATTTAGCTGATAGTATTTTATTATCATAGTTTTACTTGTATATAACTATGCGTTTAACCTCTGCACAGATACAAACACATTTTAATAGAAAAAAAAATAAAGATTGTTTTCTTCCGCTAAAACTATTCTGTATTTGAGTAAAATATGCATTTTTGATGCTGTTAAATTAAGCAGCTTTTAATAAAAACATAAAGAGGAACATTTTCTCTAAATGCTTTCATTTTTTAACAATAAACAAGGTTTGGATATTTAGAAGAACAAAAAATACATTAGCTTCTAGTCTACTTTATATTTTTCATTTTCCTGAAATTTAAGTAATTAGTGAATAAACCTAAGTGCATGTTTTACTTTAAAGGACCACTAATCACAGTAGAATAGCATAATCAGTAAATGCATAATAAAAAGACATTGCAAAAGCACTTAGTTTGATTTTCAAAGGAGTAGTAGATTTCTGCCTGACAAATTTTAAAATTAGTATTATCCCCCCCCCACTGCATCATGTGACAGCCATCAGCCAATCACAATATGCATTCTGTGAATCTTGTACATGCTCAGTAGGTGCTTGTGCCACAGAAAGTGTGCATATTAAAATATTTTACACATTTAGATAATGGAAGTGAATTGGAAAGTTGTTTAGAATCTAAATAATAAAAGTTTAATTTTGACTTGTGTGTCCTTTTATGTTGAAATTGACTGCTACATTGTCTTTTTAATTATATGAATTGGTACAGATAGGAGCATCTCAAGATATTGGACCTCCTATTTGAGAGGTTGCAGTGCCAGGGGCTTTATCTAAGGGGTGGTGTGGATATGAGTTTTTAAGAGGCGTTGCTAGCCTGAGGGCTGTAATGCAAAATGTGTTATCTGTAGTCTCTGATGTGGCCATATGTTACTTACAAAACCAAGAATCTGGTCTGGTCTGATTTGGGTATAAGGGTGTGCAGATCCAGTTGTGTTATCTGAAGTTTGATGTGGAAACTGGGCTGAGAAAGTTGTTGCAGGCTCAGGCTTTCATCTGGGTTTTGTTTTGGTCAGGCCCCTGGCTCCAGTGTTTCAGGGCCAGGGGTTCGATCTCTTATAGGCTTTGTGCTTACAGAGTGGTTTCTTTATTGAGGGAGGGGGTCATATAAAAATGAAGATAACATTCTAGGGTATTTTATTATTATTATTATTATCATTTATTTATAAAGCGACAACATTTTACACAGCGCTATACAAAGGTACATTACAATCATAAGGGTATAATACAATTAAAATACATTGTGTAAGACTATACAATGTACATTACTTACATTGATAAAATAAGCAAAAGGAAAGGTGCGCCCTGCCCTTGAGCACAATAAGTTGTACTCTTATACAAAGTGAGCTACAGTTAGAGGGGCTCTTAAGCTTACAATCTAAAGGGTACTACATAGTATCACTTTGGCATAATTGCCATAAAATGTTGCTTATCTCTGGAGGCACAAGATTGCTAATGTATAGCTAAAGCATTTAACTATGTGATAGAATTGTTATAATAAAATGTAATAATAGAGGTAGGGATAGTAAATAGAAGGTGAGATCTTCCTGTATCCCACGTAACCTTGATATTTAGCATTGTAGTTAACTTGTTGCGCATTCACATTATATGGCCTAGTGAAGACACTGGCATTGGGGACATGTCATTTAACTGACTAATTCATGGGGCATATTTGGGAATTCAGAATAAATTTTGGCTCAATATTTTTAAAAACCAATAGGAAGTGTGTGGGCGAACGTTAATTTACTTAAGGACCAATTTCAGTGAAAACGAGAGCAATCCATATTCAAATATATATGGCTGATTTTTGCATTTTTGTTTAATGCTTTGAGGGTCCTTATATTTGAACCTTGCCAAATGCCTCACTGACCCAAGAGCCATCTCTGGTTGTAAGAATGATGCTAGAATTGACTTGATGCACTTTTAGATTAATGTAATTATGTAACTGTATATGTGTGAGTTTACATGCACATGTGTTTCAATAGTAGCATTATACTTGTGCATGAGCATTCTTAAAATATATTGGGCCAGATTACAAGTGGCGCGCTAATTAACGCTCCTGCTCAAACATTAATTGCACTAGAACTAAGCTTTTTGAGCTTGTCAGTTTGTGCTCGTATTATGAGTTGAAAGAAAACTGTTTTCGCTGTTTTCTATGCTGAAATTAGAATATCACATGCGCGTTCACATATTCCCCCATGGAAGTCAATGGAGAAAAAAGGTGGAAAAAAGGCCCAATTCATGCGCAAACCAATTGCGTATTCTCATGTGCGCTAACCTGACATGAAAATATGAATATTTTACATTCCACTGTTCTTCCCATAGAACAATATGTTCTATTTATTCATAAATACATATTTCTGTATATAGCTGATGGTATTTGGGTACAATATATAGATATATATAGGTATATATAAGAATATGTATTTATAAATACTTAGAACACATCCTGCTATGTGCAGAACATTGGTATGTGACATAATTACAGTAAATACATAGTTAAAAACTTAAAGGGACAGTATACACTCATTTTCATATAACTGCATGTAATAGACACTACTATAAAGAATAAGATGCAGAGATACTGATCTAAAAATCCAGTATAAAACTGTTTTAAAACTTACTTAGAAGCTCTCAGTTTAGCTCTGTTGAAAAGGCAGCTGGAAAGCCCACTGCAAGTGGGAAATAAGACACTCTCCCCCTTCTTTTGCATATGAAAAGACCCTTTACACAAACAGGAGCAAGCTGGAGTAGGTATATGACAGTATTCTCATAAAACTTTGGGGCTTAATTAGGAGTCTGAAAATCAGAGCTATCGGCTAGATTACGAGTTTTGCGTTATGGCTGAAAAAGTCTCATAGCGCTGCTTTTTCACTACCGCTGGTATTATGAGTCTTGCAGGTATTTCTGTACTGCACACTTTTTTGCCCGTAATGCAGCGTAACTACCGAAGCTTTCAAAAAGTCCTTTTTCGATGGGACTTCCTTTGCACGGTATTATGAGTTTGCCTGGGAGGCCAAAAAGTGAGCGGTACAGCCTATAACTACAAGATCCATACCGTAAACTGAAAGTCAGTAGTTATGGGTTTTACGCTACAAAGCTGTAGCATAAAACTCATAACTAAAGTGCTACAAAGTACTTACACCCATAAACTACCTTTTAACCCCTAAACCGAGGCCCTCCCGCATCGCAAACACTAAAATAAATGTATTAACCCCTAATCTGCCGCTCCGGACATCGAAACCACTATAATAAACATATTAACCCCTAAACCACCGCACTCCCTCATTGCAAACACTAGTTAAATATTATTAACCCATAATCTGCTGCCCCCGACACCGCCAACACCTACATTATACTTATTAACCCCTAATCTGCCGCCCCGACCTTGCTGCCTAAACCGAGGCCCTCCCGCATCGCAAACACTAAAATAAATGTATTAACCCCTAATCTGCCGCTCCGGACATCGCCACCACTATACTAAACATATTAACCCCTAAACCACCGCACTCCCTCATTGCAAACACTAGTTAAATATTATTAACCCATAATCTGCTGCCCCCGACACCGCCAACACCTACATTACACTTATTAACCCCTAATCTGCCGCCCCTAACATCGGCACCACCTACCTACATTTATTAACCCCTAATCTTCCGCCCCCAACGTCGCTGCCACTATACTAAAGTTATTAACCCCTAAACCTAAGTCTAACCCTAACTCTAACACCCCCTAACTTTAATGTAATTAAAATAAATCTAAATAAAAATTACTATCATTAACTAAATAATTCCTATTTAAAACTAAATACTTACCTATAAAATAAACCCTAAGCTAGCTACAATATAACTAATAGTTACACTGTATCTAGCTTAGGTTTTATTTTTATTTCACAGGCAATTTTGTATTTATTTTAACTAGGTAGAATAGTTACTAAAGAGTTATTAACTATTTACTAGCTTCCTAGTTAAAATAAATACAAATTTACCTGTAAAATAAAACCTAACCTGAGCTACACTAACACGTAACTTTACACTACAATTAAATCAATTACATTTATTAAATACAATTAACTAAATTACAAAAAAAAAACACACTAAATTACACAAAATAAAAAAGAAATGATCAAATATTTAAACGAATTACACCTAATCTAATAGCCCTATCAAAATAAAAAATCCCCCCCAAAATAAAAAAAACCCTAGCCTACAATAAACTACCAATGGCCCTTAAAAGGGCCATTTGCGGGTCATTGCCCCTAAGAAATCAGCTCTTTTACCTGTAAAAAAAATACAAGCAACCCCCCAACAGTAAAACCCACCATCCACACAACCAAACCCCCAAATAAAATGCTAACTAAAAAAAAATGCATAAAAGACTTAAAAGTGTTGTAACAGTGAAAAAATAATAATTCATTAAGCCCCGGCTTACAAGTTGTGTGGTATGACTTTACCGCTTTGAGTGCGGAATGGTCAGATACTCGGTATTACAAGTCATGCGGTATGGCCTATACTGAAACAATCTATTCCGCATTCAAAGACCTATAGTTATGAATTTTGCGAAACAAAAAAGTTTCACAAAACCCATAAAAAATATGTTACAATGTACACTAACATCCATAAACTACACTATTAACCCCTAAACCGCCATCCCCACACATCGTGACTATTAAAATAAACATATTAACCCCCAAACCGCCATACCCCCCACATTGCGACTACTAAAATAAACCTATTTACCCCTAAACTGTCATCCCCCCACATCACAACTTCTAAAATAAACCTATTAACCCCTTAATTAATTAATTAATTAACCTATTAAATCGACATGATGACCACCGTCAATACAACTCATTAATTCTTCAGTATAACTATGTATACAAAAAGCAAAAGATAGTGTTTATATTAATTTATTAAGATTAAAATAGTTAAGGGCTACGTTTGCATCATGTGGTTTAAATATAATCTGAGCTTCAAAAATACTTCAAAACAGGGAATTAAGATCAAACTCCATTTTCAGACCATGGGGGTGGAGGGTTTTTAAATTGAATATTAATTTAGCTTCTCTCCTTAATAACTTTCCATATTTCCCCCTCTTTTATCTTTTTGTATTTTTTGTATACCCCAGTATCTGAAGCTATTTAAATCCCCTGAATGTATTTCTTTAATATGTTTATACAGGACAGTGTTGGTTTTTTTCATGTACAATATTCCACAGGTGCTCTCTTATTCTATCTTGTAAACAACGACTGGTTTGATCAATAAAGATCATTAATGATTTGTATTGATGGTAGTCATCATGTCGATTTAATTATAATCACCTTATGTCTTCATTTTTATTTTTTATTTTATAATAACTGTCAAATAGGCAGACTTTTTATCTTTATAAAAACATTTTTTAAATTATTTTAAAATCATTAGTTAGAAATTATGTCCAAACTTAAGTATATTTCACAAATGTATATAAAACAATTAAGCTATACGGCTTTGTTTTTCTAACAAATACTATGAGATATGTTTGATGTATGTCTCGCATATCCTATGTTTATTTAAAACACATGTGTTTAGAAAACTATGCTTACTACCTGGTGGGTAACACAAGCAGTTAAACTATTAAACTTTAATTTTTTCTGAGCATAAGCACCTGCAGTGTGCAACACTGTGTAAATGGTAATTGGTGAGCTAACCTTGTGAATCACCATTGGTGGAATTAATTGTCAATCACATAAGTACTAGCCCAATGTAAGCTATTTCTAAAGACCTATTCTCATAGGTGAACATCTTGATAAAGGCTGGTAACACAGCCGAAACGCGTTGATGTTTTGTTCATATCACCTGTACTAACTACATGTGGAGAGGTAAAACTAAACAGAACAGGTGTTAACAGGTCACTTTGTGTCTCTAAAATGAGCGACCTTTAAATAAATACCGTTGTGGCGTTTACATATTATCAGCTCTACTTTGCTGTATGGTATCTGCGAAAATTCGTAGGAGGTTTTGTTCATATTACCTGTACTAATCACATGCTGAGGGGTAAAAGTAAACAGAACGGGTGTTAACAGGTCATTTTGTGTCTCTAAAACAAGCAACTTTACACTTATACCATTGTGGCTGTTAAAAATTACCAGCTATACTTTGCTGCATGATATAGGCTAAAATCCAGAAGTCACAACTTTGTATCACGAGGATCATTGACAAAAAGTTAGCCAGAACATTTGGAGCAAAAAACAGGAGGGTTGTTTCTATCAGGCTTCAAAGACTGGATAACGAATGGATGCATAATCACAGCATGAGACGCTCTTAATCTATCATAAGGTACCGATTTCATTACGATCAACTAGGACAGTGTTACTCTGTAATAACACCATTTCATCCAGTGTTTCCTTTAGATAATACAGTCTGTTTCTATAATCCCACACCGATTAGGTGCTCCAGGTACTAAGCAGTCAGCGAGCTACCCGCAAAAAAATTTGCATCAAGACTCGTACACTGATATGTACAAAGCTGTCAACTATGTTCAAACCTGCATATTTAAAATTGCGAGCATACTTATCATCCAAACCTCGCTACCTCTCCATTTTTCTCTGTAAATAGAAAGATTTGACCACCAACTCACCATAAACTAATGTACTAAAAATTCTATCTGCTCGCTACATTTTCCGCTCCCACCTCGTTATTTTTGCCTCGCCACTTTTTAGGTGGCGGGCAAGGTCCAAGACAATAGGAAAATCAATGTAGACGCCAGTCTAGACATATATAAAAGGCAGTAATATCAGCTTTGTACTTACATTGTTGATTTCAGCAACTATGGAGAGACTTTTGTATTTGTTTATTCTCCGTGTGATGCAAATCCGGTCTAGAAGACAGAATACTGGAAATGTCGCTAATCGATTTCTTAGAAGAAGGAGAGTTCTTGTCCCCCGTTTATTCTTTCCACGGGTTGGTTTGCACAGCCTTTCTGACCGAGAGATCATACAAAGATTCCGGCTTGATCGTGAATCCATATTACATGTGTATCAAGAGATCAAAGATTATTTGGAGCCAATGATGGCTCGTTCACAAGCTATTTGGGGACTATTGAAACACCCCTCTGAGGAAGCGTTAGTGAAATGCCGCGTCAGGAGTCTCCTCTTTTTAATTTGCCTCTCCTGTTGTTAAAAAAATATATGTAGTCTTAGCATGGTTAGCAACTTAATATTTCAAGCACTTAGACGTTGCAGCTCTTTATTTGTATGAGCATCGCTCCTAGTGATTCTCATTGGCACGTACTGTATTTACAACTGTTGGTTATTTAAAGCAAATGACAGTTATACTAATCTAACGATTATTTATAGGTAAATAGCACTTTAACCTTTACGAATATCAGTAAAAAGCTTTTAAAGTGGAGGTGCTTACTTATAGAAAAATTATCATATATTTATAGCGGCTGTGGGACCTTTTATGCTAGAAGTAGTGTGCCTTACCATACTAACTATCTAAAGTAGCAAACAATATTCTTTGTCACGTATTCTATAACCTAGAGTTACTCACATGTATCTAGTAACTGAACGTTTCCAGTAACATTAATAGATCGAATAATATTGGACAAATAGTCAGCCTGATGTAATTTATTTACAAGGACAAAGCCATTTAATCTGTGGATATCGCAGTGAAAATACACAGTGCACTCACAGCAGTACACCTGTTATCAAGCTCGAGTACATAATTTACAGCAGACTTAGAATCTCGTTACATATCACTAGACGAATTATTTAATAGAGCAGTAGTCATATACTCTCAACTACGCTGGACACCATTATAATCATTATTCAAAAGTGCAGATACCTATAATAATAATACCAGCGTCTGTTTAGGAATACATTACCAGCTATATATATCCTACTTTCTGCAACTTGGTTTAACATATCCTAGTGACCAGTGTGACACTAATGAAAAAATGCGCAGATAACATAAATAGATCATCCCATAACTGATAGCTATACGCAATATTAAGTTGTAATATTATTGATCTTATCACCTTCACTTATCACTAGTACCATCTCACAGTGATATGGTGTCAAGTTCTAATTTTCATTAATCAATGATTAAAGTCTCTTTATAAATAATGTCAGTAGAGATTGTGATCTGTGCCGAATAGTGATATTCAGATGCGAATATATGAATGAGCTGTACTTAAGCCAAATAATAAATATAGATTACAGTATCATATACATATATGCAATAGGTGTATGAATATTATTCAGTGGTATCTATGTTATATGCCAAACCTAAGGCTACATAGACCCACAAGAGCTCTAAATAGAATCTTTTCTGTAATCTAATTTGTGGCTGTAGATTTCTTTTTAGTGCTTTTTATATACCAACTGCACATGCAGAATATTCAGAACAAACAGGGAGTGTGTTTTTAACATTTTCGGGCAGCATAAACATACATCTAATGCTGTCTTTTTAAAAATATTAATAAAGGTTAAATCTTAATTTTCATTATTTTCTGCTCTCCAAGGTACAGTACTAAATATGCAATACCTCAATAATAAATTCAATCAGTGTATATAAGCATTCCTTTTTTGGACTATCTTGCTCACATAGCGAGCATAGTCCTACTTTGTAACTATTGAAACTATTAGCTGCATTGCATTTTATGGCAAAAGGCTCCTTTTAGGCAGTTTCTAGCGTCAATTTGGAATGAGTCAATCAGATTTTCACGTCACTTATCAAAAGTCATAGAGGCTATGATGATTATTTTTCCTTGATATGTTTGTTTGCCCTCTACCCCAGAAGAATGGCAATCTATAAAGTCAAATTTCTATAGGATGGCTGGGATGCCTAATGTCTTAGGGGCCATATATTGTACCCATGTTGCAGTAAGACCACTTAAAGCTTGTGAGGAGATCTATAGGAATAGAAAGCATTTCCATTCCTTGAATTTTCAGATGGTCTGTGACCCCAACATGAGGATAATCAGTGTGCGTTCCAACTACCCTGGCTCATGTCATGATTCTTACATCTTAAGGCAGACTGGCTTATACCGGAAGTTTGAGGATGGAGATATGCCCAAAGGATGGCTTCTAGGTAAGCATAACTGGCATCTAATTTGTCTTTTTAATTTCCATGTACATCAATTGCTCCAAATGTGTCCACTGTAATTAAACTGTAATGTGTTGTATATTTTTAATTTGTATCGTATTAGTTATCAATCTTTATGATTATTTTTATATTAATATTTATATTTGTTATGTCCAATTAGGAGATGGAGGGTACTCATGTACAGAATGTCTGTTGACTCCCTATAACAACCCACAGAAATCAAGTACGTTTTAATGAAACACATCGATCTACCAGGGGCTAATTGAGAGGACTTTTTGTCTTTTGAAAATGCAGTTTTGATGACTTGATCGTTCTGGTGGCGCTATGCAGTATGCACCAGACAATAAAAGGTAACAAATTTTGGTATACAACTAAACCAAAAAAATTATTAATTTACATTTATACTTAACGGTATTACAAATCACTGTTGAAAAACATATAATTACATCAAGTTGTTGCTATTCAATTATCAATGGTTTTAAATAGTAATTATAAATCAAGTTTATGATAAAAATCATTAAAAAAAAATTGGTTGACAATATATTGTCTTTGTGACATTACACTACTGTCTATAGCTTCTATAACTCTTTTACATAATGTGATTTGTTTAATTTAATCCCTCAATAGCTGGTGTTAATCCATTTTACTGTCTCATTGAATTGTAGACTTACAAATCGATAGTCTATTCAAAAGTAAACGTTTCTGGTTTCAGATAGGACTTGTAATTTAAAACAACTTTTCTAAAGACTTTAACAAGGTAATTTTCTTTTTTCTATTGTAATCTAACAGATCCTAGGTAGGGCCATATTCAAATTAAAAAATCCTTGAGAGATTACTCTCTTCACTTATTATTTTTATTAACTTAGGTTTCCCTTCAATAGTTTTCGAAGTTCTGGTGGCTCATATAGATCTAACATTGGCACACCTCTCACACAGTATTTTCTAATATTTTTTAGTTTTAGTTTTGTATTGTGGTTTGCTGACATTAAAAAAAAAATTGACTTTATTAAACCTTTCAACATAAACGTAAGAATATTTTATTATTGAACAAAACGTAAGAATATTTTATTATTGAACATTCTATTAATATTTTTTGTTTACAAACAATAAAAAAATACATACTATATTTTAAACATTTGCATTTTTTAGTTGCTAAATATCGCGATCATTGTGCTAATGATTGACTTAACGATTAATGATGTCATCGGCAAGCATGTTGTGTCCTAAACCTTTTGGTGCTGGTGAATTAGTAATAGTAGTTTATGCGATGGATAAATATTTTCCAAAACGTATTGGCGGTGTAAGGGCAGTGAAACAGGAATGCCGTGACAAAATTATATACGAGATGCTGAGAAGAATGCATTGGATTTCAAAAATTAAAAGAACAAGACAACAATGTCTTTGAAAATATAGTGACTTGAAGAGAAGGGAACCTAAGTACTATAAATCTATTAGAAGATTGATAAGGACATGTAAGTTTAATCTATCTGTGTATATATATATATAAATATATATATATATATATATATATTTATTTATATACAGTATATATATTTATATATATATATATATATATATATTAAGGTTTGTATATTTTTTTTTTTTATTTTTGTAATAGAAACAGATAATGTAATTTGAACTGCGTCATCATTGACAATTACTACAAGCTACAAGATCATCAAGGAACATGCTTAAAGGGACACCAAACATTTTTTTTATTTCCAGATTCAGAAACACCATTCAATTTTAAGACACTTCCTAATTTACTACTTTTAACAATTTTTATTTGTTCTCTAGCTATCTTTATTTAAAAACATAAATGTGATGCATAGGAGCAGGCCCATTTTTGCTTGTGAACCTTTCTTGCTTATTGGTTGGTAAATGGAAGCTTTCAATAAGCAAGCACTATCCATGTGGCTGAGCAAAACATGGGCTGGCTGCTAAGATTTACATTCCTGCTCTTAAAAATAATATATCAAGTTAAACTATAGAAAATATTGATAATTGTAGTAAATAAGAAAGTTTATTAAAATGACATGCTCTATCCAAATCCAGAAAGAAAACAATTTGGTTGAGTGGCACTTTAACAATGTTAGTATATTAAAGTTTAAAAAGTTAGAAAAGCACGCAGAACTGTGTTAGTAGAGTAAAATGTAATTGTAATTAGTCTGTAAAAATGAACTTGATGAACAATGTTTGTAGATTATAAATTTAATTGTAAGAAAAATAAGCATTCAGAACTGTGTCAGTAGAATGAAATTTAAATTATTGTTTAAAAAAAATACTATTAATAAAATTGGAGTAGCATGCATAACTTCACATTTTTAACAAATTTGTTAAACATTTTACTATGTTAAGTTTTTTTATATATATATATATTTATGTTTATAGATATGCGAAGTAAGAAAATAAAGGGTAAACAGCCACCATGCTACCTTCGGTCAGTGTTGGTGGAAACACCCAGGAGTAAAGCTTTATCTCCACCTATGCTACTAGCACTATTGGATATTGAATTATTTCCCAATCCATATCAAGGTTTTCATAAAAACACACAGACAGGTAATGGTTAGTTAACATACAATTTATATTTTGAAAATAGTTTTTGGCTTCATAGTTTATCTTTGTTATTACTGTAACATAGATATTGCCATGGAAGACCTAGAAAATATGGCTGAAATAGATGATTTTCAAAATCCTGATAGTGTGCCATTAGGTGAAGGGTTGAGTTCAGATGATAGTCAGCCAAGAATTGAAGTTTTAAGAACAATGATGGAAGATAAAGATATGTTTCTCATTACTCTTAAAACAAACAAAACATTTTTTTTTAATATTAAATAATGCATATTTTAGGAGTTGGGTCTGATGAAAGCTTTAAAGGAGTGGACAAAAGAGTAAAAGCCAATATAGTCGATGAAATAAATAATACACCAGCAGGAGGTAATCATTGTGAACAGATAACCATATGATAAATTGAATATGGATATTTAAATTTAAATACTAATTGTTTTGTTTTTGTTATACTACAGATGTATCTTCAACATCAACTACTGAAACTGATGACAAAAGTACTCAGAGTTGTCTTGAAGATAATGTTAAACTCAAAATCTCTAAAATTAGGGCAACTTTGGGAATGTTATTGGAGCAAGTAGATTTTCTGTACTGAAAATATGTTATTTGATTTTATTCTGTTATATGTTTTATAAAAAAAATTGGAATATAATTTGCATAAGAAAGGCAACAAAAAAATGCCAAATCCTTTTTTTTATGGGAACAATCAATAGTAATTCAGGATTTTGAGTTTCTGTGAATAAAAGATATTTTTTTTTTCAAACAATTTTGTATTTATTTGCAAAGAAAATAATAATAATAAAAAAAAATAACAATCATAGAACAAATATATATGTATTAAAACAATACACAGAAAATATATCCTTTTGAATTTTGGGGGTATAAATAAGAAAAAAATTGTTCATTGTAGCCTTGGAGGTCCATTTATCCGTATGGAGCTTGAGGGCCTGTGTTTCTGGCGAGTCTTCAGACTCGCCAGAAACAGCAGTTATGAAGCAGCAGTCTAAAGACCGCTGCTCCATAACCCTGTCCGCCTGCTCTGATGAGGCGGACAGACATCGCCGGAATTCAACCCGATCGAGTACAATCGGGTTGATTGACACCCCCTGCTGGCGGATTGGCCGCGAGTCTGCAGGGGGCGGCGTTGCACCAGCAGCTCTTGTGAGCTGCTGGTGCAATGCTGAATACGGAGAGCGTATTGCTCTCCGCATTCAGCAATGTCTGTTAGACCTGATCCGCACTATCGGATCAGGTCTGACAGACATTTGATAAATATGCCTCTTGGTCTTTTGGGGTCTGTTGTACCCTCCCTTTCACTTATAATAAATAATAGTGATTGGAGTGTCCTTTCAGTGAGGCTTATGGCTCTATTTATTTGCTGGGTTTTTTCTTCGTCCATCTGCCTCTGCCACTGAAACATTTTTCTTTGGATGTTTAATTTTTAACTTTCAATTTCCATTTTTTCTTTTTCGATTTCAATACTTTTTTCAGGAAATGGCTGCCCAACGTTCAATATTAATGTTGATAACATTCTGCATGTCCCTATGGTCCTCTCTATATTGCATGGCAAGTGACAACATTTCCGTTAAGCCAACATCAGCCAATAGTCCATCAGCTGGTAGATTTGCAATATTTACATCCCCTGTTTCTTGTGGTGGTGGTGGTGCCTGTGTTTCCACTTGTTCCTCCTGATTCTCAGGGGTATGTATTTCAAATTGTTGGGCATCTCCAAATTCATAGAGAAAATCTGGAGTCTCAATTCCATCCTGACGTCCTGTATTTTCTTCGGAATTTGGATTTTCCTCTCTTATTGGTATGCGATTTATGGTGATCTCCCTTGATGAGTTTTCTTCTTCTAGATCAAACAAAATAAAATGTTAGAAAATGACAAAAAAAAAACATTTTACAGAGGGTTTCATAGATGGAATAGAAGGAGAGAGATGATAAAACATTCATACCCAAAAATTTAAATTATATTATATATATCATTGATACATACCATCAAATAATGGTGATGAATGTCCAGTCAAACAATGGAACAGACGTCCCAAATCAGCTATAAACATGGACAATAAGATTTGAGTAAATTGGAATTATTGACATATATTAGAATGTGATTAGATTCCCTTTAAATGTAATTTTAAAAATACATTTAATATCAATTAAGTTTGAGATTAATAATAAGCTCAGGTCACTGGTATATGTCATTCAACTGCCATTCCATCTCTAAACTATATTGAACTAGATTCTGTCAATACTAACATTGCACATTTGTTATTGTTTAGGGAAAAAAAAAATTGTAATCTAAATTTTTGGATTTGATAGATGAAAGACATAACACACGCCATTTAAAAAAATATTTTGGGAAATTTGATTTTTATTTTAAAAAAAGAATGATAATCAATAATAATCAATTACTTACCAGTTCCTCTTCCAACACCTGTATCTGGAGTGCTGGTCCTTACAACAAGTAGTGTAGCCGCAGAGGAAGAACTGTGTGTGACAGTAGATGTGGACCGTATAAATTGACCATGAGCTGCACTGGTAGATGGTCTTGAAACAGCAGCAGAAGTTCTTGAAGAAGTGGGCGTTTCATTGGTACTCCTCCCAGGCTGTGCTTGTGGTGTCAGTGTAGCTTTAAGATAAATAAAAAAAAGAAAATTTTTAGCAATGAACTTTTTTTTTAAATGTGTAGTTTAATATGAAAGCTAATACTGGTAATAATACTATGATCACGGCAGTGGCTGCTGGCACAATCATTAAAGGGACATAAAAACAAACATTTTTCTTTCATGATTTTGAAAAAACAGGCAATTTAAAAAGAAATGTTTTAATTTAATTCTATTATCTTTTGTGCTTCATTCTATTGATGTACTTTGATGAAAAGCATATATAGATAGGCTTAGTAAATGATCATTGGTTGATGCACATAGATGGCACGTGTGATTGCGTCACCCATGTGTATCACTATGTCTCAAACAAGGGATATCTATAGAATGCAGGAAATTAGATATTAGAACTAATTTGGAATGCTGTTAAAAATTGTATTCTATACTCGAATCCTGCAACATGAAAGTCAATAGATAATACATTTACTGTGATCAGGGGGCGGTCAGAATATGCTGAGATAAAAGTTAAAGTGACATGAAACCCAAAATGTTTATTTCATGATTTATGTCGAACATACCATGTTACACAACTTGAATAACTTAAATCTATTATCAAATTTCCTTCTTTCTCTTGTCATTATCTCTTGAAGGAGTTGCAATGCACTACTGGTTTCTAACTGAACACAAGGGGGAGTCAATGACAATCGGTAGATATATGTAGCCAACAATCAGCAGCTAGAACCTAGGTTCTTTGCTGCTCCTGAGCTTACCTAGATAAACCCTTCAGCAAAGGATAAGAAGAGAACGACGCAAAATAAATAATAAAAGTAAATTGTAAAGTTGTTTACAATTGCATGCTCTTTCTAAATCAGGGAAGAAAAACTGATTGTTTCATGTCCCTTTAATATCATATAGTTTACTTGTATCAAACCATATTATAAAGCAAACCTGTTCAGATGGCATTTAATTACATAAATATTACAATTAAATTGGACCTAAATTTAATACAAATATTTTGATTACAAAGGCACGGCATGAGCACAATGTTATCTTTAGGGATCACATTAATAGTTCTCCCCTATATTTATAAAAAAATCATTAAAAAAAAAGTTTATAGGCGTCATAAAAAAGTTCTTTTACTATTGAGTAAATCTTTATCTGTTTAATACACTATTGTATGAATGAACAATACAGTAGATATATATCAACATTTTTCTTATATTCCCGTTATAGCTTCATACTTTGGGGCCTATGTGCGACTTAAGTTACGTAAGCAGCTAATTTCTTTAGTAAGAAGACCAATAAGGTTATTTTTCATCCATAATATTGGAGACACAGAACTATTGTTATTTTGCAAGCATTTTGCGTCAATTATTATGTTATACATTTACCTCTCAAATCACTGTCACAGTCGTCCGTTATGCCGGTGATGATCTCAGGCCCTAGACGCTGAACAAGCTTCTGCTCGTAGTCATTTAAGTCGGCCACATATGTGGCCACATATCCACCCCTGGTAGCACATGCAGAATTTTTTTCTCTGGCCAATTTTGCTTTGGCGAAACGTTTGATGTCGTTATAACATTTCTTGAGCTGTTCGACATCCTTTTTCCAGGACCCTGGGCACTAACGGCATCGCTTATGCTTTGCCAGATCATCTTCCTCCTTGAAAAATTGGTCTGTTTGACACGACATCCAAATAAATAATCATAAGAGTCAATAATCATATCAATCAAAACTACGTTTTGCTGATGCGAAAAGTGAGGATTCTTGGATTTTGAAGTGGTTTCAGATCCAGATGAAGCCATATCAAATTTGTAAATAAATATTACAAAAATAACACACTGTAGTCACTGTTAAAAAATTTGGAACAATAATAAAGTTGTTTAGAAACAAGCACTTTTATAGTAGCCAAATTATTTTCCCGCGACTACTATGAGGTTTCTGACACCTTGCATGTCACGTGTTAATAATTGGCCATACAATTCTACTGACATTTAAGTACATTAGCTTAGTTGCGGCGTGCGAGGCGTCAGATATATCAATAATCCGCCACTGCTCGCGGCTTGCTAGACGTGTCTATTTCTAGGTGGATTTTTAGTACATAGTGACAGCGGACACCATTTCGCCCACTGCGAGTTTATCCGCGTCTACAATGTCGGATTAATTGATGGCTTAGCCCTAGGGCTTAGCCCTAGGGATTCTGTTAATCAGAGACTCACTGACTTTGTTATTCCGGGGCAATTAGCCCATTGGTATATGATCACATTGTTTTAGCTATCTACCTTTTTATGTGTATTTTTAGGTGCCGGCACACATATGTATGTTAGGATTTTATCTTAGTGTTTATTAAAACTGTATTTTTAACACTCACTAGTAGTTAATCCATGTTCTATATATTTGTGATACAAATACAGACAGCTCCTCTTGTTGAAGCGTTTTTCCCATATCCATTTCTTTTTTTTTTTTGTAATGTTATTTTTTTTTTAATGTAAGGTTTTAGGTTGGGTTTTTTAGAATTTTTTTATTTTGTGTAATTTTAGATTTTTATTATTTTAGATTTTTATTATTTTCTGGAATCTTAGATTTTTTCATGGTTTGAGCTTAGGTTTTATTTTTTCACAGGTAGGTCTTTATTTATTTTAACTTAGTATATTGTAACTTTATTTAAAGTTAGGGGTGTTAGGTTTAGGGGTTAATGGTTTAATTTAAGTAGTTGTGATGTGGGAGATTGCAGTTTAAGGGTTAATAGGTTCATTTTAGTAGTAGAGCTGTGGGGGGGCAGTTTAGAGGTTAATCAGTTTAATTAGTGTTGGCGTTGTGAGGGGAAGGCGGTTAAGAGGTTAATCAGTTTATATAGAGTTGGCAATGTGGGGTGACGGCAGGTTAAAGGTTAATAGAATAGGGGTTTATGTTAGGGTGTAAGGTTTTTGTAAAACTTTCTTTTCTCCATTGACTTCAATGGGGAATGAGAAAATGTGGTAGCGATTTCATAATCGCAGGTATTAGATTTTTTTCCCTACACTTTTTCTTCATTGATCTCTATGGGGAAATACGTGCACGAGCACGCCAAGTCTGAACTTGGAATTTGTGCGGTATGCGGCTTAACACACCATAACGCACAACAAAATAAAGTTTTATGGTAACGCTATGGAAATAGCAGTACGGCCCCATTTTGCGCGGTATGTACGCAATGGATAGAAAATGCGGAAAAGGGAATTGGGACAAGAAGGGGTTTAGTAGCACTCATTCCATATAAGTATGGTTATAGTGTTGAAGACCATTCAACTACTGTCTGTTTTAATCAGTTAAAAAACACTTTACTTTATTAATCACTATTGAAAACTTAAATAAATATTACAAAAACGCCCCTGACAGATCGCTTGTGAAATATAGACTGCAACAACCAGAGATAGAATACAGCTCAAACCAACCCCTGAGTGATCCTGTTAAATCTCGTGCAGTCTATGTGTAAGCGTAGGAGCGATATAATCTTCTATATTAAAAACAAAAAGCCAAACTGGTAGCTGTTAGGCTAAAATTTGAACACAAACGCGTTTCGGCCGAGTAGCGGCCTTTCTCAATGTGTATTATTGAAAATGACAAGCCGAGTGTGGAGCTGAACACGCTTTAAATATCCTAGTTCTGTGTCTATGTGGCCAATGGGAACGCGGTTATTGTGCACGCCCATCTTAAGGCCAATCATCAGTGCTGTAATGCTCAGGCACATTTCATTGATAGCTTACTCTGGATTGGCTGTGAATACGTTATCGATATCCAATCAGGATTCACCTATGTTCCATATGTTGTTTTGCATTGCACTGTACTACAGAATAAACTGGTGATATTGCGATTTGCTCACATCAATCATCAATATCCACATTACTCACGTGCACTTTAAAAGAGATTATCTACTTATACCGGTATCAAGTACAAAATGGCTGCAATTATATGAGACGGACTATATTAACCCGTTCTGCTCTCTGTCTATTCTACTCAACACCATGTTATCATCCCTGTTAGTAAATTGCATTATGGAAACAGTTTATTAAGGGATCGTTATTGTGAGTTAGACATAATATTAAGAACTGTGATTCAAAGCACTATTTACATGGACTCAGAGTATATTATGTTTTATACTATATACATAAATCACAAAGCTTGATTTTTGATATACTACTCGTGTCGGACATAATTCAAATTATGGATGTCCATCGTCCAATCTTAAAACATGATGTACCTAGTAGTGTTATGGGGGCCTAGTTATCAACGTGTCAACTTTCCTGCCTTCGCCGGCCCAATACGCCCGCCTAAGCTCGCCTCACATCGCTGCCACGGACCTGAAAAATTTCGCCTAAGTTATCAAATAAAGCTGTCAAAAGTACGGGGCGATGAGCAGAGGACTGTGATAGTTATCACTCATCCAATCTCGCTGCTCTTTGGCTTTTTCCCAGCTTTATTGCTAGCCTGTCACTAAGCACCCACACTAAACTACACTGTTCTACCCCCTATACCGGCGCCCCCGGAGCCCCCCGCAACTAAATAAAGTTACTAACCCCTAAACCGCCGCTCCTAGACCCCGCTGTAACTCTTATAAATGTGTTAACCCCTAAACCGCCGCTCCTAGACCCTGCCGCAACTCTGATAAATGTATTAACCCCTAAACCGCAGCTCCCGGACACCGCTGCCACCTACATTATACCTATTAACCCCTATCTTGCCCCCCTATACCGCCGCCCTCTATAATAAAGTTATTAACCCCTATTCTGCTGATCCCGCACCTCGCCGCAACTAAATAAATAGTTTAACCCCTAAACTGCTGCTCCCTGAACCCGCCGCAACCTATATTAAATTTATTAACCCCTATCCTGCCCCCCCTACACCGTCGCCCCCTATAATAAATTTATTAACCCCTATCCTGCCCCCCACTACACCGTCACCACTGTAATAAATTTATTAACCCCTAAACCTAAGTCTAACACTAACCCTAACACCCCCCTAACTTAAATATTAATTAAATAAATCTAAATAATATTTCTATTATGAACTAAATTAATCCTATTTAAAACTAAATACTTACCTTTAAAATATACCCTAATATAGCTACAATATAAATAATAATTATACTGTAGCTATCTTAGGATTTATTTTTATTTTACAGGCAAATTTCAATTTATTTTAACTATGTACAATAGCTATTAAATAGTTATTAACTATTTAATAGCTTACCTAGCTAAAATAAAGAGAAATTAACCTGTAAAATAAAAATTACCTAAGTTACAATTACACCTAACACTACACTATACTTAAATAAATTATTCCTATTTAAAACTAAATACTTACCTTTAAAATAAACCCTAATATAGCTACAATATAAATAATAATTATATTGTAGCTATCTTAGGATTTATTTTTATTTTACAGGTTACTTTGTATTTATTTTAGCTAGTTAGAATAGTTATTAAATAGTTATTAACTATTTAATAACTACCTAGCTAAAAGAAATACAAAATTACCTGTAAAATAAATCCTAACCTAAGTTACAATTAAACCTACACTACACTATCATTGAATAAATTAAATAAATTAACTACAAATAACTACAATTAAATACAATTACATAAACTAACTAAAGTACAAAAAGCTAAGTTACAAAAAATAAAAAAAATAAGTTACAAACATTTTAAAAATATTACAACAATTTTAAGCTACTTACACCTAATCTAAGCCCCCTAATAAAATAACAAACCCCCCCAAAATAAAAAATGCCCTACCCTATTCTAAATTAAAAAAGTTCAAAGCTCTTTTACCTTACCAGCCCTTAAAAGGGCCATTTGTGGGGCATGCCCCAAAGAATTCAGCTCTTTTGTCTGTAAAAGAAAAATACAACCCCCCCAACATTAAAACCCACCACCCACATACCCCTAATCTAACCCAAACCCCCCTTAAAATAACCTAACACTAATCCCCTGAAGATCATCCTACCTTGTCTTCACTCAGCCGAGCAGCGATGGAACCGAAGAGGACATCCGGAGCGGCAGAAGTGATCATCCAAGGGGCGTTGAAGAAATCTTCCATCCGATGAAGTGATCCTCCAAGCGGCGCTAAAGAAGTCTTCCATCCGGGCGATGTCATCTTCCAAGAGGCGCTGAAGAAGTCTTCTATCCAGGCGATGTCATCTTCCAAGCCGGGTCTTCAATCTTCATCACGCCGACGCGGAACATCCTTCTTTACCGACGGACTACCGACGAATGAAGGCTCCTTTAAGGGACGTCATCCAAGATGGCGTCCCTTCAATTCCAATTGGCTGATAGGATTCTATCAGCCAATCGGAATTAAGGTAGGAAAAATCTGATTGGCTGATTGAATCAGCCAATCAGATTCAAGTTCAATCTGATTGGCTGATCCAATCAGCCAATCAGATTGAGCTCGCATTCTATTGGCTGATCGAAACAGCCAATAGAATGCGAGCTCAATCTGATTGGCTGATTGGATCAGCCAATCGGATTGAACTTGAATCTGATTGGCTGATTCAATCAGCCAATCAGATTTTTCCTACCTTAATTCCGATTAGCTGATAGAATCCTATCAGCCAATCGGAATTGAAGGGACGCCATCTTGGATGGCGTCCTTTAAAGGAGCCTTCATTCGTCGGTAGTCCGTTGGTAAAGAAGGATGTTCCGCGTCGGCGGGATGAAGATTGAAGACCCGGCTTGGAAGATGACATCGCCCGGATAGAAGACTTCTTCAGCGCCTCTTGGAAGATGACATCGTCCGGATGGAAGACTTCTTTAGCGCCGCTTGGAGGATCACTTCATCGGATGGAAGATTTCTTCAGCGCCCCTTGGATGATCACTTCTGCCGCTCCGGATGTCCTCTTCGGTTCCATTGCTGCTCGGCTGAGTGAAGACAAGGTAGGATGATCTTCAGGGGATTAGTGTTAGGTTATTTTAAGGGGGGTTTGGGTTAGATTAGGGGTATGTGGGTGGTGGGTTTTAATGTTGGGGGGGTTGTATTTATCTTTTACAGGCAAAAGAGCTGAATTCTTTGGGGCATGCCCCACAAAAGGTCCTTTTAAGGGCTGGCAAGGTTAAAGAGCTTTGAACTTTTTTAATTTAGAATAGGGTAGGGCATTTTTTTATTTTGGGGGGCTTTGTTATTTTATTAGGGGGCTTAGATTAGGTGTAAGTATCTTAAAATTGTTGTAAGATTTTTAAAATGTTTGTAACTTATTTTTTTTATTTTCTGTAACTTAGCTTTTTTATTTTTTGTACTTTAGTTAGTTTATGTAATTGTATTTAATTGTAGTTATTTGTAGTTAATTTATTTAATTAATGTAATGATAGTGTAGTGTTAGGTTTAATTGTAACTTAGGTTAGGATTTATTTTACAGGTAATTTTGTATTTCTTTTAGCTAGGTAGTTATTAAATATTTAATAACTATTTAATAACTATTCTAACTAGCTAAAATAAATACAAAGTTACCTGTAAAATAAATATAAATCCTAAGATAGCTACAATGTAATTATTAATTATATTGTAGCTATATTAGGGTTTATTTTACAGGTAAGTATTTAGTTTTAAATAGGAATAATTTATTTAAGTATAGCGTAGTGTTAGGTGTAATTGCAACTTAGGTTAGTTTTTATTTTACAGGTAAATTTCTCTTTATTTTAGCTAGGTAAGCTATTAAATAGTTAATAACTATTTAATAGCTATTGTACCTAGTTAAAATAAATTGAAAGTTACCTGTAAAATAAAAATAAATCCTAAGATAGCTACAATATAATTATTATTTATATTGTAGCTATATTAGGGTTTATTTTAAAGGTAAGTATT
This sequence comes from Bombina bombina, assembly GCF_027579735.1. Lineage (NCBI taxonomy): Eukaryota > Metazoa > Chordata > Amphibia > Anura > Bombinatoridae > Bombina > Bombina bombina. Next base: position 1,324,096,940 of record NC_069500.1, read on the forward strand.
TAGTTTTAAATAGGATTAATTTAGTTCATAATATAAATATTATTTAGATTTATTTAATTAATATTTAAGTTAGGGGGGTTTTAGGGTTAGTGTTAGACTTAGGTTTAGGGGTTAATAAATTTATTACAGTGGCGGCGGTGTAGTGGGAGGCAGGATAGGGGTTAATAAATTTATTATAGGTGGCGACGGTGTAGGGGGGCAGGATAGGGGTTAATAAATTTAATATAGGTTGCGGCGGGCTCAGGGAGCGGCGGTTTAGGGGTTAAACTATTTATTTATTTGCGGCGAGGTGCGGGATCAGCAGGATAGGGGTTAATAACGTTATTATAGAGGGTGGCGGTATAGGGGGGCAGGATAGGGGTTAATAGGTATAATGTAGGTGGCGGTGGGCTCCTGGAGCGGCTGTTTAGGGGTTAATACATTTATTATAGTTGCGGTGGGCTCCGGGAGTGGCGGTTTAGGGGTTAATATGTATAGAGTAGCTTGCGGTGGGCTCCGGGAGCGGCGGTTTAGGGGGTAATAACTTTATTTAGTTGCGGCGGTGTAGGGGGGACAGATTAGTGGTGTTTAGACTCGGGGTACATGTTAGGGTGTTAGGTGTAGACAGCTCCCATAGAAATCAATGGGATGTCTGGCAGCAGCGAACTTGTACTTTTGCTATGGTCAGACTCCCATTGATTCCTATGGGATCCGCCGCCTCCAGGGTGGTGGTTTGAAAACCAGGTACGCTGGGCCAGAAAAGTGCCGAGCGTACCTGCTAGTTTTTTGATAACTAGCAAAAGTAGTCAGATAGTGCCGCACTTGTGTGCGGAACATCTGGAGTGACGTAAGAATCTATCTGTGTCGGACTGAGTCCGGCGGATCGAAGTTTACGTCACAAAATTCTACTTTTGCCAATCTCTAGCCTTTGATAACTAAGGCGAATCAGCCTCGCCACAAATACGCTGCAGAATTCCAGCGTATTTGAGGTTGACGGCTTGATAACTAGGCCCCATGGTGTTAATCAAACAATGTCAGTATTATCTGTGATTTGGAAAGCGCCATCTACATACACATTTGTAAGAATAATGTAGTGACTTGCATAATGTATATGGTTGTTAAGATCATGAAAAGACGCTGTGTTTACTATGGTATATACACAGAGTATTTATTATGTTATAAACCTAGCACATCTTTCATGTACTTAGATCAATTATTTTTAAACTTTAACATATCTCTTATATATTCATGTATTATGGTTAATTTAAAGTTTAAAACCAAAACATATCATAGTGCATGTTGTACTAGTTCATATGTGATTCGTATCTCACAACTATCAACATATACTGATATGATCCAAAAGTTGCATTTACTTAGGAATTCTGGGTGCACGTCTAGATAGGGATGCTTTACTGAAACTCTTACATTGGTACACTACTATTTACAATATTATTTACAGTTACTATTGAATTTCACAGGAACACCCAAAAGTTATTATTCTCATTCATGCCCTGTGGCATCACACAATTCAGATTAAATATCCATTTTGCTTCCTTTTTGAGCAAAACTTGTTCTATATCTCCTCCATGAATGCCTGGACGTAGGATTTCTAATCCCCAGCATCTGAATGTACTAGTTTTACCCTTATGGTGGTATAGAAAGTGTCTCGCAACACTTGTTATTTGTTTTCCATTTTCAATCTCTTTAGCAGCATTTGGAATATTACTAAGATGTTCAGTCATCCTCTTTCCCATAGGTCTTGTGGTCATTCCTACATATAATAAATTGCAGCTGCAAGTTAAACAGTATATCACATTAGAGGTCTTACAAGTTATTTGGCTCTGGATAGTCCACTGTTTATTGAATCTATCCATCATTACTTTCTTTTTTACCATGTGTGTACATATTTTGCAATTTCCACATGCTATCGAACCTTTATAAAGAGGGGGATTTTTAGCATTTCTATCGAAATGGCTTTGGGTTAACTGATCATTCAGATTGCCAGCTCTTCTGTGCGTGAATTGGGTTTTGTGGGGATTATAGAATTTAACTGGTCATCAGATTGTAAGATATGCCAGTGTTTGAGTAGTATGTTGGATACTTGATTGCTTTGACTAGAATATGTTGAGATAAATCTCAAAGAATTGAGATTATCCTCTGGCTTTTTGGGTTCTAATAGTTCCTGTCTATTCTTATTCATAGCTCGCTGATAGGCTCTCTTTAAGGATTTCCTTGAATACCCCCGTTGCAGCAATCTATCTCTTAGTTCATTAGCTGCTTTCTGGAATGATTCAGAGAGATAGATTGCTGCAACGGGGGTATTCAAGGATATCCTTAAAGAGAGCCTATCAGCGAGCTATGAATAAGAATAGACAGGAACTATTAGAACCCAAAAAGCCAGAGGATAATCTCAATTCTTTGAGATTTATCTCAACATATTCTAGTCAAAGCAATCAAGTATCCAACATACTACTCAAACACTGGCATATCTTACAATCTGATGACCAGTTAAATTCTATAATCCCCACAAAACCCCAATTCACGTACAGAAGAGCTGGCAATCTGAATGATCAGTTAACCCAAAGCCATTTCGATAGAAATGCTATAAAGCCCCCTCTTTATAAAGGTTCGATAGCATGTGGAAATTGCAAAATATGTACACACATGGTAAAAAAGAAAGTAATGATGGATAGATTCAATAAACAGCGGACTATCCAGAGTCATATAACTTGTAAGACCTCTAATGTGATATACTGTTTAACTTGCAGCTGCAATTTATTATATGTAGGAATGACCACAAGACCTATGGGAAAGAGGATGACTGAACATCTTAGTAATATTCGAAATGCTGCCAAAGAGATTGAAAATGGAAAACAAATAACAAGTGTTGCGAGACACTTTCTATACCATCATAAGGGTAAAACTAGTACATTCAGATGCTGGGGATTAGAAAGCATACGTCCAGGCATTCGTGGAGGAGATATAGAACAAGTTTTGCTCAAAAAGGAAGCAAAATGGATATTTAATCTGAATTGTGTGATGCCACAAGGCATGAATGAGAATAATAACTTTTGGGTGTTCCTGTGAAATTCAATAGTAACTGTAAATAATATTGTAAATAGTAGTGTACCAATGTAAGAGTTTCAGTAAAGCATCCCTATCTAGACGTGCACACAGAATTCCTAAGTAAATGCCACTTTTGGATCATATCAGCATATGTTGATAGTTGTGAGATACGAATCACATATGAACTAGTACAACATGCACTATGATATGTTTTGGTTTTAAACTTTAAATTAACCATAATACATGAATATATAAGAGATATGGTAAAGTTTAAAAATAACTGATCTAAGTACATGAAAGATGTGCTAGGTTTATAACATAATAAATACTCTGTGTATATACCATAGTAAACACAGCGTCTTTTCATGATCTTAACAACCATATACATTATGCAAGTCACTACATTATTCTTACAAATGTGTATGTAGATGGCGCTTTCCAAATCACAGATAATACTGACATTGTTTGATTAACACCATAACACTACAAGGTACATCATGTTTTAAGATTGGACGATGGACATCCAGAATTTGAATTATGTCCAACACGAGTAGTATATCAAAAATCAAGCTTTGTGATGTATGTATATAGTATAAAACATAATATACTCTGAGTCCATGTAAATAGTGCTTTGAATCACAGTTCGTAATATTATGTCTAACTCACAATAACGATCCCTTAATATACTGTTTCCATAATGCAATTTACTAACAGGGATGATAACATGGTGTTGAGTAGAACGGACAGAGAGCAGAACGGGTTAATATAGTCCGTCTCATATAATTGCAGCCGTTTTGTTCTCGATACCGGTATAAGTAGATAATCTCTTTTAAAGTGCACGTGAGTAATGTGGATATTGATGAGTGATGTGAGCAAATCGCAATATCACCAGTTTATTCTATAGTACAGTGCAATGCAAAACAACATATGGAACATAGGTGAATCCTGATTGGATATCGATAACGTATTCACAGCCAATCCAGAGTAAGCTATCAATGAAATGTGCCTGAGCATTACAGCACTGATGATTGGCCTTAAGATGGGCGTGCGCAATAACCGCATTCCCATTGGCCACATAGACACAGAACTAGGATATTTAAAGCGTGTTCAGCTCCACACTCGGCTTGTCATTTTCAATAATACACATTGAGAAAGGCCGCTTCTCGGCCGAAATGCGTTTGTGTGCAAATTTTAGCCTAACAGCTACCAGTTTGGCTTTTTGTTTTTAATATAGAAGATTATATCGCTCCTACGCTTACACATAGACTGCACGAGATTTAACAGGATCACTCAGCCATCCCTGTCACCTGAAGCCGGCGTATCCTGTTACCGGCCAGGAATACAGGGGGGTGGTTTGAGCTGTATTCTATCTCTGGTTGTTGCAGTCTATATTTCACAAGCGATCTGTCAGGGGCGTTTTTGTAATATTTATTTAAGGTTTCAATAGTGATTAATAAAGTAAAGTGTTTTTTAACTGATTAAAACAGACAGTAGTTGAATGGTCTTCAACACTATAACCATACTTATAGGGAATGAGTGCTACTAAACCCCTTCTTGTCCCAATTCCCTTTTCCGCATTTTCTATCTAATTATTTAAGGGTCAGCAGCAGGGATTATTATATTCCCTTTTCCCTATTATTACAGTCACAGTGCCAATTAGTTCCTTTTTCCATAATGTACGCAATGGCACAACTTCTTATTCGGGTCTAAGTGAGAACAGTAGAACATGTAAATAGCATTCACCAACACACTGTATCCTATTCCTGCACTAGAAAACTCAGCTTCAACAAGGCATTACAAGTCAACCTTAGAATTACATTGCAGTATTTGCCCCTACCACCTAAAGTGTAAATACTTTCCATCAGGCAACCACCAATTCTGGAGAAAAGAGCTTTCATATGTTACTCCTAAACCTATTGTTTTCTAATTACACAGATGTTTTTTTCAGTTAGAAGAACTAGCAATTTTATGTACATAGAAAATAAACAGCATGAACATTCTGCAAAAAAATTAAAATAATAATAAAATAATAAATAAAAAATAATAAAAATAATGTAATATTTCAAAATGACATAAAAAAATCATGTAAGTTTCTAAAAGTAAATATATATTGCAGCTACGGCTTGCTTTGTTATAAATGTCATCTATCCATATTCTGTCTTGCTGTAAGAAAAGTAATAAAAAATAAAACACATCACCCAGAGAAGCAGAAAAAGATAATTATTCTGAAAAAAGTGTTGCTAGATATATTAATTCTAACCATCTGCCACTTAGAAATAATTCTAACAGCTCTTCACAATGTGTTAAGCAATGATGAATGGGATATGTAGGGATAATGTGAATACTGCATAAGAAAAGCAATATATTATGAAAGCATGACTAGCACAATATATTTTATAATATATCATAGCTAGGTGGTAAAGTATAACAGCAAAATAGTGTGTGAGTAGAGCCAATCAAACAGTCTAAGCCTTACTTGTCATGGAGGTTATTATCATTATTGTAGAGCGCCAACAGATTCCACAGCACAGCACTATAAAGATAGGTATGATATTCAATGTAGCATTTATAGGGAACAAATGGGTAGAGGGCCTTGCCATGAGTTACACTGTTGTAAATCAGCTCTCATGAAGGTTATCTACAAAACAGCTGGACACATAGGGGCATATGTATCATAACAGCAGTTATGAAGCAGCGGTCGCAAAGACCGCTGCCCCATCACCTGTCCGCCTGCTCTGAGCAGGCGGACAGGAATCGCTGGAAATCAACCCAATTGAGTACGATCGGGTTGATTGACAACCCCCTGCTGGCGGCCTATTGGCCGTGAGTCTGCAGGGGGCAGCATTGCACCAGCAGCTCTTGTGAGCTGCTGGTGCAATGCTGAATACGGCGAGCGTATTGCTCGCCGTATTCAGCGAGGTCTGGCGGACCTGATCCACACTGTCGGATCAGGTTCGCCAGACCTTGATAAATAGGGGCCATAGGCTTACATGCTCAGGGGGTTCAATAACTACTTACTATTTTAATGGGATGTAATGAGGTTGAGGGGATGATGCATTTTTAAGTTTCCACTTCCTATCCAAATATCAAGAGCAGGAGCAGCAATGCACTACTGAGAGCTAGCTGCAAAACACTTTGACTTCAGCTCAGCATTTAAGCTTCCGTCGTAGTTCGACTGACTACTTCCGTGCTGCAAACACACTGCTGTCACACTCACTGACTACACTTGCAGTCACGAGCCGATTGAGGAGAGTACACGTGCAGTCAGGAGCCAATGTTCCGCCAAAGCCACCAATGGGAATAGTTTCAGTTCCCATTGAGCTGTGCCAATAGGTAAAGATGATCTGTGACTCACTAGGTATCAATCACGTGTCAACCACGTGATATGCATAGCAGGCAGGCGGAAAGTTGGAACCCAAAAAAAAATGTTCAAAAAATTTTACATTCAAAAAAATTTGTGCTGAAGCAGGGACACACCTACACACTGCCATTGACCCACTAATGTGTCACGACACACAGTTTGGAAAGCACTGCTTTAAGGAGTGCTTAAAGCTTTCAAACTACGGTAGAGTCTTGTGGAGCAAGGCAGAAAGTTCCACAAAATAGGGGCTATTTTGGAGAAGTCTGTTGTGAGCAGAGCAAAAGGGACGGGAGGGAGAGTATCTGGAGACAAGGTCTGAGATATAGGGGGAGCAGAGTTATTTAGTGTCTTGAATGTTAGAGTTAGGATTTTGAGGCCAAATTATCAAATGTCTGTCAGACCTGAGTGTGGATCAGGTCCGACAGACATTGCTGAATGCGAAGAGCAATATGCTCTCCATATTCAGCATTTTACCAGCAGCTCACAAGAGCTGCTGGTGCAATGCCGCCCCCTGCAGACTCGCGGCCAATGGGCCGCCAGCAGGGAGGTGTCAATCAACCCGATCGTTCTCGATCGAGTTGAATTGTGGCGATTCCTGTCCGCCTCATCATAGCAGGTGGACAGGGTTATGGAGCAGCAGTCTTTAGACCGCTGCTCCATAACTTGTGTTTCTGGCGAGTCTGAAGACTCGCCGGAAGCACGGGCCCTCAAGCTCCATACGGAGCTTGATAAATGGGCCTCCTTTTGTTTCATTCTAGAGACTAGACAAAGCCAGTGAAGTGATTGGCAGAAAGATGCAGCAGATGAAGAGGGACATGTTAGGAAGATCAGCTTGGAAGAGGCATTCATTATGGATTGTAAAGGAAATAGACGGCAGCTAGGGAGATCAGAGAGGATGGAGTTGCAATAGTTAAGGCGGGAAATTATGAGAGTAGATAAAATCTAAGTTGTGTCTTATATGAGGAAATGTGGAATTTTGGAGATATTTTTAAGATGGATGCTATGATCAACACTTATAGAAAGATGGGGTAGAGATTTTGGAAGAAAGGGAGGAGTAAGGAGATTTATTTTTAGAGATTTAGCTTAAGGTAATGAAAGGACATCTAAGATGAAATATTCAAAAGACAGTTAGTGACACCATTTAGCAAGGAAGGGGATAGGTCAGGTGCAGAGAGTTAGATATGAGTGTCATCAGCATACAAATGATATTGAAACACATGTTACTTTATCAAGAAACCTAATGATGAGAATAGATTGAGAAGAGAAGGGCACCAAGGACAGAGTCTTGTGGTACCCCAACAGAAAGTAGTAAAGGTACGGTTAGACAGGTAGGAAGAGAACCAAGATAGGGCTGTTTTGCAAATGTTTAAGGAATGGAGGGTTTGGAGCAAGAGAGGTTGCTCAACAGTATCAAATTCTGCATAGAAATCGAGAAAGATAAAAAAAAGAAAAGAAGTGACCTTTATTTTTTGCTGTAACTAGGTCATTAGTTTTTTTGAAGATTGGAGTGACTAGTGCATTTTTAAGGGAAATATACCAGTGCTGAGATTGAGGTTGAAAATTTGTGTGAGGATACTAGTAAGGGTAGGAGAAAGGGAGGGGAGTAGTTGTGAAGGGATGAAATCGAAGGGACATTTAGTGAGGTGACAGGACGAAATAAGGGCAGAAACTTTTTCCTCAGTAATAGGGGCAAAATAACTGAATTAGTGGCTTTATGGGTTTTGGATGATTGCAAGCTGTTGAGGGGGTTGGAGATTGTTAGTATGTTGAGAGATTTTGGGCCAGATTATGAATGGAGCGCAAATGTTTGTGTGCAAGCTATATCAGGTTTTCGCCATCATTTGTGCGCAGGTTAAATTGTGCTTGTATTACGAGTTGAAAGTAAACACGACCGCATAAGCACAATCGCAATTTCTGCTGGAATGATTACCGCAATCTCAGAGCTGTGGTTAAATGTTTTGCGAAACCAAAAAGTGTCACAAAACACATCAAGGGGTCAATTTATTATTGTGCGGACGGACATGATACGATGTAGCGTATTATATCCTCCGCATATCGATAAATGTCGGCATTTATCATTACACCAGCAGTTCTTGTGAACTGCTGGTGCTATACCGCCCCCTGCAGATTTGCGGCCAAATAGGCTGCTAGCAGGGGGTGTCAATTAGCCCGATCGTATTCGATCGGGCTGATTGCTGTCCGCCCCCTCAGAGGTGGCGGACGAGTTAATCAGCAGCGGTCTTAAGAATGCTTCTTCTTAACTTCCGCTTCAGACAGAACTGAAGTGGAGTGGGTCGGAAGCAGCATTCGCTGCTTCATAAATTTACCCCCATGTATACATTACAAAGTATAGTTACACTCATAACAACATCTAATACAAATTATTTAAAAAAAATATTGCACAAAAAAGTTATAAGGGCTCTCAGGTGGTTGAAAAATAGGCAGGCAAAGGACTTTAACATAGAAGTAAATACATATACATGTTTAAAGATGAATATGTATATGTATATATATATATATATATATATATATATATATATATATGTGTGTGTGTGTGTGTGTGTGTGTGTACATATGTGTTTATCGATGGGTTTAAAGATAGGGGTATAAAATGATAAGAATTTGTGATAAAATACAAAACATAACAAACTATACAAATCTAATACAGGAGGAAGAAGTCCCTGCTCCAGAGAGCTCACAGTCTATAGGTTGAGGGTGCAGAGACATAAAGTTTGGGATAGCTTGTCACATGGATTGTAGTTGCAGCAGTGAGTCAGGCAGTTCAAGAGTTATTTTGGTTAGGACGAGAGATGGAGGAGAGATATTAAGCCTCTCTGAATATGTATATTTAGAGATAAGAGAGGAAATATAGCTGGGAATTAGACTGTTGTGCTTTGTAAGTTAGGGTTAATACTTTAAATTGTATTCTGGAATGTATGGGGAGCCAGTGTAGAGACTAGCAGAGTGGAGCAGCTGATGTAGATCGGCGACTTAGGTAGATGAGTCTAGCAGAAGCATTCATAATAGATTGGAGGGAGGAGAGGCAGTGTTTTGGAAGGCCGTTTAGAAGTAGATTGCAATAATCAATGCGTGACAGAATGAGGGAATGAATAAGTATTTTTGAAGTTTTTTGAGTAAGGAAGGGATGAATTCTAGAAATGTTGCGTAGGTGTGTATGGCAGAATTTGGTAAGCGCTTGTATATGTAGGTTGAATATGAGTTCTGAGTCAAGTGTGACCCCAAGACAGCGGACCTGGGGTGAGCTGTTGAGAATAGAGTCTCCAACCGTCAGAGAAATGTCAGGTGTTGGATGTCTTGAAGAGGGAGGAATAAGAAGCAGCTAAGTTTTGGACAGAGAGGGGTCTATTTATCAAAGCGTCAACTGAAAATATGCTTGTCGTGAGATTAATTCGCCGTAGTTATCAAAGCGTCAAGATCGGCAAATGTTGTAATTTGTGATGTTAAATATGATCCCGCGATCTCAATCCGACGCAGATCAATGCTTGTGTCATTACAGAATTCAGATTCGACTCTCTTTGACCCTTTTACGAATTTATCAAACATTTAACAGGTACGCTCGAGTGTATTCTGATGCAGCATACCTAGTTTTCAATCTGCCACCCTTGAGGTCGTGGATGCCATACAACTCGATGGGAGTCTGAAAACACAGAAAGCTTATGTTCAATGCTGCAAGAGAATGAAGTATATTACATAATAAAAGTAAATTAGAAACTGTATTAAAATCGTATACCCTTTCTAAATCAAACAATAGTATTGCTCCACATTTGGTGCACTAGTAGATATAGAGATACAAATGAAAAATACATTAATACTTACGGGTTATGCTACAAATTTGTCTCTCATTACAAAGCAAGGGGACAATATTATTTCTACAAATTTGTTGAAAAGTTTTGCCCCAAACTTGTCACAATAATAGTTATAGAGATAAAAATGAAATACAAAACATAATATAGCTAACTTCCTTATTATTTTTTTGTGAAAAATCTATGTGCACCCTGTTTAAGACATATAATACAAGTACCACTCTCCACTATGCAGCAATTTTGACTCAACACTTTTCGCACCAATTATGACGCAAACTCCTAAACAACCCACACACTAGTGAATTTTTCAACCAATTTTGATTGGAATATGCATAAACACATGATTTATGACATCAGCCAATCTGATTCAAATATACATTTTAAACCTTAAAGGGTTAGAAATCTTTGTAAAATATTAAGAAAATAAGTCATTATTATAATAATATAAATATATGTTATAAAATTAAACCTACTTTTTTACTGAAACAAAGCTTCTAAATATGTTTGATTTAACTTTTTTAATTTGTGTAAATTGAGCATTAATGACCTCCCATAAAAATAGGCAGGGTTTATGTGAAATTATTTCTGTGCCCCATCCAATAGGGACGCGGTTCTGCCCATTACATTTTGATATTCATAGCCAGGCTGGCTGAAGGTGATCATTCTAACTTCTATCAAAATAAGAAGTACAATGTTTTGGAACATAAATTATCACATTAGCCTCCATGCTAGCCCAGCTTCCCCCAGCCCCACCGTCTGCCGTCAAACACCACAGAGATTCACGGAACTAGCCGGCTCCCCTCAGCATTGTGATATAGACATTGGAGGGCGTGGCGCACCAGAGCACACTCAGCGTTGAAGATTCACTACTGGCTGAAGGTGATTGTTCTAATTTCTATCAAAATAAGAAGTCCTTTTTTTTGGAACATAAATTATTACATTAGCCTCCATGCTAGCCTAGCTTCCCCCAGCCCCACCGTCAGCCATCAGACACCACGGAGATTCACAAACCTAACCGGCTCCCCTCAGCATTACTCTCAGCCATCAAACCTACAAAAGTGACTACGGACTTCATTTCATTTTGTTATAAGAAATACTTTTATTCTATATGAAATCCAGAGTCACTTTTGTGGGTTTGATGGCTGAGAGTAATGCTGAGGGGAGCTGGTTAGGTCCATGAATCTCCGTGGTTTTGACTGGTGACAGTGAGGCTGGAGGAAGCTGGGCTAGCATGGAGGCTAATGTAATAATTTATGTTCCAAAATATTATTTTGATAGAAGCTAGAACAATCACCTTCAGCCAGCAGTGAATCTTCAGCGCTGAGAGCGCTCTGGTGCGCCACACCCACCAATGTCTACATCACAATCCAGATGTCCGCCCTGCTTTTTGATGACGTGCCACAGAAGAATAAACTGAGGGTAACCAAAATGCACATGCGTTACTCAGAAATATGGTAAATGTGTATGCGGTCCACCATGATGTTTCTACCTAGGTTGAACATCTTTATAGGGTATGCATAATGAGGAAAAACTGGCGGCTAGATTTAGAGTTCGGCGGTAGATGGGCTGTTAACGCCACGCGTGTTTTATGTCTAACGCACGGCATTGTTTGACTCCGGTATTTAGAGTTAATATAAGACCATCTAACGATGCTCCTAACGCGTGTATGTCACACGCGTAATCCTGCCCGCGTTAGACAGTCTCCCATAGAGATCAATGGGAAAGGCAAAAAATAGCTTTTTTCACCTAACACTCGATCTCGCGAGAAATACGCACAGCTCGGTCATATGACGCATACCACATCATGCACAACAATAACACGCCGCAAATGTCACAACATCAATCAATCAACAAAGCACACAAGCATTACACATTCACAAGCGGGGGAAGTTTTAATACTATTTATACGTGGAATACGCATATACTTTAAGATGCGGAAAATCGCACAATAACAACAAGGATTAAAAAATATATACATACACTAAAAAAAAAATCGCATTCAATATCATTATATATTATGAAAAACATACATATACAACACTTCACGAAGAACACACCATCGCAAATTCACATTTAAAAAGAATACTATTGGACAATGTTAGAGAAAACGACCACTATGACATCATCGCATTCTACACATTCCACAAATACCAACTCAAAATGAGCATGCGCAAATTAACACACCTAATACACATTGCAATAATATTAATTGCTAATAAAGCACACCTGAACACTAATTACAATGGAAATTGGGACATCATTAAACATTTACACAGGGTATATAAGCACCACACAAGCAGGGCTTCTTTGACTGTGTTGCTGGTGGGTCTTTGGAGATTTAAGAATAGAGATTTTGCGATTTTTTGAGAGTGAGTTAGTGTTAGTGTGAGAGAGTCAGTTGGTAGTGTTAGCGTGAGAGAGTCAGTTGGTAGTGTTAGCGTCAGATAGTCAGTTGGTAGTGTTAGCGTGAGATAGTCAGTTGGTAGTGTTAGCGTGAGAGAGTGAGTGAGTTAGTGGGAGTTAGCGGGAGTGGGAGAGAGTCTGTTAGTGGGAGCGTGAGTGAGTTAGTGGGAGTTATTAGTGATAGTTGTTAGTGTGAGCGTCAGTTAGTGGTAGTTAGTGAGCGTTAGTGGGAGTGTTTGTTATTGAGAATTAGAAGTAGTGTTAGTTAGCGAGCGAGTGATTTATCTGTACACTTAACACATTTACACGCAAACACATTCAATACATACATACACTTATCAATAACACTACATACACTCCATACCCCCTACCCCCTCATACTACACTCCATACCCCATTCCTTGTAGTCCCATTCCCTTTCATCCCATTTACTCTTATCCCATACCCCATACCCATCCCATACCCATCCCCTAGTTACATTTAGTTTACATATCCTCCTTTTAGTCTTATTCTTTTCATTTATTTAAATACTCCTTACCCTCTTTGTTTTTTTTTACATCCCTCACACTTTAAGCACCTTTTTTGTCTTTTTAGTTCTTTATTTTGACCCCCTTTCATTTCATCACACTCACTTTTTTTTTATTATTTGGGGTTTAGTTTAGGGAGGAGATGGAGGCCAGGCAGGGGACAGGTAGAGGGAGGGGGAGAGGAACAGGGCAGGAAGGGGGGCAGGAAGGGGGGCAGGAAGCGGGGGTGGAAGCGGTGGGTGGACCCAGCCACTTGGTTCAAGATGACCAAGTGGCTGGGCCCAGTGGCGGTCAGAGTAGGGCTTCACAGTCCGGGAAACAGAGGGCATCGTCACAGGGGAAGGCCAAGGCGACTAGGGAGGCGAGGTTTACGATGGAGGAGAAGGAGGCCCTCGTAGAGGCCTATATGGCCAGGTATAGGATGCTGCAGCACCAGAAGACTACCCCGACTGACAGGAGGAGGCTCTGGAACGAGATTCGGAATGCAGTCAATGCAGTGGGTTGCCGGAACCGGGATATGGATTCCATCAAACATCGGTACCGGGACTGTAAACTTGAACTTAAAAAAAAGTTAAGCCTGGAGGCCCGACATGCCGCAGGGACCGGTGGCGGCCCTGCCCTTGAAATGGAGTACTGCAGATGGGAGGAAATGTTGCGGCCCAGCATCTCTGAGGTGGAAGTAGTCGGTATCGGAGGAATCGATACCGGGAACCTGCCACTCTCATCTGACGGTAAGCTCATTGAACAATAATTTCACATACGAATGTATTTCAATGGACACTATACGCAAACATTTACTTTCATGATTGAGGTAGCGAATACAATTTGACAAAACATTCAAATGTACTTATATTACATAATTTGATTCATTCTTGAGATATATTTTAATGAAGAAATAGCCATGCACACGGTGAAACAATCACAGGAGGCAGCTATATTCAGCTAACAATCAGAATCTTATAAACATATTTAGATATGCTTTTCAGCAAAGAATATCCAGAGAATGAAGCTAATTAGATAACAAAAGTACATTCGAAAGTTGATACTAAATGTATGCTTATAAATCATGAAAGATAAAACATTGGGTTTCATGTGTTAAGGATCCGATTAATGCTATTACGCTGTTTACACGCATTCTATTACTTAGCGGTTACATCAGTATCTAGGCTATAGGTTAGGTGTGCATTTAAACAGACTGAAAACAAACGCAAAAACATTCACATTGACCAGATATCACAAACACTGTTTAGAAAAAGCGGAAATCGTATTGATTGTTTGTTAGATTTCAAAGTGGATTAATGATTCTGCATTTGTAATTGTATCGTAAGCTAAGTCATTTAAACCTTTATTTGCAAATATGCTAATATATACATTTCTTTTTTTATTTTTTTTTTAATATACAGAGTCTGGGGACGAGGCAGCACAGCCTCCTGCATCTCCCCGGGATGAGAGTGGTGGTGAGGAATTCCCACTTCGGAGGGAAGAGGCCCCCCGTGACGAACAGCGCACGGGAGATGATCAAGAGGCCCCGGAAGCACAGGAGGATGCCGCTGAAGCCGCGGAACCCGAGGTCCCTCAAAGACCCGCACTCCGCCGTGCACGGGCACCCCGCCGTGCACGGGTTCAACAGGCACAACAAGAAGAAATAGCGGAGGTGCGGGTTCTACTGGAGTACATAGACCAGATGCGTACCTCCCGGATAGAAAACATAGAAGGACGACGCAGAATACTTGATGGGCAGAATCAAATAATTCAAGGCCAAAACGAAATAATCAGTATACTGAATACAATACAAGAAGGACAAACAAGAATGTTCAATCTTCATCAGGAAATGTTCACATTTTTCCGGGAGGCGCATGCTGGTCTACCTCCTGTTGCTGGGCCTCTTGTTGCTGGGCCTCTTGCTGCTGGGCCATCTCCTCCTGCCGGCCCATCTCATCCTCCTCCTCAGCCATCTACTCCTCCTCCTCCTCAGCCATCTTCTCCTCCTCCTCCTCAGCCATCTTCTCCTCCTCCTCCTCAGCCATCTACTCCTCACCTTGGTCGTCCCAGTACTCTTCCTTCCACTCCTCCCACAACAGCTCCAAGGAGGACTCTTCGGAGTCGGCAGTTGCCTCTCCCAGAGCCTCAGCCCCGTGGGAAGAGGGGAAGGAAGAGGAAGTAAGTATTTTTTTCCATCTTAAATTTTTTTTTTTGTGTAATGGATAGGTATGTGATGATGTGGTTTTCATACACTTGTGGACCACACTCTGTATATAATCGACTTCTATGGGACCGGGTCCATGGAGGAAGATTCTTTGCAGAGTGTGGGTTATAAGTGTGTGAAAACCACATCATCACATACCTATCCTTGTTCATGATATTGATTGGTTTCTGTGATGTGATGTCCAAACTGTTTCCCGAATCGCTAACTAAATTACCATAACAATTATCCATGATGGCATATTACTGTTTGAATGCCAATAACACAGCTTAAAGGGACAGTCAGAAAATTATTGATTACAAAGAAAACACTGTATTACGCATTATAAAGTTTGAAACAACAAAACATGGAGAAATACATGTGTGACTTATGTGCTTACCCTTGTATCTATGACTATGAAAAATGACCACTTATTTGTTGTTCTGACATAACAACATTTTAGATATCAATGATCAATACATGGTCAATAATATGCTGTATGAGCACAAGATTTTACATATACAAATGCTATCCAAATGCCCTCTAGTGCTCAAATTGTATAATGATTACAAGCACTCTTCAAGATTTAAGAAATGAGCACACCAACCTCATAGGTTTAGATAGCAAATTTAGATAGCAAATGTTCAATTGTTGAGAAACATTTGATATCCTTGTTATTACAGAATTGACTTTTCGAATAATGTAAAAAAATTTTTTTTCGAAACTGTCCCTTTAACAACATTACATATGCTAACACATTTTAAGCTTGTTGCTATATCTACATGTACTTTGTCAAAAAAAATATTTGAAAATCACATTTATATTGACGTGTTAAATAAAGTCTATTTTCTTTAAGAGACATTATTGTGTTAATATTTTATTGTAACTATTTTTATTTTAACAATGAATATGGTTTAAAGTCCTTTTAGGAGTGGGGGGGTGAAATATGCTAACAAAAATATATTTGAAGATTAAACTATGTGGATCTCATACATGATACAAAAAAACAACATTTGCATTCAAGGGACAGTATCCTATATTTTTTACATAACTGTATGTAATAGACACTACTACAAACAACAAGATTAACATATACTGATAGCAATATTAAAAAGCTTCAAACACTTGCAAATAAAATAGGGTTAGCTATATTTTAAATATAGATGAACCACCATTACAACCGTAAAACACAATACCCCATCATTAACATATGAAAAGAACCTTTACACAAACTGGACAAAGCTGGAGATGGTACTCACATGAAACTCATTGGCTTTGCGAGGAGTAAGAAAATTACTTACATTTTCTTACAACACAAGACAAAATAAACCTATTGGTTAAACAATGGACTATCTAACTAGAGACAAAATCAAATATTTTTATTTATAATGTGAGTGTCTAATGAACCTTTCATAAAATATACAACGAAATTACATTTAGAAGAAGTCGGCATCATATATTTAGCATATGATAAATGCATATTGATTACTTTATTCAAACACAATAGCGCATATTTATTAATTAGATATGTTCAACATTAAACACAACATTAATTTTTAAGAAAAAGGAACATTGTTGACAAACATATTAAACATGGACTGTAGAGATTTGCACTTGCCTAGAAATATCCTATGCATGAAAACATTTTGCTTTCGTTCGTTGATTCAACCAGACATCCAGCAAAAGAGAATGTGTTGGTCTTTATCAGCTACGGGTCAACAATGTAACATGATGTAAATAATACATATTCGCAAGCTTTTTAAAATTGCATGCAGTCACAAACGTTTTTAACGTGCACAAATATTGCGGGACTACGCAATCCAATCACACGTTTTTTTAACTTTACATGTGCCGTCTTAACATGGCGCTTCCTTGATCACGTAAGAACGCCATCCAATGAAAGGCACATTATTGATCACGTAAGAACGCCCAAAAAAAAAAGGCGCATCCTTGATCGCGTCAAAACGCAATCCAATAAAAGGCATATTCCTGATCACGTAAGAACGTCAGTCAATACAAGGAATCATTGGACAGCCTGGCAGGTGACGTCTTAAGCAACATGGCGCATCCGAGATCGCTGAAAAACCGCAGACAATACAAGGACTCAGTGACATCTTGGCATATCATTAAGAAACGTATTTATATTTTAGGAACTAGTATGTGTGTAGATTGCTATCTAGGAATGTCACCAAATTATGAATCATCTTTTCGGACTTGACTGTCCCTTGAACTATAGCTATGGTGTATATCTTTAACATTTAAAAGATACACATGAGAAATACATATGCCATTGATGTTTTAAGATATCTTTGGATTGTTGTTGAATAACAATAGTTATACATGTATTGATTAAACGTGTCATTTATTCAAGTTTAATTATGGTCAGCCTACCTATAGCCATATATGGGAGGAGATGTATTTTGTTCATCATCTACATTATTTGTATTACACACAGAGATTGATTTGGTTACACTTTGACAATAATATAGATTTGAAAATGAAATACAGGTGCTGTCAACATTACAATAAGATTGTTTATTAATAAAACTATATGTCCTTGTTCTTGTAAAAAGGACAAAAACGCTTTACAAATGGAAATACATTCATTTACAATAGTGATCAACATCACTTAAAGGGACATTATTTTGTTTTTAAAAAGAGCATACACATAGTCAATACTATTTAAATAAAATGAACACTTTACAGGGATTATATCATTGTATCAATACTCAGATCATTTGGTAAAGGTGCATCAATTCATGCAGAGTTTATAAATACACACATGGATATGAACATTTAAATATACATATATACACAAATACAAAAATATATATACATATATAAAGAAATTACTCTGCTAATCATAATCAGGCAATGATAGAGCTAAGAGAAAATAATATAAACACAAATAATAAGATTACATTGGAGATGTTAATCTTAAAGTCATTTACTATTGTCTTACATATATGATTTCATTATAACAAATAGATTTGTTAGGTCCCTTTAAGGATAAACAACATAAACTAGAGCTTGCAAAAAATAACAGGAAGAATGAGGACAAAGATTTGTGAAATAAAATTTATTTTATTAGTATGTAAGAAAACATACACAACGTTTATAAATAATCTTGTAAAAATAAGGAATATATGAGCCATATGACAAGGTAACACAGTGCATCACAGTCCATGAAGAGAGTTGCCAAGGGCCAGCATAGCCCCATTGGAGACACATGACAAGGTAACACAGTGCATCACAGTCCATGAAGAGAGTTGCCAAGGGCCAGCATAGCCCCATTGGAGACACATGGCAAGGTAACACAGTGCATCACAGTCCATGAAGAGAGTTGCCAAGGGCCAGCATAGCCTCATTGGAGACACATGACAAGGTAACACAGTGCATCACAGTCCATGAAGAGAGTTGCCAAGGGCCAGCATAGCCCCATTGGAGACACATGGCAAGGTAACACAGTGCATCACAGTCCATGAAGAGAGTTGCCAAGGGCCAGCATAGCCTCATTGGAGACACATGACAAGGTAACACAGTGCATCACAGTCCATGAAGAGAGTTGCCAAGGGCCAGCATAGCCCCATTGGAGACACATGGCAAGGTAACACAGTGCATCACAGTCC
Source organism: Bombina bombina (assembly GCF_027579735.1). Classification (NCBI taxonomy): domain Eukaryota; kingdom Metazoa; phylum Chordata; class Amphibia; order Anura; family Bombinatoridae; genus Bombina; species Bombina bombina. Next base: position 1,324,115,911 of record NC_069500.1, read on the forward strand.
ATGAAGAGAGTTGCCAAGGGCCAGCATAGCCCCATTGGAGACACATGGCAAGGTAACACAGTGCATCACAGTCCATGAAGAGAGTTGCCAAGGGCCAGCATAGCCCCATTGGAGACACATGGCAAGGTAACACAGTGCATCACAGTCCATGAAGAGAGTTGCCAAGGGCCAGCATAGCCCCATTGGAGACACATGGCAAGGTAACACAGTGCATCACAGTCCATGAAGAGAGTTGCCAAGGGCCAGCATAGCCTCATTGGAGACACATGACAAGGTAAAAGAGTGCAACAGGCACAACAAAAAACTGATAAAAAGGCCAAATGGCAACAATATAAATACAAATTCAACATGTGGACAGAGGATTATTATCTGCCACCATGGAGCATATCCAGATCCTCCACTTACTGGTCATCCTCTTCATTGTCCTGTGCATGTCCAGCTCCAGATTCAGGCCTTGAACGTAATTGCATAATTTCACGCAGAGTCAAGTCCTGAACCCGGAGCTGGGCCTGCATGGTGTCGTTCATCCCTCTCAGGACAGCTGCGTTCCTCAACACGGCCTGCTCTACTCTTGCTATCCCTTCTAGCATGAGCCATGCTGAGTCACAGCCTAAAATAAAATAAAAATTAATATTAAGGATAATTACACAACAGAATAAAAGATTTTAATACATACATTGTCATCATAAAGACAAATAATTATTTACATCAATTATTTTTCATATATTCTTTACACATGAATTAGGTTATTCAGACAGACAGAAATCATTAAAGGCTCATGTTACTCAAACATGTTGAACCCTTTAATTGGTTTTAGATGATCCACTTATACAGCTTGAGTGTATCAAATCTTGTTAAAGGATTTACATTGTACTTACATTAGCAATTTAAAAATTCAATTTAGACTGTGGTAGGCACACATATCCTTAAACATTTTGGCATTGAGGACAAGCTGTGTAAACATAGCAACCAGAAGAAATTACATTCCCACTGGGTTAGACAAGAGATAATGTATCCACATTTGGACATAAAATTTTGTATCCAAGTAGTGGTGTTTGGTATATGTAGTGATATCCAATTAAAGGGACACTGAACCTAAATATTTAATGGACTGATTCAGATAGAGCATGACATGACAAATCTTTAGAAATTACACATATTCATTATATGTTTTAATTGTCAAGCTATATTTTGAATGCAAGAATGTTGGTTTTTATGGAAGCCAATATTTGTTGATGAACCTTGTTTGTGCATGCTGGTTGATGGATACATTCATCCAACAATAAAGAAATGATGGCCACATTTATTTTATTGTTTAAACTAATTATAGGAATAAGTTGTTTTCAATAAATATATCAAGAGAATGACGAATAATTCATAAGAGTATTCTATTATACATTGGCTTAACATTGCATGCTGGATTTGAATCACAATTTAACCAATTTAACTTCACTGTACCTTTAAGTATCTTATAAAGTGTATTTAGAATGATACTTACAGCTGTGCCTGGGAAGGACAATCTGACACCCAGGACAATGAAGGTTTAAACAGGGGGGAGGGATGGGATTGGCTCGGGGAGGGATGGGAATGGCTTGGGGAGTGGTGAGCTGCTGCTCCAGGGTAGGCCGTACAGCTGGGGAGTGGGGAGTTTGGGTCTGGGCAGCTGTACGGGCCAGAATACGGGGAGAGCGGCGAAGGGGGGTGTATGGGCGTTTTTTGGGAGGGACAGGATATGAAATATGGGAAGGGCTGGCAGTGGTCGGGGCATGGTCATGGGTTTGGTGATGGGAAGGGCTCTGGGTGTGTGCAGAGGTGTGGCCATGGTCAGGGGTGTGTGCACGGGGAGGGGTCTGTGACTGGGCAGGGGCGGAATCCAGATGACCAGAAGTGGTGGATCCATCTGAAAATGTAAAATAAATATATTAACATCTCATACATCCTGACATCAAATCAACGCATTTAAAATTGATTATGTTTTCAATATACCTCGAAGTGTGTTTGAATCTGTAAACTATTCTGAAATGAGGATATGGTATCTATATAGGCACTCAGATGAATCTCAATGACTGTCTGTACAATGTGAAACTTATTATTGTGTTTTGGCATGGAATATGCATGTGACATAATGATGGCATGAATTATATATTCTTAAAAAAATATATACAAGCAGATTTTCATGCTGCCTGATATAGAAAGGGGGCAGTAGTGTATTTGAACAGACAAATAATATTCCTTTTTAAAGGGAAAAAGCTGTAGACTTTGAATGTCTTCAATAAAATGATTTCAAAAAAAGAAACATGTTGGAAACATGATAGATATATTTCACATACCATCAGACTCCAAGGCAGCCTCTTCCTCCTCCATCCCACATGTGACATCAATCTCTGTAAAACATAACATGTTGTGTACACCTTAAGATCAGATATTATAACATATGTTACTGTTGCTCAAATACGCACATCAATGTTGCATTAAAGATATACACACACAAAGTTATGATTTACATCATTTTGATGGAGCATACAAATGACAATAGATTTGTTATTGTCAATAAATCAGAATATTAATGTATTGTTTGTCTTAATGTTAAATTCATAAAAGCATAGTACATAGAACATTTAAGATTTCTCATGTGTGTATCACTTGATGACTGTTGTTAAAAAAAAATTTTTTTAAAAAAACATATGTTAGACATCTTATGAATAACAAATGTGTAGAATAATAAAGTAGAAATTATTAATCGCTCAATATAAAAAATAAATATATAATCAGAAGATAAATTCTATGATTTTTTATAATGTTATGCTTCATCGGAATCATGATCATAATATTGATTAGCAATACACCTTCAATTACATATAAATGAGTCAATGGACTTACCAGGAGACCGCAAAGGCGGCTCTATGTCACTGCTGGATTCCTGTGGGCTCCCCACACCAACTCTCTCTATGAATGATATAGATATATATTATTAAACACATTTTGGATATCACTAAATCACATCTGTCTAGAATTTTAACATTAATCAACTTTAAAATGTGAAGAATAGAGCAGTCATTACACCAGAAAATGCTTGATTGAATCAAGGGGATTCTGTAAACATATCTGTATTCAACATATGTTTAATGTCAGACTACATTAGACATCAAATTCATCTCAGATGCTGCTATTGCATATCTAAATATACCCAATGATCAATGTTCTTAACCCTTTAAGGACACAGCTTTCACTTAGCTCAATTGTTTTATGACGGAATAATTCCGTCATATGTCCTTAAGAAGTTACAAGAATACACACAAACCACATATTGAGGAGCATCTGTTGACAAATCTAAACAAACATGTGTCACATCGAGCCATTTTTTCAATGTACAGTAATCTTGTTTAGGACACAACACATATTTATCACAATACATAACAAACTTTATTATTACAAATATGTAATCATGGTGCTGTTAGAGTATGCAGATATATATAAAGTAACTCCAACAGATAATTAGATTTATATATCAATAGTTTTTAATAAAAATAATGTAATGATGAATGAATCTATTTTGTCTTAAAGGGACACTGACATGATTAATTTAAATAATTGATTTCTATGTTCAAACTGTAAAAAATGATTTAACATTGACTCCTATTATAATTCGAATGTTGTTCGATATTAATCTTAAAGGCAGATAAGGAATATTGGATTCAATAAATATTGTTTGTTGAAGGTATCCACCAATCATCAATATAAACCCAGGTTGGTCAACAAATATTTAGATGCACATAAACGTACTTTATTTATTTTAAAATACATTTAGCAATAGAATATGTCACATATGATGATAGTATTATATTTTATGTTTATTAATATTGCATACTGTATGTGAAAGACAATATTAATAATTGTAGTTCAGTATCCCTTTAATCTAAAATTAAATAGATTCCACAATGTTGTTGTTTGTTAATGAATTATCTACTCCATATGTTGATGTAATGAATGGTATTGAGCATGCAATTAAAATCAAATATGTTATTTAAGTATATCCGAATAATTATATAATTTTCATCTATTAAATAGACATTACATATAAATATAGAACAATGTGTATTTAGTATGTAATGTTCATTCCATGTTTCTAAGACAAATGTCAATTAAAATGAGACATACCATACTGTGACAAGCCCTGGCTTGAGGATCCAGCAGCCACATCCATATCTGTAATATATTAAATGAGGATTGCATATCATTAATACTAATCATGCCATGTTTAAAATATTTACATTAATAACAAATCAATAGAAAAATATTAATCCTTTGGTAGTCCCATGAGTTAATAGTTTCCGCAATTAAATGAATGATAAATATATCCTGGACTCTTATTTTCAATCAGTTGTGTTGTTTACTGTATCTTTAAGAATATATGCTTGTTATTACATAATCATCAATTGATGGCCATATGTTATAATTTATTAGTATTATTCGTTTTTTATTAGATATAATATTTAAAATAAGAATACTGTATTCTTCACTAATCTAAGATTTTCCATTTAATTTTTAACAACATGTATAAAGCAATGCCACTTTCCGCAAACCCATGTTAACGTGGATGAGAAATGCCATTTTCGCGATCATTGCGCAATGATTCCAAGCGGAATTACGCATCCGTCATTTGACCAACATGTATAAAGCAATGCCACTTTCCGCAAACCCATGTTAACGTGGATGCGAAATTAGATTTCCGCTCTGTGACGCATATTCTGTAGAGCGCAATAAACATCATTCCAATTTCATGTATCACTAATGTAAAATCAGATATCTAAACATCATATGTAGTGTATGTTGTGAGATCTGTATAGGTTTAGTATGTGACTAAATACACATTTTGGATTTTTAACATTATAAATATTATATGAAGTTGGATAATTACCTGGTTCAGATTCTCTATCGGGTCCTCCCAGGCCACCGGACGGAGAAGCATCTGCCCTGTCCCCCGCGTCAGGACTTTCAGATCCCGCAGCTGGGAGGGAAGAAGAGGAGGCCGAGGATGGCGAGGATCTAAATCTTTTGGGGACCCGGAGATTGAGGAGCTCGCATAAAGTCACCTCATAAGGGAGTAGGTACAGTTTCCGCGGGGCCTTTCTTTGGCCCCCTCTTTTACGGGCTTGTACCCAGTCCCTTATGAGGTTGACTTTTTTCGATAAACGCAACCTCATATCTCCGAATCTCCTCATGATCTGATCCTGGGTCCTCTGGACGTCACACACCAATCTAACCGCATTGGTGATAGACTCCCAGAGGGCCTTCTTAACAGGCGCATCTGTCGAGCTCCTCTTGTTCCCAAACAGCTGGGGATAAAAGTCCTTGACGGCGTGGACCAGTGCAGCGCTCTCCTCCTTGGTGAACCTGGGAACTGACATGCCTGCTGGGTTGTACAATAAATATATTATAATAATATAAACTGCCTGCAGGCATTAGAGAACTGACAAAGATGGCAACGTGTAATGGACTTTTATATGGTGAAGTAAACATGAGATGCACCATGGGACAATTTATCTGTACATCTGATTGGATAAAATTTTGAAATATTGTTATAATGTCTGTGAGACCATCCTGACTCAAGTTGTGTTTGTGTGATGAACTCTGATTGGCCGTTCCTTAATGTTTCATATCTTAGTAACTTCCTTACACATACCGCTTGGTGGTGCTGTAACTTCATTTTTCATGTAGACTTATTTGTAACTCATGGGCCTGTCATGCGGATATGTGTGACGCAGATTTAATATCCGTGATCCGTGAAATATTAATGATTAAATACTCTTTAAAATCTCATCCTGTCACATTATTAATGTTGTAGACATTTCTCGGTTTAATAACGGTCTGTTTCTTTAATACAAATACACATTTAATATTGTATGTCTTTATTGTTCTTTAAATAAATTGATTGTGAAGTATTGACATTGCTCTATTAAATGTATTTATAATGCACATTGATTGTGTGCTATTGCGTGACATTACACTAATGTTTAAATATGCTAATCTGGTGTTTGAAGATGCGTTTCCCACGCAATATTTATTAATGTTAAAATTCCGGGAAGAATGTCAGTAACTTTGATAATCTGTTTATAAATGTTAAACTACAGCTTTGTTATTCGCAAATAAACCTTGAGCTTGTATTTCTCTGAAGTGCTCATATATGTTATTGTGCAATGGCGTCTTTAGTTTTAAAGAGACATTACAAACAATTGTATCAAATGATCTGTAGAGATAGAAGATTGTTTAGACTTTAAAATGTAAATCATTTTCTCTTAGTATTTATATATCCTCAACATAAGAAATTTAAATGCACATGGTTGAGCCAATCACATAAGGCATCTCTGTGCATCCACCAATCTTCATCTACTGAGCCTATCTCGATATGCTTTTCAAGCAAAGTATGTCAAGATAGGAAGAGAAGTAAATACACTATTTCAAGCTCTTAAAGGGACACTGTCCAAACAAATTTACCATTGGTGATTGAGCATGAAATGTTAATCAACTTTATTATTTAATACGATTATCAAATGTTAAGTTATCTTGTTATGTTTCTTTGAAAATCAATAATGATATTTTATATTACGGACAATTGTTTAATAAAAACCTGGGTTGTCCTTGACGATTGTTGCATCAATTATTCCAAACAATCAAGTTCTGTCCAGAGTACTGAAGCAAATAAATTAGCTATTTACTGCCTTATTTCTAAAGTAATGATAGCAACATCACAATGAGCATTCATAATATGAGACAAGTTTTAAAGTTGATTAAAATAGAATACTCATTCAGAATGTATAAATCATTGTTTTTTTAAATGGCTACCTTTAAGTATATTTTGAGTTCATGTCCCTTTAAATAAACATTTCACAATAATGCTTAATATATCATAAACCTAGGCACCTTCCTTTTGCTAAATGAGTCTAACATATGAGTAAAGCAAATTTAGATTAACTTCTAGATTGTTTTACACACTGACTGAAATATATTTATTAAATGAGGTATTTTTTAGCCTTCAGCGTAGAGGGACATTAAGCTATATGTTATGTATGCATTTTGTATCATAATCTTATATTTGACCAACTTAATATGTTTTGTTATTCAATCATTATATTGTAATTATATATATTCGTGGATTAAATACATCTCTACATAGGCTATTTTGATGCTGATTGTTGTTTGCATATAGATGCCTTATATCATTCACTAAGATATGTGCATTTATTTTTATTTTAACAAGTATATTTAAAGACTGAATGTAATTCTATAGTACATTCTAAATATGTTTAAATTCTTGTATGATATTTGTAACAATGTATACAAAATATACATTTTGAATGACCCCTTTAAGGACCCAAACATATTGTATTTTTATTTAACATTGACAAAATAAACTAAAGGGGAAATTACATTCTATATAGATATTTGATGTCTAACCCAAGAGGTAAGATTGTAATAAATACATAATATTACTAAGTATAGTTAAATGACTCCACTAGAAAATTACATAGATTAACCTGGCATCCAATAACTAATTATTAAAAATTATAAAGTTAAATGACCTACCATTTATAAATGTAATAATTGTAAAATATTTTCTAATAATGTTTTGAGATACCTAAGGAAGATACATGATCTTATACAATTCTTTTTACATTCAACAACACTGTCACTTTCATGTAATTGAACCACTTCACCTTATTAAATGTTAAAACAATCATAATATTAATACATATCCTAAATATTTTTTATATATACTTTTTCAATATAAAAGCATTGAAGAATATGACTCCCCAATTAATGTTAAAATATATCTTTTAATATTCTCTGAAGAATTTTATTTTCTACTATTAATGCATTATTTTCTCTTATGCATGTGCTTGTCAAATAGCCAACTACCAGTCATGGGAGTCCAAGTTTTATTTATTTACAGATTATATTGATATATATTAGAATCTGCTAAAAAAAAAATATATATTTAATAGAAAATAAATAAATATTCCATGAAGTCATCAGATGCCAATCTGAAATGACAAATAATAAAAATGGAACAAAGTTAATACACACGTTGTAAAATATTCATAAAATACATTTAAAATCATATGGTGTCTATGCTCTAACTTTGATCAACATTTTTTAAAGATAATCATTACATTCATTTTAAATTAATGAAATACATACACCATTATATTGTTGATTAAAAATAATATTTAAATTTCAAAAATTAAATTTATACATAATAATGTATATCACATGTAAACAATATATGTATGCTGAACATAAATGTAATATTTCATGTCCATTCAAATACCTCTATATCAACTATAATATGTATTCCTTTTTCTGATTGTGATCCCTAAATATCTAATTAAGAACTAAATATGACTAATGTATGTAAGCTACTAATATTCTACAGTCTTCACTAGCATGCATTGGTACACCAACCTGGACAATGCATGGTCTTTGAAAGTCAATTCAGGGGTAAACAGTTGATCTTCAATAGGTGTCTTATTCATCAGTTCATTAAATAGAGGACTGGGAAATACCATCTAAAAAAGTAAAATCATCTAAGTGTCTGATTGTGATCCCTAAATATCTAATTAAGAACTAAATATGACTAATGTATGTAAGCTACTAATATTCTACAGTCTTCACTAGCATGCATTGGTACACCAACCTGGACAATGCATGGTCTTTGAAAGTCAATTCAGGGGTAAACAGTTGATCTTCAATAGGTGTCTTATTCATCAGTTCATTAAATAGAGGACTGGGAAATACCATCTAAAAAAGTAAAATCATCTAAGTGTCTGATTGTGATCCCTAAATATCTAATTAAGAACTAAATATGACTAATGTATGTAAGCTACTAATATTCTACAGTCTTCACTAGCATGCATTGGTACACCAACCTGGACAATGCATGGTCTTTGAATGTCAATTCAGGGGTAAACAGTTGATCTTCAATAGGTGTCTTATTCATCAGTTCATTAAATAGAGGACTGGGAAATACCATCTAAAAAAGTAAAATCATCTAAGTGTCTGATTGTGATCCCTAAATATCTAATTAAGAACTAAATATGACTAATGTATGTAAGCTACTAATATTCTACAGTCTTCACTAGCATGCATTGGTACACCAACCTGGACAATGCATGGTCTTTGAATGTCAATTCAGGGGTAAACAGTTGATCTTCAATAGGTGTCTTATTCATCAGTTCATTAAATAGAGGACTGGGAAATACCATCTACAAAATAGAAAATCATCTAAGTGTCTCCAATAGGATGTCTCCACAGCCTTATTCTATCAAATAGTTTGCACTTACCATGTGAACATGTCTTTGTATGGTTTTCAAGGTCAGCAGAATTTAAATATGCCAGACATGATCCCATTGGTATACTTCAATTTCAATCTTGGCTTTTTCCCCACTGTCAGTCTTGGAAATCTTCACTGTCAGGCTTCAAATTGTTCCCTTTCAGTCTTTATATTAAGTCATCTCCCTAATGTAAGAAATTATATATAAAGATTTCATACAAGTGTGTGAATCAGTTCTGTACCCCTCTCCCACCCCCCATTTCATAATAAATATCTATCACTAGCTTACTAAGCCTGTGTATGAACCTGTGTTATTTTCTATCAAGTGTGAAGATGAGTCATATTGAGCAGAACAAACCTCTGTGTGACATTGAACCATAGTCATTCTAGAGTATCCCTTTCTGATTATGTACATAAGTAATGTGTAAACAAAGTTATATTTTTAAAAATTTATGCCATATTATGTATTTGTGTACAAATCATGCCAGCAACAGTCCATACATTTCTACTTACCATCTGATGTCCTCTATAAAAACCAGGTGGCAAAGACTCGCTATAGGACCCAATGCCCAGAGCATCACCTATATTATGAGAAATAAATATTATTATAACATTTTATCAATACTAACATGTTTGCACAATTCTCTACTTGTCATTTCCCTAGAGTTCACATCTATTGAAAATACTCCAGTGTAACTTCTATTATTTACCGTCTAAAGTGGCGGTTGATGACGTCTGCTCTGACATCAAGTCCCTCGTCCTGGAATTCCCCCTCTAGAACAGGATCATCCTCCTCATCTCTGAGGAGGTCTCTGTCCACCGGGACGGCCTGCAGCATCCCAGCCCGCTGTGCAATATTATGCAGGACGCTACAGGCTACAACGATCTTAGCCACCTTCTTTGGGTTGTACTGGAGTGCTCCTCCAGAACGGTCCAGGCACCTGAATCTCATCTTCAGGAGCCCGAACATCCTTTCAACCACCGCCCTGGTTCTCTTATGAGCCCTATTGTAGCGCTCCTCAGACACATCAGTTGGGCTACGCAAGGGGGTAATGAGCCAAGGCCGGCTCATGTACCCAGAATCACCTATAAATTTAGAACAGAACATAATTCAAACAGAATACTTAAACTAGTATATTGTTGTATAAATATATTTTTTAAAAACCATAATCCATATTAAAAGTTGTCAGAAACATAAAAAAAAAAAAAAAAATTATATATAAATCTGTATCTAGCCATTTCATCGAAGACATGCTACATATCTGCTTTTCAATAAAAATAGACATTAGCAGAAAAATACAATGACAGGGTTAAATTGCATGAGATAATATCTTGCCATTTCATCTAAGACATGCTACATATGCGTATTTCTCCTAAACCAAACCTTGTGTAAAATGCTAACTACATGTTTACATTGCATTCTCTATATGAACACTTAAGGTAAGACATGCTACATATCTGCATTTCAATAAAAATAGACATTAGCAGAAAAATACAATGACAGGGTTAAATTGCATGAGATAATATCTTGCCATTTCATCTAAGACATGCTACATATGCGTATTTCTCCTAAACCAAACCTTGTGTAAAATGCTAACTACATGTTTACATTGCATTCTCTATATGAACACTTAAGGTAAGACATGCTACATATCTGCATTTCAATAAAAATAGACATTAGCAGAAAAAGACAATGACAGGGTTAAATTGCATGAGATAATATCTTGCCATTTCATCTAAGACATGCTACATATGCGTATTTCTCCTAAACCAAACCTTGTGTAAAATGCTAACTACATGTTTACATTGCATTCTCTATATGAACACTTAAGGTAAGACATGCTACATATCTGCATTTCAATAAAAATAGACATTAGCAGAAAAAGACAATGACAGGGTTAAATTGCATGAGATAATATCTTGCCATTTCATCTAAGACATGCTACATATGCGTATTTCTCCTAAAACAAACCTTGTGTAAAATGCTAACTACATGTTTACATTGCATTCTCTATATGAACACTTAAGGTAAGACATGCTACATATCTGCATTTCAATAAAAATAGACATTAGCAGAAAAAGACAATGACAGGGTTAAATTGCATGAGATAATATCTTGCCATTTCATCTAAGACATGCTACATATGCGTATTTCTCCTAAAACAAACCTTGTGTAAAATGCTAACTACATGTTTACATTGCATTCTCTATCTGAACACTTAAGGTAAGACATGCTACATATCTGCATTTCAATAAAAATAGACATTAGCGTCGGTAAATAACAAATGGTTAAATTTAATCCTATAGCTGAACATGACGCTAACAGTTAAAAAATACAGGGGCAATTGTCAAAATAATTAACCATGTTGTGCACAAATACTCACCAACGAGATAACCAGGGGGCATTTGTCTTTCCTCAAACTGTCTCCACAGGGACGACAGAGAGAGGATGCGGGCATCATGACAAGCACCTCCAAAATTCGCATACACATGCATAATCCTCATCCGTGCGTCACAAACATACTGCACGTTGAGGCTATGAAAATGTTTGCGATTTCTGAAGGGCAAGTCATCAATTGGAGCACGCAGCGCAATGTGGGTACAATCAATGGCTCCCAAGACATTGGGCAATTGAGCAATATCAAAGAATTCCCGCTTCAGGCGCCTCCAATCACCATCATTCTGTGGGAATCCTATGTATTGCTTACTGATACGTACCATGGCGTTCAGAAAGTTATCAAACACCCCAGAGAATGTACCTTGAGCCAGGCCATGCATGTACAGTTCTCCGGATTGAAAACTCCCGGAGGCCAGGACGTATAGACAGCTTAGCATCTTACTCATGGGGGGAACAGCAGTCCTTATTTGTATACGTGGCTCCAAATGAGGTTTAAGAAGCTCGTAAAGGCCAATGAGCTGTTCGCGATCGAGCCGATACTTATCAAAAACCTCAAAGTCACTCATGTTTTCCAAGGTGGGTCTCACCCTGTAGACACGAGGACCTCGAACCAGACGACCCCTTCGTCTCGGTCTGAGCCGCCGAGGCTGCCTGATTCGACCAACAGCTAGTTCGCCAATAGCACCACCAGCAGCGTCTACCATGTCATCGTCATCCATCTTTCAAAACAGCGTAACAAGGTAAGCACTTGATCTGATGTGGATCACAAGTGATGCATTGGCCATGTTGTTTGGGGGATTTATAGTACAATTAGTCCAATGGTAGTGAGTTTGTAATGATTGCTGATTGTATTCACCTGTTTGTATGTGAGCGGCGCAAATGCTTTCACAGTGGGCGTTTATTTGTTGTTTGCTGAAATGTTAGTTTCAAACAATGATTCTCAATGTGAAAGTGTCAAATATCACACATACAGTGCATGTTTGTAATGTTTGATCATATGTGTAATCAATATTTCTTAAACGCGATCTTATAGTAACAAGCACACGTCCAGGCTAACATGAATGAAAGTGCATAGTTGTGTATAATGTGCATCGAATGTGATCGATCAATGTTGCTGCAATATTGTTTGTAAATGATAAAGGAACATCTGCCATCTGTAGGATTGTATATATAAGTTATTGCCGAGCTGTCAATATTGTATGCGTCCCTTTAAAATCGCAATAATAATTCAGAACTTCCCGTCTGCCATCTGTAGTATTATATATATAAGTGATTGCCGAGCTGTCAATATTGTACGCGTCCCTTTAAAATCGCAATAATAATTCCGAACTTCCCGTCTGCCATCTGTAGTATTGTATATATAAGTGATTGCCGAGCTGTAAAATATTGTACGCGTCCCTTTCAAATCGCAATAATAATTCCGAAATTCCCGTCTGCCATCTGTAGTATTGTATATATAAGTGATTGCCGAGCTGTCAATATTGTATGCGTCCCTTTCAAATCGCACTAATACTGAATAACTTCCGGCTGTCATCTGTAGTATTGTATATATAAGTGATTGCCGAGCTGTCAATATTGTATGCGTCCCTTTCAAATCGCACTAATACTGAATAACTTCCGGCTGTCATCTGTAGTATTGTATATATAAGTGATTGCCGAGATGTGAATATTGTACGCGTCCCTTTCAAATCGCACTAATACTGAATAACTTCCGGCTGTCATCTGTAGTATTGTATATATAAGTGATTGCCGAGATGTGAATATTGTACGCGTCCCTTTCAAATCGCACTAATACTGAATAACTTCCGGCTGTCATCTGTAGTATTGTATATATAAGTGATTGCCGAGATGTGAATATTGTACGCGTCCCTTTCAAATCGCACTAATACTGAATAACTTCCGGCTGTCATCTGTAGTATTATATATATAAGTGATTTTCGATCTGACGATATTGTATGCGTCCCATAAAAATTGCACGAATACTGAATAACTTCCGGCTGTCATCTGTAGTATTATATATATAATTGATGTGCGATCTGACAATATTTCTGAATTGTCCCATTGAAATCTCCATAATAATGCTGTTCAAAAGTGTGTTTTACGTATATGTTGTATTGTAGTATTGAGTGTTAAAGTTCCTAAAGGGGCGGTACAGTGGTGAATCTGTGATGTGTATGGTTGAATCTTCTAATGACGTCATGATATTATTAACCTGCCTATGTAGTTGTGAAATCCTCATTGTGTTGTTGTATTGTGCTACATTGTTATTGTGTGCTGAATAAAATCTAAATGTGTGCTTTGTGGTTGCGTGATGGGTGATGCGTGTTATGTACATGTACGTATATATTGTGATTGTGTCCCACATATGCTGACTTCTATATAGCGGTCTGGCATTGTTGTTCCTTCCCATAAAGTGACATCTGTAATCTGGTGTAATGATGTTCTTGTTGTACGTAATTCCTAATGGTTTCTGGTGATGGAATCATGATGTTAAAAGTACAGTAAAATCCATATGTTGTGTTTTGTGATTCCTCGAGAGAATGTAATGTGTTTTTCCCCCATCATTTGAATGCACATGTATGATTGAATGTTAAAAGTAATGTATGTGCATCCATGAGTGATCATGTGTTAAGCCTATGTAGATATGCAGTTGCTGCAAGCATATGAGTTGAATAACAGAAATGCAATAATAAAGGTAAATGAGAGATGTTTCCCATTGTGTAGTGTTTGTGAATCCAGAAATGTGTATGGAATTTTATTTTAATTGTAAATGTAATTTTATTGAAATAATAATGTGTTACTAGTGATGGGGATTTGTAGTTGATGTAATCTAAAAGTGTTAAAAATATTTATGGTGTGGTGAATATTTAATATTAAAAAACATAAATCCACCATAGGGAAATAGTCATTTCTTGATCTATTTATCATAGCTGGGTCTAACGCATAAAAGCATGTATTTTCTAGCGCTGGTATTTGGAGTTTTTCAGTCTACGCTATTTGCGTGCGTTAGGGAAATGAGGGTTTCGCGTGCACGAGCACGTCTTCCCAATAGAAGTCAATGGAGGCTCCAAAGATTTCTATATTTTTTTTTCTAAGACTGGTTTTCCTCGTAAAGTGAGTGACGTCATGAGCTTGTGTGAAAAAGTAACTAAATCGTGTTCTTTTTGTAATAAATAAATATTTTGTGTATGTAATGTGGTGTATATTGTTTGTATGCATCGATGAGTGTATGTTTGTGATAATGTTATTCGTTAGATGTAGGTATATGAGGGTCTTTTCCCGTATGTCCATGTAAGTCAATGGGAAAATGGATTTGTGTGGATTTTTTTCAAACACCCGAGATCTCGCAACTTTAATCCTTTGTATTTTAAATAAAAAATAAAAATTCCGAAAAATAAAGATAGTGTTGTGTTTGTATGAGTGTAAGTGTACTTTGTGTAATATTTGTTTTGTGATTCGTGGATGTTTTTTTGTGCGGTATATGTTTACTACTGGGTCTGAGGTGGCGGTAGAAAGTTGAGCGTTAGGTGTATTTTGAGTCGCGGTAAATAAACTCTAAATACCGGAGTGCGTAAAAAACCCGCGTTAGGAGCCTCTAACGCTGGTTTTGACGGCTACCGCCGAACTCTAAATCTAGGCCTGGGTTTGGCAAAATATGAAATTTGTGTTAGAATTACCAAGAAAAGTGTAATTAATCACTCATCAGAACTTGTAAGTGCCATTTGTTACATTGTGTATTATACTTTGAAAGTATGTATATGTGAAACTAGAATTAAAGATAAACATTGATGCTGACATTAGGACACACAGTGTAATATTTTAGACAAGGATTTTAAAATTCGAATTGATGTTTGATTAAATATAATCTTAAAATGATAGCTCAAAGGGATAGCGAACCTAACATTAAACTATCATGACTCAGATACAGCAGAAATTAAAATCACAGTGTCATCTTATATGCCAGCCCATTTTATAACACCTGTGAAGGGATGGTTTTTAAAAACTAGATTGCTATCAGGAGGGGTTACACAGGTACAGAGAGAAAACTGGCCCAACTCTTCAAATATCCATTAATTGCAAATAAATACATATGATACTCTGATTACATGTTATATTTGCAATTATTCCTGCTCAGAATAATAATACATTTACACTATATACATATAGTGGTATAAATAAACACAGAAATATGAAAGACAACATTGTTTAGAACAAAAAAAGGAATTTAGGGACATGTAAATATGTTTGCAAAAGATTTCTGACATAACACACACACACACACACACGTATGTGCAAAGATATATGTACACATTCTAGCATTAGTAATCATTTATAAAAAAAAATATGAGATAAAAGCATATCATGACTTATAGAAATACAAATACACATTAATTTATGTGAAAGTATCATATAACAGATTTTTTTGCATAACAAATAAATATAAAAATAACTTTCTATGAGATATTCTTTATTGAGGTATACATGTAGCTATTTCTTGGACATTAACAGTTGAAAAATAAAAGATTAGCTTTAGAGAAATGTGCTTGTTCATGAACAGTAATGAAATGGTATAAATAAAGTCGGGAAAAACCTGAATAACTACGACATCAATGACTGTTAGTTAACACCAGTCCTATGCTTTTCCTACCGTACTTGACGTGCATGTTTTTTATGGCTTTTTTTGATAAATAAGGGTATAGCATTCAGATTCGCGTCAGACGCTTTGATAAATTGACCCCATAGAGTTGCAGGTAGTGTGAAGACATCCAAGACAAAATTGCAGAGAGGCAGTTGGAAATCTGGTTGAGTAAAGAGGAAAAGTTATCAGGAGAGGAAAGATAGATGTTGGTATCATCAGCATATAAGTAGTACTGGAAGCCAAAGGAGGCTATACGTTTTCCAAGGGAGGATGTATAGAGAGAGAAAAGCAAGGGACCCGAGACAGATCCTTGCGGTACTCCAACTGAGAGAAGCAAAGGATCAGAAGATATGTTGTTAAAGGAAACTGAAAATGAGCGATTTGAGAGATATGAGGCAAACCAGGAGAGAGCTGTGTCTCGGATGCCAAATGAATGTAGGATTTTAAGAATGTGAGGATGGTCAACTGTGTCAAAAGCAGCAGACAGGTCAAGAAGAACTAGTAAGGAGTAGTGGTCCTACTCGGAACAGCCAATAGAATGCAAGCTCAATCTGATTGGCTGATTGGATCAGCCAATCGGATTGAACTTGAATTTGATTGGCTGATTCCATCAGCCAATCAGATTTTTCCTACCTTAATTCCGATTGGCTGATAGAATCCTATCAGCCAATCGGAATTGAGGGGACGCCATCTTGGATGACGTCCCTTAAAGGATCCTTCATTCGTCGTAGTCCGTCGGTGAAGAAGGATGTTCCGCGTCGGCGGGAGGAAGATTCAAGACCCGGCTTGGAAGATGACATCGCCCGGATGGAAGACCTCTTCTGCGCCTCTTGGAAGATGACATCGCCCGGATCAAAGACTTCTTCAGTGCCGCCTGGATGATGACTTCATCGGATGGAAGATTTCTTCAGCGCCGCTTGGAGGATTAACTTCTTCCTCTCCGGATGTCCACTTCGGTTCCATCGCTGCTCGGCTGAGTGAAGACGACTCAAGGTAGGATGATCTTCAGGGGATTAGTGTTAGGTTTTTGTAAGGGGGGTTTGGGTTAGATTAGGGGTATGTGGGTGGTGGGTTTTAATGTTGGGGGGGGTTGTATTTTTCTTTTACAGGCAAAAGAGCTGAACTTTTTGGGGCATGCCCCCGCAAATGGCCCTTTTAAGGGCTGGTAAGGTAAAAGAGCTTTGAACTTTATTTAATTTAGAATAGGGTAGGGCATTTTTTTTATTTTGGGGGGGTTGTTATTTTATTAGGGGGCTTAGATTAGGTGTAAGTAGCTTAGAATTGTTGTGATATTTTTAAAATGTTTGTAACTTATTTTTTTATTTTTTGTAACTTAGCTTTTTTTATTTTTTGTACTTTAGTTAGTTTATGTAATTGTATTTAATTGTAGTTATTTGTAGGTAGTTTATTTAATTAATTTAATGATAGTGTAGTATTAGGTTTAATTGTAACTTAGGTTAGGATTTATTTTACAGGTAATTTTGTATTTCTTTTAGCTAGGTAGTTATTAAATAGTTAATAACTATTTAATAACTATTCTAACTAGCTAAAATAAATACAAAGTTACCTGTAAAATAAATATAAATCCTAAGATAGCTACAATATAATTATTATTTATATTGTAGCTATATTAGGGTTTATTTTACAGGTAAGTATTTAGTTTTAAATAGGAATAATTTATTAAAGTCTAGTGTAGTGTTAGGTGTAATTATAACTTAGGTTAGGATTTATTTTACAGGTAAATTTCAGTTTATTTTAGCTAGGTAAGCTATTAAATAGTTAATAACTATTTAATAGCTATTGTACCTAGTTAAAATAAATTGAAAGTTGCCTGTAAAATAAAAATAAATCCTAAGATAGCTACAATATAATTATTATTTATATTGTAGCTATATTAGGGTTTATTTTAAAGGTAAGTATTTAGTTTTAAATAGGATTAATTTAGTTAATAATAGATATATTATTTAGATTTATTTAATTAATATTTAAGTTAGGGGGGCGTTAGGGTTAGGGTTAGACTTAGGTTTAGGGGTTAATACTTTTATTACAGTGGCGGCGGTGTAGTGGGGGGCAGGATAGGGGTTAATAAATTTATTATAGGCGATGACGGTGTAGGGGGGGCATGATAGGGGTTAATAGGTTTAATATAGGTTGCGGCGGGTTCAGGGAGCGGCGGTTTAGGGGTTAAACTATTTATTTAGTTGCGGCGAGGTGCGGGATCAGCAGGATAGGGGTTAATAATTTTATTATAGAGGGCGACGGTATAGGGGGGGCAGGATAGGGGTTACTAGGTATACTGTAGGTGGCAGTGAGGAGTTAGGATAGAAACAACCAGCGCCTCAATTTAGGCTTAAATCCCCAAAAAAGGAGTTAGTATAATTTCTTAAAATTTAAGTATGATATAATTTCTTGAAATAAATATAATAAAATTTGTAGAAAAAACTTTCTCTTTAAAATGTTTTATTTGCATATAATGAATATTATAGAATCACAGGACAGAATAAAATGACAATTGATATGTTTAATCAAAATGCCCAAATCAAATAAAATAATGGTTGGCCAACCTTATGTGGTACAGTTTAATCCATATAGATATCGCAGGCTAGGGTAAAAACATAAACAGCATATGAAGCATAAAAAAGTCTCCCTAATTCAAGTATTTAAAGTACAACTAAAACAGTTTCCTTCTCTATATCGCAATCGCAATATGGTTTTTAGCACTCCGTGAGTGTATGACCTAAATGATATTGTACAGCAGTACTGTGAGTCTTTGTAGTGGTGTTTTACCCAACAAATATAAATAATGATAGATCTTTCCTTGAGCGTATAGTTGCTCTTTATGTCTGTGTTTATCGGAAGTCTTGGAGCAAATAATATTGCAATTTCCAAAAAGAGGTACCTGGGTTTGGTGGACAAGTGCACTTGTTCCTAAGATCCTTCGATAGGTAGAATAACCTGGTCCGTTGTTTGTTTGTGGTTCTCGCCGGTTATGGAGCCGTCAGTTGTTGTTCGGCGTTCTCCCGCTGTGTGAACAGAGTCCGCGCCTTCTCCAGAAGGGGCTCTGATTGGTTCACTTCTTGGGGGTGTTGTCTCTCTCTCTGAGTAAATGGCTCTGCGGCTTGTAATCCTGTATCGGTCTGTGGGTCTCTGTATGGAGTAGTTTAGCAACGCGTTTCCGCTGAACTTAATCAGCCTTTCTCAAGCTATCACTCCATGTTCTTACTGAAATTTATATATCCGGTTCATTGCTTCCATTGGATAGTTCCTATCTAGATTAATTTGATTGTAAAACTTATGTATAAACAGCATTAATAACGGTGAATAGAAAATGTAGTATCTAATTGGGCATTTTGATCAAATGATTTATTTAGACTGGGATCCTAATAATAGAGATATCTTTTGATTTTACTAAAAAATGGGGAAATTAATAAAAACTAGGGGTAAAAATGACTATGGACAAAATTACATCTTTTTTGTTTTATATATTACAGTATTTTCAAAACTTCGTTTTTCGCAAGGAGTAAAACATTTTTTTTAGATGCAAATATATCAAGTCTATAATTTTCTGTTTCTTTTGTTAGTATAATTAAAATTATCCATTCGTTATTACTATTCATTTATTTAATTAATTTAAATTCTTTCATTTAGACATCTGATAGATGTAAGGATTTTTTATTATTATTACCAAGGCTAAGAATTTAGAAAGCAGTTTAGACTAAAATCTAGGTTTAGACCTTTTGGTTTAAGTGTTTGGAGTTCGAAAATCCACTTCGCCTCTTTCTGTAGAAGTGTGTTTGATAAGTTCCCACCTCTTTTTTTCTCATTTAGTTTAGTAATCACTGTAAAGCTAAAGAATTTCAAGTTATTATTACAACACGTTCTAAAGTGTTTGGCTACCGGTAGATCTTTATTCCTCTCTTTCTCTGAATTTTCGATTGAGTTTAGATGTTCTCTTATTCTCTCTCTGACTGATCTTTCTGTCTCTCCTGTGTATAGTTTTCAACATTTTTGACACGTTATTAGATAAATAGCGTTAGTATCCACACATCTAATAGTTTCTTTAATTTTATATTCCTTATTCGTATTAGTAGATCTAAAAGTTTTTGTTTTATTCGCATATTTGCATGCCTTGCAAGTTATGCATGGGTAAAACCCATGTAGTTTTTCTCCTAAAACTCCTCTAGTGGTCTTACAGTTGTTTTGTTTAAAAGTGGGTGCCAGTTTGCTTTTTAG
This sequence comes from Bombina bombina, assembly GCF_027579735.1. Lineage (NCBI taxonomy): Eukaryota > Metazoa > Chordata > Amphibia > Anura > Bombinatoridae > Bombina > Bombina bombina. The sequence goes on from NC_069500.1 coordinate 1,324,136,512, forward strand.
ATTATTTGTCTTTTTATATATAAACTTTGGGGCCTCTGGCAGTCTTTCCCCTAGATGGGGGTCTGATTTTAAGATCTTCCAATGTGATTTTATTATTTTTTCTAATATAACCCTGTCTTCACTATACTGTGTTATGAAAGGCAGGAAGATTTCTTCATTCGGTGTATAAGTTGTTATTGTTTTTTTGGGTTTATATTGTAATATCTCTTTTCTATCTGTTTCTTTAACTTTCCTTCTTTCAATCTCTATTTTCTCTTCTGAGTAGCCTCTGTCTATGAATTTATTCTTTAGGATCTCAGACTGGATTTCAAAATCTTGTGTTTCTTTACAATTCCTTTTTAGACGTAAGAATTGGCCCCTCGGGATATTCCCTTTCCATTTTTGGAGATGGCAACTAGTTTCGTGAATGAAATTGTTCGCATCTACTTCTTTAAAGAACGTTTTTGTTGTTAAAGCCTTATTTTTTATATTAATCTCCAAATCTAAATAATGGACTGTTATTTTACTAGTTTCTGCTGTAAACTTTAGATTGAGATTATTCACATTCATACTTTCAAGATAGTCTTGTAGGTCTTCTGTACTCCCCTTCCATATAAAAAACAGGTCATCTATGAATCTCTTATAGATGATTATGTTGTTCCTGTATGGACTTTGGTTTATGAACTGTGTTTCCCAATTTCCCATGAACAGATTTGCGTAGCTAGGGGCAAACTTAGTGCCCATAGCGGCATACTGTAGGTGGCAGCGGTGTCCGGGAGCGGCGGTTTAGGGGTTAATACATTTATAAGAGTTGCGGCAGGGTCTAGGAGCAGCGGTTTAGGGGTTAGTAACTTTATTGAGTTGCGGGAGGCTCCGGGGGCGCCGGTATAGGGATAGAACAGTGTAGTTTAGTGTGGGTGCTTAGTGACAGGCTAGCAATAAAGCTGGGAAAAAGCCGAAGAGCAGCGAGATCGGATGAGTGATAACTCTCACAGTCCGCTGCTCATCGCTCAGCGGCTTTTTGACAGCTTTATTTGATAACTTAGGCAAACGTATTCAAGGTCCGCGGCGGCGAAGGTAGGCGAGCTTAGGCGGGAGTATTGGGCCGGCGAAGGCAGAAAAGTAGATGGCTTGATAACTACCCCCCCATAAGTCTTCATTATCCATTGAGGGCAAAGTTTGTTTGCGAGTTCGTACATGTGTCAGACACAACACGCCCCTTCCGGTACATGTGGTAGTCAGTAATTGGTGCAACCTGCACCATCATCAATGTAAACATCCACCCATGATCTGAGACCTAGCCAATGGCTACTTAGCATATGTGATGCTGTGTATGACGTATAGGAAGTATTGAATGAATCACCCATACTTCGATTAGTACACTGTAGACTGATAACAGAACTATTCATCCAATAAACGGCCCATAATCTAACTGTATGTTGAGGCCTCTTGGTTCCACCGTATCCAGGGTATATATCCACTTTGTCTCACAACAAAGGGGATTAGTATAGTGTACTAATAGAAGTATGGGTGATTCAAACGATGGGGCCATCTACTTTTTGGTTCATCCTCCCTATTATTGAATGGGCCCAGGTGAACAAAACAACATTATAACTGTCTTTCGTGATAATGCTCATCAGCCACAGCTTATTGACATCTATTCTCTGAGCCTGATCTATAGCTTATTTCATAAGGCACATTATCATTTTTTTGATCCATTCGGATCGGGTCCATTGCAAGCAGTGCTTTTTAACATCATGTTTTTTATTATGGTACAGCCCAATATAGTAACATCTTCGATACCTCCTATACGTCATACACAGCATCACATATGATATACAGTATGTGCATTAGAGCACTTCGCAATGATGGAACAAGACTGTAGTCCAGAGCAAAAGGGTTCCAGGAGCATCACCACCAACACCACCTATATAGGGATGTAAAGCAAACCACCATGGCCCAGTACAGTCTAATAAAGTATAGAAATTAAAAACAATTTCTTTATTTAAAAGAAACATGTTTCTTAGCCTCTATAGGGCTGTTTCCTCAGGCTATTCTCTAAACCTGTGAAGTCCCAGTCCACTGTATAGACTGTACTGTGCCATGGTGGTTTGCTTTACATCCCTATATAGGTGGTGTTGGTGGTGATCCTCCTGGAACCCTTTTGCTCTGGACTACAGTCTGGTCCCATCCAGTGATCTGGACTACTGTGAAGTTCCAGCTCATCCCAATAGCACCATTGGGTGCATCACATTTGTGAGTAATATTTGTCCTGTTTTTATTTATCACTTGTTTTGGTGGTACTAGGCCATTGTGGCGCCTCTGTTTGCTTCCTTTTTCAGATCATCGTTCACCAGGATCCGACCATCCTTTGACAGAGTGCTGCCTTTAATTTGGAGATTATGGGCTTTTGTTTGTTTTATATTGGGTTATCATCCATTGTATATGCTTGATTGTTGTATTATTTGTTAGGAAGCGCCTCCTACGGGAGACTTTGCACTAGTGAAATTTTCTTATTTTTGATCATTTTGACAGACCTTTGGAGGAATTAAGCTGGAGATTTTTTTTGCAGCAGGGGCATTGGGGTTGTCAACAAGAAGGTTGAAATCCTAAAGAATAAGTTCAGTGGTGTCTGAAGAGAGGATATAAGGTAGCAAGGCAGCAAAGGGATCAAGAAATAGAGTTGAGGAGCCAGGGTTGTGATATATAATGACAACACAGATAGAGAGTTAAAATTGATCATGAGAGTTTAAAAGGTAGAAAATGTAAGGGAAACTATGGTTTTATTTGTTGAAAGGGGCAACAAAAGGAAAGTAAAATACCTACACCACCTCCTTGTCTGTTTTAAGACATAGGAGAGTGGCTGAAGTTGAGAACCCCATGTGACAATTCTGCAGTGGAGTCTGAAGGTAAGGCTTTTGTAAGAGCCAGAAGGTTGAGTAAATGGGTGATAAAGAGGCTCTGGATATAAGTAATCTTGTTGCACACAGAGCAAGAGATCCAGAGTGCACAAGTGAAGGAAGTGTTGGCTTCCAATGTTTTTAATAAATCTCCAAAAAAGCTCCAAAAGGATGTCCAACATTTAAAGGGGCACTAAACACTAAGGCATATAGTGGAGTTCTATTGATAGCTCAGGGTGCATTATCTGATTGTTTTAAAGTTGAAAGTAAACGCTATTGTGTGAGCTCAATAGCAATTTATGCTAGAATGATTACAGCGTCCTCAGAGCTGAGGTTAACTGTTCCTTGAAAATAAAAAGTTGCACAAAACACAACAAAAATACATTAAAAAGTACACTTACACTCATAATAACACTGTCTAATAAAAATTTGAAAATATATTGCACAAAAAAGTTATAAGTGCTCAAAGATATGAGATATGTTAAATATGTAATTGTATGTATGTTTATGTATATATATATATATATATATATATATATATATATATATATATATATATATATATATATATATATATATATATATATATACACACACTCACCAGCCACTTTATTAGGTACACCTTGCTAGTACCAGGTTGGACCACCTTTTGCCTTCAGAACTGCCTTAATTTTTTGTGGCATAGATTTAACAAGGTGTTGGAAACATTCCTCAGATATTTTGGTCCACATTGACATGATAGCATCATGCAGTTGCTGCAGATTTGTTGGCTGCACATCCATGATGTGAATCTCCTGTTCCACCAAATCCCAAAGGTGCTCTATAAGATTGAGATCTGGTAACTGTGGAGGCCATTGGAGTACAATGAACTCATTGTCATGTTCAAGAAACCAGTTTGAGATGATTTTAGCTTTGTGACATGGTGCATTATCCTGCTGGAAGTAAACATCAGAAGATGGGTACACTGTAGTCATAAAAGGATGGACATGGTCAGCAACAAAAATCAGGTAGGCCATGGCATTTAAACGATGCTCAATTGGTACTAAGGGGCTCAAAAAATTCCCCACACCATTACACCACCAACACCAACCTGAACCGTTGATTCAAGACAGGATGGATCCATGCTTTCATGTTGTTTACAGCAAATTCTGACCCTACCATCTGAATGTCGCAGCTGAAATTGAGACTCATCAGACCATGTAACATTTTTTCAATCCTCTACTGTCCAATTTTGGTGAGCCTGTGCGAATTGTAGCCTAAGTTTCCTGTACTTATCTGAAAGGAGTGGCACCCGGTGTTGTCTTCTGCTGCTCTAGCCAATCTGCTTCAAGGTTTGACGTGTTGTGCATTCAGAGATGGTAATCTGCATATCATGGCTGTAACGAGTGGTTATTTGAGTTGCTGTTGCCTTTCTATCATCTCAAACCAGTCTGCCCATTCTTCTCTGACCCCTGACATCAACCAGGCATTTTCACAACTGCCACTCACTGGATATTTTCTCTTTTTCAAACCATTCTCTGTAAACCCTAGAGATGATTGTGTGTGAAAATCCCAGTAGATCAGCAGTTTTTAAAATACTCAGACCAGCCCGTCTGGCACCAACAAACATGCCATGTTCAAGGTCACTTTAATCCCCTTCCTTCCCCATTCTGATGCTTGGTTTGAACTTTAGCCAGTCATCTTCACCACGTCTAGATGCCTAAATGCAATTGTTACCAAGCAATTGAACAAGTGTATCTAATAAAGTGAATGTGTATTTATGTATGTATATATATATATATATATATATATATATATATATATATATATACTCTCCAAAAAGCAGGCAGCTCACTGGTCTTTGCAATAAAACTCGAATATCCCCGGGGATATTCTCTATTTAAGGGGGTTTGTTTTAAATGTATGTTAACTGATCCTGGGTGCTTGGGTGCACTCTGTCCTTGTACTTGTTGTTGTATAACATTGACAAAGGCACAATGCAGTGCCGAAACGTTTGTTTTTTAATCTGATATAATAAATTCGAGTTTTATTGCAAAGACCAGTGAGCTGCCTGCTTTTTGGAGAGTATAGTTATGATATTAGCAGTGCACCGTGGCATTATTTAAAGTATGATTGTGCTATCCTATCCATGACATAATATATATATATATATATATATATATATATATATATATATATATATATATATATATACAGTATATATATATATATATATATATATATATATATATATATTATAGATGTATATGTGTGCATATGTATTTATATGTGTACATATGTATTTAAAGACATATATACAAATGTAAACACATAAATATATATGTTTACATATTTAGACATATATATATATATATATATATATATATATATATATATATATATATATATATATATATATATATATATATATATAAAAGTGTATTATTTGCCAAATGGCAAATGGCAGCAGTACACTGAATCTTCAATGCAAGGGAGCCTTTTCAAAATGGCGTCCCTTGCATTCCTATTGGCTGATTTGATTTTGGAAATTCAAATCAGCCAATAGGATGATAGCTACTGAAATCCTATTGGCTGTTCAAAACAACCAATAGGATGAGAGCATCTGAAATTCTATTGGCTGTTCAAATCAGTACCTCTCATCCTATTGCTTGATTTGAGTGTGTGTTGTATGAGTCTGTGTGGTGTGATAGTTGTATGAGAGTGTTTGTGTCTGTGTTATTAACTATTATAATACTTTCAAGTTTGAAAACAATCAGGAATAAAGTATGCCCACCTTGAGGGATATCTGGAGGCTCCCACCCACTCCTACCCCAGTGATCAGGCCTGTATAGTGACAGGCATCGCCGGGGCTTCATGTTTTGTGTGGTGACATCACACGCAATGACGTGATGACGTCACTGCGCAACTTTATTGAAAAAAGACAATGGACAGTATAGAAAGTAAAGGGGCATGCTGCTTAGAAACCTGTATCTCAGGCATCAAAGCAGCTACAGACCCCCAAGACCCACCGTTGGAAAGGTAATTGCTAAACTTTAAAAAAAAAAATATATTTAAAAAATTACAAAACCCTCAAATCAGCTTAGCACCCAGGTGGGAAAGTGCTTAGCACTCAAAGAGTTAATTATTAACTTATCGCGCTCTCTATTCTCTAAAGAGCACATAAAAGTAAATAATGTAGCTACAGGTGAACTTTTTACCTGTAGCTTTGAAACATTTACATTAATTTTATACAAAATAAATGTAAATGTTGAACTAAATTTCAGTTTTGTTTTAAACTAAACGAATACCAAATAGCGCAGCCACTGAATATTTGGGGGAAACAAATTTAATAAAAAAAATATGAATATACGGAACAAAAATGTCATCCAAAACAAACATTTCTTGACTGCACATCTCTAATAAAAAGTTATTTGTGTCTATTATGTTGCAGAATATTAGCTGATAGTAAAAATGTAATGATTCAGAATATCAAAAAGGTAAAGACATGAGAGAAATAATATGCTATGATAATATCTTATGATTAATGAAATGATACAAAAAAATCTATCTATTTTAAAGAAAATTTTGGTTATATAGTAGCGTGTCTATTCAAATATTATTGGTGTGAAGTGATCATGTGATTGCTGAGTGATGTAATATATGGGTAATGTATGGGTAAGATACATCTTACACATACAACTAAAAATGATGTGAGGGAAAACAGTATGTAAGTCTCACAGAAAAAAAGAGAGAACAAATTTAGACTAAAAGAAGATACAAAAATGAGCTCTAAAGAAATTAAATGGTGTGTGTGAATGTTCATAAGGAAAGCGGGGGCTTGTGAAAAAGATGAACTAAGAAGAGAGTGCCAGCCATTGAGAAATCTTGTGTGTTATTGAAGTGACCTAGTTACGTGATCACTGAATAATGTAACAAGTAGGTGAAATGAGTAGTGCGTCTTCTCATTAGCAAATGAGGCATTTCATGTGGGTGTATGAAATTAGCGCTAAAAGAAAGAAAATAAAATTAACTATACTGAAATGAAATGATTTGTGTAAATGTGCACAAGGGAAGTGGGGGTATATGAAATAGATAAACAAATAAGAGAGTGTGAGTTGGTAAAAAATACTTCATTGTGAATGGGACTAGTAATGTAAGTGAAAATAGATGTTGGAGTGTATATGGGCAAAATTAAGGACTCTAAACAAATGTTGATTGTGTAAACTTGACATGTGTTTACTTAAATTTTATAATAAAGAAGTAAAAGATGTATTGCATCCACTAGATAAAAAAAATGTGCAAAAAATATGACTATATGAAAATCACACTGGAAAAAAATGTATAAAACGCCCTAGTCAGGGTTCTTCAAACCATCGGTCTGGACCCATTTTTGGGTCGCAACACCATGTTTACTGGGTCGTGACTTGTGGGTGTTATATAAGAGTGTGGGTGTTGTCTGAGAGTAAGTGTGGTGTGTGTTGTATGAGAGTGTGTGGCATGAGTGTTGTATGAGTGTCTCTGTGTGTGTTGTATGAGAGTGTGTGGCGTGATTGTTGTATGAGAGTGTTGTGGTTGTGTGTGTGTGTTTGAGAGTGTGTGTTGTAAGAGAGTGTGTGTGTAAGTATGTGTGTGTGTGTGTTGTATGAGTCTGTGTGGTGTGATAGTTGTATGAGAGTGTGTGTGTGTGTTATTAACTTTTATAATACTTTCAAGTTTGACTACAATCAGGAATAAAGTATGCACACATTTTAGTCACTTTGCCAAAAATTGCAGCTATCTTGTTGTATATTACTTCAAAATTTTTCAGACTAAGCATAAAAATAGGGTCGTGAAGGTATGTGGTATCATGGCACTTGGTCTTGGGGAAAAAAGTTTGAAGAACCTTCCCCTCGATGATATTAGTAATAGACATCAATAACAATATATGCATCTTCATAAATGAAAAATTAAAATATCAAAAAGGAGCTGCAAACATGACAATAAATTGTTTGATGTATCAAAGAGGTATGTAGTACTAAAGAGACATGACGTGAAATACAAGTGAATGTTTAAATTAAATAAAAACTATGAAGTTATCGTGGATGATTAATTGTTGATGTATGGTTATGATGTTGTGTCATCGATATAGAAATAGGTGACAAAGAAATATGAGTGTTATAAAGGAACAGAAAAAAGGGTGTTGTGACTAATGAATATAAATGTCATGCTACAAATGTAAGTGGGTAAAAATAGCAAAAGATATGGAAATGGAAAAATATAAACTAAGTGAAAGCAGTCAATTTCTAAGGGTATAGTGTTTTGTGAATGAAAATCCAAAATGTTTCACAGTGTCTAAATTTAGTAATGAAACCATAATCCGAAGATATGGGAATATAATCGATGGGTATACATTTTTAAAGTTTGTAATCACTTGGATGGTGATTCACTGCATGTCTAGGTAAGCTATGTTTGAGGATACCCTTTTTGGTTGATGTTGATAAAATCTTGTTTATGGTTACAAGTGTTTCTTGGAAGAGCATTCTGTTTATGTATCTTGCTAATAATTACAAACTTTGGATGTTTAACTCTTTTGCTGGGTGCTAATTTATTACATAAAGTTGTAGCTCTTGGGGGACACCCGGGTGGCGGCCATCTTGCAGGTCGCACTGAGCTTCAGCTCCTCAAGCTTCCTTCACTACTTTCCAAATTAAAGATACATTTCTATCAAGACCTTGGATAAAAAGGTGGAGAGGCTTGTCTGAAGAGGTCTACATTCCAGAAATAGGGTTTTGGAAGGTGACTGGGCTTCACGGCCCTCAGTACCGGACTTTACACTTTGAGGCCTTCCCCTATAATAGAAGCCTCAGCCTGTCCCCGTAACGAGCTGTGCCTTGAGTGCGCAGTCCCAAACTAAGCCTAATATGTATTCAGCTGCTTCGTTGCTAACAGAGCTTAGCAATCTTTTGGAAGACTACCAGGCTGTCTTTGAAATAACCCTACAAAATGGGCTATACCTACCCTCAGCTACTAACCGGGTGGGAGACCCGCGGAGAGACTGTGATCCTGTGGAGACAGAGAGAGACGCCTCGCTTGAGCCCGGGCTGATAAACCACATCTCCCCGAGTGTGATACAGGCCTCTGCTACAAAGAGCTATGAGCGGTCTGCAGGACACTCACTTGCCTTAATGGAGATCGGGACATGTGATAAGCTGAGAGTGGCTGATATCCCTGTCCAGAAGCGCCTTGATCCACCTATAACCTTAAATACTTACCAATCGTATGGCGGCTCCTACACTAGCGACCGGCATGCTGAACAGAGGTTCCCACCACATGATGCAAGGAGCCGGCAAACTTCGGAGACTGCCCTGTCCGTCGCAGAACTGGACCGCAAAATGACCACTGTGCAGGCGAGACCTAATAAGGCATCAGAGATGGCTTCGGGAGGAACAGATAATGCCTACCTCGTCATCCATCATGGGACTGCAGACCTCCATGTGGCAGAAGCACAGCCGAGCGCTGGGGCCTGGAACAACTCCAGTGTGAGCCCGGATGGCTTGTCTTAGCGGGAGAAGGTGCAGCAGAGATGGCTTCAATTGTACTCTTACTACAAGCAGCCCTGTGCAAAGTTGGAGTGGGGTAAACATGTGAACAGCACTAGTAAGCAGCCGTCACTCTCCAAAAATGGCATCTTCTTTTTGTTTGTTTTTTCTCATACATCGGGCTGCTGGATACCAGTAGTCATGGCCACCCGGGGACAGATCTAATTAGATATTATACAGAGTGCCCTGAACCTGTCTAACTTGGCCCTAAGTTGGACTTGGCAATATATTTGTGCATAGACTCTCTGTCAAGTGCCCCAATATACCCCATGTTACTATGCTACTGTTTTCCTGCTTTTGGTGACTAGTGTGTCCTATAAAGTCTCCTCTGCTCTTCATTGTTTATGAACCCAATCCACTCCCTCCTCTGCTTACCTATTCTTTACATTTATGTTTATTGTTCTACTTAGCAGATGATGTATATCAGTAGTCAAACTAACAGTTTTGGTATGCCTTGTTATATAAGCATATAATGCCTCTCATTATACTGTACTATAGTATACTGTCGCCCTTAGAGTAAAACAGAGATCGCTCAGGCATAAGGGGTATATTTTTTATAGGAATTGTATATGAGTGAATATCTTCTATAACTAACCTAGGTATTGTATATTGCCTATAACTTTAGTTGCTACAGCAATTGCCATAGCCATGTAGTAAACCGTCAGACACCATAAGTTATTTGTACTTTTTAAATCCCAGTTTTTCTCTCTGGGCTCTCCCAACTGGTCTCTTTCCCCCCTCAAAAGTTGTTATTCCCCATATACTTATATTGCTCTCAGCCCCTCTAACTACTTACCATCCAACTGGGTGCTGTATGCCCCCCCCCCCTTTTAATTTGTATTAATGCTTGGTACAATATGTCTTATAGCAAACAAGCCTCAATACGATTTCTGTCCTCACCTACAAGTTGAATACATACTTCGCCCTAGTTGAAGGTTATATCATCCCTGTTTTTATTATCCTCTAAAGTCTAACAGCCTTCAAATGTACCCTAAGGGTCCAAGAGTGGCCCTATTTGTTTGTGTTATATTTTTATGTTTCCCCTCCATAACCCCCCATCAAGGTGACTATACAATTAGAGAGGTCCAAGAGAGGCCGCTACAGACCATTAGGGGGGATCATTTACCTTTCATAATCAATTGTTTAAGGGGTGATTCCTATCATGGTAAATTAGAAAATGAGGTCTTATTTAACTGGGAGCAATTGGATGTTTAGATTACACTGTTTTGATAAAGTAATTCTGACATATTCTAGACAAGAATACTGCTTTATTGACCTGTGACCCATCTGCATTTCTTGTATATTTATGTCCACATTGGAACTGTCTAATGCACCCTGCCTGTTATACTTTTGTTGAATGCCTCAATAAAAATAATATTTAAAAAAAAAAAAAAAAAAAAAGTTGTAGCTCTTTTAAATATTACTGTAGGTTTATATCCAAATTAGGTCTTTCAAATTCAATTGGATCCCTTTTAAGGATAGAGCGATATTTATTAAGTATATGTTTGATATTGGCATGTAGAGTATCATATTCAGTCACATATGACAAAGAATAACTTTTGTTTTCCCATCAATTTTTCTTTTGCACTTTTTTTGGTAGAAAAATATAATCTCGATTAAGCACCCTAGCTTTAGTCATGCTTTAGTTGAGAAGCTTTATAGGATATCCCTTGCCTATAAATCTTTGGAAAATTACTTTATATTGTTCATCAAATTGTTCTATACAAGAACAGTTCCTGTGAATTAGTTTAAACTTACTATAGAGATATTAACATTAACCTTCCAACTGTGATAATGGTGACTTGAAAAATCAAGAAACAAGAACAAGAAAGCCAGTACTGTCCACTTTTTTGAAGAAGGTTCTAGATGAAATAGAACCTTCTGTGTTCCAACTCAAAATGAAATCGAAAAATTATATTTATTTTGTTTGAAAGTTAACTGTGAAATTAAGGCCCATATCATTTTGAATTAGATGGCCAATAAAATTTCTCACAGATTCGACACATCAATCCCATGCAAAGAAAGGGCTAGATTATAAGTAGAGTGAGCACTAATTTATTGTACGCCCGTAAACAGGAACATTTTCTCATTAGCGGTAGCAATTAGCGCTCAGAAAATTAACCAGATATCAGATCTCTGGAAAATTTTCCACTAATTGCCCCAAAATAAAGTATATTAATTTTTTTTTAGTAAAAGGATTAAGAAACTCTTTTTCTTTTTTGTTAAGAATCCCACTCTTGAAACCTTTATCTACGAGTGCGGTAAGATCTTTCAAAAATATGGGGTTTGGATTTTGAGATAGTATTCTATAATATTTTTCATCTTTAAGAATTCTCTCTGCTTCCAAAATGTAATCTACAGTATTCTGTATAACTATTCCACCCCCCCTCTATCTGCATCTCATATGATAATCCCCTCATAATAATGGTCAAGTAAAGATTTATGTTTCAAATATAGCACTATATTGTTCATCAAGGACTCATTATCTAGTAAGATAATTTGTGCATCTTTAGGAGGATATTTACATTATTTCAAGTTTTTTTTATCCACAAAATATTTTTGTAGAGATAACCTGTTTATGTCAGCAAACAAACTGAATTAATTATCAGGATTTGGTGGACAATATGACACACCATTATGTAAAATGGCTTGAAAGATTAAAAATGCCCTGATCTAATTTCTATGTTTTCTTTCTTGGAGTAAAGGGCTCTCCCTCTATGGCCTTGATTTGTTGTTGATGTGGTCGTTATGAGCTTCTTGAGTGTATTGTGATGAAGACCCAGATGAACCTAGTCTATTTTGTACTTCATTGGTTTCTGGGCTCAAGCGAATTAATGGATTAATTAAATGGGAATTATGGAGATTAGAATCTCTCTGTGCATGATTATTTTCTGGGGATTTTTTATGCTTTCCTATCTATTACTAAATATAAAAAAAGGTTGGGGTTTATAAGGACCTGTCCTGTTTAGGATATGTCTCTGATTTTTGTGTGGCTCTGCATGTGAGACATTCCGAAAGTATCTATTTATAAATGTATGTTTTTTTACTATTAGCACTATATACAGTTCTCCAACCCTCATGTTTTGTCTTAGTGTCTTTATTCTCTAATTTTTGGCCCTGTTGAAAGTATATACACAACTATTCCTATAATCTATAATTTAATGGTAACTAGTTCTTCCTGATCTTTATCATTTTTTTTTTCAAAAACACTTTTATAAATTTTCACATATTCAGAATTAGTCTAATGTTGGCTCAGATCACTATGTAGTTGTTCAATATTTTTACCACACTTCTCTATGAAATTGCATATGTGTTCTGTTAAAATATCTATAATTAAATGAACACTCATTGAGTGCCTTTTCCCATTTGTCTTGGAGAATTGGATCTTCCTTAAAGGAAAATGCAATTTATTGAAATTTACTCAGTTTAATTTCTCAATGCACTTTGAAATTAAAGCATAGCATAAATAAACCATAGCAGATAAAAAAAGAAATCATGAAATATGTTTAAAAAATTTGTATCAAGATTGTTGACTTATTAGAATAGCCACCTTTTGTGCCATTCTTTCTATAATGGAAATAAAACATTGTTTGGAAAGATCTTCCCAACACTTTTGCAGAAATAACCACAAATATGCTACACTTGTAGGTTGCTTTGCTATCACCCTTCTGTCCAGTTCATCCTAGACTAACTGCCCATGAGCTGAGGCCTCCAGCCTTGTTCTTTTCTTTTAAGTTAGTTCTAACATAGCCTAGAGGTATGTTTTGGGCCATTATCTTGTTGTAGGATGAACCTCTGACCAACCTAGGTGTATTAGGGTTAGGAAATAAAATTCTTCTTTTTAGTTCAGGGTGCCAATCACTCTGCTCAAGTCGCTAACTCTGGCGCAAAAGAGTGCAGAACTTCACGCATAATTCTCAATGTATGATAGTTGGTGTCAGAAAGATCAAGTAGATACTTGCACTGTAGAAAAGTTACTAAAAGCAAACTTGTACAAATCCCTATCCCATTTTCAAGACAAAAAAATAAAATTTCTCAAAAGAGAGAAAAAGTACTATGCGCTGTGGCTACGCAATGTAGATAAATTAGCAATTTTAAGCAGAATATAACAGATTAAAAAATATATACAACAGCGTATTCACTTAAAATATTAAACATCAAGTTAATCGTCAAACTAGCTCGATAGCATAATTTCCACACACATACAGAACATACATATAAAGAGATTCCAATGAGACAGCAAGAAAAAACAAAGCAACTTAAACCGGCAATGGTTTAGCGATGTCCATAACATGTAGTCTCCTTTCAGGGCACTCTCTCCGTATCTCTGTTAGTCGTTTTTAACGTCCTTATGATATGTTGCACTTTTCTTGAATTTGTTTGAAACTTTGTGCCTCTGCAAACCAGGACTATGGAAGCCTAGACAGGACAGAAAAAAGAGCAACGTGTTTCAGCCCGTAGTGGCCTTTTTCAAGCTAACAAACAATGCGCTTACTGCTATATCCCTATAAGGCAAACCGTGTGCAAAAGAAATATGTCTTTCTTTAATTAGTTTTTTTTATTGAATTTTAGGTTGATATATATATATATATATATATATATATATATATATATATAGAGAGAGAGAGAGAGAGAGAGAGAGAGAGAGAAAGAGAGAGAGAGAGGGATAAAAATGTATAATAATTTATGAAATATAAAGATAAAAAATATATATATAACATATGGAGATATAGTATAAAAATAGTGTTATAATAGTGAAAAAATCTTCAATAAACATTGGGGGATTTTAAAAAATTAGGCCTTTTGCTTCTCTAAGAAACCCAAAATTGTCTATAAAAAGGCAAGGAATTAAAAAAAAATCTTATCACATACAGAGTTAAAAAGAAACAATAGGTTCACTGAAAACACAAATGTGGTCCATCCTAGCAGGAAATGGTCTTACAGTATTGCATTGCGCCCCTTTGACCAGGTTTCTCTTTTCTCTTAGTACCAAGATTAAATTAAGCCAATGACGTACTTACCCCCACGTAATGGCCTCCCCAGATAGACGCTCACAGCCCTGGGTGCACATTAATCTATGTTGGTTCAGTTGGGGTTCGCAGTGTCCATTAGTCAAATGTTATGTTGTTGACTGTTGAACTTTGTGTTTACATTGTTGCATTTCTGGTTAGTTATTGTTATTGGAAACAATTTGTTTTTCTATGTCTCCTCTTCCTATAATGTATCATATCCCTACAATCAGAGGCTGCTAACCGTGTCCCTTATCTACTTTTTCTTCCCATTTAACTCTTGATACACTGACAAATCTTCAGTTCTTTAGACCTCTATAACACGAGGCAGGCGATATGGCAGTTTTGATCTACACCTCATCTCCCTCATTTAAAGTAACCTCCTCCCCTCATAGCCTTTTCCTTCTGCTCTCTTACTTCTGTGTGAAAATCTTACTAACACAGTTCATCTCCTCCCACCTCCGTCCTCCTCTTCCATTTCCACCTCCTCCCTTTTCTTCTTCTTCTCCTTCTTCCCCCACCTCCCCTTCCTTCTTTGCTTGATCCAGTCTCACCCTTCTATCTCCTTACTTTTTTTTAAGAGAATCTAATAAATATAGCCCTCACCTTCCCACCTCTTCCCCTCTCCCTTCTTCCTATCCCCTCTATAATAGACTACTATTCCCCCAGCTCTCTAGCCATACCTTTCCCTATCCCTTAATTTACAAAATACCCCCCCCCCCAGTAGGGGGTCTACCTAAGCGGTTTTTCTTGTTTATACCGCAACCAATAGAATGTGAGTACAACCACTGTAATATAGTTTGCTTGTTTTTTTTTTCCCCTTGTGTATCAGGTGACCCACACTACAGCTACACGGTATCCCACCCTATATACATCCCTCCTCTACATCCCCTCCCCTCTGCTCCTTTCCTCACTCCTCCCTTCTCTTCCTCCCCCCTCCCTTCCCCCCCTTTTTTGTGTGTGTTTTCTTTCCCTTCTGAGTCAGCCTGAACTACAGGATGTCCTTCATCTGTACCTCTCAAAATGTAAGGGGTCTTAATACCCCGAACAAAAGGAGTAGACTGCTAAACTATCTTTCTCACGCCAAGTCTAAAGTGTTTTTTTTACAAGAAACCCATTGGGTTCAGGGAATGCCCATACCCTTGCACTGCAAACACTTTCCAATAGTTGAAACGGCCTCCTTTGACTCTAAGTCGGGAGGTGTTGCAATCATGATTCATAAGTCAATGCTCTATGAAAAAATCAGCTCCTTCACAGACCTAAAGGGCAGGTACCTCATTTTGAATTGCAAATTAGATAGCATCCCATACACCCTAGCTAGCTATTACACTCCCAACTCCGGGCAAACTAGAATGCTCAGCAAATTCTTAAGACTATTAGCTTCTAAGAGGTTCCAAAACCTTCTGCTTGCAGGTGACTTCAACATGATTACAGAAACCTCCTTAGATAGACGATCTCCTAAACTTAAACCATGTGTCCCCCAAACCTCACGGTCTGCTAGGCAACTTAATAGCCTTCTTGCACAATTGTAAGGTTTAGTAAGTAGACAGTTTTGTGTAGCATGCAGCCTATGAGTACCGCTCCGTCTCACACCAAACCTATAGACTTTATAAGCATAAAGTCCAGATCTTGCTCATTGACGTGAGGGGACTAAGATGTAGTCAGAAAACAAGGAAGGAATGAGTGAACGAAATGTAAAATAAAAAGGAGTGAGTAGCAAGGATGAAAGACTCCTAGAATGTGGGAGTATCAGAAAGAACACACAGATAGTTGCATGCAACCAAGCATTTAGAGTGTAAGAAGTGTGTCAATGTTTGAAACTAGCTACAGTATCCACTGAGAAAGGATTAAGCTGATTAATATGTTGCACTAAGCTATAGTTATCTCTCAATGTTCATTAGCTGAGTCAGAACAGACTCAAGGACATTCATAAGAATCCAAGTAGCGTTCCGGTTTCAACAGGAGAATAACAGTTAAGTTCATATAAGTACTGTCTGGCAATTTATACTTGCGGTTCCGTATGGTTCTGTGAGGAGGTATCGAGTGGTGTTTATTAACCTCAATCTCAGCGTGGGGTATGGCGTGCTGCCAAAGAAGCGTGATGCACACAGCGTGTGGGAGAGGTGAGGTGCTGCAGAGCGCGCTGTTTACAGGCGTGCTGCCGATGCAGCGTGTGAGTTCAAACAGCGTCTGGAAACAGGAGAGGTGCTGCAGAGTGCGACTCTGTGTTATGAGCAGGTTCCGATGTAAGAATTATTGTCACAGTACTTGGAAGTGGAGGTAACTGGAACTTTAAGGTATATTTGATTTGGAGAGTGAATATCTCATAAAAGGCTAAGGAGCAACTTCTGTTCACAGTATAGTTAACCTAATGAATCAAAATACTTAGCAATGAAACAGGATGAGGAGGGGCCTTATATAGACTTTTGAGCCATGCCTTAAAGGTACAGAACAGAACATTACAGAACACCCCCTCCAAGGAGCCGCTCCGCGGATCAAGGTCCAGGTCTGTCGGGTCGCTTACGGTGGAAGTCAGAGACGAGACGAGGAGCAGACACGGAGGAGGATGACACCCACGAATCCTCATCAGGACCAAAACCACTCCATCTGATGAGATACTGGAGTGTCCTTCCAGAATATCATGAATCCAGGATAGCCTGTACCTCATACTCATTCCCTGCATCAAGTTGAGCAGGAGCAAGACGACGACCCGAGTCTGGTCTACCCGGATGATACGGTTTGAGCAGGGCCACATGGAAAACCGGGTGGATTCTGTATCCAGGAGGCAGAAGCAATCTGATGGAATTCCTATTCAGTACTTTTTCCACAGGGAAGGGACCAATGAAGAGAGTGGCTAACTTCTTGGATGGTACAGGTAGTTTCAGGTGCTTGGTGGAGAGCCACACTTTGTCTCCAATCTTATAGAGTGGCGCGGTGGTTCTCCTTAGGTTGTAGTAGTGCTGTTGGGTCTTTTGTGCATCCTGAAGAATGGATCTCAGGGTACTGAATCCCTGAGCAATGGAATTTACTAAGTCATTAATGACTGGTGAATCAGTATTAGAGCAATTATTGAGGTGATATGAGGGGTGGAACCCGTAATTAATGTAGAAAGGAGTGTTTTTTGTTGAAGCATTGGTGGAGTTATTAAAAGCAAATTCAGCTGATGGTAGTAGCTCTAACCAGTTATCCTGTTGTGCAGAACAGTAACAGCGTAGGAATTGTTCCAGGGTTTGGTTTGTTCTTTCACAAAGACCGTTGCTCTGAGGATGGAAAGCGGTTGACATCCGCTTCTCTATCTGAAGTGTCTCACATAGACATGTCCAGAACCGAGAGGTAAACTGTGTTCCCCTATCTGTGGTAATTGTGTCTGGGAGGCCATGTAAACGGACAATGTGGTTGAGGAAGAGTCGAGCAGTCTCTTTAGCTGTTGGTAGACCAATAGTAGGAAGAAAATGGGCCATTTTGGAAAAATGATCTACTACGACAAGTATAGTGTTGTGATTCCGAGACGTTGGGAGGTCAACGATAAAGTCCATGGCGATGGCCTTCCATGGTCTTTCCTGAACCGGTAAAGAAAGAAGACAACCATAAGGATGGTGTCTCAAGTGCTTGTTCTGTGAACAGGTGATACAGGACTTCACGTATTCTACAACGGATTCAGTCATGTGTGGCCACCAGTAATCTCTTCTCAAGATGTGGAGGGTCTTGTGTACACCCGGATGACCAGCTAACAAGGAGTCATGGGCTGAATGAAGTACTGTCCCGCGTAGGGTGTTGGGGACGTAAATTCGTTTTCCTCTGTATAATAGACCGTTAGGAGCCTTATGAAGTAGGAGAGAATTTGCAGAGGTATCCCGGTTCTGATGCAGCAGCAGATCAGAGTTGTTAACAGTAGTGAGACTGATTATTCTATCTTGAGGAACAATGGTGTCCGAAGGGATGGAGGATAGGGGTCTTGGGTCTCTCCTGGACAAGGCGTCAGCCTTTCCATTCTTCGTTCCAGGTCTGTAGGTAATAAGAAAATTAAATCTGCTGAAGAAGAGGCTGCAACGTACTTGACGAGCACTGAGGGTTTTATTTGTCTTAAGGAACTGTAGATTTCTATGGTCAGTGAGTATGACAATAGGCTTGGTGGTACCCACGAGTAGATGCCTCCAAAATTCCAGAGAGGCTTTTATAGCCAGAAGTTCCTTGTCTCCCACAGCATAATTAAGTTCTGCAGTGCTCATGAGCCTAGAATAGTATGAAACAGGATGAAGACCTTGAGTCGGTGGATGTCTCTGGGATAGAACTGCTCCGATTGCATGGTCCGAGGCGTCAACCTCCAGAGTGTACGGTAGTGATGGATCAGGGAATTTGAGAATAGGTGCAGTTACGAACCGTTTTTTTAGAAGTTGAAAGGCGGACTCGGCTTCTTTAGTCCAGATGAAATGCAGATTTTTCTTGGTTAAAGTGGTTAATGGTTTGACTATGGCAGAGAATCCTTGAATAAATTTCCTGTAGAAATTTGAGAAGCCTAAGAACTTTTGTACTTCCTTTTTGGATGATGGCGTTGGCCAGTTCGTGACAGCCTCGACTTTGTTGTCTTCCATCTTGATTCCTGAGGGTGATATGTGGTATCCAAGGAAGGATATGGTATCGGTATTGAAGATACATTTCTCAACCTTTACGTAGAGGGAATGCTCTCTTAAACGGGTTAAAACCGTTTTTACATGAGAAATATGATCTGGTAGATTATCAGAATAAATCAAGATGTCGTCCAAGTATATCACCATGATAACATCCAAGAGGTCCCGAAACAGGTCATTCATAAAGTGTTGGAATGTGGCGGGGGCGTTGCACAGGCCGAATGGCATGACCGTATACTCGAACAAGCCATACCTTGTTCGAAATGCGGTCAGCCATTCATCACCCTTCCTAATTCGAACCAAATTGTAGGCGCCACGTAGATCTAGTTTCGTGTATAGTTTAGCGCCTTGTAACATTTCAATTCGTTTGGGTATGAGAGGTAACGGATACCTGTTTTTCTTTGTTCTTGCGTTGAGCTCCCGGTAGTCTATAATAGGTCGTAAACTTTTGTCTTTGTTTCTGACAAAGAATATACCCGCACCTGCGGAGGATGTTGAGGGTCTAATGAAACCCTTGCATAAGTTTTCATCCAGGTATTCTTTTAAGTGCCGCAGTTCAGGTTCTGATAAAGAAAATATACGACCGTAAGGGATGGTGGCGCCGGGTAGTAGTTCAATCGGGCAATCATATGGCCTGTGCGGCGGTAGAGCCTGAGCCTTTTTTTTGTCAAAGACATCAGAGAATTCCAGATAGCACTGAGGTATTGAGACTTCTGTAATCTGTAGAAGGACACGAGAATTGTGACTGTTACAATGGTCTTTGCACTCCTTGGATAAGAACTGCAGATCACCGGTACCCCAATGAATAGAGGGATTGTGGAGTTTGAGCCACTTCAAACCTAGAATGAGTGGAAATAAAGGAGTTAGTATCACTTCAAATACTACAAATTCAGAATGCCCTGAAGAAAAAGTTAGTTTCAGGGGTTGAGTCTGGTGAGTAATCGGTCCAGATTTAATGGAAGAACCATCCACAAGTCTGATAGGAAGTGAATTAAGCTTTTTTATTATTGGAATATTGTGTAATTTAACAAAATCATAGTCGATGAAGTCTCCAGTGGCTCCGGAATCAATCACGGCTCGAGTACGTACTTGACGTTGCACCCACTGCAGAGAAACAGAGAAGCATAGGTGAGATGTTGATTTATAATTTGTGACATGACAGACAGATTATCTTGGGTTATAGAACTTACCCTTCCTTTGTCTGGTGAGGTTAGGGCAGTCCTTCACTGTATGGTCGGTACTAGCACAATACATGCATAGGTTCAGTTGCTTGCGGCGGGCTTTCTCCTCTGGTCTGAGGGGCCCCTTGCCGAAGGCGATCTCCATGGGCTCCTCTATTGATCTAGAGGGCGCAACTGTACTGAAGTGCTTCTTTACATGATACTCAGGGGTACCCCTTTCGGATTTCCTCTCCCGGAGACGTCTGTCAATTGAGATGCAAAGTGAAATGAGACACTCCAAACTGGTGGGCATAGTGATACGTGCCAACTCATCTTTGATGCTTTCGCTGAGGCCCATTCGGAATTGGTTTTTGAGCGCATGCTCATTCCAGAGTGTGTCAGGGGCCCATCTTTTGTATTCGGCTATGTAGTCTTCTACGGGGCGTCTGCCCTGTCGGATTCCCCTTATTGTGGTTTCGGCAGTGGCTTGCCTGTCCTGGTCCTGATACAGAAGTGCCATTGCCGAGAAAAACGAGTCCAGTGAATTGAGGATAGGGTCATTGGACTCGTAGAAGGTATTAGCCCAGGTTCTGGCCTCTCCAGAGAGGTAAGAGATCACTGTCAGTACTCGAATGCGATCATTCGGATAGGTTTTGGGTTTCAACTGAAAGAAAAGGGTGCAGGAATTCTGGAAATCCCTGAACCGTGCCCTATCCCCTGAGAATTTTTCAGGGGGGCATATCTGTGGTTCAGGTGAATCAGTTGTTTCTGGTTTTACTTGCATTTGTTCATTGATATACTTCCTTAGTTGCTGATTTTCAGCCTTGATCTCTCGCAACCCTTGGAGCATAAGGTCCATGTTTTGGGACAGGGTGCCAACCCTGGAGGATAGTTCACTTAAATCCATATTTTCTGATAGACTGGTATGCTATTCTTTTGTGGCTAAGTATTATGTAAGGTTTAGTAAGTAGACAGTTTTGTGTAGCATGCAGCCTATGAGTACCGCTCCGTCTCACACCAAACCTATAGACTTTATAAGCATAAAGTCCAGATCTTGCTCATTGACGTGAGGGGACTAAGATGTAGTCAGAAAACAAGGAAGGAATGAGTGAACGAAATGTAAAATAAAAAGGAGTGAGTAGCAAGGATGAAAGACTCCTAGAGTGTGGGAGTATCAGAAAGAACACACAGATAGTTGCATGCAACCAAGCATTTAGAGTGTAAGAAGTGTGTCAATGTTTGAAACTAGCTACAGTATCCACTGAGAAAGGATTAAGCTGATTAATATGTTGCACTAAGCTATAGTTATCTCTCAATGTTCATTAGCTGAGTCAGAACAGACTCAAGGACATTCATAAGAATCCAAGTAGCGTTCCGGTTTCAACAGGAGAATAACAGTTAAGTTCATATAAGTACTGTCTGGCAATTTATACTTGCGGTTCCGTATGGTTCTGTGAGGAGGTATCGAGTGGTGTTTATTAACCTCGATCTCAGCGTGGGGTATGGCGTGCTGCCAAAGAAGCGTGATGCACACAGCGTGTGGGAGAGGTGAGGTGCTGCAGAGCGCGCTGTTTACAGGCGTGCTGCCGATGCAGCGTGTGAGTTCAAACAGCGTCTGGAAACAGGAGAGGTGCTGCAGAGTGCGACTCTGTGTTATGAGCAGGTTCCGATGTAAGAATTATTGTCACAGTACTTGGAAGTGGAGGTAACTGGAACTTTAAGGTATATTTGATTTGGAGAGTGAATATCTCATAAAAGGCTAAGGAGCAACTTCTGTTCACAGTATAGTTAACCTAATGAATCAAAATACTTAGCAATGAAACAGGATGAGGAGGGGCCTTATATAGACTTTTGAGCCATGCCTTAAAGGTACAGAACAGAACATTACAGCAATATAATTTGTTTGATATTTGGCGTTCCCACCACCCCACATCTAGAGATTATTCCTACTATTCCACGGTACATAACACCTATACCAGAATCGATCATGTCTACTGCGAGCCACGCCTTTTTCATCTCATTCAGCAGGTCTCTATGCCGGGGTGCCCTTGGTCTGATCATTCCCCGGTTCAGTTCTCCTTAAAAGTTCCAACCTGTATGTCCTCTAGGCCCTCCTGGAGACTCCCGGAGTATCTGCTCTCAACCCCAGAGCAGATTCTATTTTTTCAGAGGACCATAAACGAGTTTCTCCAGATAAATGATGACGGCTCTGTTAATGACTTCTGCCTATGGAACGCACTGAAGGCTTTTATTAGAGGATTGTTTTTTAAACTGAAAGCAGACCATAACAAACAACTAGGGGGCTCTCTGGCCCAGTTGCACATAAATCTTCGTTCTCTAACCGCCTCTCACATGGTTTCCTTAGATTCACAGACCCTCTTGCAAATAGAGGACACCAAACTGAAAATAGAAGCCCTAGAACTTAAACGCTATCAGTCACAGGTTCATCGGTTTCAGCAAACTTTTTATGTAGGGCTGCAACAACTAATCGGTAAGATTGATCATAAAAATAGTTGTCAAAGAATCTCGTTATCAATTAGGTAGTCAGCGATTAGTTGGTTAATTGCACAGTACCAGCTGCTTCAATCCGATGAACTCCTGCACATTGTATTGTGCAAACATTTTAATTTTTTTACATTTTTTTCTATCCGATTAATCGGATGATTATTGTCCGATTAATCGGATAGAGAAAAGATTAAAAAAATAAATAAATTCAATTTTTTTTGCACAATCTTAGTTGCAGTAGATCATCATATTAAAGCAGCTGGTGCTGTGCAACTGACCAACTAATCGCTGACCACCTAATTGATAATGAGATTTGTTGACAACTATTTTTATGATCAAACTTACCGATTAGTTGTTGCAGCCCTATTTTTATGCCAAAGGAAACAAAGCAGACCGTCTTTTAGCTAATAAGCTTAGGCAGCGCACTGCAGAAGCTCGCATTCCTTACTTATTAACGCCACAGGGCACTGTTCGCCTCCCAGTGGATATCGGGAACGCTTTTGCGCACTATTATTTGTCCCAATATAACCTACAAAAATCCTCAGAAGCCCCTGCCCCGTCTTCTCAACAAATCCAGGATTTTTTAAAGCCTTTGTCCCTACCAGTTCTATCTGAATCCCAGAAAATGATGTTAGACTCCCCTATCGCCACTGATGAAGTGGCTTCAACTATTAAATCCCTAACGCCCAATAAATCCCCGGGTCCAGACGGGTACAGCGCCCTCTTTTACAAAACCTTTTCTGCACAGCTCTCCCCCCTACTTACCAGAATCTGTTTGCTTGACAGACAAACTAGCTCCCTCCCTCCAGAAATGCTTGAAGCGGTTATAGTGACAATCCCAAAACCAGGAAAGACCCCGGACAGGTGTGAACACTTCCGCCCTATCTCATTAATTAATACGGATGTCAAAATCCTGGCTAAGGTTATGGCTATTAGACTTAATCGTGTTCTTGCGTCACTTATCAATGAGTACCAGGTTGGTTTTACCCCTGGTAGGGAGGGACCGGACAACACCCGCAGACTGCTCAATATTTTCTTTGAGGCTAAACAAAAACGTATCCCCTGCACAGCGCTGGTGCTTGACACCGAAAAAGCCTTTTGATAGGGTGAACTGGTCATACCTATTTGAAGTCCTTAGTCACTTTGGCTCCCCCCCAGCTTTATTTCCTGTGTTAGATCACTGTACTCAGCCCCCTCAGCCTCAGTTAAAGGCCTGGGTTTTTGCTCAACGGTTTTTCAAATCACTAATGGGACCCGGCAGGGGGGTCCTCTGTCTCCACTGATATTTGCTTTTATTATGGAACCGCTTGCGGAAGCCATTAGGAGTAACCCGGAGATTAGGGGAGTAGAGATCGAGGGAACTACACAAAAGACTGCACTGTTTGCGGATGACTTAACTATTTTTCTGAATGACCCTGTTCGGTCTCTCCCTGTCCTGTTCCGGTTACTGAATCACTTTGGCCAGCTTAGCCATTATAAGTTAAACCTTAACAAAACTGATGCTTATGCCATCAATTTGGAGGACAGAGAACTTGAGTTTCTTAAAGCGACATATCCGTTCAATTGGTCCCAACAGAAAATCAAACATTTAGGTGTTTATCTCTCTTCCAACATATCCACTATCATCGAATCTAATTTCTACCCGTTGCTACAGCAGTTCCAGAAGAGTGCGAATACATGGAGTGTCCCCTGTATCTCATGGCTGGGTCGTGTGGCAGCATTTAAAATGGTGCTACTCCCTAAGCTGACCTACCTTTTTCGCTCACTCCCTATTTCGATACCCAAGACCCTCATTGGTAAATTCCAACAAGTCTGTAATAAGTTTATCTGGAGAAACAAACACCCCAGAGTAGCTACTCATATCATGCAGCAACCAATTTGTAGTGGGGGCGCTGGTGCCCCCAACATAGCTACTTACCACGAGGCTTCACGTCTAGCACACATCCTCGCTTGGAATGTCACCTCCACTCCTAATAGATGGCAGACATTGGAACAAGCTACTTTGCCTAAGTCTTTATTACTTCCAGATCTCATCTGGCTCCCTAAACATGTCATGTCTACATATAATATACATAATACCATCATCCTACATTCTTTGCGCTTCTGGGATAGGCTGCGCTCGTTAAAGCAAATTGCCCTGCATCCTTCCCCCATAATTCCCTGTCGGGACTTCTGGCCCTCAAAGACTCACACCCACAATCCTGGCATGAGTGCAGCATTACCTATATAGCTGACTTGTTTCCCAGAGGCAGATTTATAGCCACCTCTCATTTCATTTCAGCTTATAACCCATCACCCCTCCTACACTTTGAATTCTGGAGGCTTCGCAGCCTTTTAAAATCCTGGGGATTCCTTGACAGTCCTCTTCGTGAAACAACTGACTGGGAAAAGAGATGGTCGGGTAAAATTAAAATACCACGGGCGCTCTCGATCTCTTATAGGGACCTGCTGAATTCCCCCACTTTTTTCAAGTCAGCTTACATTATAGCCTGTGAAAGAGATTTAAAATTCCACGCAGAACAAGCGGACTGGGCTCAAGCCGCCACGCAAACTAAACAGGCGCTTCATTGCATAACCCTATTAGAGCTATACATTAAAATATGCACCCAATGGCACCTCACTCCACTTAGGCTTTTTAAAATTTCCCACTCCAACTCACCGTTGTGCTGGAGGGAGTGTGGGATGGTGGGATCGCCAGCCCACATATGGTGGGAATGCCCGACATTACGACCTTTCTGGTCTACAATCCTATACAAGTGCTTGGCTCTGGACCCTCTGATTGGCAACTCCCCACAAACTATGTTATTCCATATAGGCATTAAGTCACACTCCATCTCCACCATTTTTCTGAGCATTTACCTGTTTTCGGCTGCCAAGCTAGCAGTTGCAAGTCTCTGAAAACAAAAGACAGCCCCAAGATGGGCAGAAGTAGTTAAGATCATGTCCTACTTTGAACAAATGGAATGCCCAATATTCACCCAACAGAACAAGGTGGCCTTACACTCCCAGATTTGGGACTCTTGGAGACGGTTGATAGACCCTCCGAGAGGACCCTCTGGAAGTACCTAATCTCCCATGAGTATAGAGTAATAAATGTCTGTCCTGAAGTACAACTAACCATCAGCTAAACCCAGGTTATTATTCTGGAAGCCTGAGTTAATACATGATTATACTCCCCCCCTTCCCCCCCCCCTTTTTTTTCCTTCCTCTCTCTCTCTCTTGCCTTACCTCTTCCCCTCCATCTTCTCCCCCTCCCTCCTCACACCTTGCTACCCTCCATTTGGGTCAACGAGACTATCAGGTATTGCTTTATACAAAACAAACTATTTGTATTGTTATTCGCTTTTCTTTTCTACAACTATATGGCACTCCACAGTATTATCCGAAAATGTTGAGGCCGTCTGTTGCTATGCTGTTACCAGTTTGTATGTTCACTCATGTAATGTTTTTATCATTATGCTATGTTCTGTGAAAATCTTTATTGACAATTTCATATTGGATGTTTGAACATTACCTTGTTGTTCTTATGACTTTCGACCTCAATAAAATATTATAAAAAAAAAATAAAGAAACAATAGCAACTATGCCAAGAATCTTGCAGGTAAAAAACAGCAAGGTATTTATCCATGTTTGACATGTAAATCATGCAAACATTCTAGGAAACAAAAGGAAAATACCTCAACTGTAACAAATCTGTCATATAAAATCAAAAACTTAATTAGATGTACTGATAAAAATGTTATTTATGTCATACAATGTAAATGTGGAAAACAGTACGTGGGGGGAATGGGGCGACCTCTGTATGATAAGATTAGGGAACATATTTGGTTGATCGAAAATTTTAGTTTAGATAGAAATAAAGATCTGCCAGTTCCCAAACACTTTGCAATATGCAATAATGCGGTTTTAAGTTGTTTTTCATACATGGGTATTGATAGACACAATAGAAATTGGAGAAGTGATAACTAACAAAAGGATAACTAACAAAATTTACTTTTAAAGAAGGAAGGGAGGTGCATTTTTCTTCTAAAAACACTTTAACCTACTATCCTCCCAGTCTTAATCCAATATTAGGTAATAATGGATTCTTAACATATCTTAATATAGTTTTCATTTCCTACTGTTTTTTATTTTCAATATTTTTTATTTGTATTAAATCATAGCCTGACCATGTATTTAGTCTGTTTTCTGATGGCATGTTAATATTTACTGACTTGTTATGACTGTAAAATTATGCACTAAGATAGGTTTTGTAAAATGTGCTCCTCCTTGTTAATATATTAGCCCTTATAACACTATTTTTATACTATGGGGCCGATTTATCAATGTCTGTCCGACATGATACGCTGTATCGCTGAAAGCATTTTGCCGCATGCAGATTCGCGTCCAATTGGCCACTAGCAGGTAATGTCAATCAGCCCAATCGTATAGGATTGGGCAGATTGCAGACCGCAGCCTCAGAGGCAGCGGATCAGTTATGGAGCAGCGGTCTTAAAGGGATAGGAAAGTCAAAATTAAACTTGCATGATTCAGATAGAGCATGTCATTTTAAGACACTTTTAAATTCACTTCTATTTTCAAATGTGCTTTGTTCTCTTAGTATCCCTTGTTAAAAATGAATACGCACATATCATACACTAGTGGTAGCTGCTGCTAATTGGTGCCTGCACACATTTGTCTCTTGTGATTGGCTAAATAGATATTTTCAGCTTCCTGTCAGTAGTGGAATGCTGTCCCTTCAGCAATGGATAACAAGAGAATTAAGAAAATTTGATAATAGAATTAAATTGTATGTTTTATCTGAATCATAAAATAAAATTTTGAGGTTTACTATTCCTTTAAGATTGCTGCATCATAACTGCTGTTTGCAGTGAGCCTGAAGGCTCGTGCGGACACAGGGGGGCCCATTTATCAAGCTCCGAACGGAGCTTGAGGGCCCGTGTTTCTGGCGAGTCTTTAGACTCGCCAGAAACAGCAGTTATGGAGCAGCGGTCTAAAGACTGCTGATCCATAACTCTGTGCACCTGCTCTGATGAGGCGGACAGGAATCACCGGAAATCAACCCGATCGAGTAAAATCGGGTTGATTAACACCCCCTGTTGGCGGCCCATTGGCTATGAATCTGCAAGGGGCGGCGTTGCACCAGCAGCTCTTGTGAGCTGCTTGTGCAATGCTGAATACGGAGAGCGTATTGCTCTCCGTATTCAGCGAGGTCTTGCGGACCTGATCCGCACTGTCGGATCAGGTCCGCAAGACCTTTGATAAATAGGCCCCAGGGGCATCAAGCTCCATTTGGAGATGGATAATTCGACCCCTTGTTCTCAATATTTTTTTAAATATATATATATATATATAGCAAATAAAAATTCAATAAGAACTATTTAAAGAAAGACATATATTTCTTTTGCACACAGTTTGCATTATAGGGATATATATAGCAGTAAGAGTGCATTGTTTGTAGAGGCACAAAGTTTCAAACGAACGCCAAGAAAATTGCAACATATCATAAGGGTGTTAAAGACAACTAACGGAGATACACAGAGAGTGCCCTTAAAGGAGACTACCTGTTATGGACATTGCTGAACCATTGCCAGTGTAAGTAAGACTTGTCACCGTATTGCTTGGTTCTTTCTTGCTGTCTCATTGGAATCTCTTTATATTTCAGCGCTCCCGGCACCTACAATCTCCATAAACTCTCCTACATTATCGGAAGCCATTTGGGATTTTGCATCTTATATATTTTACTGTATCAATTGTTTTAATATGTTTTATATGTATGTTCTGTATGTATGTGGATACTATGCTATCATGTTAGTTTGCCGATTAACTTGATGTTTAATATTTTAAGTGTATACACTGCTGTTGATTAAATATATATTATTTTAACCTTTTATATTCTGCTTATAGTTGCTAATTTAGCTACATTGCGTAGCACATAGTACTTTTTCTCTCTTTTGAGAAATGTGCTTTCTTTGTCATGATAGGTGGTGTAACACAATGAGGAATTATCCTTTTGCCTACTCAACTGCATATAAACCTCTGTGTGATGAACCAAAGATTTCCATTTTGAGCAGTCATTCCATAGGACCTTCTTCCTGTTTCCTGTAGACATTTGGAGGAGCTTCATTGTACAGAGATTCTTATTTTCTTATTTTGCCATCATAGCAATGGCTTTCTTCCTACCAATTGGCCAGTCAAGCTTGCAGCTCAAAGTCTTTTCTTCACAGTTCAAAATGAGACCTGCTTAAGTTGACTAGTGTTAAACTGTGCTTAAAGTTGTTGTCTTGTGAGCTGCCTATCGCTCAAGCTGCTGACTCTCGGACACCTGTCTTCTGATTATGTTGTGGCTTTGGGTCTGCTAGACCTTTTCCTGTTAGAGATTCTTTCAGTTTTGAAGTATATTTTGATGGTTCTGTACTCACGTATTGGCTTTCTCTCACGTATTTTTTTTTAAAAGGAAAGAACCTACACTTTTAAGCCTTATATTGTGAATCTTCTTTTGTTAAAGGGACAGTGTGCTGTAAAATTTTCTGCTTTCTAATGTGTCCCCAGTGATCTATTTTGTCTGCTGGATTATATTTAATTGACTACAAATATTTTATTTAGCCTCATTTTGTCATTTGAAATAGCTAATTTTGTCTGTTGCATCTCTAACTATATTGAACATTTCAATACTTAAGTATTCACTATGTAAATGCTGTGTAAACATAACTAGGATAATCAATTACACTCCCATTGGAGTGGTAGAGATTAGTCCTCAAATGAAAAGTTTCAGCTCTCTCAAGGTATACAGAAAGAGATAACATAAAGAGGCTTTATGTGTTTATGTGTATAAAGAGTGGTAACTTAAGGAGAATTTTAATCCCTGCAAGATCAAAACATTTAAGGGGTTGTGGTTTCAGAGAGCAAACCCAGCTATTTTGTTTTAAAAAATAGTCCAATTTCCCTTTGTTTTTATACTCTTCACATTGTCCCTTTGATTGCCTTTTCCTCTACATTATGATAGCAATAATCTGCTTCAAAATACTACTTCATGCAGTAATGCAGTGATGCTAAAAACGGATGCAGTAGTATAGTCTATGCCAACACTGATTGCAAATAGTAGCTACAAAAGTGAAAACTGCGCTTTGCTACTATTATTACTATACTGTGCCTTTCTACCTGCATATCACATTGAACATATTTTAGATCTATTTATTGTAAGTATTTGGCTTATTTTGTTTAAATAAATGTATAATATTCATTTAATTGTGATTTCTTGTTTTTGGAATATATTGATATGCATATTGTGTTTGTCTCTTCTCTTGATTCTTTCTAGATTTTAATGTTCATACCATGTCTAGGGATTTAAAAATCCTAATAAGAGAAATTTGGATATCCTGATATTCATTTGCTTTTTCTGTTGGGCTTGGCAAAAATGTATTCCTCTATAATATGTACTCATCTTGGCCAAGGCTTAATATAAAATGGAATGCATTGATTAAGATCCAGTTTCTTTCTAAAGAACATTAGCTTTTCACTTCCAGCAACTGTTTAAAAAAGAAGCTAAGAAATGTAAAAATAAAGAAAAAGAAAGAAATAATAAAAATAATAATAAAAAAGTTAATGCTACAGTTCAGACTAATTACCTTATGTACAAACTATTCTTTATATAATTTTACTAAAAACAAGACTTTGGGCAATTATCTTTATTTTCATTTTTGTTATCTTTTTTTTTTTTGTGTAAGAATTGGCTGAAAAATTAACTGCTTAATTAAATTATTATGCAGAACCCTATATTTCCCAAATAATGTTCCAATATTTGATGATATTTTAAAATAATACCTTTAACTATTCTTCAATTCCAGCAATGTTTAAAAATCCATGAGAAAAATCTAAAGTTTGGTATCAGATTAAACATTTTCTGAGTTTTTGGTTTTATTAATAATTTGGCATTTACTTATTCACACTTAGGTAGATTACGAGTTTTGCGTTTGTGTTTTAATGCTGAAAAAATGGCCATTTCAGCATTAAAACAGCAACACAGCCATTACGATTCTTCTCGGTATAACTGTACCGCAAGCATTTTAGCCTGTAACGCAACGTCAGTCCCGCACTCAAAAAATTACGTTTTTTCATGGGATTCCCATAGCGCTGCCATTACGAGTTTTGTGGTGAGGCTAAAAAGCTTGCGTTACACCCTATAACGACAAGATCTGTACCGCCATTTGAGAGCAGTAGTTATGAGTTTTACGCAACAATACTGTTACACAAAACTCATAACTAAAATGTTACAAAGTACATTAACAGCCATAAACTACCTATTAACCCCTAAACCGAGGCCCTCCCGCATTGCAAACACTATATTAAACCTATTAACCCCTAATCTGCCGCTCCCCGACATCATCGCCACTATACTAAAGTTATTAACCCATACAAATGCCCTTTTCAGAGCAATGGGTAGCTTATGTATTTTTTAAAGTTAGGTTTTTATTTTGGGGAGTTGGTTGGGTGGTGGGCTTTACTGTTGGTAGGGTCTGTATTTTTTTACAGGTAAAAGAGCTATTTAACTTAGAGCAATGCCCTACAAAAGGACCTTTTAAGGGCTATTGGTAGTTTATTGTAGGCCAGGGTTTTTTTATTTTGGGGGGATTTTTTATTTTTATAGGGCTATTAGATTAGGTGTAATTGTTTTTATTTTGGATAATTTTGTTTGTTATTTTTCGTAATTTAGTGTTTTTTATTTTTGGTAATTTAGTATTTTTTATTTTTTGTTATTGTAGATTTAATTTTTTTAGTAGGGTTAGGTTTTTTAATTTGTAATTTAGTTTATTTAATTTGTAATTTAGTTTATTTAATTTGTAAGTTAGTTTGCTTAATTTGTACTTAGTTTAATTTTAGTATAATAGTAATGTTAGTTTAATTTATAGTTTAAATTTAGTTTTTTTAATTTCACAGGTAGGTTTTTATTTATTTTAAGATAGGGCAGGTAAGTTTTTATTTATTTTAAGATAGGGATCTTGTAGTTTTAATATAAAGTTAGGGTGGTGTTAGGTTTAGGGGTTAATAGTTTAATTTCGTTTTTGGCAATGTGGGGGGCTGGCGGTTTAGGGGTTAATAGATTTATTTAGTGGCAGTGATGTCGGAGGCCAGAGGTTTAGGGGAAAATAACTTTATTTAGTGGCGGCGATGTTGTTGAGTGGCAGAATAGGGGTTAATATCTTTTTTATAGTGTGGGCGATGTTGGGGTGTGGGGGAATACTGGTTAATAACTTTAGTATAGTGGCGGCGATATCGGGAGCGGCAGATTAGGTGTTAATAGATTTATTTATGTGTCAGCGATGTCAGGGGCAGCAGATTAGGGGTGTTTAGACGTGGAGTTTATGTTAGGGTGTTAGGTTTAAACGTAACTTTTTTTTCCCAATAGACATCAATTGGGTTGCGTTATGGAGCTTTTCATTCCACGATCGCAGGTGTTGATGTCTATGGGAAAAGCATGCACGAACACATCAAAGCAGTGCTTGTATTTTGTGCGGTATGGAGCTTAAAACCACCATATCGCATGCACAAGGCGGCTTTTTCAAAACCTGTAATGGCAGCGCTATGGAGGATGAAAAAACGCAACTTTTGTTAAATTTGTTTCGCACCCTGTAACGCAAAAGTTGTAATCTCAAATCACATTGCAGTATTGTATTTAACTGTACAGGACATTGCCTGTTGCATATCTGAAACATTTGAACTGACATCTTGTTTTCACATTTATTTTAGAAGTAGGGTACTGACTAGTGGTGTATTTAGTTTTTGTGCTGCCCTAGGCATAAACTGATAGATGAGTCAAGCACCCCACTAGATAACCATGAATTGCTAATTTGTGATACAAATGATTAAAAAACAATTGAAGAACGTATGGGTTAGAAGTCAATATGCCATAGTAACTATTATTCAATTATACTGGCCCCATGCATAGTTGAGGTCCATTCTCTCTCTCCCTCCACATCTGTTTATGCAAAATGTGTATAGATAGGGAAATAAGAGGGAATAATACCCAGGAGGGTCCGTTGGAGCATTTGTGAAACTTGTACTCTTTAGGACCAGATTCCAAGTGGAGCACTATAGTTAGCGCGAGGATCATAAACACGATTGCGAGATTGCAAGAGAGTGTTCTTTACGCTTAAATTATCACAAATGCGTTTGTGCAAACTCTCGGTAATGTAAGGTCCCATATTTTTTTTTTTTTATATATATATGTTTATTTTTATTGGCAATAATTACAATATTGATATCAATTGTACAGATGTTTCCAAATAAATGACATCATATAAAACATCTTATTGAGATACATTGACTTTTGGTCCTTGAATCACATCTTGTTGTAAGTCTTTATGGCTCTGGCTGATTGTCCAAGCAAATATTTCCCTTTTTCTTTTGTAACATTTTACTAAAAAAACATAAACATTAACCATAACATAAAACTATACCATTTTTTTAATCATATTTGGTATGGACATCTGGTATACATCGTTATACCGATGGAGACAAATAATTTTTGTTTTGTATATTTGTGTATGGACCAGTCCCATAAAGAGTATTTTATAAAGTGGGATTTTGTCTATAATTCAATTGAGCAGCGGATGGTAATCTAAATGGGAGGGATTATGCCTGCTAGGATGTCATCCCAAATACATTTCATATCCTGAAAAAATTATAGGTTGTTAGTTCTAAAGTAACCATATTCTTCTAGTATTAGGGTATTGTCCATATTGGTGACCCATCCTTTAAGAGTGGACCTAATTTGGGATTTCCATTTTTTGCTATTAAGGACCTGGCTAAATTCAATGCTAGTCGAATCAGTCAGACAGGCCCATTTATCAAGCTCCGTATGGAGCTTGAAGGGCCGTGTTTCTGGCTAGTCTTCAGACTCGCCAGAAACAGAACTTATGAAGCAGCGGTCTAAAGACCG
Organism: Bombina bombina; assembly: GCF_027579735.1. Taxonomy (NCBI): domain Eukaryota; kingdom Metazoa; phylum Chordata; class Amphibia; order Anura; family Bombinatoridae; genus Bombina; species Bombina bombina. The sequence continues at coordinate 1,324,170,189 of NC_069500.1, forward strand.
CTGCTCCATAGCCCTGTCCGCCTGCTCTGAGCAGGCAGACAGGAATCGCCGGAAATCAACCCGATCGAATACGATCGGGTTGATTGACACCTCCCTGCTGATTGGCCGTGAGTCAGCAGGGGGCGGCATTGCACCAGCAGCTCTTGTGAGTCCAGAGTGAAATTTGAGGTTTGTCCCATCAGATTCTTATTATAATTCTGTATGTGTTCCCAAAAATGCTTCAATTTGTGGCACTCCCACCATATGTGAATCAATGTTCCCTTTTCCCCGCTTCCTCTCCAACACAGGTCTGAGGAAGATGGGAATATACTCTTCAATCTAGCTGGAGTAAGACACCACCTAGTTACTAATTTCAAGTTTGTCTCTAAAAAATTAGTGGAGGAAAATAATGTTCTAGTATTGGAGAGGATGTGATTCCCTTCTGTATCAGAAAGCTCTCTGCCCAAATCCTTATGCCATATTTCTGTGTATTCTGGATATTTGGGATTTTGTGCTGTTATTAAGAATTTCCTAGCTCATGAAAGTGCGTTGTAGGCTGGGAGCTCCATTGAGCAAAATAGCTCAAAATGAGTTAGAAGTCTGACTAGTGCTTCTTTGGAGCTGTGTGTGAGTGAGAAGTGATGTACCCAACTGTGCTTCAACCATTTGGAAAATGATCCCCTCAAAATCTCAGTAAGATCTTGTCTGTCCCTAAGTTTGCCTCCTGTAAGTAGTTTATAGATTGGTAAAGTATATTCCTTTTCCCAAGTGGTTATATTGTTTATGTCAAATTCAATACCTCCCAGTAGTACAGCATTTGTTGAAATAGGGGATAGAGGGGACCTCAATGTGGAGATATTTGGTTTTCTTCTAATGATAGAGTCCCACATTTCAAATACATGATGGGGAATAGGGTATGCTTTTAGCCAAGGTGGTTGGTTTTGTTTTGCTAACCAACAAAGGGCTCCAGGAGAATGTAGTATGTGGGAATCCATTGGGATCCAGGCTTTTATATATATATATATAAAACATATATTAGCATAGTATATTAATCAAACCAAATAATCCAATGGTCATAGAAAGAAGTAGTACCAACAAAGGGTTCCAATTACAGTGTTGAATTAGAGGTGGTGTAGTGAATCCAATGTAATCAGATAGTCCAATTCTACAAGTGGGGCACAAGTAGAAGGCTGCTCTCCTCACAGACTTGTCCGGAAGTAGCTATAGATAAAAGAGATAATAGAGAGGTGCCTCATGTGTGCATCAGTATGTCAGGATGAATCAGTCAAAATAGACAATGCCAAATGGGTAAACATTTAGCCCAAGTACACCTATGTACTGGTAGAAGCAGGCTGGCAACTTGGGGTGTACCAGCTAACCCTCTCCAGGTGAGGATGGAACAGTGCAGGAGTATCCTGCCACACTCCATGTGTAATAGATTCCAAAAGGTAGTCAGGGACAGTGGTTTTACTGCTCAAAGAAGGTGCTGAACCAGAGCTTGTATAAAACAAGTTTGTTTATTAAAAACAATTTAAAACTAATAACAAGAAATGGTTACATGTAATACAACATGTTTCTCAGCCTTAGCATTGGCTGTTTCATCAGGCAAAAAGCACCTTCCAACTGACAAAATATTTAAACTAAATTTAGCCGATTGTGAACAAGAACACACCCATAATGGGCGTATGAAAATACATACATTCTTAATTGATTAATTGACAACATGTAACAGTCATAATAAAAACAGGTACAACGCAGTATAATAATCATTTTTACATTATTGTGCAATAAAAACTGCAATATATTATAATCGCAACAGTAAATTCATACTGAGCAAAAAAAATGTTTTATATAATAGCTTGTGCAATGTGAAATGTAACATAAGAAACAATAATCATCATATTATCTAAAAAGAATATGTCTATATACATAATAGTGGCAAATTTCAGTAATATATTTGTATCCCAAATTGATATGCCATATGATGGGAAAGCATATAATGTAAGTGAATTCACAGTACTGGACACATGCAATGTGCCTTAGTCCTAATCTTTATGGACCTGCTATGGACCTGCTATATACTCAAATTACTTGATGAGAGTGTATTTGAAGTGAAGGGCTTTTTAATCATCACCCGACCTCTTCTAATACGTTACAACCACAGATTACGGTAATTCACTTGTTTCTTACATGAATGATGTGCATGTGTTAGCTAATCCCCATATATTTGCTCATAACAAAATGATCATAATATGGCATCGATATGAGATGTTATATCTTGTTACAGGGCTCACACAAGCTGCTAAAAATAAGTAAACATCCGTCAGGCTTTTACATTGGCGATATAGAGCCAATCATTACGTCTTATTCGTTCGTGACTCACTATCCTTAGCCTATAGTATAGAGAAGGACGCCTGACGCATGATGTTAAACAAGTGAAATAATGTCTAAGGCGGGTCATATTAACGATCTAGCTATAACATATTCATTCATGCTGATTGGGTCTATATTAATGATGTACTTAAAGTGGTCGTTATCGACTTTCGTGACATTATGTGAAACTTAATAAATTCCTTGATACTAATCCCCTAATTTTGTTCAATACGTAAAGTGCATTATGCAAATATATAAACTGACAATGGATCCTCAACTATGTGTATTGCGTGAAGTAAATTATTAAAAAGTGTATAAGTATTAAATATAAATGTCTTGTATACATTACGTGAAATGTGATAAATTTGTGTGTCTATTGGAAAATATTATAACAATAATAACTAGTGAGATACTGTTTAGTGTGATGTGTGTATAAGAATCTAGGAAAATCCTAAACTAATATTTAAAAAACTATCGGCTAGATTACGAGTTTTGCGTTATGAGTAAAAAAGCAGCGTTATGGGTTATAACACTACTTTTTCACTACCGCTGCTATTACGAGTCTTGTAGGTAAAGCTGTACCGCAAACTTTTTTGGCCTTAACGCAAATTAACTTACGCAATTTGCGTAAAGTCTTTTTTCAATGGGACTTCCATAGCGCCGATATTACATTACATTTCTCTGGGAGGCCAAAAAGTGAGCGATACAGCCTATCCCGCAAGATTTGTAATGCATTCTAAAGTCAGTAGTTATGAGTTTTACACTACAAAGCTGTAGCATAAAACTCAAAACTAAAGTGCTAAAAAGTACACTAACACCCATAAACTACCTATTAACCCCTAAACCGAGGCCCTGCCGCATCGCAAACACTAAAATAAAATTATTAACCCCTAATCTGCCGCTCCTGACATCGCCGCAACTATAATAAACATATTAACCCCTAAAATGCCGAACTCCCACCTCGCAAACACTAGTGAAATATTATTAACCCCTAATCTGCTGTCCCTAACATCGCCGCAACCTACATTACAGTTATTAACCCCTAATCTGCCGATCCCAACGTCGCCGCCACTATACTAAAGTTATTAACCCCTAAACCTAAGTCTAACCCTAACCCTAACACCCCCTAACTTAAATATATTTAACATAAATCTAAATAAAACCTACTATTAATAACTAAATCATTCCTATTTAAAACTAAATACTTACCTGTAAAATAAACCCTAAGCTAGCTACAATATAACTAATAGTTACATTGTATCTAGCTTAGGGTTTATTTTTATTTTACAGTTTGTATTTATTTTAACTAGGTAGAATAGTTACTAAATAATTATTAACTATTTACTTACTACCTAGTTAAAATAAATACAAATTTACCTGTAAAATAAAACCTATCCTGTCTTACACTAACACCTAACCTTACACTACAATTAAATCAATTAAATCAATTAAATACAATTACCTACATTACAAACCCCCCCCACAAAATTACACAAAATAAAAAAAGAAATTATCAGGTATTTAAACTAATTACACCTAATCTAATAGCCTTATCAAAATAAAAAGCCCCCCCAAAATAAAAAAAAACCCTAGCCTACAATAAACTACCAATAGCCCTTAAAAGGCCATTGGAACAGCCAATAGAATGCAAGCTCAATCCTATTGGCTGATCGGATCAGCCAATAGGATTGAATCTCAAACCTATTGGCTGATTGCATCAGCCAATAGGATTTTTTCACCTTTAATTCCGATTGGCTGAATTCTATCAGCCAATCGGAATTAAAGGGACGCCATCTTGGATGATGTAATTTAAAGGAACCTTCATTCGTCTTTAGTCGTTGGAAGAAGAGGATGCTTCACGCCGGATGTCTTGAAGATGAAGCCGCTCCGTGCTGGATGGATGAAGGATGTCGTCTGGATGAAGACTTCTGCTCATCTGTAGGACAACTTCTGCCAGCTTGGATGAAGACTTCTCCCGGCTTCGTTGAAGACTCCTTGCCGCTTCGCTGAGGACTTCTCCCGGCTTCATTGAGGATGGATGTCGGCTCTTCAAAATTGTAAGTGGATCTTCAGTGGTTAGTGTTAGGTTTTTTTAATGGTTTATTGGGTGGGTTTTAGTTTTAGATTAGGGTTTGGGCAATTGAAAAAGAGCTAAATGCCCTTTTAAGGGCAATGCCCATCCAAATGCCCTTTTCAGGGCAATGGAGAGCTTATGTTTTTTTAGTTAGGATTTTATTTGGGGGGTTGGTTGTGTGGGTGGTGGGTTTTACTGTTGGGGGAAGGGGGTTTGTATTTTTTTACAGGTAAAAGAGCTGATTTCTTTGGGGCAATGCCCCGCAAGAGGCCCTTTTAAGGGCTATTGGTAGTTTAGTTTAGGCTAGGGTTTTTTTTTATTTGGGGGGGGGTTATTTTGATAGGGTTATTAGATTAGGTGTAATTAGTTTAAATATCTGATCATTTATTTTTTATTTTGTGTAATTTAGTGGTAATTGTATTTAATTCATTTAATTAATTGTAGTGTAATATTAGGTGTTAGTGTAAGACAAGTTAAATTTTATTTTACAGGTACATTTGTATTTATTTTAACTAGGTAGTTAGTAAATAGTCAATAACTATTTAGTAACTATTCTACCTAGTTAAAATAAATGCAAACTTGCCTGTGAAATAAAAATAAACCCTAAGCTAGCTACAATGTAACTATTAGTTATGTTGTAGCTATCTTAGGGTTTATTCTACAGGTAAGTATTTAGTTTTAAATAAGAATTATTTAGGTAATGATAGTAATTTTTATTTAGATTTCTTTTAATTATATTTAAGTTAGGGGGTGTTAGGGTTACTTTAGAATATGGCGGCGACATTGGGGGTGGCAGATTAGGGGTTAATAAATGTAGGTAGGTGGCGGCGATGTTAGGGGCGGCAGATTAGAGGTTAATAATATTTAACTAGTGTTTGTGATGTGGGAGTGCGGCGGTTTAGGTGTTAATATGTTTATTATAGTGGCGGTGATGTCAGGAGCGGCAGATTAGGGGTTAATAAGTGTAGGTAGGTTGCGGCGACATTGGGTGCGGGAGATTAGGGGTTAATAAGTATAATGTAAGTGTCGGCGATGTTGGGGGCAGCAGATTAGGGGTTAATAAGTATAATGTAGGTGTCGGCAATGCCAGGGGGCGGCAGATTAGGGGTTATTAAGTGTAAGATTAGGGGTGTTTAGACTCGGGTGTTAGGTGTAAACATAAATTTAGTTTTCCCATAGGAATCAATGGGGCTGTGTTACGGAGCTTTGCGCTGCTTTATTGCAGGTGTTAGGCTTTTTTTCAGCCGGCTCTCCCCATTGATGTCTATGGGGAAATCGTGCACGAGCATGTAAAACCAGCTCACCGCTGACTTAAGCAGCGCTGGTATTGGTGTGCGGTAAGGAGCTCAAATTTGCTCTACGCTCACTTCTTGCCTGTTAACGCTGGGTTTATGAAAACCTGTAATACCAGCGCTGTAGGAAAGTGAGCGGTGACAATAACGTGCAAGTTAGCACCGCACCCCTCATACCGCAAAACCCATAATCTAGCCGTTAATGTGGTGATTGTACCTGATAAAAAACTTTCAAATTCATAGGATACTATTTAAATTCAGTGAAAATTAAATAGTGTTCAGTAGTCTCGAAAATATATGTATATAGTACAGTACTATAAATTATAAAACTGTACTAATGAAAATAGTAAATATGAAACAATGATATATATAATGATAAAAAGAAAATATATAGAAAACGACATGTCAAAGAACTATGCATTATAAAAATTATCTAATACCATTGTTCATTGTAGGTGAATTGCCTATAATAATAGATATATATCATTAGTTAAATATTTTTTGTGACTAGTGTTTGTATGATTCAAACACATATTGATGGAGAACAGCATGGATTAAATATCCCTGTCCAGCTATATATTCTATAATTAGATGACTACATGCAATGATTACTAGTATATCCAGATATCTTTGTGACATAATACTATATTTATACAAAACCTGAAAGTGTAATATTATTAATTCATAAATACTTATTTAACTATACGTGACTATTATAAATAACTATAAATGTGCTCTATTGATGCAAAATAACTGATACTATATATGGAATCTGGCCAGAATACCATTAATAATAGATATCATAGAAAGATCTAGAGAGGGGAGAATCATTCATATAAGAACTATCAGCATGTGTCCAATGCTGATATACACCCACAAGATACCTATAGAGGTAACACATCTCTATATATAAATTATCTTTCTCCCTCATAAGCCCTCATAGTAATAAACAATATATATATACAGTATATACATATATATAAACAAGTGCCCTGCAGAGAAGATCCTGCAGACAAACCCTTAAGAAAGAGGTGCACAATATAAATCAAAAAGCGGCTAAGTCTATTACCTCGTTTAAACCAGAGGGAAAGAGGGACTGGAAGCGATAGATCCAGTATGTCTTCCTCTAGCGTAGACGATTGTATCTATTGCCCCTACTGGAGCATGATATACTCTCTAATGGAGTGATCACAAAGGTATTGCGTTTGCCATGTTGAAGAACACTGTGTCTTGCAACACTATGTTTCAGTGAACCAATTTTTAAATTCCTATTGTGTTCACTCCATCTTGTACGTATCTTCCTACACATGCACCCTATATATTGTATTCCACATTCACATGTGATAACATATATGACATAATTCAATCCACAATCCATATGAGTTTTAATATCAAAGGTTTCACCAGTAGTATGGCTTGTGACGGAATTACTGCCATGTGTTAAAGATTTATACATATGACACCTCTTTTTGTAACACCTATAGACTCCTGGTTTCTTGTTGTTTTTATTAGCTTTTAAAGGTAATGCATTTTGTGTATTCCTTTTAGAGACCACTATTTTGCTGGGGGCCAATTTTTGTTTCAAAGTGGGAGCACATCTGAACACTATTCTTGGGTTGGATTCAAGGTTTCCTTTAAGATACGGGTCCCTCAATACAATGGGCCAATGCTTATTCAATACCTCTCTGATGATTTTGTGCCCTGAATTATACTGGGTAATAAAAGTTGGACTTTGTGGTATATTCATTTGGTTAGTGGTCTTAGACCTAGGGGCTTGTTGTAGAATCGACCCTCTGTCAGTATTTCTTGCTTTAGTGTATCCATCTATAATCAGATTCATGGGATAACCGTTTTCTCTGAATCTGTTTATTAAAATGGTAGATTGAGTATCATATAATTCTATTTCTCTTAAACTGGCTATATGGTATATTGGTCTTCCAACCATTTAGATGATTACTAGAAAAATGCAGAAAATGATTGCTGTCTACACTCTTGAAGAATGTGGATGACATACAACCATCCACATTCCATTCTAAATAAACATCAAGAAATTCTATTTTATCTGTTTGGATGTTGGACGTGAAAGTTAAACCCATATCGTTTGAGTTCAAGCTATTTACAAAATCTTGGGCTAATTGTGATGACCCATCCCATATGAATATCAGATCATCTATGTAACGGCCATAGAACACCAGGTTCGCCCTCCAGTTCGAGTGATAAATATATCTCTCTTCAAATTTGCACATAAATAAGTTGGCAAAACTGGGGGCGAACCTGGTGCCCATGGCCGTCCGTTTGATTTGCAAAAAAAAAATCATCTAAAAACTGGAAATAATTATTTGATAAGATAAATGATATCAAATCTAGTATAAAATTCTGTTGAGAGGAGGGTAAGTATATATCGCTCTCCAAAAAAGTATTGATTGCTTCTAGGCCCAATCTATGGTCTATATTTGAGTACAATGCACCCACATCCTATGATAGCCATATATATTCATCTTTTTTTTTTAAACTCAGACAATTTATTCAACAGATTGGTAGTGTCACGTATATATGATGGAAGATTTACAACATATTTTTGGTAAAAAGCAATATACTCTGACAACCGATCTGTCAAACTATTGATCCCCGCTATGATGGGATGCCCAGGTGGTTTCTGTCAATCTTTATGGATCTTGGGCAAGTGATATTAAAATGGGACACTAGAGTGATCAGGAAGTAAATATGCTTTCTCTTTTTTGTTCAATATGCGTTTATCAAAACTGTGTAAGATGATTATTTTAAGCATCTTGCTATAAGCTATAGCGGGGTAATTTGTGAGTTTTTTTATAATATTCATGATCTAATACTATTCATTTGGCCTCTAATATGTAATCATTATAGTTTTGTAAAACAATCCCCACCCCTTGTCCGCTTGGCGGATCACCAGGCTTGTATCATTCATAAGGGCTTCAAGGGCCTTTTGTTCATTAGGCCATAGTTTCTTTTGATTATGCTTACCATTTTCCACAGTTTTTTTTATATCCTCCATGAGTAATTGCTGAAATAAATCCACATAGGAACATTCATCCCTAGGGGGATTAAAGGAAGAAGGAGGTGCAAAGGGGGTATGTAAAACCTGCTCAAATAACTCATTAGATATATCCTCTGTTTGGTTATATAGTATATATTCTAACCTTTTCGGGTCCATTGTATCTAATAATATGGAAGTGTCTTCCAATTTCTTTTTTTTAAGATGTTTTGCTGCAAAATATCTTTGTAGATTAAGTTTTCAAGTGAAAGCATTCAAATCTGCATATAAATTAAACAGATTAGGTTAATTTAGAGGACAGTATGATAGACCCCTGCTTAAGATTCTAATTTCATCATTTGTTAATTCATGTGTAGAGAGATTAAAGATCCCCTCTTTTAATTTTAGTAATTTGTTTTTTTGAGGGTTTTCCCTCTACCTCGTCTCCCTCATTTGGATACAATGTTTTTTTGTTGTTTGGAGGAGGGGGTCTGTTCCTGTTCCATTCCATAAAAGAGCTAAGGGTCTGTCCCCTAAAAATGATTGTTTGCATTCCCTGATGTGGAAGGCCTTTCCTCTCTATAATCAGTTTGTTCTTGATATTGAACAGAAGGTATATGGTTCTGGTCTTGATCGATAAGCGGCTCATATCTATTATGTGTGGTAGTTTCATAGTTGTGATTTTAAATTTGATTGTGTGCCCCATTATTTCCATAAATATGGGGAGATTGTTTGTGGTGATTCTGATGAACTCTGCCTTGATTTCCATTATCATAGTGGTGGCTATTGGATCTTCAAGCTGAGTAGTGATCTCTATTATTACCCCAATATGTTGGTTGTGGGGCACTATTTCTCATTCTCCAATATTCCTATTATGTCTCCAATTGGAAAGGTAATCATTTGTATATTGTGGTCCATGTCTGGCTGTTATGTGTGTCTACCTATTGTTATTATAGGATGTTTTTTTATTCTGTGGTGGCATTGTGGCCCATTTGTTCTCAGTATTTTCTTTGATCTCACTGTTAGATTTCTTGTTGTAAGTATATACTTTTCCATTTGTGTAATCTTCCTCATCCCTAGCCATTTTAGAGTTTTTCTTTTCTATAATTTATTTTTGAAATCTGTCATTGTGGCACTATTTAGCCTATGATAATCTTCATGTTCTTTGAAATGGTTTAGTTCATTTTGTATTAGTTCAATTTCTACAGCTATAGTGTCCACTAGATGTTGTCTGTGTGTTATTAAAAGACCTATCAATTTCAAAGAAAAATCTTATAAAATAGAGAACCCTTTTTCCAACAGTTTATCATCATTTTTGAAGAAACAGTTTTTAAAAATGCTTAAACCTCTTGGTATCTGTTTTTTATCCCTATGCTTTTTCAGGGTATCAAGGTCCCACCAATGTCTAGTTTCAGAATGAATAACATCCTTTAAATTAGAGAAGAGGCTTCCAATGGTTTTAACCATTATAGGACCATCTGATTCTTGTAGAATTGTGGGAAAGCCTCCTTGAGGACCTTTCTAATGCAGATAACATAATGGATATATATATATATATATATATATATATATATATATATATATAGTAGTGCTAATATTTAGAGAAAATTGGCTGCCACCCTCTGTGCAAAAAATGGCTAGATGCAAAAAAATAATCTGTACCAGAGTGTGAGGGGGTGCAATTTAACCTTCAAATAACACAGATAATAGCATATATATATATATATATATATATATATATATATATATATATATATATATATATATATATATATATATATATATATATATAAAACATATATTAGCTTAGCATAGTAATCAAACAAAATAATCTGATGGTCATAGATAGAAGTAGTCCCAACAAAGGGTCCTAATTACGGTGTCGAATTAGAGGTGGTGTAGTGAATCCAATGTAATCAGATAGTCCAACTCTATAAGTGGGGCACAAGTAGAAGGCTGCTCTCCTCCTCACAGACTTTTCCGGGAGTAGTATGTTTCTATGTTAAGTAACCCTAATCCGCCATCTCTGACCAGTCGGTATATCGTCATTGTTTTGATTCTAAGTTTTATGTTTCCCCAAACAAATGAATTCAGAGTCTTTTGTGTCTCTGTGATGAAATTTTGTGGGAGGTTAACTGGGGCTGCTTGAATCGTATATAGTAATCTAGGGAGAATATTCATTTTTAGAATTTTTAGAATTTGTAACCTTCCCCACCATGAAAAGGGGTGGTCCTTCCAGGTGTGCAAGTCTATTGTGATCTTTGCAAGTAGGTTAGTAAAATTCAGTTCTATGAATAATTTATTATTTGGAGTTAGGTATATCCCTAAATATTTTAAAGCTTTGGGCTGGTGTTTGAAGGGGCAGGACTGCAATAAAGTATGGAATGTTTGGGTTGGTAGGGAGATGTTTAGTATTTCAGATTTCTGTTAATTTATTGCAAAGTTGGAATAGTCACCAAATTGCTTAAGTTCTTGTAAAACTGCAGGTACTGAGGTTTGGGGAGAGGACAGCATGAAAAGGATATTGTCCACGTATAAAGATAGCTTATATTCTAAAGGGCCCACTCCTACTCCTGATATCTGCGGGTTGGATCTGATTCTTTGTGCTAGTACTTCCATGTTAATAATGAATAAAATAGGGGAAAGTGGAAACCCCTGCCGTGTTCCATTGTGGATGGGGAAGGTGTATGAAAGCATATTAACTCTTACTTTCGCTGAAGGTAATCTGTATAAACTGTTAATTCTGTGAATCATTGTTTCTCCTATGAAGTGTTGCAAATAGAAATTGCCAATCGAGACGATCAAACGCCTTTCCGGCATATGTTGATATTACCACTATTTCAGTTTTTGCAAATGTCGCATGATCAATTAGTTGTAATGTTCTAATGGTATTATCCCTGGCCTCTCCTCCAGGGACAAAGCCAGCTTGATCTGAGTGGATAATTTGGGGTAAAATTCTATTAAGTCTGTTTGCTATTATCTTGGTACAAATTTTCAAGTCAGTATTCAACAATGATATCAGTCTATAATTGCATGTATATTTTGGTGATTTGTCCGGTTTGGGGATGACTGATTGTGTGCCTCAAGGTACTCTGGTGGGAATTGACTAGAGTGGTCTATTTGCGTATAAAGTGCTAATAAAAGTGGGGCTAAGGAATCTTTGTATAATTTAGAATATTTATTAGAGAACCCATCTGGGTCTGGACTATTGTTCGATGGTAGATCGTCTATTACGTTAAGTATTTCTTGTAGTGTGATTAGTTTGGCTAATGTTTCTGAGTCGCTGATTTGGATTTTATTTAGATCAGTGTTTTGAAGATATGAATCTAAGGCGTTGGAATTGGAGGGAGTATTGTGGGTAGGGAGGTCGTATAGGTTTCCATAATATTTCTTAAAGGTATTTGCTATAGCTTTGTTAAATACATCATTTTGAAGGGTCTTACGTTTCAAAGCTCTGGCTAGTAGGGGGCCTGCTTTATTCCCCCCCATGAAAATATATATTTTTTGAGATGTAAGGCTTTTCTACATGCTTCTATATGTAGATGGGATTTGAGGAGTTCTCTTGTTTTGTTTAGCTTTTCTAGTAAGTCTTGCCGTTGAGGGTTGTGTTTGTGAGCTAGTTCATCTGTCTGTAAATTTTGGAGTAAAGTTTTGGTATTTGGCTGTAAATATCCATTTGTTTATAGCTTTTGGTTTTATTAATGTCCCTCTAATGGACACTTAGAGTTGGTAAAATAAAAACAAATTTATTTCAAAATTGTAAAATACACAACTCATGTTTGTGCCAAAATAAAAACTTGGACAAATAGAGAAACTATGCAACGCGTTTCTCAGTATAACTGTTTCATCAGGCATGTCTCTCATCTGTTTATTTGATCCTTATATAGGGCTACGCTACTAAAAAAACCATATTCCCACCCCCCCTCAATACTTAATTGAACAACCAATGAAAACCCTTCATTTGCACACACCCACCTTGCTGAAATATTATTTATACCACAATTGTGTGAGTCAAATATATATATATATATATATATATATATATATATATATATATATATATATATATATATATAAAATAAATAATTCTAGCCCCTATATTGTCCTCCATCAGTATATGCAATATAAACAATTTTGCTACGTTATTCTAAGTGTAACCGTTAGTTTTAATGTCAGTTTCTAAAGATTGCCATTATTCGTTATTTCAGCTTGTTGATAGGATAAACAACCTGTTAGTCATTTGTCCCATTGTTGGACTGTTTGTATCAGCCAAACCCGTGAGCCGCAAATCATGTTTAGTATCCACCACTCAGGTTAAAGGACAAGTTATAGAGCAGCGGTCTTTAGACCGCTGTTTCATAACTGCTGTTTCCGGCGAGCATGAAGGCTCGCGCGGAAACAGGGGCATCAATCTCTGTTTGGAGCTTGATAATTCGGCCCCTTAGTGCGAGTCCTTGATTTTAATAGTGTATCCTGTGCTATCAATAATAATATGCACCAAAACATTTGCAAACTTGCTTACAAAAATAAATAAAAACATTTCACCCTTGAAGAAACAAAAATAATGATCAAAATGTAACACAATTTTGGGTACATTTCTTCCAATTTAAGAAATTATAGTCACAAATAGAAAAAAAGTAGATTTATTTATACAGTTAAACCCATGCACTGTCTATTCCATCAAGTATACTCTGGTTTAAGTAATGATTACTAAATTTTGGCATCAATTCCAACCTTTCTGAAATACTCATTCAATATTAGAAATATGGGATCAGACTTTTTTTTTCAAATCAAAATGATCACAATTAGTGATGTCGCGAATAGTTCGCCGGCGAATAGTTCCCGGCGAACATAGCATGTTCGCGTTCGCCGTGGACGGCGAACATATACGATGTTCGGTCCGCCCCCTATTCCTCATCATTGAGTAAACTTTGACCCTATACATCACAGTCAGAAGACACATTCCAGCCAATCAGCAGCAGACCCTCCCTCCCAGACCCTCCCACCTCCTGGACAGCATCCATTTTAGATTCATTCGGAAGCTGCATTCTTAGTGAGAGGAGGGGCAGTGTAGCTGCTGCTGATTTAATAGGGAAATCGATAGCTAGGCTAGTGTATTCAGTGTCCACTACAGTCCTGAAGGACTCATCTGATCTCTGCTGTAAGGACAGCACCCCAAAAAGCCCTTTTTAGGGCTAGAACATCAGTCTGCTTTTTTTTTTTTTCCTGTGTAATCTAATTGCAGTCGCCTGCCTGCCAGCGTGTGTGTCAGGCTCACAGCGTATACTGTGCCCACTTGCCCAGTGCCACAACTCATATCTGGTGTAACAGTAGTGTACATTTATAAAAAACAACACTTTTTTGACTGTGAAATAATAGCAGACAGCTGCCAGTACCCAAGATGGCCGCCAATAAGGCAGATGGGGAGGGTTATAGAGCTGTTTTGGGGGGGATCAGGGAGGTTGGGGGCTAAGGGGGGATGCTACACCACAGCATATGTAAATATGCTAAAAAAAATTATACATTTTTTAAAAACCTTTTATTTTAGTACTGGCAGACTTTCTGCCAGTACTTAAGATGGCGGGGACAATTGTGGGGTGGTGGAGGGAAGGGAGCTGTTTGGGAGGGATCAGGGGGTCTGATGTGTCAGGTGGTAGGCTGATATCTACACTAAAGCTAAAATTAACCCTGCAAGCTCCCTACAAACTACCTAATTAACCCCTTCACTGCTAGCCATTATACACGTCTGATACGCAGCAGCATTTAGCAGCCTTCTAATTACCAGAAAGCAACGCCAAAGTCATATATGTCTGCTATTTCTGAACAAAGGGGATCCCAGAGAAGCATTTACATCCATTTATGCCATAATTGCATAAGTTGTTTGTAAATAATTTCTGTGAGAAACCTAAAGTTTGTAAAAAAGTGAAAACATTTTTTTTATTTGATCGCATTTGGCGGTGAAATGGTGGCATTAAATATACCAAAATGGGCCTAGATCAATACTTTGGGTTGTCTACTACACTACACTTAAGCTAAAATTAACTCTACAAGCTACCTACATGCTCCCTAATTAACCCCTTCACTGCTGGGCATAAAACACGTGTGGTGCGCAGTGGCATTTAGCAGCCTTCTAATTACCAAAAAGCAACGCCAAAGCCATATAAGTCTGCTATAATGGCATGTCTGGCACACAGTGTTGGGGCAAGGGTCCATCTGACCACTGATACCTGGTCTGCAAAGCATGGTCAGGGCAGGTATATCACCTACACTGCGCACTGTGAAGCGGGCGTAACCCTTACACTACCTGATCGATACAACATCATACCTGATAGGTATGTTTAGGAATGTTAGGTGATTTATGCCCTTTATGGATTAAAACCAGACTCTGCATCAACTATGTAATTTTCCATGGGAGTTTTGCCATGGATCCCCCTCCGGCATGCCACAGTCCAGGTGTTAGTCCCCTTGAAACAACTTTTCCATCCCTATTATGGCCAGAAAGAGTCCCTGTGGGTTTTAAAATTCACCTGCCTATTGAAGTCTATGGCGGTTCGCCCGGTTCGCCGGTTCGCAAACTTTCGTGGAAGTTCGCGTTCGCCGTTCGTGAACCCAAAATTTTAGGTTCGCGACATCACTAATCACAATCTTTCAGGTAGAACATTCCCACAATATTTTATCTCAAGGCCAATGGAATGTGATAACCAAAGTCAGTGTTGTCCATGCATCATATGGGTGCCTTTTCTTATACCAGATTCAGTATTTTTCCAACATGGAAATGGTGTTATCATTTACATTGTGATCATTTAAATGTTAAAAAAAGATGTACCGGGAACCAAACCCCCCCCCCCACAATCAACAAGATTGGAATTGACCTCTTTGATATAGCAGCTAAGGTCACCTATCTTGATATGATGAAAAACCCAATTAAAAAAAGTGCCAGCTTGTAGAATGAGAATGTTAGATTAATATAAAGATTTCTTACTTAAATATGAAAAGGAGAATATTATTTCTATCAGCCATAGTTACATCATAGTGAAGACCACAAAAGTTCTGTTGACCCAAAGATTTACAACAAGTACTCTTAAAGGAGGAGAATCGAAAGGAAATATTTGAGGGTGATATCCAAATGGGACATGAAATGGGGTACATAAAAGTTTTTAATGGCAGAGAGAATTGCTTCCCAGTTCTGCAAAAGGCAACAAGACCACTCATTATGGGTTAGATTATGAGTATTATTATGAGTATTATTATGCTCCTGCTTGCACGCTAACTCCTCTCGACTTCTGTTCTTTGAGCATATTGGAAAAAGCATGTAGTACAAATTGAAAGTAAATCTTTTTTGCTCTTGCGCTAACCCGACATACGCAAAGAGCAGAAGTTACAATATTGTTACAATATTGTGTTAACCTGCACTCTCTTTGACTTCAATGGAGAGTTAAAAGTGGAAAAAACCTAACCCACCCCTTAAATAAAACCTAACATTAAACCTTAAAGATGGTACTTACCAAAGATGAATCTTGGCGGCGGCGCTCCATTTTCATCCCAGCAGTGGTCAATCTTCATCCTGTCGGCGAACTTCTTATCTTCAACCCAGAGGCATTCTTCATCCATCTTCTTATCTTCATCACTGACGTCCTCTTCATGCAGACACATTCAAATCAGCCAATAGAAAAAGCTTTCTTTGTATTTGCTGATTTAAATTTGAAATTGAAAATCAGCCAATAGGAATGCAAGCATACACCTATATAAAGGGACTACCTCACATTAAAAATTCAGTGTGCGGCTAGTGACATCAGGGATGGAAGATAAGAAGATGGATGAAGAGAGCCGTTAGGATGAAGATAAGAAGATTGCCGCTAAAAAGGAAGATAAGAAAATCGTTGCCTTGATGAAGATGGACCACCTTTGGGGTTTAGCGTTTTTTTAAAGGTTTTTTTTTTTATTTTTTAGATTAGGTTTTTTTAATGGGCAATACCCAGCCAAATGCCCATTTCAGGGCAATTTTTAGAGTAGTTTTTTTTGGGGGGTTGGGGTTAATTGTAGAGCTTTGTAGATTTATTTTTTAAGAAAAAGAGCTGACACTTTAGGACAATACCATACAAAAGGGATATTTCTGTAGTTAGTGTTAGTATAGATTTTTGTATTTTTGATTATTTATTTGTTGTTTTTTTGTAATGTTAGATTTGTTTTGTAAAGTTAGTGTTTTTTCAGTAATCTTAGGTTTATTAGTTTTAACGTAAGCTTATTTATATTTTTTTAAAGGTAAGGTTAGTTTTTATTTTTTCAGGTAAAATATTTTTTTCAAAGGTACTGTTAGTTGTTTTTTTTTTTTTTTACAGGTAAGGTTAGTCTGTTTTGGGGTAACTTAGGGCATGTTAGATTAGGGGGTTTAGATGTTTATGTGTTACTTTGCCATAGAGGGTGTGGCAGTTTAAGGGTTTATAGTGTAGTGGGTTATTTTGTGATGGGGGTTGTGGCAGTTTAGAGGTTAATAATGTAGTGCATTAGTTTGGGATGGAGGGTGTGGCAGTTTAGGGGATAATAGTGTAGTGGGTACTTTGCGATGGGGGTTTTGGCATTTTAAAGGTTAATAGTGTAGTGGGTTACTTTGAGATGGGGGGTGTGGTGGTTTAGGGGTAAACAGGTCATGTAAAAAGTTTGAGCATTCAACCAGTAGCACGAGTAAACATTACCGCTCAATGCCACCCATAGAAAATATGGGGAGCCTATATTACCGTGAATTTATGCAAACAAATTCATGGTAATTTAACAGAGAGCCACTTGTAATATGGGTACGAGCGTAAAGAATATTGTGATCGCGTTTACGATCCTCACACTAATGATACGGCTCCACTCATAATCTGGCCCTATGTTGGATGTTTACATAGGAACATAAATACTGGTCTACATCTTGATTCACTCTTTCCATTTGGTCATTTTTCTGTGGATGGTAACAAGATAACAAGCAAAATGCAGTTCCTAATAATTTAAAAACTCCTTAGCAGAAGGGTGTAGATGAATTGTGAGGTTCAATCAAACATCATCTACAAGTATAGAAAAAGTAAATAAAGAATGTAGGAATGTAGGAAGAAAGCCAAAATTGATCCTTATGAGTACCAACATAATAAACAAGGAACAAAGTGGAGGATATCCCCTGGAGATTACCGGAGAGGGTATACTAAAACATAGTCACTAGATCCAAGTTGGCTATGGCATTATTTTTTTAAAGTAAAACATAAACTAAAAGCAGAATGTGTGTAAAGTTGCTGTAAAAGAAAACATCGATACAGAATTAAAGAGATTTTTTTAGAGGAGTGATGATAAGCTTCTCTAGATGGGAGAACACTTGAAACTATGTAAAGCGCGAGAAAGTCTGATAGGGTGGGGAAGTGGGCTCCATAGAATAGGAGCAGCCTTGGAGGCAGGAAAGAAACATATTAATATTGATTAAAGAGAGTGATTTGTAGGTATTTGGAGATAAGTGAGACTATATAGTTGGGAATAAGGTTGTTGAGAATAGTATATATAAAGGTCAACATTTTAAATTAATTTGTAAATCATCTGGAGAGCCACTGTAGAAACTGGCAAAATGGTGTCATTCGGGAGGATTAGCAATGTATTTATGAGCCTAGTCATGGTGTTTATGATTGATTGTAGAGGGGGGGGAGCCACTTAAGAGTAGATTGTATTAGTATACGTCATAGAAACAAATAGAGAAAAAATATTATTTTATTACTAAGAGTAGCAACATGTTTTTGAATGATGTGAAATCTATCAACAACATATGCATTTTGCTCCACATGGAACAATAATTGCTTTTCATCTAGAATTACAACAGTAGCATGGTAAAAATGTAATTACCATCACCACCCCCCTCCCAAAAAAAAAATCATCTCTTAACATTGAACTGTAATTTTTTTGGATGCTAAAAGTTGATTTAATTCTCTGTATTTCTTTGAACGACTGCTTTAATTCCCTATTGGTCAGACTGTCTGCATCTGAGTTCATTAAATAAATTCCAGTTTAATTAAAATGCAGCTGGTTGAATTTGTAATACATTTCAAAGACTCTGGACAGAATAGAATGTTAAAACTATTTCAGTAGCTGCTGCTAAATTATCTGATCAACCACAGAAAAGAAAACTATACATAGGAATCATTACATTTTCCTCTATACCAAATGAGACTATTTTTAATAGTTTAATTTCACTAAATATGAAAGATATCTTAATTTATTGGTATTAACAGAATTTATAGGAAGATCAAAGAGATTTATATTTATGAACAGAACAGACAGAAAAAGCAAATTAAGAGTGAATCTTGTAACATAGAACATGATTAATAATCTTCACAAGTTGTATTTTAAGGTATTATCATATATATCAGTTTAAGATTAATATTCAGTAATAGAAAAAAAGATAAAGAAACATGATAATGTAAGATGAACAGAGAAGGGAAAAAAGTAATATTTTGCCATCAAAATCAGGATTTTGAAGGAACAAAGTGTATTTTCATTAATTATGTTACTTGCTTTTCTTGTAATTTACCTTTAAACTGTGTGTTTTTCCCCCATCCCACTATTACTTTTTTAATAAAGGGCAGCTGTCTGGCTATTATATTCTTACAATAATGCAATGCACTGCAATGTACTTCAGTTACCTTTTGAAACATTTCTGGAATTTGCCACCTTTTGCAAAAATGATTGTTTATTTTGCTAAAGTGATATCAAGGACGGTTGCAACAGTAATATCATAGCCAAACATCTCATTGCTGTCAACATTTTGATGACCACAAGTTCTTGTTCTCATAATGTTACCAACAACATTGATACAATGGTTTGTTAGCTCTGTCACCTCTATAACAGTCAGAGGTCAGTATAGGGTTTAGTGCTCACAACTTTGGGTTTCGCAGTTAAGGCTAGAGTTTGTGGTTAGGGTTAAGGCTTGGAGTTATATATATGGTTTGGGGTTAAAGTTAAGACTTGAATTAGGACTATGGAGTATATTTATCAAAGCGTCAACTGAAAATACGCATGAATACCGCGTTGTATTTGTTGCGAGATTGATCCACCTTAGTTATCAAAGCGTCAAAATCATCAAATGTTGAAATTTGTGACGTAATATACGCTCCCGCAATCTCAATCCAACGCATATTGATGCTTGAGTCATTACAGATGTTTCGAATTCAGATTCAACTCTATTTGACCCTTTTCCAAATTTATCAAACAATTAACAGGTACGCTCGTGTCTATTCCGATGCAGCGTACCTAGTTTTTAATCCGCCACCCTTGAGGCCATGGATGCCATAGAACTCAATGGAAGTCTGAAAACACAGAAAGCTTATGTTCCATGCTGAAAGAGAATGAAGTAAATTACATAATAAAAGCAAATTAGAAACTAGGGTTGCACCGATACTGATACTTTTATTGGTGCCGATACCAAGTATTTGCATGAGTACTTGTACTCATGCAAATGCACCAATACTTAAACCGATACCTCTAATTCCTACCCACTCTCCATCTTGTGGCGTTTTTCAAACTCCATGTTCCCATTTCATTTTAAGCTGGAGTGGAGACTTAACTAAAATTTGTTCACTTCTGTTCTGCTAATAGAAATTGCTGTTATGTGTATTATTGTACATCAGAGCAGTGCTCCAAAAGCTGCTACTTTAAAGCTGGAAGCCTACCTGGGAGAGATCACTGTACCTTATTTAGACAAACCCCTGAAGTACTGGGCAGTTAATAAACTGAGATTTAATGGCCCAAAAATATCTTTCTGACCCATGCAGTAGTGTGAAAAGTGAAAGACTGTTTAGCTTAGCGTCAAACACCTTTACTGATAGCAGAAACAGACTTATAGCTGAACATGCAGAGATGCTTCTGTTCCTTAATAAGAACTTGCCACTAACTTTTGAAAAATGATTCTAATGGCTAGATTGCCTGTTATACTGCTAGTTCTCATCTTGCACAATTATGCTCAAAACATACTATACTCTGAGGAACATCCTTAGCCAGGGCTGGACTGGGAATAAAAAGCAGCCCTGGAAAAATATGAAGATCAGCCCTATATTCTGTAGAATCAGTTAGAATGCAAATGCCCCATTTTTCTCAAAGGGGATTACTGGGATACTCCTTCCCCAATATTATTTTCAGAATTAAATTATATGACTTTTTATTAAGTACAAATGTCAGATTGATGAGTTATATAGGCACCCTACAACCCAATTGCATCCAGTAATCACCCCTGTAAATTGTAGCTTTCCAGCCCCAGCTGCTGCAGATGTTATTTATTGTTGTTATTATTAATATGTTATTGTAATATTTTTATTTATAAACATGTTCTGTGAACTTTGTGAAAACAATCAAATAAAACTGTTTTATTATTTCAAAATGTCTTTTGAGTTACAGTTCATAATTATAAAGAAGTGATCTTAAATCATTAGTCTGTATTGTGCTTGGTAAACTGTCATGACATAAAATAAGTATCAGTAACTGGTATTGGTCAGTATTTGAAAAAAAAGTATTGGTACTTGTACTCGGTCTTAAAAAAATAGTATTGGTGCAACCCTAGTTATGATGTTAACTGTTGTGGTAGGAGGTCAACACCTTGAGCATAAAGCAAAGGGAGAATGGGGGGGGGGGGAAATGATGGCCAGGCTGATAGTAGGTCATAAGAACCCTTAGGGGACGATTTATCAATGTCTGGCGGACATGATCCGCTGTAGCGGATCATGTCCGAGAGACATCGCTGAACGCTGACAGCATATACTGTCGGCATTTAACATTGCACAAGCAGTTCTGGTGAACTGCTTGTGCAATGCCGCCCCCTGCAAATTCGCGGATAATCGGCCGCTAGCAGGGTGTGTCAATCAACCCAATCGTACATGATCAGACGGATTGCAGACCGCAACCTTAGAGGAGGCGTATGAGTTAAGGACCAGCGGTCTTAAGATTGCTGCTTCTTAACTCCTGTTTCCGGCGAGCCTGAAGGCTCGTGCGGAAACAGATGCATTGGGGCCAATACGGGCAATGGTAAATTGGTCCCAAGTCAAACATAATTTATATTAACAGAAATTAAAGATTTTTTTTAACAAAAAGGGTAAACATGGAAGTGAGGAGATATTAGCATCACTCTGAATCAAACATATAGAAGGGGTGGTATTTTGTTTTAATCATATTTTTTTAATTGATAGCTAGGGGGTGAAAGATTCCCATGACCTCACTGTCACTTTAAAACATCTCATCAGCTTCTCATTACTGCACAATGAACTGTTTCAATAGAGTTTATGAGATTACATGCATAGTGCATTGTGACAAGCACATGCTTGTAATCTAAGGGTTAAAATGTAATGTGTTATTATTACTTGGCCCCAGAGTCTCAGAACTTGCCATTTTCAAAATCAAATATAAGGGTGAAGGAATAAAATCTAAGGACCAAAAATCTTTGCAATATATATTTTGACTAAACTCAGTGGCAAAACAAAATGTAAGGGTAACAGTTTAATTTTCTATTCACTGAAAAATATGAATGTTTTCAACATTTATTCATGAATGATTAATAGTTATTTCATAACTGATATGTTCTTTCAGTACTTCCCTAGCCCATTAATAACCATGTGGTGCTATAGTGTAAAACATAAGAGTTTACATTTAAAATGTAGTATCCTATGAATTTGAACACTTATTTAACTCTTAATGAGCATGAGTATTACTTTCAACTGATCCTACCATTTTCTATGCACCATCACAAAATCACTGCTCTGAACACCCACATTTAAAACATAGTGCATCTCTTTCCTTTAAGAACTATGCACCTCAAAGGATAGCGGTAAAGAGGGGGAGTATTATTACATAAAATAAAGACAAGAATAGAAAGTAGAATATAAGATACACCACCAGTGCCACCTTGTACACATAGGGCAAAATTACAAGTGCTAATGATTGCTCGGGATGCTATATGCAGTACTGCTGGACTATGCTAACATTAGATTGCAATTTATATGGTAAATCATAGTTGCCAGAGAAAGTTTAGCACAGCCAACATTGCTCTAGCGCATCCATTAATTCCAATGGATATTGCGAACACGCTAAATAATGCTGGTATTACAAGTTTAAAGTTATGGGTTGCGCTTGAGCGAAAGCCTATGGGGCTGAATTATCAAGCTCTGAATGGAGCTTGATTCCTCTGTTTCTGCGCGAGCCTTCAGGCTAACCGGAAACAGTAGTTATGAAGCAGTCCTATATAATTGGGCTGATTGACACCCCCTGCTAGTGGCTAATTGGCCGTGAATCTGCAGGGGCGGCATTGCACAAGCAGTTCACCAGATGTGCTATGGACATGATAAGCTACATCATATCATGTCCGTCTGCACTTTAGTAAATTGGCCCCCATGTCTAGTTTTAATGTGTTTTGAATAGAAATACTTGAAATTCCTATGTTCTTCACTTAGATTTTTTTTTCTTTTTATTCCTTTTTTTTAGTAAATGTTTTGGTATTGAGGTTTTAGCAAAAAATTACAACAGCTATGTGAAGTCAAAAAATCAAATATCTCATAGATAATACATAACATATGTAGAGTATGATAAAATAACGTTGTTGAAAATTAAAAATACTAATGGCCAAGATGTCTGAGGTAGATAAAACCTCTGTTTTAGATAACAACCTCCATGTAAAAACCTCTTAAAAATAAAGGAACATTGATAGAAATTAGGTGAAACTAGCAAAAAACAGATGAACATGCACAAGATTACAATCTTACAAATAAGAAAAAAAGAAAACAAACATACAAGCAGTATAAAGAAGTGAATACTTACAGAATATAATTGCAATGTGTTAATGTATAATAAGTCCTGGATGGCATATCAATAATATGGGGGGGGGGGGAAGAAAAGTGGCAAAGGGAGGAGGAGGGGAATCCCAGGATGGCAAAACTCAGCGACTCTAGCTTACTAAATATCTGTTCAATTTTGGAACAGTTCAGACCAAGGTTTTCAAAATTGAAAGTAGAGGTCAATTTTATTCAACATCCTGATCACATACTGCTCCATGGTTTTAATGTATTGCATAATGGCCTGAACTTGAAGAAAAGTGGAAGGATTTACTTCTTCCAGTCCCTTGCAGTAACCAATTTAGTTGCCATTAAAAGGTAAGTAAGCAAGTAATTAACGGGCCATGATACACAAATGTGGAAACACTTGAAAGTGATGCAGCATAGCTGTAAAAAGCTGACTAGAAAATATAACCTGAACATCTCTATGTAAAAAAGAAAGATATTTTACCTCAAAAATTCCTCAGTAGCCACATCCCATTGTAAAGAACTTCTAAGCAGCAAATCAGTATACCTGTCCCTGGACAGCAGAAGGAGCTAGCTTTCCTGCGCTCTCATTTTATTTCCCTATTAAGATTAAGGAAATTTGCTATGAAATCTCATGAGAGTTAAGTGAAATCTCATGAGATCTCATGAGATCACAGTAAAAGAGTTTATGACCTCAGCACTGTTTTTGCTGATTGGCTGCTGTTCATTTCTTCATAGATTGAAAGCAAAATGGGACAAGCCCAGGTACCACGCCAAGGTCTCTTCCAAAACCTGGGTCCCTAATACATCCATACAAATGCAAGCTCTCAATCAAACAAACTGGGAACAAGTCAGAGTTCACAGACTTGTCCCATTTGGCCAGATGCGGTAACTAACTCTTCCAGTTTTGCTTTTAATCTTAGCTGAGAGCTTGTAAGCGAGTGCTGGACTTTCTCTGTGAGTTGTATTAATTTATTTTGTAATTTTCCCTAGGGGCCTTGCACCCAGGCTTGTCTGGGGTTAACTGCCTGTGACTCTGGAGACAGCATGGGATGTGTACCCAGTCCAGTCTGAGAGTGCAGTCTCCTTCCGTGTTTTGTATATATATATATATATATATATATATATATATATATATATATTTATTATTTTTCTTTTTATTGGGATTTTTTATTCTTCATTTTTTGTCACCTATTTGGGCTATATACATTGGAACTTGGCCTAAGGAACCCCGCGCCACGACGAGGGACATAATTTGCACACATTGGGGCCAATTTATCAAATGTCAGGTGAACATGATTCGCTGTAACCAATTATGTCCGCCCGACATCGCTAAATGCCGACAGCATACGTTGTTGGCATTATTAATTGCACAAGCATTTCTGATTAAATGCTTGTGCAATGCTGCTCCCTGCACATTCGCGGCCAATTGGCTGCTAGCAGGGGGTTTCAATTATCCCGATCGTATCTGATTGGGATGATTGCAGTCTGCCACCTCAGAGATGGTGGATGAGTTAAGGAGCAGCGGTCTAAAGACTACTGCCTCTTAACTCCTGTTTTCTGCGAGCCAGAAGGCTCGTACGGAATAAGCAGCTTAATAAATTGGCCCCATTGGCTCTAATTGCTATCTTTGGGACACCTATTTTCTTTTAAGCACATAATTAGTGTTGGACTCATACAACTGCATTTTGCTATAATTTGTTATAATTTTCAGGCTGATAGGGTACCCTATTGTTATATATTGTATGTAATAAACGGGAACTTTTTAATATGTTTTAAAGAGATTTTTGTTTCCCTTAAGCCTTTCAGGGGCTCCATCTCTTTGTATTACTGTGATTTTTTGTAAGTGTATTAAGCAACTTTTTTGTAAGTTTGTGAACGTTTATGTGTAGGTGCTGTATTATTCTATTATTATATAGTATATAAAGACCGT
Organism: Bombina bombina; assembly: GCF_027579735.1. NCBI lineage: Eukaryota > Metazoa > Chordata > Amphibia > Anura > Bombinatoridae > Bombina > Bombina bombina. The sequence continues at coordinate 1,324,195,642 of NC_069500.1, forward strand.
AAGAGACATCAAAAACAGTTTTTTTCCACAAGGTTTGGAGTTTAGTGCATTCCTACCAAATGTGAGCTGCTGTACCAATCTGGTCACACTCTCTCCAACAAAGTGGGGAAGTGGACACGAATATGGGATGGAGAGTAGTTGGGACCAGATTCCACTGTACAGTTAATTTATTATATATACATACATATATATATATATATAAATACAATATATATATAATTTAGCCGTGGTAGAAGGGCACTCACAAGATTTTTTAAAACAAATAATCTTTATTATTCACAAAATGTTAAAATGCTGACAGTTCGGCTCTACATCAAGTTTTTTAAGACAACATAATTTCCTGCAGTCTGAAAAGTGTAAAAAATAAAGAGGGTGACTCCTAGTGCAGATCAATAGGTGAAAAGTGAACCCACTGATAAATCCCAATGGATGTATACTCACAAGATGTAAATCACACTATAGTGTAATTGAAACTTTCTGGGTATATTACAGTGGCCCAGCGCACATAATACCAAGGCTGTTTTCTGCTCCCAACACTCTTGGATGTGGAATGATGGAAAGGAGACTCCAGTATAAAAGATTGTTTTATAACAAAAATATTAAAAACAATTTACAGATAAAATCAATATATCTTATCAGTACAACATGCTACGCGTTTCTCAGCGCTAACCACACTGTTTCCTCAGGCAGGTAATCATAATTACATAATTTGTTAACAACATGTAAGCAACATTGTACAGCGGCCTTCAGTCCGCACTCCCAATCAGTGGCATTCAGAAGATATATATATATATATATATATATATATATATATATATATATATATATATATATATATATATATATATATATAATAAAATAGTAAAGTTCCCTAAGAGTGGCACAGTGGAGTGTTTTCTTAGCAAAAAGAAGCTCTTGATACCATTTTTTTGGCATCCACCACAAAGCAAAAGTCTCTCTTCCAGACCAGATATTGAATAAGTTTACATTGACCTGAAATAGCCAGAAGTACAAAGTAATGAAAAGAAAGGGATTTCCTAAAGTTTGCTCTTGGCCATTTTTTTTCTGCTTTTTGTGTACCTGTATTTTTTACATGGAATAAATTTACTTTTCTTCAGTAGCTCAGTAGCCGCCTCACTTTTTCTCTTTTGACTTGCGGCTGTCCTCCGTTTTTGGGCTGGCTCCATACTTTCTCCCCCCCAACACTGAGTGGGTCCGCTTCTAACAGTTTCCACTTACCCGGCGGACGTTTTCAGTAGCAACACCTACTACCACATGCCTCTTGGCCATCTCTGCTCCTAGATAGTTACTTCCCTGAGCCCTACTCTGGCAAAGCCTCAAGAGACTTCAAAGTAAAGTAAGGCTGATAATGAAAATTGGTTTTAGATGTTAATGAAATCCATTCAATCATTGTTCTCATATAGGTCTCTAAAATGAAGTGTGTGTGTCTCAGACCATAGTGAAACATATGTTTCTGAAAGGGTAGTAAGGATATTCAAGAGATTTTGTGTGGGGGAGGCATGTGTAGAAATTATAGTAAGGTTTATTCTAGTGTCCTAAAACTTCAAAATGTCAAGGATAACTGGGTTTGTAAGTCCTAGGTCTTTACAAGAATAGGTTAAGATCCAAAGTAAGTCGATCAAATGAAGACCCAAAGGAAGTAATGTCTGTTCTACTTCTTGCCAGCAATAGGATATGCTAGTGATTCCCCAGCTTGAGAGAGAGATGAGTCAAACAAGCTGCACATCATGCAGGAGGACTTTTGGGAGATTTAACCCACCCCTACCAAATGGCTTTTGTATAGTGAGTTTAGAGGTCCATGGTTTCTTCCCCTTCCATATGTATAAGTAGAGAGCATGTCCTGAAACGTGTTACAGATGGCTCTCAGAACTGATCTGAACTGAGTGGAATACACCGGAACAGGTAGGTTGTATGAAGCCCATCTTAATGACTGCTTTACTACCTGTCCAAGAGATCTTAGCAAACTCCCATCCTTCTAACAACTTCCTGAATTCAGGAGTACAGTCAGTGAAGTTCAGGTGAGTCAGTTCATCTGAGGAAAGATTGATTTGTAAAATTTCAGTTTTGGTCATATTGACTGTCCAGGATACAGTGAAAAAGTAGTTAATTCTAGAGTATGACTTATTTGAACCTAAGCAGAAGGTGTAGTCTCTATCCATGGAGTGCATAGCTCTACATACATCATTAAGACCATATTATGACATAAGTCTACTGAATGATCTAGATAACAAGCTTATAAATTGGTCCACTGATATATTTTTAGTGTATAATCTATCTATGCTAGGGTCCCAAACTAGATTAAAATCCCCTCCCATACTGAATTATCCCTGCTTCACAGTGGACAACAATTTGTATACGTTCTTGAGAAACCTGAGTTGTTTGAAATTGGGGGCATAAACATTGATCAAAGTGAAGAGGTTATTCTTTAACTTACATACTAGAATAATGTAGCGAGTGTGAGGGTCACACTCTACAAATATGGGTCAAAGGCAACATAATCTCCACTAAAAATGGCTAACCCCCTCAATTTAGATTGAAATGAGTCCTTGAAACCTGTGGAGTATCTTTTAAAACAGTGTATCTTACCTACCTGCTTAATCCAGTGGGTCACATGGATAAAGGCCATGACTGTTTTGGAGTGTTTCAAATTATTTGTAGTGTTTTCAGATTATTTAAGAGCAAGCTTTTCTTTATCAGGGAATTAAGGTCCTGGACATTACAGGGAGTGCAGAATTATTAGGCAAGTTGTATTTTTGAGGATTAATTTTATTATTGAACAACAACCATGTTCTCAATGAACCCAAAAAACTCATTAATATCAAAGCTGAATAGTTTTGGAAGTAGTTTTTAGTTTGTTTTTAGTTATAGCTATTTTAGGGGGATATCTGTGTGTGCAGGTGACTATTACTGTGCATAATTATTAGGCAACTTAACAAAAAACAAATATATACCCATTTCAATTATTTATTTTTACCAGTGAAACCAATATAACATCTCAACATTCACAAATATACATTTCTGACATTCAAAAACAAAACAAAAACAAATCAGTGACCAATATAGCCACCTTTCTTTGCAAGGACACTCAAAAGCCTGCCATCCATGGATTCTGTCAGTGTTTTGATCTGTTCACCATCAACATTGCATGCAGCAGTAACCACAGCCTCCCAGACACTGTTCAGAGAGGTGTACTGTTTTCCCTCCTTGTAAATCTCACATTTGATGATGGACCACAGGTTCTCAATGGGGTTCAGATCAGGTGAACAAGGAGGCCATGTCATTAGATTTTCTTCTTTTATACCCTTTCTTGCCAGCCACGCTGTGGAGTACTTGGACGCGTGTGATGGAGCATTGTCCTGCATGAAAATCATGTTTTTCTTGAAGGATGCAGACTTCTTCCTGTACCACTGCTTGAAGAAGGTGTCTTTCAGAAACTGGCAGTAGGACTGGGAGTTGAGCTTGACTCCATCCTCAACCCGAAAAGGCCCCACAAGCTCATCTTTGATGATACCAGCCCAAACCAGTACTCCACCTCCACCTTGCTGGCGTCTGAGTCGGACTGGAGCTCTCTGCCCTTTACCAATCCAGCAACGGGCCCATCCATCTGGCCCATCAAGACTCACTCTCATTTCATCAGTCCATAAAACCTTAGAAAAATCAGTCTTGAGATATTTCTTGGCCCAGTCTTGACGTTTCAGCTTGTGTGTCTTGTTCAGTGGTGGTCGTCTTTCAGCCTTTCTTACCTTGGCCATGTCTCTGAGTATTGCACACCTTGTGCTTTTGGGCACTCCAGTGATGTTGCAGCTCTGAAATATGGCCAAACTGGTGGCAAGTGGCATCTTGGCAGCTGCACGCTTGACTTTTCTCAGTTCATGGGCAGTTATTTTGCGCCTTGGTTTTTCCACATGCTTCTTGCGACCCTGTTGACTATTTTGAATGAAACGCTTGATTGTTCGATGATCACGCTTCAGAAGCTTTGCAATTTTAAGAGTGCTGCATCCCTCTGCAATATATCTCACTATTTTTTACTTTTCTGAGCCTGTCAAGTCCTTCTTTTGACCCATTTTGCCAAAGGAAAGGAAGTTGCCTAATAATTATGCACACCTAATATAGGCTGTTGATGTCATTAGACCACACCCCTTCTCATTACAGAGATGAACATCACCTAATATGTTTAATTGGTAGTAGGCTTTCGAGCCTATACAGCTTGGAGTAAGACAACATGCATAAAGAGGATGATATGGTCAAAATACTCATTTGCCTAATAATTCTGCACTCCCTGTATGTGTAAGGAAGCAAATATCTGCCATCCTAGGACTCAAAAAATAAAGGAAAAGAGGGGGGAAAAGTGCCATAGTCCTCTCAACTCTAGAAGTCAAAGTATGTATGTTTAGTAATGGGGTGTAATATACTTTGAACTATTCAATTTTGTATACAATGTATGGAAGCTTATAATAAAATACAGATAAACACTGCTAAGAAAGTCAGAACTCAGTAGAAATCTCAGATACATCAAAAAGAAACCTATTAGGAGAATTAATTATCAGAGCTCAATAGAGTATAATGATAAACCGTTTTTTGGGGGAATGTTAAATACCAATAGAGTTAGGTTATGTTATCACATAAGGATATAAATGGTAAAGCATTAAAGGACTTAAAGTGCCATAAAACAGAATGAGCAAGAATTTTAAAATAATTTTAAAAAATAAGAAAAATTAATTACATACGCCTAGATTGCGAGTTTTGCGATATAGAGGGTGCAAAACAAACGCAACAAAAGTTGCGTTATTTCATCCCCCCAATGCGCTGCCATTACAAGCCGCAAAAAAAGCCAAGGGCTGAGAATACATGCTCATGCACGCTTTCCCCATAGACATCAATGGGGAGAAGGTGTTAGAAAAAAACCTGAAGTGCGGAATGGCGATCTCTGTAATGCAACCCCATTGATGTCTATGGGGGGAAAAAGTTACGTTTAAACCTAACACCCTAACATGCTGCCACTAATAAAAGTTATTCACCCCTATTCCGCCGTTCCTCGACAACGATGACACTATAACAAATGTATTAACTCAGTTAGAAATATCCTATGGGGAAACGGCTCAATTTTCCTAAATAACACTAAACTAATGCATTGCCATAGGGAAAAGGAGCTGAAATAAAATATTAAAAACCCAGTAAATCTCTCTCACACTACCTAAGGGATGTGTCTATTAAAGTCTGTAAAAAGATAGGGGGTAAATGGCAAATACCCACTTAGGGTGAGCAAATGGGGTACCGGGAGGTTAGGGGAAGAGTATACTGAGGTGTATGTTGATGTTTTTTCAGGAGACTATAAGGTCAGCAACAATTATGGAGCATGAGGCAAACAGAATTAGTCAAATTCTCTCACACTGCCAGAGGGACATGCCCATTTAGGGCTGTAGAAGAGTGGGTAGTTTTAAGGACAAATACCCTCTTGAGGCATGTATTTAGGTATAGAGGGGGCTAGTGAGAGATCTGGCAGCCAGAAAACTAGCTAAAGAACCCTCTAATTATGAAAGACATTCACTGCAGGGATTTAATATGTGGCAACATCACACATATTATGAATGACCTTAAGTGGCTTTTACTGCTTAAATAATTTAATAAGCATAACAATTTCCTTCATTATCTCACCAAATTTGTAAAATCTTATTCCCTTTATGAAACAAGTGGCTATGTATCTATGACAGCCTTAAAAAGATAAGAGCAGAGGCGGAGCTAGCCACCATGCTGAGTGGATGCAAGTCTGAGGAGCTCCGTAAATAATTCCTCTCCTAAAGGGGATCCTGAGCGCTAGCCTTTCTATAACAGTATCTGCATGTCCCTACAATTCACCAGGGACCTGGCGAGAACCTGGGAGCAGATGATTCTGCAGTGAAATCACTGGATTTGGATCAAAAGCACGCAGCCGTGATTGCGTTGCCTAACACACAGTTATGCACCCAGACTGCGACATCATTTAAGGAAACGGCCGCCCATGATATAGAGACTCATCGCTGGGGGGACTCCAGATACCTCACTCTAACACTAATATACAAGCGAGGAGACAAGTTTACGGCGGCCTATATCTGCATACACAAGTTTCTCTATGGAGCTTATTACTTCCCTCCTGGCATCGTTGTGCACTCGACTGGATCATCAACGGGCAGCAATTGCTGACACACTACACAATGCAGTCAGCGCTCCTCACGCTGCTGTACTTTTTGAAGATCCACATATCAGCATGATAGATACCCTGTCTGACGGGAATATTGCCTTGCTCCGCACATACAATCAGCAGTACGGGCAACAAGGAGAGCCTGAGCTTTCTGCAGGACCAGAAAGGAGAGTGCTGGGCATAGCGAAGAACCTTGAGTTAGACCACAACGCGGCTCTAGAGCCAGTCCTTGTGACACATCAGAGGTTTGTTAGCCATCATAAACCACAGACACCAGCGATACCCATCTCCAGGAGTATGTATGTTAAGACAGAGGGTAATGCGCAGCAATTTGTTGATGGTCCTAGGAGGCAGGGGACTTGCATATACCTCAGCAACTCACAATGGGACTTTAACTGTATTCTGACCCTGGACACCTTGCGTTTTTTTTTTTTTATCTCAAGATCTGGGGTAGGGTTAGTGCTTACCGGACCTAGAGCGGTGTCCGGATTAACTTTATGTAAGCTGCAGTAAGTCACTGTCCTACCCTCAATATTGTAACTATTTCAGATTTAGTTCATACACCGGGTTGCCTGACTATTGACTCCTAACCGTTCACTACTCCAGATGACGACCTTCGGGTCTGAAGCATGTGAACTCAGGACTATAGATACTCCATTACTCCTATTTCAATATAAGTTGCACAACCTTAGCTCCTAAAGGTTATTAATTTCTCTAAGTCCCTTAAAAATTTCTTTAGTAGCCCTTGTTTATTGGGTTCAAGTTCAAGTTTTAAACACTTGGGTGATTTTGCTTTACCACTTTTTAATGTTTAACCTCTACTCACCTGTTTAAATGTTATATGGGATTATAAAATGTTCTAGACGCGTCTTAATGTATAATATGCACAGCGGCCATAGTTAGTGTTAGCTGGGATAGCTGCATTATTATTTTACTTTCCTACCTAATATAAAATGAACGATTGTGTATAGATTATTAGGTATACATTAGGGACTGCTACTGCAATTTATAGACATCGCTGTAATTGCGGCCTACCACCATCTTTTAAGTGTATATCTATAACCGCTTATAATGTTGATGTGATTCCCTCATTCATACTATTTTTATATTACTGAGTTATTTACTTCATATATTTGAGCACATATTATTGTACTTCCTCATATCTCTGCGACTACTAGTACATAATCTTACCTTGATAAGATATATATGTTTACCTACAGAGCATTATTTCATGCCAAATGCTGATAAAAAAATTTCTATGATCTGATACCCTAATAGGTTATGTATAGGTTTACTTATACAGGGAGTGCAGAATTATTAGGCAAGTTGTATTTTTGAGGATTAATTTTATTATTGAACAACAACCATGTTCTCAATGAACCCAAAAAACTCATTAATATCAAAGCTGAATATTTTTGGAAGTAGTTTTTAGTTTGTTTTTAGTTTTAGCTATTTTAGGGGGATATCTGTGTGTGCAGGTGACTATTACTGTGCATAATTATTAGGCAACTTAACAAAAAACAAATATATACCCATTTCAATTATTTATTTTTACCAGTGAAACCAATATAACATCTCAACATTCACAAATATACATTTCTGACATTCAAAAACAAAACAAAAACAAATCAGTGACCAATATAGCCACCTTTCTTTGCAAGGACACTCAAAAGCCTGCCATCCATGGATTCTGTCAGTGTTTTGATCTGTTCACCATCAACATTGCGTGCAGCAGCAACCACAGCCTCTCAGACACTGTTCAGAAAGTTGTACTGTTTTCCCTCCTTGTAAATCTCACATTTGATGATGGACCACAGGTTCTCAATGGGGTTCAGATCAGGTGAACAAGGAGGCCATGTCATTAGATTTTCTTCTTTTATACCCTTTCTTGCCAGCCACGCTGTGGAGTACTTGGACGCGTGTGATGGAGCATTGTCCTGCATGAAAATCATGTTTTTCTTGAAGGATGCAAACTTCTTCCTGTACCACTGCTTGAAGAAGGTGTCTTCCAGAAACTGGCAGTAGGACTGGGAGTTGAGCTTGACTCCATCCTCAACCCGAAAAGGCCCCACAAGCTCATCTTTGATGATACCAGCCCAAACCAGTACTCCACCTCCACCTTGCTGGCGTCTGAGTCGGACTGGAGCTCTCTGCCCTTTACCAATCCAGCCACGGGCCCATCCATCTGGCCCATCAAGACTCACTCTCATTTCATCAGTCCATAAAACCTTAGAAAAATCAGTCTTGAGATATTTCTTGGCCCAGTCTTGACGTTTCAGCTTGTGTGTCTTGTTCAGTGGTGGTCGTCTTTCAGCCTTTCTTACCTTGGCCATGTCTCTGAGTATTGCACACCTTGTGCTTTTGGGCACTCCAGTGATGTTGCAAGTGGCATCTTGGCAGCTGCATGCTTGACTTTTCTCAGTTCATGGGCAGTTATTTTGCGCCTTGGTTTTTCCACACGCTTCTTGCGACCCTGTTGACTATTTTGAATGAAACACTTGATTGTTCGATGATCACGCTTCAGAAGCTTTGCAATTTTAAGAGTGCTGCATCCCTCTGCAAGATATCTCACTATTTTTGACTTTTCTGAGCCTGTCAAGTCCTTCTTTTGACCCATTTTGCCAAAGGAAAGGAAGTTGCCTAATAATTATGCACACCTGATATAGGGTGTTGATGTCATTAGACCACACCCCTTCTCATTACAGAGATGCACATCACCTAATATGCTTAATTGGTAGTAGGCTTTCGAGCCTATACAGCTTGGAGTAAGACAACATGCATAAAGAGGATGATGTGGTCAAAATACTCATTTGCCTAATAATTCTGCATTTCCTGTAGAGGCCGAATTATCAAATGTCTGTCGGACCTGATCCGACAGTGTGGATCAGGTCCGACAGACATCGCTGAATGCGGAGAGCAATACGCTCTCCGTATTCAGCATTGCAAGAGCAGCTTTTGTGAGCTGCTGGTGCAACGCTGCCCCCTGCCGACTCGCGGCCAATCGGCCACCAGCAGGGAGGTATCAATCAACCCGATCATACTCGATCGGGTTGAATTGTGGCGATTCCTGTCCGCCTCATCAGAACAGTCGGACAGGGTTATGGAGCAGCGGTCTTTAGAAACACGGGGCCACAAGCTCCATTCTGAGCTTGATAGATAGGCCTCATAGAATACTATTTTATGCCAAATGCTTCTAAAACACCACATCTGTAATATGCTTATACATTCTGAATTACTGGGATGCCATGGGGTTGCTAGTGTAGCTATCTCACGTCTTTATGGCCCTATACATTCAACCCTTAGTGTACACAAGCAGACTCTGGACTCTTGCCTTTTTTGCTCTCCTCTTATAGTATGCTAGTTCCCTTAGGTTAAGCTAGGAGGGTTTCATTGCAGGGAATCCTATGGTTATGAACACATGTGTAGGTCCATCTGCCATACCTGCCCACTTCCATCCCCTCTATTGATGTCTGCATTGGTGCACTACTGCTATACTTCCTCTATTCCTAGCTACTGCAGCTTATTCTCAGATCTGCATTAATAAGGTATATACACATACTGAGGACTTATTTTTTATCCAGGTTTATCAAGTATCTAACCTCGGTGTGTGTACCCTCTCATCTGGCATGCTACAAGGGATATATACATTTCAAATAGTAGCTACTCAGAGCCCAATGACCTGGTCAAGAGGTGTATTGCATATAAATTATGATGATTTCATTACATACTACACTACAACATGATATGGGATATCATATTTTGGGCTACTTATGCTATTTCACCCTTAAGCAGCATTTAGTCAGGACACAATAATATTATTGACATGTTAGCTCATATTCACTTGTTCTTGTGGATACGCTGACCCATACTACATATGTACGCTTCCTACTTGTTGTGCAGAATATTTAACTTCCCTTTAAGCTTTCATTTCCTATAAGGCCCATATTCAATTATGACATCTTAAGGGAGTCCTAACTAGGCTGATGCCAGAATATATGTTGCCCGAGAGATTTATATAGGGCTCATACCATCCCTAAAACAATATCATATAATGCCCCTTTTATAGATCAATATTGTAGTGGCTACTACTTACAGGCATAGACCAGACGTTGTCATTGCCATATACACTCACTATCTAGGTCACATGAGCTCCTATACTTCTCAACTGTTATATTATATATGTTCTTACTGTCTATATTTAGGACGAATTTACACTTTATAAGTCTTAGAGAGCCATGTTTGTATCACCCTCTGTATACCATAATTGTGATCTTACTTGCAACCTATTAGGTGTATGTATCTTTAGCTCTTTACTACTATTATAAGACAGGGCCTAAGTGCTGTACTGTCAATCCACACATAACCTGTATACTATACTATGGATGCCTGACGTTAAATATAATTTTCCCTCTATGCACACCATCGATTCTTTTCCCCATTCCCTTGGCTACCTCTTTGTTTTAATATAGACGCCCCCCTCCTCCTCCCCTATATTTCGAGTGGCTCTTGCCTGCTAATTTCTCTCCCCCCCTTAATACTATGGCCTAAGTGTGGCCATCACAACAGCCTACACACCGCATTCTATTAACTTACAATTAGAAGAGTACAGAGTATTTCTCCTGGAAATGCGGGGACTATTTTCTATTCTCTATCTAATATAATTATACAGCCCAAAAGTGGCTGCTCAAATGGCTACCATAGATCTTTTAGTTTTCATGACCATTCGACCCAAAAGTGGTCATCTCATTAGTCAGCCACTTACGCTATAATATTTTAAAATGGAGGTCTAAGAAGCTTATCTCTAGGTATGCATTGTTATATTTTACCCTCTCTCTGCAAATGTTGATGTGTTATTAACAATGCTGTATATGTCATTGATGTTATAAGGCGATCATTATCTGTTATCCACATTGCAAAACCTCAATAAAAAAACTATTTATAAAAATAAAAAAAAGATAAGAACAAATGATATGATTCTATGTGGACAATGTCTACAAAAAAATAATTTTAAAAAAAGCTACCAGTTAGCTAGATTAAATCATTAAAAATAATTATCAAAGTTCTAAGAAGTAACTTCCAGCAAATGGCTATGCTACAGAATCACATTCTATCCTAGCATTGTTTCTGAAGATTGATGTACCTTTAATTAAATGTGTAATGTGTTTAAATAACACAGACATATCAGATGCTGTACAATGATTTAATCATTATTTATGGACAGTATACTTTTTAATTATTGAATAAATTAAACGTTTTCATATTTGTTAACAGTATATAATAATGAACTGTCAGTCCAGATAACAAATTTACTGATGTGCTCACCTTTTTACACCACCCTTATTGAACAAATATGTCTGCTAAAACATTATTTATTAACAAAGAGTGTAAAACTCATTTTATGATCTCTTTCCTTTGGCTTCATAAATGATTCTGTTCCAAGCACATTGCAGTTGATAGAGTATGATATAGGATGATAAAGTTGTCTGGGCAGAAATAATAATAAAAAAATCTTCTGTTAGAGAACAATTTATCTTCAATGATAATTTTATTATTCATATTGCCTCAGCAAAATATCGGTTAGCCTTGCTAAAAGTACCATCACTGTACGGTTCCTGCTAAACAGTTAAATAGGTCATCTGGGAGATTTCAACCTGCCATGTTTAAAAATAATAAGTAGTTAGTTTATTTGTCTACTTTAGAGCTACCCAGTTTGTCACTTAAGCCGCTTAAATGTTAATTAAATGCAGATTGAACTGAACTTGTTGGAACAGAATCGGAGTATTTTTTTACTATTTTTAAACCCCTATAAGCCCATCATAATTACTCCATCTTGGAAAAACGAAGTCTTAGACAAGAAACTAAAATAATTTATTAACTGCAGTAAAAAAGGCCATTTTATTAGGCTACTGAATAACCTTAGACTATCATATTGCTCTGGAGCTGCAGGCAGAATGCATTTAGGATAATAAATAACAGTATTGTCTATGTTCACTGAACACAAACATCTAACTACATTTTACTAAATATGATATAACAGTGCAGCTAAAAAACATGACTATAGACGTCTGCAGAAATAAGACAATAAATAATACAAGGTGCGGCAGCTGGTGGCCTGGCTTCTACACCTGACCTAAACCTAATAGTGATGTGGATTACAAGTGGCGCGCTATTTAGTGCTTTCGCTTGTGTGCAAACACTGCTGGAACTGCTGCAACCATGCAAACTTCTTCTCTCTATAGACTTTAATGGAGGGCGCTGTTTAAAAAAAAAAAAAAAAACCTGAAAAAAACACCCCACATTAGACCTACAACGCTAAACCTGAAGGTAGCTATGAATATTTTACATTCAAATGTTCTTCACAAAAAATAAAATTTACTTTTATTTTTAAATACGCGCACACACACACATACACTATCTATCTATCTATCTATCTATCTATCTATCTCTCTATCCATATATATATATATATATATATATATTATATTTAAAAAAAAAATAATAACATATATATACAGTATATATATACATATACATATACATACTGAAGTGCTAACCTTTACGGAGGTGGATGCTGCTAGGATTTTATTTTCAGCAGAGGAGGAAACCACAGGGGCAGAAACAGCCAGCTCTGTGTTTTTGGCACTTTTAAAACTAAAGAAAAAAGAGATAGATTTAAAGTTGCACGGACTATATCTTTCAGATTATTATAGGAGAAAAAGCGCTGTTTATTTAATGTGAGTAACGCAGATATGCCTAACATTTATTACCCCATGTAGGTTCCGTGTAAATTTAATTGTTATGTCTCTTGCAGCATGAATATGCAATATGTATTTACAAGTGTATTTAGGAGAATGGTTATGATACTCTTTATGTTTTCTCGCCTGTCTTTTGGGCGAGTGGTGTGGGTGTGTAGAATGTTTGTATGGTTGCTATGACAACCTTTTTGGCAGGTTTTTTTTTCACTGTTTGGGGGTGGGTCTTGTGTTTCATTGGTGTTTGCTTGTATAAATGAATGCATTCTCTATGTGTCCTCTGTATATATATATATATATATATATATATATATATATATATATATATATATATATATATATATATATCAGATAGTGTATATATGAGTGAAACACTTAATTTTAATGTAAATATGTTGTGTTTAGTGCACTTTTTTTTTTTTTTACTTTTAGGGGCTGATTTATCAAATTTCTGTCCGGCTTCCGCTCAGTAAATGATGTCCGACAGACATCGATGAATGCCGACAGCATAGATTCGGCCGCTATCAGGGTGTGTCAATCAACCCAATCATATACGATCGGGCGGATTGATGTCTGCAGCCTCAGAGGCAGCGGACCAGTTAAGAAGCAGCAGTCTTAAGACCTGCTGTTTCCGGCTCGCGCGGCAACAAGGGCATCAGGGGCCATTCAGCCCTTGATAAATCATCCCCATTATCTTTACTTACATAAACTCGGCGCAGGCTAATATTGTTTATGCTCAAATAAACGTGTTTACTTTTAACTTAATTTAATAATATGCGTGCAATTTAACAATAACAACAATAACAATAAGAAACAATATTGCGCCACTTGTAATCTAGCCCAGAGATGGTTTGGAATAAGTTGGACCAGAGAGAGAAGGAAAAGCAGCCAAGAAGTGCCCAACATATATGGGTATATGGGAACTGACTGTAGGGAAACCACCTCATGAAACTGTTAGAGAAAATTTAAAATAATTTGCCAAGCTGTTATTAAGGCATAGGTTTGCTACATTGAAAAAACATAGTATTGATTTGTTTAACGTTTTTTGGAAACTGTATAATTTGTGTTACGGTTTTATGACTTCACTTATACTATTATTCTAAAATGTTGAAAACACTAATTATAAAGAAAAAAACTACTATAAGTATGTGTGTCTGAAAGTTTAACTGGTACTTGTCCCCTTCCTGGATGCCCATGACTGACAAACTGTGCTAAAAGAATAATAATTAAAAAAAAAAAAAAATATATATATATAAAGAAACAAGGACATTTGCAAACTAAAAATTCTATATCCTTTGAAAGTTGCATTACTTGATCACAATTTTGCTAATGTTTATTACATTACTAGTTCAATCATGTAAACTGAGTATTTTACACATACATATTATACAATAATTATATATTAACATGTTTGCTTAATATAATTGAAATAGAAACTGAAAACATATTTTATTGAATTTAGAAAACAGCATGCAAACAGCAGAAACTTTCAAAGGATAGAACTATTTTTAAATTCTGACTTTGATCATGCTTCTGCCAGTTTGTATTAAATTTTTGTGTTCAAAATAGACGTTATCAAATGCAACAGCCTTCCCCTAAAATTATACGTTTAAAGATATGAGACTTCAAACAAATGATCAAAATAATTACATGCATAAGTATATGACATATGAAAGCTTAGAATAATATTGAACTACACAAAAAAAAAGAAAAAAAGGTTTCTCTAATAGAATCCATTTAAATTAGTAATTAGAAATTATGATTTTTTTTTAGTTTTTCCATAGCATAATTTTTTAGTTCATAATAAAATAAATAATACATTATGAATAAAATAACTATCTATACATATAAGTAAATAAAAAACAACAGATTTGAAATATGTACTCTATAAAAAGGTTTTATACTTAAATGATAGTAATGTCATGAAGTATTTTTTTCTGCAAACTACAAAGGGCAAGATTACAAATGGTGCCCTAATAATCGCGCAGGCGTTATAACCAATATTGCTTGACCTCACTACCATTAGCACACAACTTTGATATTACAAGTCCATGGTTAACCAGAGAAGGGCTAACTTGCGCTGGTATTATAAGTTAAAAGTTATACACCAAGATTACAAGTTTTTTGCTATACCGGGTGCGTAAATAATGGAAAAAAATAGCGTTATCGCACTTTCCATAGCAATGCCATTACAAGTTACTGAAAAACCTTCTCTTGTTGTGCGGTATGGTGCGATAAGCTCCATACCGCACAAAACCCAAGGCCTGACTTTATGTGCTCGTGCACGCTTTCCCCCATAGACATCAGTTGAGAGAAAGTGTTAGAAAAAAACTAACACCTACAATCGCAGAATGGAGATCGCCGTAACATAACCCCATTAAAGTCTATGGGGAAAAGAAAGTTATTTAAAAACCTAACACCCTTACATAAACCCCTAGTCTAAACACCCCTAATCCGCCGCTCCCCAACATCGCCGACACTAAATAAAATGATTAACCCCTAATCCACTGCCCCCGACATCACCAACACTAAATAAACCTATTAACCCCTAAAATGTTGCCCACATCACTACTGATAAAATAAACCTATTAGCCCCTAAACCGCCGGCCCCCCACATCGCTACTACTATAATAAACCTATTAACCCCTAAACCGCTGGCCCTCCACATCGCAACACACTAAATTAAACTATTAACCCCTAAACCTAATACCCCCCTAATTTAAAATTCAATTTACAATATAACTATCTTTAAATAAATAAAAACTTACCTGTAAAATAAAAAAAAAACTAAGCTTAAACTATAAAGTAACCTAACATTACAAATTAACGAAAAATAAAAAAAACCTAAATTACAAATTAAAAGAATAGTAACACTATGGAAAAATGACATTACAAAAAACTAAAAACTCTAAAATTACAAAAAATAAAAAACTCTAAGATTACAAAAAATAATAAACGAAATTATCCAATTTAATGAAAATTACACCTAATCTAATACCCCTTAAAAAAAAAAAGCCCCCAAAATAAAAACACCACCTAACCTAACAATAAACTACCAATAGCCCTTAAAAGGGCCTTTTGTATGGCATTGCCCTAAGTTAAACAGCTCTTTTCCATAAAAATTACACTGTCCCCCAAACAGTAAACTCCCCACCCAACCAAACCCCCCAAATAAAAAACCTAAGTCTAAAAAAACCTAAGTTACCCATTGCCCTAAATGGGCATTTGTATGGGCATTGCCCTTAAAAGGGCATTCAGCTCTTTAACTGCCCATCCATAATCTAAAAAAAAAAACACCCCCCCCAAAAAATAAAACATTTTTTATGCTTACCTGATAAATTTATGGTGAGTCCACGGCTTAAGTAATTACTGTTGGGAATATCACTCCTGGCCAGCAAAAGGAAGGGAGGCAAAGAGCACCACCGTTAAACTGCTAAGTATCACTCCCTTACCCACAACCCCAGGCATTCGACCGAAGGGAAATGGAGAAAAAGGAGTAACACAAGGTGTAGAGGTGCCTGAGATTATAGTCAATGGAACAACTATCTTAAAATAAAGGGTGGGGCTGTGGACTCACCATATCCGGAAAGAAAGAAATTTATCAGGTAAGCATAAATTTTGTTTTTCTTTCCTAAGATATGGTGATTCCACGGCTTGAGTAATTACTGTTGGGAACCAATACCCAAGCTAGAGGACACGGATAAATAGAGAGGGACAAGACAGGCAGTCCTAAACAGAAGGCACCACTGCTTGAAAAACCTTTCTCCCAAAAGAAGCCTCAGCCGAGGCAAAAATATCAAATTTGGAAAATTTGGAAAAAGTATGTAGAGAAGACCAAGTTGCAGCCTTACAAATTTGTTGCACAGAAGCTTCATTTTTGAAAGCCAAAGAAGAGAAAACAGCTCTTGTGGAATGAGCTATAATTCTCTAAGAGGCTGCTGCCCAGCAGTCTCATAAGCCAAATGAATTATACTTTGTAACCAAAAAGAAAGAGTAGTAGCAGTAGCATTCTGACATTTACGTTTCCCAGAGAAACAGACAAAAAGGGCAGAGGACTCGCGAAAATCCTTAGTCACCTGTAAGTAGAATTTAGGAAAACATACAACAGCCAAATTGTGTAACAAACATTCTTTGGAAGAAGAAGGATAAGGACACAGAGAGGGAACAACAATTTCCTGATTTATATTTCTATTAGAAACAACCTTAGGAAGGAAACCTTAGTACAAAAAAACGCCTTATCTGCATGAAAAATAAGATAAGGGGAATCACACTGCAGAGCTGAGAGTTCCGAGACTCTTCGAGCAGAAGAGATAGCAACAAGAAACAAAACCTTCTAAGATAACAACTTAATGTTTATGGAATGCAACAACTCAAATAGAGACAGCTGTAAAACTTTAAGAACAAGGTTAAGACTCCAAGGAGGAGCAACAGACTTAAAGACAGGCCTGATTTTAACAAAGGCCTGACAAAAAGATTGCACATCTGGCACATCCGCCAAACGTTTATGTAGTAAAACTGATAAAGCAGAAATCTGACCCTTCAGGGTACTGACTGACAATCTCTTCTCCAGGCCTTCCTGAAGAAAAGATAAAATTATAGGAATTCTAATTCTACTCCAAGAGTAGCACTTGGATTCACACCAATAAAGAAATTTATGCCATATCTTATGGTAAATCTTTCTAGTAACAGGCTTGCGAGCCTGAATCATGGTCTCAACGACCGACTCAGAAAAACCACGCTTAGACAGAATTAAGTGTTTAATCTCCAAGCAGTCAGCTTCAGAGAAACGAGATTTGGATGAAGGAAGGGACCCTGAATCAGGAGGTCCTTCCTCAGAGGTAGTCTCCAAGGTGGGAGAGATGACATCTCTACTAGGTCTCCAAACCAGATACTATGAGGCTACGCAGGGGCTATTAGAATCACCTGTTTGATCCGAGCAATAACTCGTGGAAGGAGAGCAAACGGAGGAAACAGGTATGCCAACCTGAAAGTCCAAGGAACTGCCAGAGCATCTATCAGAAATGCCTGTGTATTTCTTGACCTTAAACCGTACCTTTAGAAATAAATAGAAAACATTCTCGCAATATGAAATATTCGCAATTTCATGTACATTTTTCGAGGAGAATACGTGATGCGATTTGTGCAACAGATTAGGGTTTTTGTTTTTTGTTTTCTATTTGTCTTCTCCATTGACTTCTATGGGGGAATACGTGAACGTGCATGCAGTTTAGCTGTTTGGATTACGCGGGTTAACGCATGCACAAAATAAGTTATTTTGCAACTTGTAACCCCAGATGTTAAAAAGCATTAAAGCGCTAGTTGTTTTCACAATTGTTTAAAAAAAGGTTTTTACCTCTGTGAATACCTTGTTTCTAATCCTCTGGAAACTTCCCCTTTATCTTAATTCTTTTGTCAGACTTAATTTTTTGCCAATCAGTGCTGACTCATAAATAACTAAACTGGAGTGAGCACAATGTCACCTATATGGCACACATGAACTAGCACTGTGTAGCTGAGAAAAAACTGTCAATGTACTGAGATAAGAGGCAGACTGCAAGGGCTTAGAAATGAATAGGTAAGGGTTAACTTTCAACAAAGAATACCAAAACAAGAAAGCAAATTTAAGATAAAAGTAAAATTCTGTATCATTAAAGTTTTATTTTGACTTGACTGTCCCTTTAACATAAAATTAAGAGGCGGAGTCTGGAGGAGCTGGGGAATGGATGCATAGGTGAAGAGCTCTGTGCAGAATTTCAGGCATATAGACATATAAAGTGATGTAGGTGGCAAGGAAACTAGTAAAAAGTGAGACATAGACAAGGAGAAACATCTGGAGTGAATTCAAGAGAGCGGCAGCTCCTCAGTTACAAAAAGCCCCAAAGCGGAGGTTAATACAGAAGCGGCTTGGACGCCATTATTACAGCCCACGTGGCACCGCTCACTAAACGGCTCTCAGAGAGAGAGCGCTCAGACTGACTGAGAGGATCGGAAGAGACATCAGGGGGAGCAGCAAAGTGTTCCGCATTTATGTGAGAGACGGAGAGCAGTAGGGGAGACTGGAGGATACGGAGGGACCAGCTTCTGCAGCTCATAGGCATCGGAACAACAGGTACCTAAGGAGGGATGGCTAGCAATAGCTAGATAGCCTGGGGGCTGCAGCTGAACAATATACAGAGACCCTCAAGGGCAATTGCTAATCGGATAGGCCTGCATAAAATATAAGATGCCTTGTAATATGGACAGACGTTGCTTCTGCTTGCCCACAATGTGTTAGAAAGCCCACACGCTGTACAGAATTTCAGGGCATGGAGAGAGTAACTTTATTTTCATGTTCTCTATAAGCAGCAAGCCCTGAAAAGTAATTAAGGAGAGGCCACTAAGATAACATGGTTACAGATACTTAATAGAGATTCCCTGGGGACCCATAATTCATACTACATACAAGACAGCACTGGCCTATAGGGACCTCATCAGGTTCCCAGGATACCAAGCGATCCCTTCAATATATATGATGATTCTATAGTGACACACTGGCCTTTTAAGATACACTATATATTGGAAGGTGTGGGAGGCGATTCCATCTGCATCCTTGATAAGAACACTGATCTGGGTACTTTTTCTATACATGGTCAGACTAATAACTTGAACATTATAATTCTATCAATCACAATCGGCAGGGGGACAAAGGCAATCTAAGATGGCTGCCAGAAAAAATTCTAAAGCACCTCCCTTAAATAAGCAATCTACAGCTAACCTCTTTTTCAAACCTATGAAAGGTGATAAAAGCATACTTGGATCACCTTGTTTCCAAACAGGACATTAATATCAATTTTGAGAGACTGCTAGAAAAAATGGAAACCTTGCAAAACTCTGTAACTAACAGTATATCAGAATTAAAACAAGAGATAGTTGAATTGGGATCCCGAGTAAACTCCCTTGAAGAAAGTGGCGACACAATGGTGGAAGATCTGAATGCAGTAACAGATAAAGTCACTTCTCAACAATCAGAAATAGAGGATATATACGATAAACTAGAGGACCTCGAGAATCGTAGCTGAAGATCTAATCTTCGATTAAAAGGTGTCCCAGAATCGATAGGCCCAAAAGAACTGAATACATATTTGCTCAACCTGTTCCGGAGCATTACCGGTTCGGGAGGAGATGATAGTTTTCAAATGGAAAGGGCTCATAGGGCACTTCAGCCTAAACCTAAGGGGGAAGAACCCCCCAGAGATGTGATTATCAAGATGCTGCGCTTTCAAGAGTGGGAAGAATTACTATCAGCAGCGAGAAAGAACCCAACCTTTAAGTACCAGGGGAACATCATTCAGTTCTTTCAAGATCTTTGCTTGAGGACCCTACAAAGAAGGAGCTCCCTCAGACCACTTACCTCCTTGCTGAGGAAAAATCAAGTCCCATACCACTGGGGCTTCCCTTTTGCTCTCCACATAACGTGGGAAAACAGGACATTTTCTATCAAGGACCCTCAGGAGATCCCAGAAACATGTCGTAGGATGAAAATGGACCTGCCGGCTATACTACAGCAGGAAGCTACCTCTGACCAGCCTAATCAGGGAGGAAAGCCTCGTCAGAAGCAATGGACTAGGATACCGGAGAAAAAGCAAAAGACCTGAGCACAATAGAGTTCATAAAAGGTTTATTGTGATGAGGGAATTTCCTTCCTTCTTTATGAACACAATTCGGCTGCAGCAGAGGGACTTGTTCTGATTTATTGTGGACTGTAAGGACACATACCAAGGGTCAGATAAGTATAAAGACCTTAATGCAAATGTTCTGTTTTTTGGGATTTGTTTGTTCCTAGTTATCATAGTTTGGATGGGGGAGGTGGGAAGTGTTTCTTTATGGGTCTTACCCAGGAGATCAAATCTGCAAGCAAGTAAAATATACTTTAGGATATAGACATTTCTCCTTGTTATGTTCCCTTTTCCCCTTTGCAGGTAGCAGGGAAGGACAGATCGTTGCAGGTGTTGTTTATGTTTCTGATTCTGTTCATCATAATTGTTCTATCCAAAACTGTTAACATTATTGCCATGTTTTGTTTTCTCTTTCTTTTTAATCTTACCTATACTTCAGAGGTATAATATGCCATAATGAGTAAGTATTGATGTTATCTGCACTTAGGTATACAATGTGTTGGAATCCTGACAGGATTGCCAAAGTTTATGTTGTCATGTTTACTTTTCTATGTTATTTAATTCTTGTTCTTTTAAACCAGGTGTTTCCTAACAGGTGTAGAAGAAGGAGGTTGAGGAAGTCTTGGAGTAAGAGGGGACTTCAGGTATTAGGGAATAATGATGGAAAGGGGGTTTTCTGTGGTTCGGACAGATTTTATGAGATTGGATTTACAGGGAGGCTAGAGAGGAAGACCGAAGTGTTTACTGATGTCACATAATATAAAACTAATCTCCCATAATGCTAGGGGTCTAAATTCAGATACTAAAAGGCGCACGGCAATGACACACTACTTAAAGTTAAAGGCAAACATTATATTTCTTCAGGAGACGCACTTTCTAGCCCAGACAATACCAAGATACTGGACACATCAGTTTCCCCATCATTTCCACTCTACGACAGACTCAAAAAAGGGGGGTGACAAGGAAGGTTTGTGATAGTAAGAGGCACATTCCAGAAGACTAAAGTTACTCTTTGCAATGTGTATGCACCCAATGAGACATCTCACCCAGTGGTCACAAGATAGAATAATTCTGGGGGGGGATTTTAATGTCTCCATGGCCTCCTTCCCGGGGGAGGGAACTAAAGGACAGTCAAGTAAACAACATCGCCACAATGCCATTGTCAAATCGATTAGGGAATCGATGGGTGCACATAACCTTTTAGACTCATGGGAAGCGGTGGGTAACTCTAAACATGAATACACATATTATTCACTGGCACATAACACATACTCTACTCTAGATTATATTTTTGTGAGTCAAACATTGACTACTAACTTAGTTGCATCCAGCACGCAACCATTCATTTGGTCAGACCACTCGCTAGTAATTTTAGAATTAGCAGGAATTTTAAACTTTACTTGACCAAGATCATGGACATACAACCCAACACTCCTTAAGAACCCAGCAATATGAGAGGATAAGTATAGCACTGAAGGAGTATTGGCAAGTGAATGTAGGGACCACGGGTAACCAGTTAATGATTTGGGCTGCACACAAACCTGTGCTGAGGGGTTTGCTCATTAAAGAGAAATCGATGATGAGAAGGCAATCTACACAAACAGTGCGCACACTTCAAGGAGAGGTTGAGACACTTGAGCGAGACCATAGACGTACTCTATCCTTAGGGATATACAAGGCCCTCCAGTCTAAATGACAAGAATTGTCCTCTATTTTAAATGAAAATTCCATTTGCGCTGCCTTGAGGCTGAGGGCACACTATTATGTATACGCCAATAAGCCAGATAAATATCTTGCATATAAATTGAGGGAGAGAACCAAGCTTTTTGCAATACCCTCTATTTACAGAAAGGGTGGGGCTCCCACTTCAAATCCTCAGGAGATAACTGAAACTTTTGCTCAATATTATGAGAATCTTTATGATGGGAAAAAGGTGGCCATGGGGGATCTCACTCGGCAGACGAACAATCTACTAGGGCAGGCGAAATTACCGTTAATCTAGGACTCAGACCTTGCAACACTCAATGCAGATATTACAGCTATGGAAATACTGACAGTAATAAGAGACCTTAAAACGGGGAAGGCGCCAGGCCCAGATGGACTAACAGGGGAATATTATAAATTATTTAAGAGAGAGTTATTACCCCATCTGTTGACTTTCTGTAATGGGATATTAGCGGGAGGGGAACTACCTGAAGATATGTTACAAGCCAAGTTAGTGGTGTTACCCAAAGTAGGAAAGAATCCGAAATACTGTCAAAATTATAGACCCATTTCCCTGATCAATACAGACCTCCAAATATTTACAAAAATTATAGCTAACAGACTTAAATTAATTCTCCCAACATTAATTCACAAGGGCCAAGTGGGATTCATCAGAGATAGGGAGGCCCTGGACAATGTGAGGAGAATCTTGACCCTAGTGGATTACTTAACGCAAACCAATACGCCATCGCTACTTTTATCACTTGACACGGAAAAGGCATTTGATAGGGTAGATTGGTCCTTTATGTTTAAAGTTTTGGATAGTATGGGTTTTAAGTTTGCATTTATAAGGGCACTTACAGCCATATACTCAAGACCGACTGAGGTAGTAGGAGCAGCAGGGTACATCTCAAGGTCCATTGATATTCTAAATTGGACTCGTCAAGGGTGCCCACTCTCGCCACTTTTGTTCGCCATCAGTATAGAACCACTTGCAGCGCTCATTAGGCAATCGGTAGATGTGTCAGGGGTACAGGTGAACAACAGTGAATATAAGTTGACACTATTTGCGGATGACGTCCTATTGACGTTAACTAGACCTTTGATTTCATTACCTAATTTGTATGATATCTTAGGGAAATTCTCAGAGATTTCAGGCTACAAGGTTAACCTGGATAAATGCGAGGCTCTGACGATTTGTCTTCCACCACATACAAAAAAGTCGATTGAACTGAATTTCAGTCTCACATGGGCAAAAAGTCACATTACCTACTTAGGGGTCAGGATAAATAGTACTTTCTCAGATCTATATGGGTTAAATTATCTACCTCTATATAAAGTCATTAGAAGGGATTTAAACAATTGGAAAAAAGGTAGATTCTCGTAGTATGGGAGACTGTCGGCTATAAAAATGAATGTCCTACCTAGGATTTTGTACCTCTTTAGAGCACTGCCGATTGGGATTCCCATGGCAGAACTGAAGGCCCTACAATCTGATAATCTGATTTATTTCGATTTCTGAGAGGAGATGGGAAGGCAAGAATAGCATCACAGCTGTTGACACAACATAGACAGAGGGGTGGAGTGGGGGTCCCGAACCTAGTGGACTATTACCATGCCTCCAGGTTGGCACAATCGGTCATCTTGGGGAAAAACTTTCAGGGGGCAATCTGGCCAAAAATAGAAGCGGATATTGAAGGGTGCGAGAGCCCAGCAGATGTCTTATGGGATCCCTCATGGAATGTTAAAAAACTCACATATAGGTCACCAGTGACACATGAGTCATTACACACCTGGCACAAGATAGTCAAACAGCTACATTTATTCAACCCTCACTCTCTATTAATACCCTTAAAATTTTTGTTACCGGTGGAACTTAGAAAAGCAGTGGGAAAATGGGAAAATAAGGGCTTATACAGGGTCGCGGACTTCCTAGAGGGGACAGCAATTCTTACCTTTAATCAGATTAGAGACAGGATTCAACCAGGCACATTGAACTGGTTTCTCTACTTACAGATTTCATCAGCTATCTCTAAATACATGGCTAATAGATCAAACCAACCCTTGACCTCCCTGGAAAGGTTATGCAGCACACATTCTAGGGGGAAACGTGATATCTCAGTTACATATGGACTTACAGGGGAGGAAAACCACCCTTAAGTCTTCCCTTGTGGAGAGATGGGAGAGAGATGTGGGAGAGGTGCGAGAACAGGAAAGCTGGGAAAAGATAATAGCAGAATCCGGGAAGGGTATGATTAGTGCAGATATGAAGGAAAATTGTCTGAAGGTGGCCTTCAGATGGTACCTTACGTCAGAAAGGACAGCCCATGTTCCCACCCTGAATAGTGCTTTCTGTTATAGAGGTTGTGGGGAGAGAGGGACGTACAGACACATGTGGTGGGACTGCTCAAAGGTACGACCATTATGGGATAGGCTTTCAAAACTGCTTAGTAATATATTAGATGAAAAGATTCATCTAACAATAACCCAGGCACTCCTGCATGAAAAGGTGGGATTGCTGAATTCGGCAATCAAGATATTATGTTGTATCACCCACCTCACCTAGCTTTATAATGGTCCGCTTGTTATTATATTATGTTTGCCTCTTTACCTTTTTCTCCTCCTCTCTCTCCCCTGTCCCTCTCCCCATTCCCTATACCTCTACTAATATCTCTCAACGAGCACATGCCCAGCTTGCCCAGAAGCCTCCACCAACTCTCAGTCAACTACTTCTTTTAAAAGATTCCTACCAACTTAGTCACAAACCTCCCTCTTTCTAACCATACCCCAGTGCCCTTCCTGCACTTAAACTTTGTTCACTCTTGGATAGTATTTATACCCACATTTTCAGCAATGCCTACCCGTTTGTATGAAGGGTCTATAACTATTGCTACCCAAAATGTGAAAGGCTTTTTATCGGCTGAAAAGCGTTCTAAAGCCCTTCATGACTTCCACAAAAAGAATCTGGATATTATTATAATCCAGGAAACTCACTTTAAAAGAAACCACAAACCCACACTCTCATCCAAATATTATGACAAACATTATTTTAGCTCAGGCCCATCCAGACATAATGGTGTTTGTACTCTTTTTAAACGCAACACTTCATTTGATCTCTTACAGCAGTTTAATGACCCTGAGGGCAGGATTCTGATATTAGTAGGCCTTTATTATGGTAAACCTATTACACTCGCAAACATCTATGCCCCAATACAACCTACTTCCTGCTTTTTCCACAAAGTCGTCAATAATCTACTTGATATAGCCAAAGGTCCCATTATATTAGGGGGTAACTTTAATTTCCCCTCAGATCCCACCCTAGATACCTTCACAGGTCATTGTTATCTTAGATATTCACAGATTAAAAATAATAACCTTTCTCTCCACTCACTCAACATGGAGAACGGTGCACACCTCCACTAAAGACTATACTTTTTTCTCCCACCCACAGTGTTCTTATGCCAGACTTGATTATATATTCTGTGACCAGGCTTTGTTGACAAATCTGGTTGACTCAAAGATTTTGCATACCTCTTGGTCCGATCACAGCCTCGTTAAATCTATCTTTAAATGGACTAACAAACCCAGACACAGACTGAACTGGAGACTAAACGAACGCATTCTCACAGATAATGAAATTATTGACCAACTAACTAAAAGCACAGACGAATATTTCTTATTTAATATTCCCACTGATACAAATGCCGCAAATAACTGGGAGTCCTACAAGTGCTATATCAGAGGAATCATTATACAGTTAACAGCAAAGCTTAAAAAACAAAGATCTGCTCAGTTTGACTCTTTGTCTAGCAATTTATTAAAGAGTGAAAACTACAAAAACTAATAGAAGTAAAAGAAGCTAGGGACAATCTTAATAAATTCTTAATCGAAAATGCACATATGCGTGCCATGACAACTAAAGCTAAATTCTTCGTAGAATCAAATAAGGCCGGAAAAATGTTGGCCAGATTTTTTAAAAAACAGCGACTTGCCTCTTATATCCAATCTATCAAACATAACTCAGGAGCAACATGCACCAAAAATGAAGATATAATAAATAGCTTTGTCACATACTATACCTCACTAAACAATCTTAATAATACAAATGACCAGGAAAAACAAGACAGGTTAAAAAAGTACTTAGACTCAATACATGTCCCATCAATCCCTGCAGAAGACCTGTCTATGTTGGACTCCCCCATCTCCTTACAAGAAATTGTAAATACTATTAAATCTCTCCCAAATAGCAATACACCAGGACCGGACGGTCTCCCTACCAAATTTTATCAATTATTAATAGGAAATATTGGCCCACATTTACATGAATTATTTCAGTCTATCGATCAAGGTCTAACGTTTCCCCAATCACTCTTAGATGCCATGATAACAGTGATTCCAAAACCAGATAAGCCTAGGGACATTGTAGGTAATTATAGACCGATTTCCTTATTAAATGTCGATATTAAAATATACGCCAAGATTCTAGCCAATCGCCTCAGTCATATTCTGCCGAAGGTTATCCACCCGGATCAGGTGGGATTTATTAAAGGTCGCAAAGCAAAAGATAACACCACAAGGCTATTACATACAATTTATACCTCCCATGATCAGTCGAGCCCGCTGGTGCTTCTCTCCACCGATGCTGAGAATGCCTTTGACAGGGTCGACTGGCACTATATGTGGTCGGCCCTGTCAAAATTTGGTCTCTCAGACAAATTCCTATCCAGAGTACAGGCACAGTACAACAACCCTTGAACATCCATTAAAGTTAACAATACAATTTCACAAACCTTCCCAATATCTAATGGCACCCAGCAGGGGTGCCCACTGTCCCCTCTCTTATTTGCCATAACGGTAGAAATTTTAGCTATCCAGATTAGAAATAATCCAAATATCTCGGGCATTAAGTTTGGTAATATTCAACAAACATGTCTTCTTTTTGCCGACGACATTATTTTTACTCTACAATCACCTTTAAGCTCCCTACCAGCCCTAATATTTAATAAATATGGATAAATCTAGCATTATTCCTTTTCACTTAAATCCAACGGAAATGGACTACATCTTGCAAAACACTCCCTTCTCAGCCACAAATACCCTCCGATACCTGGGATTGAATATACCAAAAAATCCTCAAAATTTATTTCATGATAACTACATGATACTTCAAACTACTGTCTTCTCTCTATTACAGACATGGCATAAACAGGGTCACCTTTCTTGGTTAGGATGAATAAATACAATAAAGATGATGATAATTCCTAAGTACTTATATATATTTCAAGCCCTACCTATAACAATACCAAGGTATTAATTACGCACTCAGCAGAGGATGTTAGAATCCTTTATCTGGGCTTATAAAAGGCAGAGAGTCTTACACAACACCATGTACTTGAGAAAAGAGGAAGGAGGCCTAAATGTACCAAATTTAGCACAGCACCATAAAGCAACACACTTAACACGCATAATCTCATGGAATCATAATCCCTCTTCTAAAGTGTGGATACAAATAGAAGCAGCCTTACTTAAAATAAATGGAATGCAAGATATTTGCTGGCTTCCTAAACCTCATAGACCCCTACTGCCTAAAACTAACGAGTGCATCAAGATGACATTAGCTATATGGGATTCTCTTATCCAACACCCCAACCTTCTTTCTACCCCAATCTCACCAATGACCCCATTATTGCACAACACCCTTTTTTTCTCCCAACACCAGTTTAAATACGAACCTGAGGATGCTTCTTATAAAAACATGCCTATATTTTTACTTATTGACTCATCCCAAATTAAAGATAGAAGTGTTCTAAGAGATTCAATGGGTTCACCTTTCCATAATTGGTTCCCCTATTTTCAAATTCGACAAGCGATTTTGAATGGCCCCCATAGGAACGATTGTCTCCGTCCACTCACTCCATTCGAAAAACTATGCATCACTAAAGATATTCATAAATCACATCTTTCTATCACACATAAACTATTAAGGGTACTACATACAGTTAGACTACCTTCCTATACCGCTAAATGGGAAACTGGGCTCATGATTGAGCTCCCGAAAGACACCTGGCTACAATGTTTTCGTACTACTCACTCTTCCTCTACCGCACTTGCCCTGACAGAGCTTAATTACAAAATCATCTCACGGTGGTATCTTACACCCCAAAAACTAAATGAAATATATCCAGGAGCTAACTCTAGCTGTTGGAGAAGTTGTGGTGAAAAAAATTGCGAATCTCTCCTCTAAAGCCTTTCAACACCACCATCGTATGGTAGACTTAGAAGATAAGTTAGACAATTTAGAGAATCGCTCTAGAAGGAGTAACTTATGATTTAGAGGAATCCCTGAGACTGTACAGGGCAACGAGATCCAGGATTATCTACAGTCCTTCTTCACAGACCTAATAAAGAGCAACTCAGGAAATATATCTAGCATTATACTGGACAGGGCTCACAGATCCTTACGCCCTAAGCCATCTGAAAACTCACCTCCTCGAGATGTTATTGTTCATTTCCAAAATTTCCAACATAGAGAAGCTATCTATAACTACTCTAGAAAACAATCATCCATCATGTTCCAGGGCCACAGATTACAAGTGTTCCAGGATCTTTCAACTAGAACGCTTCAAAAAAGGAGAGACCTCTATTTTTTAACCTCACACCTTCGTGCTTTGAAGATTCTGTATAGATGGGGATTCCCAACCTCAGTTATAGCTGTTAAGAATGGGAAAAAATTTGAATGCCCTTTTCCACCTGATGCAGAACAATTCTGTCAACAATTAGGAATACCACCGCCAGAATCACAAGATTTAACTTTCCAATCCTCTGCACCGACCAGACAGGAATCTTCTAAGCCACAAAGGAGACCCTGGATGGAATCCGCAGCCCCGCTAAATAAAAGAAGACAAACCAATAATGCTGATGTTATGGATGAACCACCCTGAAAAAGGACACGTAACTATAAGATGTTGTCACTAATTTCTTTGCTATGCATATGTGTCGAATCTCTTTTTCAGCTTCCAAAAGAACTGTTCTCAGTTACTAAACATGTTTTGATTTGTTTGTATTATCTATTCAATAACCTAATGGTTCCAGCCTCATATAAAATCATTGATTTACTAAGATAGGCCCTAGTGTGTATAGAGATCTCCCATAATCTTTTCTTACTTGAAAAGGAGGGTTCTATATCTTGCATAATCAAAAGAGCATTGATTGTAAACAGCATACTATAGTTGTTTTCTCTAATCTGATTTTTCCTTCTAGGTATCACAGAGACTATATCTAAATGCTTATTGCATTATGTTATGTTAACGTTT
This sequence comes from Bombina bombina, assembly GCF_027579735.1. Lineage (NCBI taxonomy): Eukaryota > Metazoa > Chordata > Amphibia > Anura > Bombinatoridae > Bombina > Bombina bombina. Next base: position 1,324,225,265 of record NC_069500.1, read on the forward strand.
GATTGCATTTATGTCTGAAGACATTTGTTACACGCATAAATGTTATGGTAGGAATAGACAAAGTTATGATTTAACCTGAGACTCATCTAGGCCCTGATATATCTTCCCGAGGAGATCCTCAACCTTTGCTGCTAATATTCTTAATCCTTATTTAGTTAGCTCCACTAAAACATAAACTCATTGAGCTTTACTAGAAAACAGTCTAAATACCCATAAAGGCGAGCTCCTATTATAATCACAACTCGGAAGCAGGTGCCGCCTCATGTAACAATGTTATTGGAGCACTTGCTAGAATTATTAGCACTCCATATGTCACAATTAAATATGATATACCATTATGGATTACACGGAGAGTCTCTAATAAATTTTCTCTAGGTTTTATTGTGTGTAGTCTGGAGTTGAAAAACTTTGCATTCTTTAAGTAGAATCCCCTTAGAGAAATACTGACAAGTTTCTATATGTTAAAAAGCAGTTTGTAGTTGTGAAAATGATTTATGCTTATACAGTTTCTTTACAAGATATTATGTTGTATCACCCACTTCACCTAGCTTTATAATGGTCCGCTTGTTATTATATTATGTTTGCCTCTTTACCTTTTTCGCCTCCTCTCTCTCCCCTGTCCCTCTCCCCATTCCCTATACCTCTACTAATATCTCTCAACGAGCACATGCCCAGCTTGCCCAGAAGCCTCCACCAACTCTCAGTTAACTAGCTTCTTTTAAAAGATTCCTACCAACTCAGTCAATTTTTAAAATGTAACTTTTTATTTTTACATACTAAATCACAAACCTCCCTCTTTCTAACCATACCCCAGTGCCCTTCCTGCACTTAAACTTTGTTCGCTCTTGGATAGTATTTATACCCACATTTTCAGCAATGCCTACCCATTTGTATGAAGGGTCTATAACTATTGCTACCCAAAATGTGAAAGGCTTCTTATCGGCTGAAAAGCGTTCTATAGCCATTCATGACTTCCACAAAAAGAATGTGGATATTATTATGATCCAGGAAACTCACTTTAAAAGAAACCACAAACCCACACTCTCATCCAAATATTATGACAAACATTATTTTGGCTCAGGCCCATCCAGACATAATGGTGTTTGTACTCTTTTTAAACGCAACACTTCATTTGATCTCTTACAGCAGTTTAATGACCCTGAGGGCAGGATTCTGATATTAGTAGGCCTTTATCATGGTAAACCTATTACACTCGCAAACATCTATGCCCCAATACGACCTATTTCCTGCTTTTTCCGCAAAGTCGTCAATAAGCTACTTGATATAGCCAAAGGTCCCATTATATTAGGGGGCGACTTTAATTTCCCCTCAGATCCCACCCTAGATACCTCCACAGGTCATTCTTATCTTAGATATTCACAGATTAAAAATAATAACCTTTCTCTCCACTCACTCAACATGTTCGATACATGGAGAACGGTACACACCTCCACTAAAGACTATACTTTTTTCTCCCACCCACAGCATTCTTATGCCAGACTTACTTATATATTCTGCGACCAGGCATTGTTGACAAATCTGGTTGACTCAAAGATTTTGCATACCTCTTGGTCCGGTCACAGCCTCGTTAAATCTATCTTTAAATGGACTAACAAATCCAGACACAGACTGAACTGGAGACTAAACGAACACATTCTCACAGATAATGAAATTATTGACCAACTAACTAAAAGCACAGATGAATATTTCTTATTTAATATTCCCACTGATACAAATGCCGCAAATAACTGGGAGTCCTACAAGTGCTATATCAGAGGAATCATTATACAGTTAACAGCAAAACTTCAAAAACAAAGATCTGCTCAGTTGACTCTTTGTCTAGCATTTTATTAAAGATGTGAAACTTACATAAAAAAGATCCAAAATCCTTACAAAAACTAATAGAAGTAAAAGAAGCTAGGGACAATCTTAATAAATTCTTAATCGAAAATGCACATATTCGTGCCATGACAACTAAAGCTAAATTCTTCGCAGAATAAAATAAGGCCTGAAAAATGTTGGCCAGATTTTTGAAAAAACAGCGACTTGCCTCTTACATCCAATCTATCAAACATAACTCAGGAGCAACATGCACCAAAAATGAAAATATAATAAATAGCTTTGTCACATACTATACCTCACTAAACAATCTTAATAATACAAATGACCAGGAAAAACAAGACAGGTTAAAAACGTACTTAGACTCAATACATGTCCCATCAATCCCTACAGAAGACCTGTTTATGTTGGACTCCCCCATCTCCTTACAAGAAATTGTAAATACTATTAAATCTCTCCCAAATAGCAAGTCACCAGGACCGGACGGTCTCCCTACCAAATGTTATCATTTATTAATAGGAAATATTGGCCCACATTTATATGAATTATTTCAGTCTATCGATCAAGGTCTAACGTTTCCCCAATCACTCTTAGATGCCATGATAACAGTGATTCCAAAACCAGATAAGCCTAGGGACATTGTAGGTAATTATAGACCGATTTCCTTATTAAATGTCGATATTAAAATATACGCCAAGATTCTAGCCAATCGCCTCAGTCATATTCTGCCAAAGGTTATCCACCCAGATTAGGTGGGATTTATTAAAGGTCGCGAAGCAAAAGATAACACCACAAGGCTATTACATACAATTTATACCTCCCATGATTAGTCAAGCCCCCTGGTGCTACTCTCCACCGATACTGAGAAGGCCTTTGACAGGGTCGACTGGCACTTTATGTGGTCGGCCCTGTCAAAATTTGGTCTCTCAGACAAATTCCTATCCAGAGTACAGGCACAGTACAACAACCCTCGAGCATCCATTAAAGTTAACAATACAATTTCACAAACCTTCCCAATATCTAAAGGCACCAGGCAGGGGTGCCCACTGTCCCCTCTCTTATTTGACATAACTGTAGAAATTTTAGCTAACCAGATTAGAAATAATCCAAATATCTCGGGCATTAAGTTTGGTAATATTCAACAAACATGTCTTCTTTTTGCCAACAACATTATTTTTACTCTACAATCACCTTTAAGCTCCCTACCAGCCCTAATACAAGTCCTTGAGACTTATAAACAATTTTCTAATTATTCAATAAATATGGATAAATCTAGCATTATTCCTTTTCACTTAAATCCAACGGAAATGGACTACATCTTGCAAAACACTCCCTTCTCAGCCACAAATACCCTCCGATACCGGGGATTGAATATACCAAAAAATCCTCAAAATTGATTTCATGATAACTACATGATTACTTCAAACTACTGTCTTCTCTCTATTACAGACATGGCATAAGCAGGGTCACCTTTCTTGGTTTGGACGAATAAATACAATAAAGATGATGATAATTCCTAAGTACTTATATACATTTCAAGCCCTACCTATAACAATACCAAGGTATTATTTACGCACTCAGCAGAAGATGTTAGAATCCTTTATCTGGGCTTATAAAAGGCAGAGAGTCTCACACAACACCATGTACTTGAGAAAAGAGGAAGGAGGCCTAAATGTAGCAAATTTAGCACAGTACCATAAAGCAACACACTTAACACGCATAATCTCATGGAATCATAATCCCTCTTCTAAAGTGTGGATACAAATAGAAGCAGCCTTACTTAAAATAAATGGAATGCAAGATATTTAGCTGGCTTCCTAAACCTCATAGACCCCTACTGCCTAAAACTAACGAGTGCATCAAGACGACATTAGCTATATGGGATTCTCTTATCCAACACCCCAACACTCTTTCTACCCCAATCTCACCAATGACCCCATTATTGCACAACACACTTTTTTTCTCCCAACACCAGTTTAAATACGAACCTGAGGACGCTTCTTATAAAAACATGCCTATATTTTTACTTATTGACTTGTCCCAAATTAAATTAGAACTGTTCTAAGAGATTCAATGGGTTCACCTTTCCATAATTGGTTCCCCTATTTTCAAATTCGACAAGCGATTTTGAATGGCCCCCATAGGAATGATTGTCTTCGTCCACTCACTCCATTCGAAAAACTATGCATCACTAAAGATATTCATAAATCACACCTTTCTATCACACATAAACTATTAAGGGTACTGCATACAGTTAGAACTACCTTCCTATACGCTAAATGGGAAACTGAGCTCATGATTCAGCTCCCGAAAGACACCTGGCTACAATGTTTTCGTACTACTCATTCTTCCTCTACCGCACTTGCCCTGACAGAGCTTAATTACAAAATCATCTCACGGTGGTATCTTACACCGCAAAAACTAAATGAAATATATCCAGGAGCCCTAGAAAAAGACATTATAGCTATTTAGGGAAGCAAGACTTTATATTGGATATAATTTTTTTATGGGAGCAAAGAGCAACATAAACATGAAGAGATAACTTTTGCCTACCTGTATATAGACAGATCTTATAACTATCTAAGACACAAGTCATTATCTTTAAGTAAATTAGGTGCAGGGAGGTTTTCCTATACTTTTACCCCTCATTAGTCCCTCTATTCCCTACTCCCTCAACCCTCCATTCTGAACCCCTCCAATTCCTCTTTCACTTCTCCCCCTCCCCCCTTTTTCTTTCATTTTTTTTCGGAATTATTCATATTGCAATGACTGGTGAAGAACTATAATGATTCACATGTTGATGCATATTTATTGATCTCTGTTATTCATTTACCTGTTTTTGTTAAATATAAAAATGTCAATAAAAACTTATTTGAAGAAAAAAAAAAAAAAAATTAACAATTCTCTTATAAACAGAGTCAGCACTAAGCATACTTTAAAAGTACAATAAAACAAACATGTTCACAATGTCAAATCATAAAGCTGGATATAAAATATAATAATTCATACAAGAAGGGACAACTAACATAGTATTAATAGGTGACTGTCTTTGATAAGACCCTATATACTCATCAGGGGACTGGTTTAAATTTGAAAAAGATTTGCATAAATTCTTTAGAAGCCTTAAGCTAAAATAATGTTTTGCTAATTGTGATAAAATGAATGTATTAGACAAAAATGTCATCCAAGAGTTGTCTATTAAAAATGTGGGTCTGAGAAATAAGAGCAAATTTACTCCTGCTGTTCATAATCACAGTATTGAAACATTCTACACCTTGGTTAAAGGTGACGTTAAAAATTTAAAGGAACGGAATAAAACTGTGGAAATGAACAACAGGCGTAAAAGACATTTCAATTTCAATAAACAGGAATCCCAGGCCTTAAATACCTTAAAAACAAATAAAGGTATAATTTTAAAGCAGACCGATAAGGGTGGAGCAGCGGTGGTATTAAGAAAAGATTACTATGTTTAGGAGTTTCTATCTCAACTTTCAGACACCACAATATATGAAAAGCTGACTTCTGACCCATCAAAAGATGGAAACCATTGTTAATACTGTGGATAAGGGCTTCAGGCATGGGGGGTCGATTTATGAAGCAGCAGCTGCTGCTTCCGACTCACTCCGCTTCAGTTCCGCCTGAAGCGAAAGTTAAGAAGCAGCGGTCCTAAGACCGCTACTCCTTAACTGGTCCGCCACCTCTGAGGCAGACAGCAATCAGCTCGATCGAATATGATCGGGTTGATTGACACCCCTTGCTAGCTAGTTGATTTACCTAAGAGTCAATTGTTGCGTGTTAAAAGAATTGTGAAAGATAATACATTAGTAGGGACTAGACTGACTGAAGAAGGCATATGCTTTCTAGAAAGGGGTTACCCTGCAGAATTGATTTAAGAAAACATAAAAGAAGTGAATAAGATTCCACGCCAAATAGCACTTGAGCTTACTAAAAGATAGGACAGGGACGAAAGAATGGTATTTGTCTCAGAATTCAACACAAATAGCTCTAAGATACAACAAATAATCATACGCCACTGGCACATTGTAAAGGATTTTCATCCTGGAGTAAAAATCTTTAGGGATTTCCCTATGCCGGCGTATACACGTCCACCTAACTTAAGCGATATGTTAGTCTAGGGCTGATGTGGTTAGTCTAAAGAGAGACCACTACTGGCTATCTAAGTACACAAAAGAAGGGCTGTTTCCCATCTTTGGGTTGCTCTAGTTGTAATATGTAATCAAAGGTATGTAAAAGATTTCAAATTAATGGGTATTTCACCTGCAATGCTACGTTTGTTGTATACCTAATTAAGTGCCTATGTGCCAAAATTTATATCGGTGAAATGACACAAAGGGTAAGAGATAGTATGGCGCAACACAAATCTAGCATTAGAAGGGGAGATAAAGAAGCCCCTGTGGCTTGTCACTTTTTAGAGGCAGGTCATGGAATTTCCCAGTTAAGGTTTCAAATAATAGACTCAGTCCCCATACCTAGGAGAGGGGGTAATAGGGAGCTGTTATTTAAAAGAAAAGAAATGTTTTGGATTTATACTTTGGATGCTCTAAGCCCAAAAGGCATGAATAGAGACTTTGATCTAGGTTTATAATTGTAATAGATCTATGCATAGGATGCTTTAAAACAATATTGCCTTTCGTTGTATTTTGCAATAGATAACCTGCCAAGATGTCTGCATATACAGTATTTGTGTATGTTTTTAATATAATAGTAAAATTACTCTCCTTCTAGTAGAGGGAGCTTTAATGACCTAAGAGTATAGCAGAGAAGGAAGAGTTAAAGGGGAGGAGTTAGTCCACCTGGTTAAGGTATTTAAAGGTGTTATTTTGCACATGTATGATTGACATGACTAATGGTATGTAACCCGAAAACTTAGTAAATTTGTATACCTACTCCTGCTTATGAAGTAATAAAAAGGAAGATTTTTGCATACTCCCATTTCAAAACTGTTGCTTCATTACTATTAAAAAAAAAATTGTAACTTTTCTCCTTTCTGTGTTATCTCTTCAGTTTTTTTTCTTCTCTGTACACTGTACAAATGAGAACCCATTTTCCCTCCTCCTTTTGCCTACTTCTAGTTTTGCTCGCTTCATTTGACATATAAAACAAAAGTTATTTTAGATCTTTCTTTTTTCTTGCCTAATGTGTCAAAATAAATCTGGCAGCAATTATTACAGTACAATAGGAAAGATAGTTCAAGTATCTAAAATCAGATTTCTCAATTGCACATTAAATGGTATTCCCATTAATAGAATGCAGTACTTGAGAACACGTCTTATCTCCCTTGTAACTGGACACATGCTAAATTCTTCTAATATATGAAATTCTTTATGATTATATATAATATATATATTATATATATATATATATATATATATATATATATATATATATATATATCAGTATACAACAGAAGTGAGTACACCCCAGTGCAATATCACTTAAATGTCAAATTATTCAAAATTGTATAACTTAACAGTAACTGCATTATGTCTACGTATTACAGTAGGGTATTTGTTCTTATGTAAAATTAAAAACTAACAGTTTAGATTTACTATATTAAAAATACCAGCCCCAATATTTTGGTATATCGTAGGCATTCATGGTGCCATCTATAAATGTCATCTCCCCAACACCTTTTGCAGTCATGCAGCCCCATATCGTCAAACTCCAACCTCCATGATTCACTGTTGGGACTATGCATTCACTGTAATAATCCTTACCAGGTTCACACCAAACATGCTGCACCCCATCTGAGCCGAAAAAATTGTATCTTGGTCTTGGCCATCTTACCAAATAATGTGCTCCCAATATTCATCATACTTTTCATGCTGTTTAGCAAAGGTTAATCTTGCAGTTTTGTGCCAAAGAGCAAGCAAGGTTTTTTTCGCTGGATGCTGTCCATAGAAGTTGACATTATGCAATGTCCTTAGCACTGTCACAGAAACTCCAATTGCTATTGATAATCCCTAAACCAAACCTGAAGCAGTTGCCTTTATGCAAATCTGAAGCACTTGTCTGTTGCCTGTTTTTCAGAGCTAGATTGTGCAAGTAGCGCACTGTCTGTGGCGTCATTTTAGCAGGACAGCCACTGCGGCTCTGATTTTCGGCACTGTTTATCGAAATATACCACCTGATTACTGCTGCAACTGTGTTTTGACTGATTTTTAGTTGGTCACCAATCTTCCTGTATCCTTTTCTATCTTTGTAAAGTCTCACAATCAGATTTTTCAATTCCTCTGGCAATTCTTTTCAATGTGGAGACATAATGCAGACTTGCAGATAGACATTAAACTGTTCTGGTAACTATGCTAATGCAATTAGGCTAATTGGAAATCATAGGTGTACTCAATTTTGTTTCAGTTATCTAACTTGTGTCAGTGACCACAGGTGTATTCACTTTTTTTGCATTAAGTTTCTACTTTGGGGCCTGTATTTTCAATATAATCTTTCTAAAGTACACACATATACACTGTATGTGTATATATACATATATATATATATATATTATATATATATATATATATATATATATATATATATATATATATATATATACTGTATATATGCCCCAACAGTCAGAGCACTCTAACAAATAGGAAAGTTACAGGACCAGGGTGCTAAGAGAAAATCAACATCAAATGTAATAGCACTCACTGGATTTAAATTACTCAAAACTTTACTCCAGTGTCATTTTGGGTTGTCACCCTTTCTTCAGACAAAATCAAATGTGCAAAAATGTGTTTAACCCCTTAACGACCAAGGACGTGCCAGGCACCTCCTACACAAAGTGTCAGTTAATGTCTGGCACGTCCTCTGAGGTTTCAAGCACTGGAAGTGATCATGACTGCTTCCAGCCGCTTTCAGGGTACTGCAGTGATGCCTCCATATTGAGGCATCACTGCAATACCCTTTCTTACCCACCGATGATGGTGCCAATCGTTGGTGGGTGGGAGCCGTAGCATGGAGGCGGATGGGTGGCCCATCACTGGATTACTCTTCATCCAGTGTGTGCAAGTGGTTGGGAGCATGTGAGGGGTGGGCTGGCGGGCAGGAGGGCGCACTAGTACATAACTCTCTATTGCATTGTATGGGATCGAGGGAGAGGGAAAGGGGGGATAATTAAATGTAAATAAAGAGATCTGGGAGGGGGAGAGGCTATTGAGCGGGGAGCTACATTACAGAACATTGGCTTTTTTTGCCAAAATAAATAATTAAAAAAAACACTTTTTTTTTAGCAAACTGGGTACTGGCAGACAGCTGCCAGTACCCAAGATGGCATTAAATAGGTAGAGGGAGGAGGGTTAGAGAGCTGGGGGAAGCTGGAGTGGCTGTCAAGATTAAAAGGTAAGTATTTTCACAACATGAGTAAAATTTAAATTTTGATGAATTAAAGTGCCCCTGTTTTTAATTGAATTTTTAAAAACCGGGCACTTTATCATCAAAATTTACATTCACTTTAAAGATAGGTAACACCCAAGGTGTAGTCAACCTGACCAAGTGTTATTGGCTTTTCACGTTTGTTTGCATGCTACTTAAATTGCGCTCATATGACAAGTTGAAAGTAAATGGCAATATATATATATATATATATATATATTTATTTTTTTTACCCCCAAAAAATCATATATACAGTATATATATATATATATATATATATATATATATATATAATGTTGCATTTATGAATACATAGAGCATAGTTTACACAAAGGCGCGGTATTTTACGCTCCGCATATTTTCTATGAGTAGCGTTAAGCGCTGTGCTCGTATTACAATTTGAAAGTAAATGTGATTGCGCAAATTCAATCGCATTTACCACTCAAACTTTTTAAAGTTTGTCTGGAGGAAACAGTGGCAATAAACTACATTATTAACTCCTAAATCGCCACCCCTCACATTGCAAACTACCTCTTTACACTATTAACCCTTAAACCACCACACCCCCACATCGCAAACTAAACCTCTACACTATTAACCATTAAACTGCCACCACCCCAACTGCAAAATAACCCACTAACATCTAAACCCCCTAACCTAACACCCCCTAAGTTACCCCAAAATAGAATAACCCTACCTAACTACCTAAAAAAAGAAAACATCTATCTTCAAAAAAAAAATTAAAATCTTTCCTGAAAAATTAATTAAAAAACATACCTTACCTTTAAAGAAATAAATTAAGCCGAACATTACCAAAAAAATAAAACCTAATATTACAAAGAAAAAAAAACTACCTAAAAAAGAGTCTATCTAGAAAATACACTCTAAAAAGTGCCCTTAAAAATGCATTTAGCTCTTTTGCTGCCCATGAAAAAAAAAGAACCCTAATCTTAAAATAAAACACCCGAAAAGAAACCCTAACACTAACCCCGAAGATGGTACTCACCAAAAATAAATCCGAAGGCAGTGATCTATCTTCATCCGTCGGCGATCTTCTTATCTTCATGCTGGAGGTGCCCCATCTTCATCTGTCGGCAATCTTCTTATCTTCAGTGCGGTGGTGGTCTTCATCCATCTTCAGATCTTCAACACAGACATCCTCTCCAATGCCATCGCCATCCACACACTGAAGGGTATATAGGGGTACCCTTACATTCCTATTGGCTGATTTTGATGTACAAATTCAAATCAGCCAATAGCATGAAAGGCCCTTTTAAGGGCTATATTGTAGTTTAGTGTTAGAATATTATTTTTGTTTTTTGTTTTTTATTGGGGTTTTAGAATAGGCATAACTCTTTTTTATTTTTCGTAATTTGTTATTTTTTCTAATGGTATTTTTTTTTTCAAAAATGTAATGTTAGTATATTTTTTTTTTAAGTAATGTACGGGTTTTTTTTTTTACATTAATGTAATTTTCATTTTCTCACATTTCCTGCAGATCTTGTTAGCTGTACAGCATATTACATATCTGTCTATGAAATACATAAGTATAATTATTCAAAATGATCTTGGAATACTGTCAAATATGTCAAAAAATCCAGTTTTGCATTTATTAATGCCCTTTTTGTGTTGAATTTGATGTGTCTAATAAAATAAAGGGCAAAACCCATGGTTCGGAGGACTGTAATAACCAAATCTATTGCTATCCTTGTATAATAAGAGTGATTTTCCGTTTATCAGGTTGTATCCGATTCAAACTTTTTCCATTACTTAATCGGTGTTACTGCTATTAGAAAACTTGAAAAACATGGATCTGGACTCCGGAGCTGAAACATCACCAATAAACAGGATTGGAAGGATTAGAATTGACTTCTAAGTTAAAAAAAGCATTTAATAGTGGATCTTTTCTTCATTGTGGTAAGCAAATTAGCATATTACATAGATTATCATTTTCTCACTATTAATCATATATGGCCAGATTACAAGTGGTGCGGTATTTAACGCTCCTGCGCTAACTGCGCAAGAAGTAAGCTTTTTGCGCACATCGGTAAAAAGTTTTCGCTCATGTTCTAACCCAATGCGTGCAAAAACCCGAAGTTACAATGTCGCAATCACATTAACTTTTTCCGCCGTAGAAGTTAATGGAGCAAAATAAAGTGGAAAAAACCTAACACCCTAATCAAGCATAAACACGATCACATATTCTTAAGTGAGCTAGCTTGACATGAAAATATTAATATTTCACATCCCAATGTTCTTCACATAGCAGAATATGTTTATGTATATTTATTCATAAATACATATTTCTACATATAATTGATGGTATTTTTGTACAATATATATCTGTACCTACAGTATCTCACAAAAGTGAATATACCATCCACATTTTTGTAAATATTTTATTATATGTTTTCATGTGACAACACTGAAGAAATGACACTTTGCTACAATGTAAAAAAGTGACTGTACAGCCTGTATATCAGTTTAAATTTGCTGTCCTCTCAAAATAACTTAACACACAGCTATTAATGTCTAAACCGTTGGCAACAAAAGTAGAAATGTCCAATTTGAGCCCAAAAGTGTCAATATTTTGTGTGGACACCATTATTTTCTAGCACTGCCTTAACCCTCTTGGGCATGGAGTTCACCAGAGCTTCACATTTTGCCACTGAAGTCCTCTTGCACTCCTCCATGATGACATCATGGAGCTGGTGAATGTTTAAGACCTTGCGCTCCCCCACCTTTCATTTGAGGATGCCCCATAGATGCTCAATAAGGTTTAGGTCTGAATACATGCTTGGCCAGTCCATAATTTTTACCCTCAACTTCTTTAGCAAGGCAGTGGTCATCTTGGAGGTGTGTTTGGGGTTGTTATCATGTTGGAATACTGCCCTGCAGCCCAGTCTCAGAATGAGAGGATCATGCTCTGCTTCAGTATGTCATGGTTGCCTTAATGAACTGTACATCCCCAGTGCCAGAAGCACTCATGCAGGCCCATACTGTCAGGCACAACTAAGAAAGAAAAAATGTGTGCAGCTTAGTTATTTGGACCACAACTGCTGGAATGAAAAAACAATAAAAATTGTATGGTTGTTTGCAACAGAGTGAAAAGGTAAAACAAAATTTAGGAATTAGGCAGCTATGTAAAACCTTATTCCTTATTGCAAAGTTTTAGTATACAGGCAGTAATTGAGCATATTCCCTATGGCTGGCCACATGTGTCTGGGTAGTCACTGTGAGAAAGAAAATGCAGCAGGGGTATGCTCAGATAAACCTGAGATTTTAACATTAATAAAGGTTAAAAAATAAATTAAGCAAGGAAAAAATGATCATAGAAAAAATAAGCAATTGCTATTGTGAACAGAATTACGGTAAAACAGCAGGATATGAGGGAAATGAACTAAAAGTCACAGAAAATAACAGCAGCAACTGAGATACTAATCTTAGAGTATAGCAGCAAAGTAAAAATTCAGAGACTGGCTTACCGCTAACAGAACTGTTATAATGATAGTTGCAAACACCGGGTTGTAATGGCGACTTGCCAGAGGGAGCAGGGAAGCTCAGTAGCAGCTGGCTGATGACGTCACAGCATGAGGAAGCGGAGCTCTGTGAAAGGTGAATCCCAAGGCCGGTGAGCTGCAGGGGAAACTGAGTTAGAGGTAAAGGTAGGAATGAGGCTTTTGAAATAGCTGAATCTTTTGAGGGAGAAGCAGGCAGGAAGGAGAGGATGACAACAGAAATCCAGTTAGGTGGAGTAGAGGAATCCAACAAACAGAAGTAATATGATAAATCTCACAGAGAGCAGGCTCAGGTTAAGGTTTAAGACAAACTTCAATACTAAGCAATGTGAAAATGCTGGGAGGGGCCTTAAATAGGCTGATGTTAATGGGAGCAGGATGCTTTAAAGGGACAGTGCAGAGAATAAGTATGCCATTATCCGGACAGAATCCCCCCTCCAAGGAGCCACTCCAGAGGCTCAAGGCCCAGGACGATCCGGATGTCTCTGGTGGAAATGAGATATCAAACGAGGAGCGGATATGTTGGTAGCTGGTTCCCAGGAATCATCATCTGTAGAGAAACCCTTCCAACGAACAAGATATTCAATACGTCCCCTGCGGAAACGGGAATCCAGGATTGAGTGAACTTCATACTCCATTTCAGGGTCGAGAGAAATAGGTGGAAGAGACGTTTGTAAAGAGAAATCCCTGAGATCCTTATAGGGTTTGAGAAGGGATACATGGAATGTGGGATGAACCCTTAAATTATCGGGTAATTTAAGCCGGACAGCATTGGCATTAATGACGAGTTCAACAGGGTATGGACCAATGAACAACGGAGAAAGTTTTTTCGAAGGGGTTTTCAAACTTAGGTGTTTGGTGGATAGCCAGACGAGATCACCTTTTGTGTAGACAGGAGGCAGAGTTCTGCGGCGATCATAATACTGTTTCTGGAGTTGTTTTGCTGCTATGATGTTGGACTCGATGGTTTTAAAGTTGGAAGAGATGGAATCAGACAAATCTGATATACTAGATACTGGAACGGTAGAAGATGGTAGGATGTGAAACTTGGGGTGAAAACCGTAGTTTGCGAAGAAGGGAGTTTGACCAGTAGTGGAATGAATAGTGTTGTTGTAACAAAATTCAGCGTAATGCAGGAAGTCACTCCAAAGATGTTGTTGAGAGGAACAGAAAAGTCTTAAAAATTGTTCCAACCACTGGTTACAACGTTCAGTTTGACCATTACATTGCGGGTGGTAAGCAGTAGTTAACTTTCTCTCAACAGATAAAGTTTTACAGAAATGGTACCATAGTCTGCTAGAAAATTGACTGCCACGATCACTGAGGATTGAAGTGGGAAGTCCATGATACTTAACAATATGTTTGAGAAGCAAATGAACTGTCTCCAAAGCGGTAGGAAGTTTGGAGAAGGGGATGAAATGGCACATCTTCGTGAAGAGATCTACAACGACAAGGATGGTGGTATTCTTTGAAGAGACTGGCAAATCTACAATAAAGTCTAAAGCAATCTCAGACCATGGATTCTTTGGAGTAGGCAAAGGCAAAAGCAACCCATAGGGAGAGTGTTTATCCCTTTTTGAAATGGTACAATTAAGACAAGAGTTTACATAGTCCTTAACTTGAGTTGCCATATGAGGCCACCAGTAATCTCTTTTTACTAGATCGAGAGTTTTATGGATACCTGGATGACCAGCTAGAGGTGAATCATGTACAGATTGAAGGAGAATGAGTCTGAGGGAAGGTGGAACATATATCTTTGAATCATGAGAATAAAGTCCTTGAGTATTAAGTTGAAGAAGGTGTGATGGCTTTGTAGAGTCAGCCAACTGTTCCTTTTTAAGGTTAGATGAGACTTCGAGAGTAAAAGAAATGAAGTTTTCTTTTGGTATGATGGATTGGTCGGTCGTTTGATGTGGAAGACTTGTCGGTAACCGGGATAGTGCGTCAGCTTTTTGGTTCTTTCCAGCAGGATGGTATGTGATGAGGAAATTAAAACGAGAGAAAAAGAGATTCCAGCGAACCTGTCTTGCTGACAAGGTTCTAGTGGCCTTCAAGTACTGCAGGTTCCTATGATCTGTATAGATGAGTGTAGGAATGGAAGTACCTTCAAGGAGGTGTCGCCAGTGTTCCAGGGAGAGTTTTATGGCTAAGAGTTCTTTGTCACCAATAGGATAGTTTTGTTCCGCACTATTCAAAGTCTTGGAGTAAAAAGCCACAGGATGTAACGGTTTTGACAAGTTTTCTCTTTGGGAGAGAACAGCGCCAATAGCAGAATTTGAGGCGTCCACCTCAAGAACAAATTGTAGATTAGGGTCAGGAAAACGGAGTATTGGTGCTGAAGTGAACTTTTGTTTGAACAAATCAAAAGCGGATTGTGCTTCTTTAGTCCACCTGAAATGTGAATTATTTTTTGTTAGAACAGTTAAAGGAAGAGCAAGTTTGGAGAAATTTTTAATAAATTTGCGGTAGAAATTCGCAAAACCCATGAAGGACTGAACTTGACGTTTAGTTGTTGGTATGGGCCAATTTAAAACTGCATCAACCTTTTTTGTTCCATATGGATACCTGAAGGAGAAATTTCATATCCCAGAAAGGATATGGTCTGTGAATTGAACAGGCATTTCTCAGCCTTAGCATACAAGTGGTTACCTCTGAGCCTTGATAAAACTTGTCTAACATGGGAAATGTGTTCCTGATAGGTCTTGGAATAAATTAAAATATCATCCAGATAGATGACAATAAAGACATCTAATATGTCCCTAAAAATGTCATTAATTAAGTGCTGGAAAGTTGCGGGCGCGTTGCAGAGCCCAAAAGGCATCACGACGTATTCGAACAATCCGTATCTTGTTCGAAACGCCGTGAGCCACTCATCTCCAGATCTAATTCGGATGAGATTATAGGCTCCTCTTAAGTCCAATTTTGTGAAAAATTTTGCTCCCTCCAACCTTTCAATTAACTCCGGGATGAGGGGTAAAGGATATCTGTTTTTTTACTGTAATTTTATTTAGTTGTCTGTAGTCTACGATTGGCCTCAATGAGCCATCCTTATTTTTAACAAAAAAAATCCCAGCACTAGCTGGAGAGGTGGAGGGACGGATGAAACCTTTCCTTAGATTTTCATCTAAGTAAGATTTAAGGTGTGTTAACTCAGGGTTTGAGAGTGGGTAAATATGACCCGTGGGGATCTCAGAGCCAGGTATGATCTCAATAGGACAATCATACTTCCTGTGAGGAGGAAGATTGTCGCACTGGGTTTTGCTGAATACATCTGCATAATCCTTATAAACCTCAAGAATTTGAATTGTCTCATTGGATTCAGTGGTTTGCAAAATAGTAGCTGGGAAACAAGTAGTAGAGCAGAATGTAGAATTAAATGTGACTGTTGAGGTAGACCAATTTACTTCAGGATTATGAATTCGGAGCCAGTTTATACCGAGAACTATGGGTGAAATAGGGGATGATATTACATCAAATGACATATACTCCCTATGGTGGTCTGGGGTAACAACAAGTAAGGGTATTGTTTGATATTTAACTGGACCTGATGTGATTGGATTACCATCTATTCCACGTAATAACACAGGAGACCTTTTTTGCACAAGTGGAATTTTATTGAATTTAGTGAATACAGTATCTATGTGGGAGGCTGTAGCTCCTGAGTCAATAATCGCGGGAGCGTTGATTCGATGTGACTCCCACTGTAAAAGAAGAGATAAATTTAGGTAAGGGAGAGCATGATCCTGAGTGGTACAACAAAAAGGTTCTTTATACATCTTACCCTTGTTTTGTTTCAGGAGGGAAGGACAGTCCCTGACAGTGTGTTTGTCTGAAGCACAGTATAAGCAGAGGTTATTAGCCCTTCGTCGGATCTTCTCCTCAGGGGTTAATGGTCCCTTTATAAAACCTATATCCATAGGTTCAGCAGTTGATTTGCTGGGGCTGGGTGTATTTTGTTTCTTTGCAGGATATTCATGAAATGATCTCTCCTGCTGTCTCTCTCTCAGTCTTCTGTCTATAGTTATGCTAAGTGACATTAAAGCCTCAAGAGTATGTGGTAGTTCAGATCTAGACAACTCATCCTTAATTCCTTCTGAAAGGCCTAATCTAAACTGATTTCTCAGTGAAAGGTCATTCCATTGAGTGTCTTTCGCCCATTTTTTAAATTCAGCAATGTAATCCTCAACTACTCTTTTCTTTTGTTTCAAGCCTCGCATTGCAGTTTCAGCAGTAAGCTGTTTATATGGATCCTCATATAGCTGACCCATAGCAGAAAAAAAACTTTCCAACGAATTAAGTATATCATCGTTATTCTCAAAGTAAGTGTTGGCCCATGTGCGGGGCTCACCTCTCAAATAGGATATAACTGTGAGTACCCTTGCTCTATCAGTGGGATAGGTATGAGGTTTAAGGGAGAACATAAGCAAACAAGCATTCTTGAAATCTCTATACTCAGATCTCTCACCACTAAATTTTTTCTGGTGTACTAACCTGTGGTTCTAATATAGGTACCCTCTTATCAACCACATCCCTGATATAAGCTTTTAAAGTATCATTTTCTGTTTTCAAAGTATTAACAGCTTCAGTTAATAAATCAACCCTCTGTGTGATATTTTGCACATGTGCGTTCATTCCAGCTGGGTCCATAGTTTGGGCTTAGTATTATGTCAGGCACAACTAAGAAAGAAAAAATGTGTGCAGCTTAGTTATTTGGACCACAACTGCTGGAATGAAAAAACAATAAAAATTGTATGGTTGTTTGCAACAGAGTGAAAAGGTAAAACAAAATTTAGGAATTAGGCAGCTATGTAAAACCTTATTCCTTATTGCAAAGTTTTAGTATACAGGCAGTAATTGAGCATATTCCCTATGGCTGCCACATGTGTCTGGGTAGTCACTGTGAGAAAGTAAATGCAGCAGGGGTATGCTCAGATAAACCTGAGATTTTAACATTAATAAAGGTAAAAAATAAATAAGCAAGGAAAAAATGATCATAGAAAAAATAAGCAATTGCTATTGTGAACAGAATTACGGTAAAACAGCAGGATATGAGGGAATGAACTAAAAGTCACAGAAAATAACAGCAGCAACTGAGATACTAATCTTAGAGTATAGCAGCAAAGTAAAAATTCAGAGACTGGCTTACCGCTAACAGAACTGTTATAATGATAGTTGCAAACACCGGGTTGTAATGGCGACTTGCCAGAGGGAGCAGGGAAGCTCAGTAGCAGCTGGCTGATGACGTCACAGCATGAGGAAGCGGAGCTCTGTGAAAGGTGAATCCCAAGGCCGGTGAGCTGCAGGGGAAACTGAGTTAGAGGTAAAGGTAGGAATGAGGCTTTTGAAATAGCTGAATCTTTTGAGGGAGAAGCAGGCAGGAAGGAGAGGATGACAACAGAAATCCAGTTAGGTGGAGTAGAGGAATCCAACAAACAGAAGTAATATGATAAATCTCACAGAGAGCAGGCTCAGGTTAAGGTTTAAGACAAACTTCAATACTAAGCAATGTGAAAATGCTGGGAGGGGCCTTAAATAGGCTGATGTTAATGGGAGCAGGATGCTTTAAAGGGACAGTGCAGAGAATAAGTATGCCATTATCCTGACACATACCAAGACACTCCCACCACCATGCTTGACTGTAGGCAAGACACACTTGTCTTTGTACTCCTCACCTGGTTGCCACCACACACGCTTGACACCATATGAACCAAATAAGTTTATCTTGGTCTCATCGGACCACAGGACATGGTTCCAGTAATCCATATCCTTAGTCTGCTTGTCTTCAGCAAACTGTGGGCTTGCTTGTGCATCATCTTTAGAAGAGGCTTCCTTCTTGGGTGACAGCCATGCAGACCAATTTTATGCAGTGTGCAGTGTATGGACTGAACACTGACAGACTGACCCCCCCACCCCTTCAACTTATGCAGCAATGCTGGCAGCACTCATATGTCTATTTCCCAAAGATAACCTCTGGATATGATGCTGAGCATGTGCACTCAACTCCTTTGGTTAACCATGGTGACACCTGTTTTGAGTGGAACCTATCCTGTGAAACCGCTGTATAGTCACCATGCTGCAGCTCAGTTTCAGGGTCTTGGCAATATTTTTATAGCTTAGGCCATCTTTATGAAGAGCAGCAATTCTTTTTTTTCAGATCCTCAGAGAGTTCTTTGCCATGAGGTGCCATGTTGAACTTCCAGTGACCAGTATGAGAGAGTACGAGAGAGATAATACCAGATTTAACACACCTGCTCCCCATTCACACCTGAGACCTTGTAACACTAATGAGTCACATGACATGGGGGAGGGAAAATAGCTAATTTGGCCCAATTTGGACATTTCCACTTAGGGGTGTACTCACTTTTGTTGCCAACGGTTTAGACATTAATGACTGTGTGTCAGGGTAAATTTTGAGGGAACAGCAAATTTACACTGTTATACAGGCTGTACACTACACTACTTTACATTGTAGCAAAGTGTCATTTCTTCAGTGTTGTCACATCAAAAGATAATAAAATATTTACAAAAATGTGAGGGTTGTAGTCACATTTTGTGAGATACTCCTGGATTATATTTGGACAATAAATGCCAATATTTCCTCACTATTTTAAAGACATCATTACTCTTATTACTGTATTCCATAGAAAAAAACAAAAGAGGTATGGTGGATTAAACGTTTAAATACCTTACACCCTTATGGTCTGAATAGGGACTATGATCTGTATTTGTTTTTATAAAAATTGATATGATATGTATTCTGGTACCACTAGAGGTCACTATTGGAATGAATTTTGGAATACCTGGACAGGTATGAGTTAATTTAATTAGCATGCAACACTGAAACCTGATTGGTCCAGATACCCTTTTTAAATGTCTGTCTAATTGTTTTTTAACTATGCATGAATAAGGACCATGTAGGTCCGAAACGTCGCTTTTTATGGTTGTTATATCCTAAATAAAGAGAATTTTTCACCTTTAAAAGAAGCAGTTTGTACTGTGGTGCTGTCACATATTTTGTACATGGACTGTATTTATTGGAGTTTTGCTGATACTCCACTGTGACGAGCACACAGGCTGGAAACTATCTACAAATTTATGGTGCTGGACTCCAATTATCTACTTTTATATATATATATATATATATATATATATATATATATATATATATATATATATATATATATATATATATATATATATATATATATATATATATATATATACAGGGAGTGCAGAATTATTAGGCAAATGAGTATTTTGACCACATCATCCTCTTTATGCATGTTGTCTTACTCCAAGCTGTATAGGCTCGAAAGCCTACTACCAATTAAGCATATTAGGTGATGTGCATCTCTGTAATGAGAAGGGGTGTGGTCTAATGACATCAACACCCTATATCAGGTGTGCATAATTATTAGGCAACTTCGTTTCCTTTGGCAAAATGGGTCAAAAGAAGGACTTGACAGGCTCAGAAAAGTCAAAAATAGTGAGATATCTTGCAGAGGGATGCAGCACTCTTAAAATTGCAAAGCTTCTGAAGCGTGATCATCGAACAATCAAGTGTTTCATTCAAAATAGTCAACAGGGTCGCAAGAAGCGTGTGGAAAAACCAAGGCGCAAAATAACTGCCCATGAACTGAGAAAAGTCAAGCGTGCAGCTGCCAAGATGCCACTTGCCACCAGTTTGGCCATATTTTAAAGCTGCAACATCACTGGAGTGCCCAAAAGCACAAGGTGTGCAATACTCAGAGACATGGCCAAGGTAAGAAAGGCTGAAAGACGACCACCACTGAACAAGACACACAAGCTGAAACGTCAAGACTGGGCCAAGAAATATCTCAAGACTGATTTTTCTAAGGTTTTGTGGACTGATGAAATGAGAGTGAGTCTTGATGGGCCAGATGGATGGGCCCGTGGCTGGATTGGTAAAGGGCAGAGAGCACCAGTCCGACTCAGACGCCAGCAAGGTGGAGGTGGAGTACTGGTTTGGGCTGGTATCATCAAAGATGAGCTTGTGGGGCCTTTTCGGGTTGAGGATGGAGTCAAGCTCAACTCCCAGTCCTACTGCCAGTTTCTGGAAGATACCTTCTTCAAGCAGTGGTACAGGAAGAAGTCTGCATCCTTCAAGAAAAACATGATTTTCATGCAGGACAATGCTCCATCACATGCGTCCAAGTACTCCACAGCGTGGCTGGCAAGAAAGGGTATAAAAGAAGAAAATCTAATGACATGGCCTCCTTGTTCACCTGATCTGAACCCCATTGAGAACCTGTGGTCCATCATCAAATGTGAGATTTACAAGGAGGGAAAACAGTACACCTCTCTGAACAGTGTCTGGGAGGCTGTGGTTGCTGCTGCACGCAATGTTGATGGTGAACAGATCAAAACACTGACAGAATCCATGGATGGCAGGCTTTTGAGTGTCCTTGCAAAGAAAGGTGGCTATATTGGTCACTGATTTGTTTTTGTTTTGTTTTTGAATGTCAGAAATGTATATTTGTGAATGTTGAGATGTTATATTGGTTTCACTGGTAAAAATAAATAATTGAAATGGGTATATATTTGTTTTTTGTTAAGTTGCCTAATAATTATGCACAGTAATAGTCACCTGCACACACAGATATCCCCCTAAAATAGCTATAACTAAAAACAAACTAAAAACTACTTCCAAAACTATTCAGCTTTGATATTTTTTGGGTTCATTGAGAACATGGTTGTTGTTCAATAATAAAATTAATCCTCAAAAATACAACTTGCCTAATAATTCTGCACTCCCTGTATATATATATATATATATATATATATATATATATATATATATATATATATATATATATATATATATGAATCTATATTTAAAAATACAGCATATTCTGCTATGTTTACTATAAATATGCACTATAACACTTTATAAAAAAATAATATTGCATAAATTTGATTTTATATATTTTTATTAGACATGTGCATGGCGAAAAAATTCGGTTCGGATCGATTCGGAATTTTTCAAAGTTCGGATCAATTCGAATTCGGAAAATTTTGAATCGCTTTGTTTTGGATTCGTTTCGGATTCATTCGGATTCGAAGAAATTCGGCTGGATTTGGTTCAATTCGGTTCGGAAATTCGGAATTTTGGTAAGTGTTAGGTGGGATTAGACTTGTATTATGTACTGTATATTAGGTGTAACCCATAGCAGAGTGATATAACCTAATATACTGTACAATACTAGTGTAATCCATGGCCATCCGAATTTACCGAATAAATCCGAAGTAATTCAGATTTATTCGCGAAATTCGGCAGTATTTTAATTCAGAAATTCGGTTCGATCTGAATCGCCAAATTTTCAGAATTTTCCGAATTTCCGAATCGAACCGAACCGAATTGCACATATCTAGTTTTTATCTACTTAACTGCAAAAGGCTCAAATGCACTTAATTATATATACTGTATATACATATATATACTATATACATATATATATATATGTGTATATGTCTGTAAATACACATATACACATATAAATACTTCTGTACATACACATATATATATATATATATATATATTTAGACATGTTTATGTTTGTATCTCTATGTTAAAGGGACAGTCTAGACCTTAGTCATCTTAAAGTCTTACCTTAGATTAAGCTGCAAATAGCCTCCTGCACCCCTTTCTATATCATGCAGCAGAAACAGTAAAAAAGGTTTTTTAAATGACTATTGTTTCTGGCCACTTTGAAATGGTTGCAATATAAAGAAAGGGGTGTAGGAGGCTATTTGCAGCTTAATCTAAGGTAAGACTTCAAGATGACTAAGGTCTAGAGTGTAGACAAAACAACAATCTAAAAGAATTTAAATTTGGGGGTATATGTAAGGTAAAAAAAACTAAGGAGGGGGTAACTATGAGAACACAATTTTGACAAAGGAGGCAGAATTTATTTATAATCTGAAGACTCTCTACCCATTAGGATTGAACTCTGAACTTGAAGTCAGTAGTTTTTTTTACAGTGGTACATAAGGGACTAGTGACAATATAAACCAAATTATATTAATCCTTTATGTATTTTATTTCTAACTATATATGTGTTTTTAATAAATATATTAACAAAATGATCTACTGTACATTTTTATATATTTTTTTATATTTATATATATATATATATATATATATAGTTTGTTATATTTGTATGCTTATTTTGATGCATTTTTTATTAACCGTCTTTTAGGACACTTAAAGTATTTTCTATTGCCTATTTATATAATTGAATGGAGATATAAGATTCAAATATATAAAATAGTGGATATGCTAACCGCAGACTTCCTCTATAGCTTTCAATGCAAATGACTCATAGAATGTCCTATTGAATCAGGGCTGGTTTACACACTTTTAAATAAGGATGATTAACTGAATTGCACATCTTGATAAAGCCTACCCAGGTGAAACGCGTTGATGTGCCCAGTGATATAAGTATTTTAAATTGATATTCTTATGTATATCTATATATCTATACCTATATAATGATCTTTATATATAAGTATAGATAGAACCAAAGAGATAGCACACTCCAAAGGTCTTCTTATAAGCAATTTTGTCACTTTATTATGTGAACGTTTTCGAGTAAAAAATAACCCATCCTCAGGGTCTGAGGACGGGTCGTTTTTTACTCGAAAACTTGTGGTCAAGTCCAAAAAAAACTTTCATTATTCAATTTTTTACAATAATTGTATTAGATATTGATATTATGAGTGTAACTGTACTTTTAAATATATTTTTGATGTGTTTTGTGATACTTTTTTTGACTTGCTCCATTTCTCCTTATTTCGAAATGGTCAAATACTATATGGAGTTGGTGATTTCATAATCATCTACAGAGGTCCGATACTACTTGAATTATAATTATTAGATTATAATTACTGAGGCTGTTTTAGCCTATTCGGACAAACCTATGACCTAACAGCTTGACTCCTAATTACAAGGGGAGAATGTATTTCTTTAAGTATGAAAATAGCTTACTTTAAATATTAATGCTGATATAATTTACATCTTGCATTTATTTAAAATGTATATTTCTATTTGATCAGGTAAACTAATCAATTGTCTTTTTGTAGTTGCATGTCCTTGTTAATTCCTGTTACCTGGTTAACTGTCGACAATAGCGCTGCATGAATTAGGAATGGTAATAAATTGTTATTTTACGGATTGTCATGAATATTAGTTTACCTGATTCTTTTTAATTATCTTAAGAGGTTTAGGTACAAAATATTTAGTCACCATTGTTGAGCTAATTTTTGCTTTTGTTTTGAAAGTGTAATATAATAATCTCTGTAGCTTAGATTCTGTTCACTTCAATATTTTGCTTTCATGATAATTGACGTTATTGTGTATATGCCCTAATCAGTTATTTAAGGATTATAGTTTATTTCTTTAAATGTGTCGTGACTGTATTGCTACTATTAAATGCTAATTATTTTCTAATTTAATCTTCTTAATAAAGCTATATTTGTTTATTCATTTGGTGTTTCGGTATAATTGATAGACTTATAGAAACTAAAATGATTCAGTTTTATGCTTATTATCTTTAACACATTGTATAATCAAGGGTGCCATTAAATTACTCACATTACTCCAATTAAAGGGACATAAAACCAAAAACAATTATTTTGTGATTTCCAGTTTACTTCTATTATCAAATTTGCTTAATTCTCCTCCTCCTTTTCTAGTAGTTGCTTAATAGGTTTTATTTAGCATCACAGAAGAAATTTAGTTTCTGAATCTCAAGCTGTAGAGGAATAATCTTTTATGTCCTTTTCCAAACTTCCTCTTGGCAATCATGTTGGACAGAAAATATCACACATCACTTTCAGGATTGACTCTTACTGACTGCTGAAATTATCAATTAAATGCATGCTTTTTGCTTTATTGGATTATTGCCTGCTTGCATCACTTCACTACAGGCACCAAATGAATAAAAATAATTTGAATATATAAACAAATTTTACACTTCTTGTATACACTTATTTCTTTGAAAGGGTCATTCATTTTTCTTTTTCTTTTTTTAAAAGTGCATTGAATAATGAAAAATCAGTAATTTGCCTTCATCTAATTTGAAATGGGCTTAAAATTTGACAAGGAGATGCAGAAGGTTTCCAGTGCTATTTCAATTTGTTCAATAGATCAAGAGATATATAGTGCCAAAGCAAAAATGCAATATAATTAAAATATAATGGTTTAATTTACATACAGAGTTAAATTTATATACACTTTTTGCCTTATTATTACGACAATACAGTGATACATAGGGGTCAATTAATCAAGCTCTGTACGGAGCTTGATGCCCTGTGTTTCCGGCGAGCCATAAAGACTGCTGCTCCATAACCTGTCTGCCTGCTCTGACGCGGCAGACAGAAATCAACCCGATCTAATACGATCGGGTTTATTGACACCCCCTGCTAGCAGTTGATTGACCGCAAATCTGCAGGGGCGGCATTGCACCAGCAGTTCACAAGAACTGCTGGTGCAATGATAAATTCTGACAGCATATGCTGTCGGCATTTATCGATGTGCAGCAGACATGATACACTACATCGTATCATGTCCGCTCGCACATTAATAAATTGACCCCATAATGTTGTTTTTTTACATCTAGAGTTTACTATTATAATTGTTACACCTTTATCAAATTAAAGTTATAAAAAATTAATTATTTATTATTTGAACTGGCAGCTTCTGAGATTTTATAAATGGCTGGCCTAAACTGCTGATAATGTAGATTTACTGTAAAATTGTACTTAATTTGTAAGCATTGCTTGGTATCCTTTGCTTGGCCGAGAAGCGGGTACTACAGTTGATGGCCCTGAAGTGGGCACTTCAGAACTTGGCTCTTCTCTGTCTCAACTTGAACTTTAACATCAACTATACTGGTTTGTACAATGTTTTTCAGTTAACACTTGCCTGTACCAGTTTCCTGTTTTCTCAGTATAATCTATTTGTCAGGGTGCCAGGAATCAGACAGAGACGAGAAGTGCAAAAATAATCACACCTTTATTAATAGCAAAAAATAATATAAAGTCCACAAGTCAAATAACAAGCCAGGAATCAAAACCAGAGCTGGTAGTCAGACGAGCCGAGTCAGGAGCCAAAGCGAGTAGTCAGACGAGCTGTGTCAGGAACCAGGAGAACAGCAGAGTCAGGAACAAGCCAGGGATCAGGAACCAGAAGGGACGTCAGACAGCCAGGTAATACACAGGAGCTCTCACAAACAGGTCTGAGACAACACAAGGGCAAAGCATACTGAATAGAGGCCCTTTAAATAATAAGTGATGACATCACAATCCTGAGACTGCATCCTGTCTCACACAGATGATGTACACCAGTCTGGCCATAAAAGGAAGTGCAGGAAATGAGAAACATCACAGAGTATGCACCAGAGTCCGCAAGAGAGGTGAGTAAAATGGCTGCCAGCATCACATGGCAAACAAAGCAGGGAAAAAACCCTGACAGTACCCTCCCCTCAACGACCCCTCCCCCGCGGGAGGACAAAAGGCTTATTGAAGAAACAGGCATGGAAGGCATGGAGGAGGGCGGGAGCATGAACATCAGAGGAGGGAAACCATGAACGCTCCTCCGGACCATAGCCCCTCCAGTGAACCAAATACTGTATGTGGCCCCTGGACATATGAGAGTCAATAATGCTGCTGATCTTATACTCCTCATGGTTGTCAACAAAGATAGGATGGGGACGAGGCAACACAGTGGTAAACCAATTACAAACCAATGGTTTCAAGAGGGAGACATGAAAAACATTGGAGATGCACATTGCAGGATGAAGGTCAAGAGCGTAGGCCACAGGATTGACCCATCAGAGCATTCGAAAAGGACCAACATAATGGGGAGCCAGTTTATTGGAAGGCACACGAAGGTTCAAGTTGCGGGAGGACAGCCAAACTCTCTCACCAACCTGGTAAGAAGGCGCGGGCAGACGCCTACGATCAGCCTGGAATGATGAAGGCAATCCTGAATCTGCACCCAAGTGGAACGGAGTTGCCAGAGATGCTCCTCCAAAGCCGTAATACCCTGAGACATGAATGAATTGGGCAACAAGGATGGCTGAAACCCATAATTGGCCATGAACGGGGATAACTTGGAGGAAGCATTAAAAGCACTATTACGAGCAAACTCTGCCCAAGGTAACAGTTCAGACCAATTATTGTGGTGATCTGAGACATAGCAATGGAGGAACTGTTCCAGAGCTTGATTAGACCGTTCCGCAGCCCCATATGATTGAGGGTGATATGCCAAGGAGAAGGAAAGCTGGATCCCCATTTGAGCACAAAAGGAACACCAAAATCTGGAGACAAGCTGGCTAACCCGGTCCAACACTATTTCCTTGGGTAACCCATGTAAACAGAAGACCTCCCGGGCAAATATTGAAGCAAGCTCCTGAGCGGTAGGCAACTTCTTCAAGGGAATGCAATGTGACATTTTAGAAAAACGGTCAACCACCATAAGGATAACAGTATTGCCATTGGAAAAAGGGAGCTTGACAATGAAGTCCATGGAAAGATGTGTCCAAGGACGCTCACCATTAGCAATAGGTTGAAGAAGACCCACAGGAAGACATCGAGGAGTCTTATTCTGTGCACAAACTGAGAAGGAGGCAACATATGCAGCAACATCAGAACAAAGACCTGGCCACCAGAATTGTCGAGTGACAGACCAAATCATTTTGTTCTTGCCTGGGTGACCTGCGGCTTTAGGATAGTGGTAAGTGTGCAAAAGTTTAGTTTGAAGATTCTCAGGAACAAAACATTTACCACTAGGTTTCTCATGAGGTGCATTGGTTTGTGCAGCCAGGATCTCCGCCCCCAAGGGAGAAGTTAAATTAGTACGTATGGTAGCCAAAATATGGTCAGGAGGTATAACTGCAGTAGGTACAGACTCCTCCTTGGACAGAGGCGAACATTGTCGAGAGAGGGCAAGCAATGTGACATTTTAGAAGAAACGGTCAACCACCATAAGGATAACAGTATTGTAATTGGAAACAGGGAGCTCGACAATGAAGTCCATGGAAAGATGTGTCCAAGGACGCTCACCATTAGCAATAGGTTGAAGAAGACCCACAGGAAGACGTTGAGGAGTCTTATTCTGTGCACAAACTGAGCAGGAGGCAACATACGCAGCAACATCAGAACAAAGACCTGGTCACCAGAATTGTCGAGTGACAGACCAAATCATTTGGTTCTTGCCTGGGTGACCTGCAGCTTTAGGATAGTGGTAAGTGTGCAAAAGATTAGTTCGAAGATTCTCAGGAACAAAACACTTACCACTAGGTTTCTCAGGAGGTACATTGGTTTGTGCAGCCAGGATCTCCTCCCCCAAAGGAGAATTCACATTAGTACGTATGGTAGCCAAAATATGGTCAGGAGGTATAACTGGAGTAGGTACAGACTCCTTTTTGGACAGAGGCAAAAATTGTCGAGAGAGGGCATCAGCCCTAACATTCTTACTACCAGGCAGGTAGGAGACCACATAATTAAACTGAGACAAAAATAGGGCCTATCTGGCCTGTCAGGGCGACAAACGTTTTGCTTCAGAAAGATAAGTTAAATTCTTGTGGTCAGTAAGAATGAGCACTGGCACGCTAGTACCCTTGAGAAGATGCCTCCATTCCTTGAGTGCCAACATTATGGCCAGTAATTCCCTGTCGCCAATTTCATAATTGCACTCCGCTGGAGACAATGTCTTAGAGAAGAAACCACACGGATGCAAGGAACCGTCAGGCGTAGGACGTTGAGACAAGAGGGCACCTACTCCAGTCTCAGATGCATCGACCTCAAGAACAAAAGGCAGGACAGGGTTAGGATGAGCCAGAACTGAAGCGGCAGCAAAGGCAGTCAAGACTATCAAAGGCCTTAATGGCAGTAGGTGACCAATGAAGTGGATCATTCTCTTTACGGGTCATGTCTGTGATAGGTTTGACCAAGGAAGAAAAGTTCTTAATAAACTTTCTATAGTAATTGGCAAACCCCAAAAAACATTGAATAGACCGAAGACCAACTGGGCGAGGCCACTGCAGAACTGCAGATAACTTGTCAGGATCCATGGAAAACCCTGCAACGGAGATAACATAACCTAGGAAGGTTAATTGAGTCTGATGGAACTCACATTTCTCGAGTTTACAAAACAGGCCATTCTCACGTAATCTCTGAAGAACCCGTGTAACATCAGAACGATGAGCCTCAAGTGTGGGTGAGTGTAGGAGGATGTCGTCTAAGTACACCACAACACACTGTTGCAACATATCTCGTAGGTCATCATTAATAAATTCCTGGAAAACAGCAGGAGTATTACATAGGCCAATGGGCATTACAAGATACTCATAATGCCAGCTCCTGGTGTTAAATGCTGTTTTCCATTCGTGGCCCTCCTTGATCCTAACGAGATTGTACGCTCCTCTCAAATCAAGTTTAGTAAAGATCATTGCTCTCTTGAGTCGGTCAAAGAGTCCTGTATTGAGCGGAATAGGGTAAGCATTTTTAATAGTAAGACGATTAAGACCCCTTTAATCGATGCATGGTCTTAACTAGCCACCCTTTTTCTTCACAAAGAAGAAGCCAGCCCCTGCAGGAGAGCAAGATTTGCAGATGATCCCCCACAACAGAGTATCGGCAACATACTCCTCCATAGCACAATTCTCCACAACAGACAGAGGGTAAACCCAGCCCGAAGAGGAATGGCTCCGGGTTGCAGGTCTATGGCACAATCGTAAGACCGGTGAGGAGGCAACGTACCGGCACGCACCTTATCAAAAACATCTAGGAACTCTCGGTACTCCTCTGGCAATTGAGATACCGAAGAAGTGCACAAGACTTTAACTGGTTTCCGAAGACAAGTGGAAATACATTGAGGAGACTACGACAAAGCTTCGGACCTGCGCCAGTCGAGACTGAGATTGTGCTTTTGGAGCCAGGGATAACCCAGAACAACCGGAAAATGTGGAGAGTTTATCACCTGGAACTGGAGGGTTTAAAAATGGAGAGCCCCAACAGCCATGGATAATGGAGCAGTTACGTGAGTAACAAGTGCAGGCTGAAGGGGCCTGCCATCAATGGCCTCAATAGCAAGCGGAACGGACCGAGGCAAAACAGGAATGGAGTGCTTTGATACAAAATCACTGTCAATGAAATAGCCCGCAGAACCAGAGTCAACAAGAGCCTGGGTGACTATGGAGGAGTCCACCCAGGAAAGGACAGCCATGACCAAAGTTTTCTCCTTTAGCGGTTCGGGGACGAGGATAAACCACCCAAGGTCTGTCCCTGACAGGACCTTAGGTGTGAGCGTTTCCCGACTGTGTAGGACAAGACTTCAAAAGATGGCCCTGTAACCCACAATAGAGGCAGTGCCCATCCCTCCTCTTAAAGGCGCTCTCCACCGCAGAGAGACGAGTGAATCCCAACTGCATTGACTCAGCAGTACCTGGTGACTCAGGACCATGAGGCATGGGAGGAGAGGGAGGCATGGGTGGGAACGAACACATAGGAGACAACGGAACAGGAGGCTTCCGCAAGCGCTCCTTGAAAGAGGACCTCTCACTTAGTCTGATGTCAATTAGGATCAAAAAAGACACCAATGCCTTTAGATCTTCTGGTAAATCTCTGGCAGCAACTTTGTCTTTAATCGCATCAGAGAGCCCATGAAAGAAGGCGGCAACAAGGGCTTCATTGTTCCAACCTACCTCTGCGGCAATCGTACGGAACTCAATGGCATACTGAGCAACAGATCTTGTACCTTGCTGAATAGACATGAGTCATTTAGCAGCAGAGGAGGAGTGAGCCGGAACATCAAATACCCTTCGAGAGGAGGCCACAAATTCAGGTTACTTTGAAATTACAGGTTTATTAGTCTCCCACAAAGGATTAGCCCAGGCAAGAGCTGTGCCAGAGTGTAACAAGATGAGAAATCCCACCTTAGCTCTGTCAGAGGGAAACGCCTGAGGTAACATCTCAAAGTAAATGCCCACCTAGTTCAAAAACCCTTGGCACTGATTAGGATTGCCTCCATATCACTGAGGTAGAGGTGCAGAACCGGACATGCTCCTGGTAGGACTAGGTGCAGCAGTGGAAATAGGAGCAGCCATATTTTGCTGGACACTTTGGTCCAAATGTGCAGTGCAAATCAGCAGGATTCATGGCCCTTGCATAATGTCAGGGTGCCAGGAATCAGACAGAGATGAGAAGTGCAAAAATAATCACAACTTTATTAATAGCAAAAAATAATAAAAAGTCCACAAGTCAAATAACAAGCCAGGAATCAAAACCAGAGCTGGTAGTCAGACGAGCCGAGTCAGGAGTCAAAGCGAGTAGTCAGACGAGCCGAGTCAGGAACCAGGAGAACAGCAGAGTCAGGAACAAGCCATTGATCAGGAACCAGGAGGGATGTCAGACAGCCAGGTAATACACAGGAGCTCTCACAAACAGGTCTGAGACAATGCAAGGGCAAAGCATACTGAACACAGGCCCTTTATATAATAAGTGATGACATCACAATTCTGAGACTGCATCCTGTCTCACACGGATGATGTACACCAGTCTGGCCATAAAAGGTAGTGCAGGAAATGAGCAGCATCACACAGTATGCACCAGAGTCCGCAAGAGAGGTGAGTAAAATGGCTGCCAGCAGCACATGGCAAACACAACAGGGAAAAAACCCTGACACTATTTCATGAAATGATTTACTATTTGCCTCACCTACATCCAGTTATGGGTGCCACCATGTTTAAATCTGTCTTCCACTACATTCCATTGCTGACCTGTTTGCTCATGTACTGCATCTCTCCTTAAGATACCTGCAGTGTAACCTAGGTTCCATAATGGCACCACCCATGATTCAAAGGGGAAACATTAAATCTATTTTAATTTTTAGTGTCCTTTTAATAAAATTATTTTTTTACATAACTATGGTTTTATGCTTAGCACTTTAAAGGTTTACACTGACTTTATGTTCAAGATTTTGATATAAGTAGTATATAGTAAGTAAATTGATTCAGTATTTTAATCAAACACAAACTTTATTACACTTTTTGTGAGCTTTATTAGGCTGTAAGTATTTTACGCATAAAGATCAATTCCAGAGACCATGATGTTGAGTTAGTAGGTTCAGGAGTAATTTGTGGAAGCACTTCTTCACAGGCAGGGTGGTTGATTAAGGGAAAATACTAAATTGGGATAATTTTATATTGAAGTTTGGATGGCATCCCTTATCGGCAGAACATTTACAGTGATTTCAAAATGTTACTTCAATCTGAAGTTACATTGGTTTTGGCAGATTTTCTGATTTAATATTGTCAATTGATTTAATTTGCATAAACAATTAACATTAATCATTAGATTATTTTGGCATGATTTTGGGTTCTAGCCTCGTTCATCTGACATCATCATGACATCTAGCATTAGATTTATCTACACTAGAGAGATGACCTAGAACAATTGTCTGCTAAAAAATATTATATGTTAAAATAAGTAACAGAAGTATGAGAATTAGAGAAAAAGACACACTGTTAACACATTTCACCTGTATCTGATGGATCAAGATACAATGCTACTAACTGTTGAAAGCTCAGTTTTTAATATGCTAGGAAATTTGTGGTTTAATATTGTATTTTAATACTTATTTATCAAAGCTCTGGCTTAAATGTTTCACAAGTAATTTTTTTAGCATTTGCAAGAGTACCAGCCTTTCTATATTAGCATTTTCTATTCATTTGAATTATATAAAAATTGAACAAAGTACTACCTATTGAGTCCAGTGACCTGCTTATTGACTAAGGAAAGAACAAATCACACTGAATTAAACTTGATCTCTCCTGTTCCTTCCAGGTATGTGAATCTTCTCTCTATACAACTGTTGTGACTTTTACATGCTTTGTTTCTCTTTTGTTTTAGCTTGGTTTGTGATTCTGCCCCTATAGCTATCATTGATCTCTGTATCTGCTTACTAAATAGCCCCTCACTCTCTCTCTCTCTCTCTCTCTCTCTCTCTCTCTCCCTCTCTCTCTCTCTCTCTCTGGCTTGCTCTCTCTCTCACACACTCTCTCTCTCGCTTGCTCTATCTCTCTCTCTCTCTCTCTCTCTCTCACACTCTCTCTCTCTCTCTCTCTCTCTCTCTCTCTCACTCAGTCACTTTCTCTCTTGTCCAGCAAATTTTGCAAATAAGGCATCTATCTCTTCCTCTTTCACCGGTCAAGCCTCTCCCAAAGATGAACTCTGGAGTTATAATATATAAATTCAGAATTAGAACAGTATTAGTTAGCTAGGATTCAGACAGCGATGAGTAAAGTCTTGTTAAGGATATTAACATACATAGATATTTTAATTTTTAAAGTGCAGCCCCTGCTACCTGCTAACTTTTCTCCCACCTTTTTAGCGAGCTCCATTCATTTGTATGGGAGACATCATGCCCTTCACTGGGACAGACCCTTTTTTGTAGAATTCCATGAGGGCTGCACCTGCGAGTGTTGGCATGGAAAACCACGCCTAGCCTGGCAATGTTTAGCTTTTAGAATCAGGCCCTAAGTGACAGGCCATAGACTGAGGATAACGACACTCCTCACTCTCTATTTCAATGTTTTCATGCCTCCTCACCTTCTGTTTCCGCATCCATATTTCTGCCAGTCAGGATAGATTTTGTTTAACCCCTTAAACCATTTGGACATATATATGTCCGATCTTCTCGAAACTCCAGTAGAGTTCCTGATCTCCAGTCATTTGCCTGCCTTTGGAAATGGAGCACAATTGTTACAGATGATTGTTACAGAAGATGACACTGTGTGTTTCACCATCTGTATTAATCATCTGCTGGTGCCGGCGGGAGCTGTGGCAGGGAAACTGGGAGGCAGGTGGGCAGTCCAGCAGCAGAGGGTGGAGGGAGAGGGATGGGCCCTATACTGCAGAAAAAAAATGTAAGGGAGAGGGAGGAATGTAGAGCTACACTACAGAAAAAAGGTGAGTTAGGGGCCCTAGCCAACGATAGCTGGAGTGGGGGGGCACTACACTACAGAAAAATAAAAAATAAAAATATGAAATAAAATTAAAAGAATTTAAGTATTTAAAGGTACTGGCAAACAGTTGATTCCCTCCCAAACACTTCTATCATTCCCAACAGTAGAGGGTTTAATCAGGTAGCTTGTAAGGATAATTTTAGCTTTAGTGTAGACATTACCTACTGACACCTCCCACCCCCTTATCCCTCCCAAACAGCTCTAGGGAGGGTTCAGTTAGGGATCAGTATTGTCAGTCTTTTTGAATATTTTGCTAACTTTCTTAAAATCGTGACAGATCCCTTTTGAATTTTTTATCACCTCATAGCACTTTAATTCATTATTGCCAAAGGGATCTTCGGCTTAGCATGGCCAGCAATTTAGGATGAGCTATGCCCACTTTTGAAAATCTGTCTGTAAGTGCACTAAAACAGAAGTGTTTTCAGAAGTGACCTCTGCAATATCTTTGGTGCCAAGCCTAAATGGTAGGTGTTAAAAGGTCATCTCTGACTCCCAATCAGTGCTTGGTTATTTTGTATAAAAAGCCTAGCAATCTTGTTCCCAGGCTGCTATCCTGGTTTTGACTCCGGCAAGATCTCTGGCTCTCATTACCTGTCTGACCTTCACCTGTACTGCCACCTGAGAACTGATATACTGGCTAAAGAACCTAGGAACTGTATCTTAATTAATGATATTGGAATCACCTTTTGTTATGCTGCTAATGGATTACCTGACTTTTACCCCTGGCTTCCCTACCGACTGCTCAACTAATTATGTCTACCTGTGTGCATCTCTTCCTGGTCAGAGTTGTTTTCAACCTAACTATATTTGGTGCCTACAACACCACTTCTGCTTTTGTGGTGCCAGTTATCAAATCACTTAATTACCTTAAACCGATCAGTTTTAAGTTTTAGCCTTGTGGCTAGTGTAGGGAATTTGAACAAGGTGAGCAGCAGTAATGACACAAAGTAGCAACATTTTGTTTGTTCCATTCTTGTCAATCACATTTATCAGCTATTTTTCAGCTCCCCATATGTCACACCGTGCCACTCTAGCCGTTGCTAGGGGCGCAGCGTCTCCTTCTCTGCTCGTTGTAAGGGGCAGTGTTGGCTCTGGATGCGTGCAGCGCTGACGTCATCGCTGCACGCTCCAGATGCCGGGTGGACCTCTGAGGCGCGAATCTGCGCCTATTTGAATCTGGGAGGAATGATCTGTCACTGCCCAATTATAGGTGTTGCATTGTGTGCTCCTGGGTGTGACAGATCGTTCTCTCCTGTGCCTCTTATCGTTACTGAACCTGCCTGCCTGACTACTCTACCTGCCTTAACCCTTGAACTGCTGGATTGTTCTCTGTTGATGAACCTGCCTGCCTGACTACTCTATCTGCCTTAACCCTTAAACTGCTGGATTGCTTTACTGTTGCCAAACCCTGCCTGCCTGCCTGACCATTTTAGTGGTGTGCCCTTGGACTGCTTTACTGTTGCCAAACCCTGCCTGCCTGACTTTTCAAGTGGTTTATCTTTGGACTGCTCCTGTTACCGCTGGGGACTGTCCTGCCTGTGGTGAGTGCCGCTCTCCTCATCTCTTTATCTTTCTCTGCTCTGGGATATTCCCTATCATTCCAGCTCGATGCCGGGATAACAAGACTACTGGCCGAGTTCGGTCTGATAGAGGTGTATCCCACAAGCATTACATTATACTTGGGCCATGCAGCCAGATGAGGTGGCACGAGCTGTTTATCTCCAGGGACAGATGTTGGGAACCCATACCAGACAGTTGCAGAATATGGATTCCAAGCTAGAGACTATTACCGCTCAACTCTCCTTACTAGTTGCAGCAAGGGATGCCGCCCTGCTCCCAGTGCTGTGGCTTCTTTCTCCACTTCTGGAAGCATACCCCGTATACCCTTGCCTGACAAGTATGACGGTACCACTAACTGTCAGGGCTTTCTAAAACAATGCAGGCTGCACTTCCGCAATGATCCTCACACTTTCCAGTCTCATCAGTCAAGGGTCACCATTGTCATTTCCTTGCTAAATGACAAAGCTCTAGCCTGGGTCTCTCCCTTTCTGGAACAGAATACTACACTCCTACATGATGCTGTTGAGTTCATTTCTGCTTTGTCCTCTGTGTTTGGGACTTCTGGCCGTACCTCTGCTGCGGAATACTCGCTCCTGGATCTCCGCCAAGGCAGTAAAACTGTGTCACAGTTTGCCATCGAGTTCCGCACCTTGGCACTGAAAACCACTTGGGATGGCAGTGCTCTCAAGGCAGCCTTTAGGAGGGGTCTCCATGAACGCATCAAAGATGAACTCACCTATCGTGATATTCCTTCTTCTTTGGATGATTTTATAGCACTTTGTATCAATCTGGACTTTCACTTTCAGGAAAGGCAAGCTGAGAGAGAAAGAACTAGGAGGGTCCTTCCCTCCCGACCTCCTATTCGCCCAGTTTCAGCAGCAACCGCTACCCCTTCAGCTACTCCAGTTACCTCAGTAGGGGAACCCATGGATCACTCCTCCTGAAAACCTTCAGAGTCTGAAAGACAGAGAAGAAGGAGACTGAGACTATGTTTTTATTGTGGATCTAACACTCACCAACTGAAGGACTGTGACATTCGGCCGGGAAAAGCCAATGCTTAGGGGATAATGCTGGGGTACCTCTAAGCATGGTCTCAACAAAACCCCCTCACTCCTCTCGAA
The DNA here is from genome assembly GCF_027579735.1 of Bombina bombina. Lineage (NCBI taxonomy): Eukaryota > Metazoa > Chordata > Amphibia > Anura > Bombinatoridae > Bombina > Bombina bombina. The sequence continues at coordinate 1,324,261,748 of NC_069500.1, forward strand.
TCCTGGTACCCGTTACCCTTACCTTCCTTCAGAAGTCCACACTCAAGCCTTCATTGATTAAGGGGCAGCTGGAAACTTCCTGGATCACCGTTTTATGATTCAAGCTGGTTTGCCTCTTCTGCAGAAAAGACATTGTCTCAAAATAACCACCCTGGATGGCACCCCCCTTGGTTCAGGCATGATCCATTTTGAGTCAGCACCCCTGACCCTGACTGTGGGAGTCCTCTACTCTGAACAGCTGCAATTTGAGGTCATTCATTTTTCAGCACAGCCTGTCATCCTTGGTCTTCCTTGGCTTAGGTTACATAATCCACAGTTTGACTGGCCTGTGGGACAACTGGCCTCTTGGGGTACCTCCTGTTTCCACTCCTGCCTTTCTAAAGTCACTCCTCTGCCCCATATTCCCATAGCCAGTATACAGAGTCCTTCAAACCTTCCTTCAGTATACATAGACTTTGCGGATGTCTTCAAGAAAAAAGCAGCCGACGTGCTGCCACCCCACCATCCTTATGACTGCAAGATCGACATCTTTCCCGGAGCCCCACTTCGTAAAGGGAGGACTTATTCTCTCTCCAAGACTGAAACCAAATTCATGGAGGATTACATCCAGAAGAACTTAGCTAAAGGCTTCATTCACCCTTCCTCCTCTATTGCTGGGGCTGGTTTCTTTTTTGTCATTAAGTTTTAGCCTTGTGGCTTCCCGGAGCACCACTTCCTAAAAGGAGGACTTATCCTCTCTCCAAGACTGCAACCAAATCCATGGAGGATTACATCAAGGAGAACCTAGCTAAAGGGTTCATTCGCCCTTCCTCCTCTCCTGCTGGGGCTGGCTTCTTTTTTGTCAGTAAGAAGGATGATGGGCTCAGACCCTGCATTGACTGCAGGGCTTTGAACAACATAACATCAAGAATCGCTATCCTATACCATTGATCACCGAACTGTATGACTCACTCCAGGATGCTCGCTTTTTCACCAAATTGGACTTACGTGGGGCATACAATCTGATTCGCATCTTTCCAGGCCATGAATGGAAGACCGCCTTTAACACAAGATCAGGGAATTACGAATACCTAGTAATGCCCTTTCAGCTGTGTAACGCCCCTGCAATATTCCAGGCATTTGTCAACGATGTCTTCCGTGACCTCCTCAACCGCACTGTCATCATTTATATGGATGATATCCTTGTTTTCTCTTCCACTTTAGAGGAGCATCATAGGCACGTGAGACAGGTGCTTCTTCGCCTCAGAGAGAATTCCTTGGTAGCCAAGCTAGAAAAGTGTGAGTTTGATCAGGAGCAAATCCAATTCCTTGTTTATGTCATCTCGAAGGAGGGTTTTTCCATGGATCCTGCTAAACTCACCGCAGTACTGGAATGGCCACAACCTACCTCTTTAAAGGAATTGCAGAGGTTCTTGGGATTCTCCAATTATTACCGCAAGTTCATAAGGAACTTTTCTCAAACAGTAGCTCCTCTCACTGAATTGACAAAATGGAACAAAGACTGTAAACATTGACCTCCTGAGGCCATAAACGCCTTCTCTTGTCTGAAAAAGGCTTTTTGTTCAGCTCCTGTGCTTCTCCATCCTGACCCTGACCTACAGTTCACTTTAGAGGTTGATGCCTCCGAGATAGGGGCTGGAGCGGTTCTTACCCAGAGGGACCCCTTGACTTCCAAGTCACACCCTGTAGCCTTTTTTTCTAAACGCTTTACTCCTGCTGAAAGGAACTACAATGTGGGTAATTGTGAACTCTTAGCCATTAAGATGGCCTTGACTGAATGGCGTCACTGGTTAGAGGGCACCGCCAATCCTATTCAGATTCTCACCGACCACAAGAATCTGACCTACCTAGAGACTGCTCATCGACTTAATCGATGACAAGCCAGGTGGGCCTTATTCTTTTCCTGTTTTAACTTTGTGGTCTCTTATCTTCCTGGGACCAAGAACAAGAAGGCGGACACCCTTTCCCGTCAGTTCCCTCACTCAAATGATTCCTCAGAAGCTCCTATCGAACACATTATACCCCCCTCCTGTGTGGTTGCTCAACTCAATTCCTCCCTTCTGAAAAGATTGCAACAAGCTCAGTCTCGTAAACCTCCTGGTGCCCCCATGTCCTCTGATATCCTCTTTGTACCTCTAAACCTACGCATCCCTGTGCTAGCCTGGGCTCATGATAGCAAACTCTCAGGACATCCTGGTTCGACAAAGACTTTCAAGCATCTTTCCCAACATGTATGGTGGCCTACTATGAACTCTGACGCTCAGGATTATGTAAAAGCCTGCACAATTTGTGCGGCCAACAAGACTCCCCGATCCTTGCCTCCTGGCTTGCTCCAACCATTGTCCATTCCCAAACAACCCTGGACACACATTACAATGGACTTCATTGTGGACCTTCCTTCTTCCAAACACCATACAGTTATCTGGGTTGTAGTGGACCGCTTTTCCAGACTGGCTCACTTCATACCCTTAACCAAACTGCCTTCTGCCCAGGAATTGTCGTCCCTTTTTCTCTTGCATGTGGTGCTACTTCATGACATTCCTGTGAATATTGTTTCCAACAGAGGTCCACAGTTCATCTCTGCCTTCTGGAGAGCCTTTTGTAAGTTGTTTGGGACCACTGTTTCCTTGTCGTCTGGCTACCATCCTCAGACCAATGGACTAATTGAGAGAACAAACCAGGATCTTGAAGCCTACCTTAGAGCCTTTGTCAATGCTCGCCATACCAATTGGCCTGATTTGCTACCACTAGCTGAGCTGGCAAGAAACACACATTGGCACTCTTCCCTTCGATGTTCTCCATTTCAAGCCGCAGCAGGGTATCAACCTCATGTCTTCCCTCTTTCAGCTCAGTCCACTGGTGTCACTGCTGCAGACCGACATGTCACTGAACTCACCACACATTGGCAACGTATTCGCTCTCAGCTACGTTTAGCTGTCTCTAGATATAAGAAGTTTGCTGATCGTCATAGGGCTTCTGTACATGCCATCCCAGTGGGTGAATGTGTTTGGATCTCCACTCGACACATTCGTCTACGTCAACCCTGTCACAAATTGGGGCCTAGGTTTATTGATCCTTACAAGGTCCTGAAAAGACTGTCTCCTGTTGCCTACAAAGTGGCCTTGCCAAAAACCCTACGCATACATCCAGTCTTCCACATCTCACTACTTAAACCGTACATCAAGAACAGATATACCCGGCTCCGAGCTCCTCCTCCTCTGCTCTTGGTTCGTGGTGACCCTGAATATGAAGTAGCTAAGATTCTGGACTCCAGATACAGGTGCAGACAACTGCAGTATCTGATACATTGGAAGGGTTACTCCATGGCAGATCGTTCCTGGGTTCCTGCCCGTGATGTGCATGCTCCTTCTTTGGTTTCCAGATTCCATGCTGCTTATCCTTTGTGGCCGACTCTGGTTCCTAGAGGGAACCCTTGAGGAGGGGGCTATGTCACGCTGTGCCGTTCTAGCCGTTGCTAGGGGCGCAGCGTCTCCTTCTCTTGCTCGTTGTCAGGGGCAGTGTCGGCTCTGGATGCGTGCGGCGCTGACGTCATCGTCGCACGCTCCAGATGCAGGGTGGACCTCTGAGGCACGAATCTGCGCCTATTTGAATCTGGGAGGAATGATCTGTCACTGCCCAAGTATAGGTGTTGCCTTGTGTGCTCCTGGGTGTGACAGATCATTCTATATCGTGCCTCTAATCATTACTGAACCTGCCTGCCTGACTACTCTACCTGCCTTAACCCTTGAACTGCTGGATTGTTTTCTGTTGCTGAACCTGCCTGCCTGACTACTCTACCTGCCTTAACCCTTAAACTGCTGGATTGCTTTACTGTTGCCAAACCCTGCCTGTCTGACCATTCTAGTGGTGTGCCCTTGGACTGCTTTACTGTTGCCAAACCCTGCCTGACTTTTCAAGTAATTTATCTTTGGACTGCTCCTGTTACCGCTGGGGACTGTCCTGCCTGTGGTGAGTGCCGCTCTCCTCATCTCTTTATCTTTCTCTGCTCTGGGATATTCCCTATCATTCCGGCTCGACACCGGAATAACAAGACTACTGGCCGAGTTCGGTCTGATAGAGGTGTATCCCACGAGCATTACACCATATGCTTTTTTCAAAGGCCTGAAATTCTATTTACTTAAGACCATAGTTACTTAGACAATCCTCCACAATCCTCCACCTCAAGGCTCACAGAGTTAAATCATCCCAATTCAATTGGTTGCGCCATAGTATGGGGAGCAGCTACTGGGGGGTCGAGGTTCAGGAGAGCAAACATTGTCTGCCCTGCAATTGATCAATGTGGGCCATAGCCTGTATCATATAAGAATGGAAACTGGTGAAAACCTCTGTCCTTAAGGGGTTGAATAATATTTAATATTAAAAATGTTATGGGAAATTTATTTTTTAATTTAAACCTTGCAAGTGAAAGAAAAGAAGCACCCATTTTTGGATGGCCCATCTTAATCTCTTCAAACACTGGAGATGACAATCATACCAGACACATTGGTCCATGATGACTGATAAGTCATACTCTTGTGTAATAGGTTGCATGAAAGAAATGGTGGGAATCATGAAAGAAATGGTGGGAATGCATGGGTGTTTGCTCATGTAATATTAAATCCTTACATAGAATACTGCATCAGAACCTCGGAAAGTGTGCAGACAGGTTTCATTTCTGGGACCATTACCCACATGTACCATGATAAATGTGTGCCTATATCAATTCCATTTTTACAAACTTTCAGCTAGATTACGAGTTATGCGTTATGAGTGAAAAAGCAGCGTTATGGCTCTTTTTCCCTACCACTGGTATTACAGGTGTTGTAAGTATAGCTGTACCGCACACCTTTTTGTCTGTCACGCAACGTAACTAAGGCACCATTCAAAAAGTAATTTTTCAATGGGACTTCCATAGCGCCGGTATTACGAGTTTGCCTGTCCGGCCAAAAAGTGAGTGGTACAGCCTATAACTACAAGATCTGTACCGCCACCTGAAAGTCAGTAGTTATGAGTTTTACGCTACAAAGCTGTAGCATAAAACTCATAACTAAAGTGTTACAAAGTACACTAACACCCATAAACTACCTATTAACCCCTAAACCAAGGCCCTCCCGCATCGCAAACACTAAAATAAAATGATTAACCCCTAATCTGCCGCTCCGGACATCGCCGCCACTATAATAAACATATTAACCCCTAAACTGCCGTACTCCTGCATCGCAGAAACTAGTTAAATATTATTAACCTCTAATCTGCTGCCCCCAATGTTGTTGCCACCTAAATATACTTATAAACCCCTAATCTGCTGTCCCTAACATCGCCGCAACCTACATTACTGTTATTAACCCCTAATCTGCTGCCCCAATGTCGCTGCCACTATACTAAAGTTATTAACCCCTAAACCTAACCCTAAATCTAACCCTAACGTAACCCTAACACCCACTAACTTTAACATAAGTAAAGGGACAGTCTACACCAGAATTGTTATTGTTTTAAAAGACAATTCCCATTCCCCAGTTTTGCATAACCAACACAGTTATATTTATATATTTTTTACCTCTGTGATTATCTTGTATCTAAGCCTCTGCAAACTGCCCCTTTATTTCAGTTTATTTGACAGACTTGCAGTTTAGCCAATCAGTGATAGATCCCAGGTAACTTCACGTGCATGAGCACAGTGTTATCTATATGAAACACATGAACTAACACCCTCTAGTGGTGAAAAACCTGTTAAAATGCCTTCTTAAGAGGCGGCCTTCAAGGTCTAAGAAATTAGCATATGAACCTCCAAGGTTAAGATTTCAACTAAGAATATCAAGAGAACAAAGCAAAATTGGTGATACAAGTAAATTGGAAAATTGTTTAAAATTACATGCCCTATCTGAATCATAAAAGTTTATTTTGGACTAGACTGTCCCTTTAAAATAATTCCAAATACAAATTACAATTAATAGCTAAATTATTCCTATTTAAAACTAAATACTTACCTGTAAAATAAAACCTAAGCTAGCTACAATATAACTAATAGGTATATTGTATCTAGCTTATGTTTTATTTTTATTTCACAGGTAAGTTTGTATTTATTTTAACTATGTTGATTTGTTAGTAAATAGTTATTAACTATTTACTAACTACCTAGTAAAAATAAATACAAATTTACCTGTAAAATAAAACCTAACCTGTCTTACAGTTAAACCTAACATTACACTAAATTTAAATAAATTACATTAATGAAATACAATTAACCAAATTACAAAAAAAAACCTAAGTTACACAAAATAAAAAGAAATGATAAAATATTTAAACTAATTACACCTAATCTAATAGCCCTATCAAAATAAAAAAGCCCCCCCAAAATAATTAAACCCCTAGCCTAAACTAAACTGCCAATAGCCCTTAAAAGGGCCTTTTGCGGGGCATTGCCCCAAAGAAATCAGATCTTTTACCTGGCAAATAAAAATACAAACAACCCCCCAACAGTAAAACTCACCATCCACACAACCAACCCCCCAAATAAACCAACCTACCTAAAAAAACTATGCTCCCCATTGCCCTGAAAAGGGAATTTGGATGGGCATTGCCCTTAAAAGGGCATTCAGCTCTTTTACATTGCCCAAACCCTAAGTTAAAAATAAAACCAACCCAATAAACCCTTAATAAAATCAGCCAATAGGATTGAGCTCGCATTCTATTGGCTGATTGGAACAGCCAATAGAATGTGAGCTCAATCCCATTGGCTGATTGGGTCAGCCAATAGGATTGAAGCTCAATCCTATTGGCTGATTGCATTAGCCAATATGATTTTTTACCCTTGGCTGATAGACTTCTATCAGCGAATCGGAATTCAAGGGACGCCATCTTGGATGATGTCCCTTAAAGGGAACCTTCAGTGTACGGCTGGGACCGTATGAAGAGAATGCTCCGTGCCGGATGTCTTGAAGATGGAGCTGCTCCGCGTCGGAAGGATGAAGATAGAAGATGCCGTCTGGATGAAGACTTCTGCCTGCCTGGAGGATGACTTCTTGCCGCTTGGATGAAGACTTCTCCCAGCTTCATGTAGGGCTTCTTGCCGCGTGGATGAGGACTTCGCCGGCTGGATGAAGATGGATGTCCGGTCTTCCAAAACTGTAAGTGAATCTTCAGGGGTTAGTGTTAGGTTTTTATTAAGGGTTTATTGGGTGGGTTTTATTTTTAGCTTAGGGTTTTGGCAATGTAAAAGTGCTAAATACCCTTTTAAGGGCAATGCCCATCCAAATGCCCTTTTAAGGGCAATGGGGAGCTTAGGTTTTTTAGGTAGGTTTTTATTTGGGGGGGTTGGTTGTGTGGGTGGTGGATTTTACTGTTGGGGGGTTCTTTGTATTTTTTTTAACAGGTAAAAGAGCTGATTTCTTTTGGGCAATGCCCCACAAAAGGCCCTTTTAAGGACTATTGGCAGTTTAGTGTAGGCTAGGGGTTTTATTATTTTTTGGGGGGGCTTTGTTTTTTTGATAGGGCTATTAGATTAGGAGTAATTCGTTTTTATTTTTGATAATTTCTTTTTTTATTTTGTGTAATTTAGTGTTTATTATTTTATTTTAATGTTAGGTGTTAGTGTAACTCAGGTTAGGTTTTATTTTACAGGTAACTGTATTTATTTTAACTAGGTAGCTAGTAAATGGTTAATAACTATTTACTAACTAGTCTACCTAGTTAAAATAAATACAAACTTAGTTGTGAAATAAAAATAAGACCTAAGATAACTACAATGTAACTATTAGTTATATTGTAGCTTGCTTAGAATTTATTTTACAGGTAAGTATTTAGTCTTAAATAGGTATTATTTAGGTAATAATAGTAAGTTTTATTTAGATTTATTTTAATTATATTAACGTTAGGGGTGCTAGGGTTAGGGTTATACTTAGGGTTAGGGTTAGATTTAGGGGTTAATATATTTATTTAGTGTTAGTGATGTGGGAGGCCAGAGGTTTAGGGGTTAATAACTTTAGTATAGTGGCGGTGGCGACTTTGGGGGCGGCAGATTAGGGGTTAATAAATTTATGTAGGTGGCAGTGAAATTTGGGGCGGCAGATTAGAGGTTAATAAATTTATGTAGGTAGCGGCGACATTGGGGGTGGCAGATTAGGGGTTAATAAGTGTAATGTAGGTGCAGGCGATGTTGGGGGTGGCAGATTAGGGGTGTTTAGACTCGGGGTTTATGTTAGGGTGTTAGGTGTAAACATTTTCTTTCCCCATAGACATCAATGGGGCTGCTTTAAGGAGCTTTACGCTCCGTCATTGCAGGTGTTAGGCTTTTTTTTAGCCGGCTCTCCCCCTTGATGTTTATGGAGAAATCGTGCACTAGCACGTCAAAGCAGGTCAAAGCAGCACTGGTATTTGTGTGTGGTATGGAACTCAACACAGCCATATCGCCCGCAAACGCTGGGTTTTTGCAAACCTATAATAGCAGCGCTATTAAAGGTGAGTGGTGGAAATAACTTGCAAGTTATTAGTGAGCCACTCATAACGCAAAACTCGTAATCTGGCTGTTTGGGATCAATCGTAATCCTTCAGAAAAAGTTTTTCTAATAATTTGAAAAACTTTTTTTTTTTGCAAACAATTCTTCCAAATGATGTTCAAAATACATGCATATTCCGAAGCTTAATTTAGTATAATTTCATAAAAAGGAGGTACGGTATTAACAAAGCATATCAAGATAAACTGGTAAATTTAATATAAGTAAAATGCAAAGTTTTTTTTATTTATTTATTTAAATTATCCAAAATAATGAAAGTTTAGATATATTTACATTATATAATACAAATCTTTAAATTTAAGAAATAGGTATCTAGACTCTTTAAACTGGCTGAATTGCTATAGTAATAGAATCCAAGTACACTGGTGTATCTATAGTACTTGAACTGCAACATATCACAGCTGTGTACAAGAAATGTTCATAAATGAGTAACACTCTTGTTACGGTTTATTAAAATAAACTGGCCAAAGATTATTGACTGTGCATTGTATGTTTGGTATTCATTAATTGCCATTTCTTGGAAACGTAACGGAAGCATCTGCTGCTTTTATTTTTCTGGCCACTGCACTTATATACTTTATTTAGAAAATGTTAAGCAGATAGACAATTAACTAAATGCATTTTTTATTGTATTTTACAATTTGCATTTACTCATTGTATGCAATTTTATAGCCTTAAAGAGACCGTCCTATTGCAAATGCGTATTTTTCCTATAGATAAATAACTTATATGGGATATTTTTAGGGGGTCACTGTTTTCAAAAAGCCCCATTTTGTATTTTTATATTTAAACACATGAGGTAATGAAATTGATTCCCAACATTTTGATTCCATAGTTCCCCTAAGCGCACACATAATTAGCCTCTATTTCTTAGCGCCTTTCATATATGATTATTTACTCTACATTAACCCTTTGAGTGCTTGAGATGTAGTCTTTTCAGACAGAGTTCTTCTCTGCTGTACTGTTTTTCATAATTAGCTGAGCCCTACCGTAAAGGGACATTAAACACTAAATAATTGCTAGAATAATACATTAAAAAAAAAATTAGGTAAATTGCGATTTATACCCTTTCTGAGACATCCTAACAAATAGGAGTAATAAAACAGCATTCCCTTAGCCTTTCGAACTGCCTATACATCTCATCACCTCAAACACAGCATTACAACACAATAATGGCATCTAAAAGAAATAATAAAAGCGATAGAACACCTAAATCCAATTCTTCAGCCTCAGATAAAATGAACACATATTTCAAAGCATTCGGCTCATCGCAATGCTCAGATATGGAGCCAGAAAATGATGACCCAAACAGAAAACAAAAGGCCTCAGACCCTATGGAAGAAAATATACCACTGACAAGAGCAGACATAAGTACCCTACCTACTAAGGCTGACTTCAATTATTTTATTCAGCAAGTAGGTAAAATGCTTAAAGAAGGACTAGCCAAAGTTAAGAAGGAAATAGCAGAACTAGGTGAGCGGATTGAATATGTGGAGGAACAGACAAACAATTTGGCTAATACAGTAAACAATCACTCCAAATGCTTCTAAGCACATGAATCACAAATTCAACAACTCAAATACCAATTAGAAGATTTGGACAACATAGGAAGAAGACAAAATCTCGGAATCTGAGAAGTTCCAGAGAGCATTTCCACAGAAAATTCACAGCAATACCTGCAGAAACTCTTCCAACATCTAATAAATGATTCAACAAATCCTCCCTTCCAACATAATAGAACACACAAGGCCCTCCGCCCTAGGCCAAAAGATACAGAACCGCCACAAGACATCATACTGAAATTCCACAAATTTCAGGATAAAGAGAGGATCTCCAAGGCCAGAAGGAAACTATCACCACTACAATTCTATGGGCACTCACAGATATACGCAGATTTGAGCCCTATGACACTTCGAAACAGAAAGAAGCTAGCTTTCTCACAGATCATCTTAGATAATACAAGATCCAATATAGATGGGGCTTCCCGTTTAGCATAAAAGTACTCAGAGACAATAAAATATACTTATACAAAACTACAGAAGCACTGGATATACCGATGCCAACTCTATCTCGACTGCAAGAACATCTCCTAAACAACGAAAGGTACACAGAGCAACAACCACAGCCACAAAGACTCCATATGGAACAAAGTTAACAGGGCGTTCCACAGAAACCCTTCCTCACCACCCTCCACAACTTCAGAAACCATAGATGCAACGTGATCCCTCAGCACTAATGTCTTGACTAACATAGACATAACCTGGACTTATTGCGGCATTAAAACTGCACAAGTATACTTTTAATTGATAAAACAAGAATGAACAGTTGGAAGACTGATCATTCATGCATTAAATCTATTTTGCCACTCATGGCAAAATCCTACTGCACAGAAAACACCTTCATTCCATAGATTCAACAAACACCACATCACGCCAACACTCTCACACACCACCACACATAAAACAACCATACTGAAAGAACATACTCACTCAGACCACTCCTATTTCCCCATATACCTATATACCTACATACTTTAAACCAAAGATGCTCACATTTCACATCCACTTTACTAATATCCTTAGTTAAGCTGTAAAACGTGTTTCACGCTTTACTCAACCCCCCCCCCCCCCCCATAAGCCAACACTAACACTCACTGGCTATCAATGTTACTGTTATTATTATTGTTTTTGTTTATGTTATTGTTCTCACCCTTATATATTGAACTTTTAGCTCTTAAGAAAGGTTCACTATACCTGTACTTTTTTGTCATAGATACTATCTCGATAAAAGATAAGTCTGCATATACCCAAAGTCTTTTCACCTCAAGGTTATGTATACCAGTGTGCAAAGTTTTTGCTGACCTGCTTTATGGACCTGGCTGGGACTCTCTAGATCATAACAGTAAGTTCTTAAATGCAAATCACTAGACATGTGCGCCGCTGAAAAATATGTATTGTTTCGATTTTAAATTAGTTAAAAAATTATTTAGTTTCAGCAAATGAGTTAAGCTAAGTTTGAAAAAAAAAATTGTTTCGGCAGTTATATTACGTTAAATTTTTGTATCCGTTCATTTTTTTGGATCAATTTGTTTTTTCGGATCCATTCTTATTTCATATGCATTATTCTATTCCGAACTAAGTTATAGAATAATGCATATGAATAAAGAAAGGATTCGAAAAAACAAAAGGATCTGAAAAAATGATTTAATTTAACGTAACTAATGTTACGCCCCCTAAGCCCAGACGAAGTCACGCACAAGTGACAAAACGCGTCGGTGGGTGGGGCTATGAGGGACGTAACTGTGGAAATAAGATACTGGGCCTTTCAAAAAGCCGGAGTCACCGGCGAAACATGCCAGGAGCAAGAGCATGTGGGACCCTTAGTTTTTAATCTCTAGTAAACAATAGGGCTGTAATACTGATATCTGAGCTGTCATACTCAGATTAGCAAGGCAAGGTCTATACTTTTTATTAACAGGCAATAACCGGAGGTCATCTCTGTCCTGGCTTTTCATAAGAGCTCTGCTGCCTGACGATACACGCTTTCCTCAATCTATCAGCTACAATATCTATAACGCTCAAATATACTGTGGTTACCATATTTATAAATATGGGGAACCAGGTACAGCATCTAACATCAGTGATTTAAATGGAGCGTCAAACATGGAGGTCTTTAAATGCCAGTATTATTGTTAGTATCCTGTAACACGATCCGATATTTAGCAGTTTATTGCAAACACCATAGGGCTGTTATCATACACAAGATATAACTAGCACCAAGGTTTTAGAGACCAAATGTAATTATATACAATTAACAAACTTTATATATTTTTTAAGTATAACTTTGGGAGCGGTAATCATTCCTAGATTGCCTGCTGCTAGCAATTTATTACAACAGGCAATAAATAATATAGTGATTGATACTATATAGCGAAATAGCGACATTGTAACACAGCATGCTATTTACAGAAGCATGAGCTACATAGGCCTAGATTTAGAGTTCGGCGTTAGCCGTGAAAACCAGCGTTAGAGGCTCCTAACGCTGGTTTCAGGCTACCGCCGGTATTTGGAGTCACTCAAAATAGGGTCTAACGCTCACTTTTCAGCCGCAACTTTTCCATACCGCAGATCTCCTTACGTCAATTGCGTATCCTATCTTTTCAATGGGATCTTCCTAACGCCAGTATTTAGAGTCGTTTCTGAAGTGAGCGTTAGAGCTCTAACGACAAAACTCCAGCCGCAGGAAAAAAGCAGGAGTTAAGAGCTTTCTGGGATAACGCCGGTTCATAAAGCTCTTAACTACTGTACCCTAAAGTACACTAACACCCATAAACTACCTATGCACCCCTAAACTGAGGTCCCCCCACATCGCCGCAACTCAATTAAATTTTTTAACCCCTAATCTGCCGACCGCCACCTACGTTATACTTATGTACCCCTAATCTGCTGCCCCTAACCCCGCCGACCCCTGTATTATATTTATTAACCCCTAACCTGCCCCCCACAACGTCGCCGCAAGCTACTTACAATAATTAACCCCTAATCTGCCGACCGCAAAGCGCCGCCACCTACGTTATCCTTATGTACCCCTAATCTGCTGCCCCTAACACCGCCGACCCCTATATTATATTTATTACCCCCTAATCTGCCCCCCTCAACGTCGCCGACACCTGCCTACACTTATTAACCCCTAATCTGCCGAGCGGACCTGAGCGCTACTATAATAAAGTTATTAACCCCTAATCCGCCTCACTAACCCTATCATAAATAGTATTAACCCCTAATCTGCCCTCCCTAACATCGCCGACACCTAACTTCAATTATTAACCCCTAATCTGACGACCGGAGCTCATCGCTACTATAATAAATGGATTAACCCCTAAAGCTAAGTCTAACCCTAACACTAACACCCCCCTAAATTAAATATAATTTAAATCTAACGAAATTAATTAACTCTTATTAAATAAATTATTCCTATTTAAAGCTAAATACTTACCTGTAAAATTAATCCTAATATAGCTACAATATAAATTATAATTACATTGTAGCTATTTTAGGATTAATATTTATTTTACAGGCAACTTTGTAATTATTTTAACCAGGTACAATAGCTATTAAATAGTTAAGAACTATTTAATAGTTACCTAGTTAAAATAATAACAAAATTACCTGTAAAATAAGTCCTAACCTAAGTTATAATTAAACCTAACACTACCCTATCAATAAATTAATTAAATAAAATACCTACAATTACCTACAATAAAACCTAACACTACACTATCAATAAATAAATTAAATACAATTTCTACAAATAACTACAATTACATAAACTAACTAAAGTACAAAAAATAAAAAAATATTTACAAACATAAGAAAAATATTACAACAATTTTAAACTAATTACACCTACTCTAAGCCCCCTAATAAAATAACAAAGACCCCCAAAATAAAAAAATTCCCTACCCTATTCTAAATTAATAAATTTAAAAGCTCTTTTATCTTACCAGCCCTGAACAGGGCCCTTTGCGGGGCATGCCCCAAGAAAATCAGCTCTTTTGCCTGTAAAAAAAAACATACAATACCCCCCCCAACATTACAACCCACCACCCACATACCCCTAATCTAACCCAAACCCCCCTTAAATAAACCTAACACTAAGCCCCTGAAGATCTTCCTACCTTGTCTTCACCTCAACAGGTATCACCGATCTGTCCTGGCATCCGGTGCTGAAGAGGTCCAGAAGAGGCTCCAAAGTCTTCCTCCTATCCGGCAAGAAGAGGACATCCGGACCGGCAAACATTTTCATCCAAGCGGCATCTTCGATCTTCTTCCATCCGGTGCGGAGCGGGTCCATGTTGAAGCAGCCGACGAGGATCCATCCTCTTCTTCCGGCGTCTCCCGACGAATGACGGTTCCTTTAAGGGACGTCATCCAAGATGGCGTCCCTCGAATTCCGATTGGCTGATAGGATTCTATCAGCCAATCGGAATTAAGGTAGGAATATTCTGATTGGCTGATGGAATCAGCCAATCAGAATCAAGTTCAATCCGATTGGCTGATCCAATCAGCCAATCAGATAGAGCTCGCATTCTATTGGCTGATCGGAACAGCCAATAGAATGCGAGCTCAATATATATATATATATATATATATATATATATATATATATATATATATATATATATATAACGTAACTAATGTGCTGGCGAATGCCGAAATAAAATTATGTAAAACCGCTGCCACCCACGCTGCTGCTAAATAAAGCTATTAACCCCTAAAGTGCTATCCTCCCACATCGCCAAAACTACCTAAACCTATTAACCCCTAAACTGCAGCCCCCCACATTGCCAACACTAACTAAATCACTAAATAAAGTTATTAACCCCTTAAGTGCCGTCCCCTGACATTGCCAACACTAACTAAACCTATTAACCCCTAAACTGCACCCCCCCCCACATTGCCAACACTACCTAAACCTATTAACCTCTAAACCACCATTCCCAAACATCGCCAACACTAACTAAATCACTAAAGTATTAACCCCTAAACCGCCGTTCCCTGATATCTCCAACACTAACTTAACCTATTTTCCCCTTAAATGCACCCCCCCCACATCGCCAATACTACCTAAAACTATTAACCCCTAAACCACCATTCCCAAACATCGCCAACACTAACTAAATCACAAAATAAAGTATTAACCCTTAAACCGTCGTTCCCCGACATTGCCAACACTGACTAAACCTATTAACCCCTTAAACCGCACCCCCCACATCGCAACAACCTAAATAAAGCTATATTAACCCCTAACCCTAAACCTAACACCCCTAACTTTAACATAATTAAAATAGAGCTAAATTAAAGTTTCAATTATTAACTAAATAATACCTTTTTAAAACTAAATACAAACTTACCTGTGAAATTGTGAAATAAAAATAAAACCTAAGCTAGCTACAATATAACTAAAAGTTATATTGTAGCTAGCTTAGGTTTTACTTTTTTTTCACAGATAAGTTTGTATTTATTTTAACTAGGTGGAATAGTTAGTAAATAACTATTTACTAACTACCTAGTTAAAATAAATACAAACTTACCTGTGAAATAAAAGTAAAGCCTAAGCTTCCTTACACTAAAACCTAAGATTACAAAAAAAACTAACATTACAAAAATAAAAAAACACCATTACAAAAAATAAAAAACTTTAAAATTACAAAAAATAAAAAAAAACTACCATTACAAAAAATAACAAACGAAATTATACAAAATAATAAAATTATTACTATTCTAATACCCTGTTTAAAAAATAAAAAACACCCCCCCCCCCAAAAAAAAACCTCATCTATAATAAACTACCAAGGCCCCTTAAAATGGCCTTTTGTATGGCATTGCCCTAAAGTTAACAGCTCTTTTGCTAAAAAAGAAAATCAAACATCCCCTAACAGTATACAAACCCCCAACCCCCAAACCCACAAAATAAAAATAAAGTTGTTAAACCTACTCTACCCATTGCCCTGAAAAGGGCATTTGTATGGGCATTGCCCTTAAAAGGGCATTCTGCTCTTTTACTGCCCATTAAAAATAAAAAAATAAATCACTAAACAGTGGTTTAGGGGTTAATAGCTTTATTTAGTGATTTAGTTGGTGTCAGCGATGTCGGGGAAGTGCGGTTTAGGGGTAAATAGATTTAGTTAGTGTTTGGCGATGTGGGGGGGTGCGGTTTAGGGGTTAATAGGTTTAGTTAGTGTCGGCGATGTCAGGGAATGGCGGTTTAGGGGTTAATAGCTTTATTTAATTATTTAGACTTAGAGTTAGTCAGTGAGGTGTGAATAATGGATCCGAAACTTTGGAAACTAATTTATTCATTTTCGGAATTTTTCAGGATGTGCTGATTCAGAAATTCGGATGCATTTGAATTTCCGAATTTGGCAAAATTCGGCCAAAAAATGAATTTGTCAGAAACGAAACGCACATGTCTACAAAATACTCCCGACACAAAATGACATTTCCCTTAATGGCTCTCAGTCAAGTTAAATTTCTTACACAAAACTGCAGAGGCCTCAATTCACCTACCAAAAGATCTATTGCCCTGAATTATTTAAAAAAAAATTGAAAGAGGATGTAATATTCATCCAAGAATCCTATTTTATAAAAGAAAGGCCCAGAAATTCTCCTCCACAGAATACCCAGTAGGCTTCTTTTATTCCCACTCTAGGAAAAAAAGTTAATGGTGTAGGAATTCTATTCCACAAAAATTTCACTAAACTAATAAATATGAAGATGTGGAAGGTAGAATTGTAATACTCACGAGACTCCAATTTAACACTCAAGTAACATTGACTAGCCTCTATGCCCCTAATTTAAGACAGGACAAATTCATAGCAAGGGCCAGTGACAAATTACTGGAACTCAGGATGGGAATAGTAGTCTTCGGGGGGGCTTAAATATAACACTCGACCCACGACTAGACAGTTCCTCCACTAAGAAGATACAAAACACACATAGTAGTAAAATCATAACAGAAAGTTTAAATAATACCACCTTATTTTATGTGTGGCGACTGCAACAACTGCGCTCACGTGATTACACATACACACACTCAAAGATCATATTCAAAAATTGATTATCTACTAATTTATCATATCAATATTACACTAGTAACATACACTTAGATCAAAACAACAACTTGGTTGGATCATTCAACAGTGGTCTTAGACCTCTACTGGCAAAATAAACACTTAAGACACCATAGCTGGAGAATTGATGATTCCCTCCTGCCCCAATCCTATTGTATTAGATGAAATTAGGGAAAAAAAATAATTGAATACTTCCAACTCAACACTGACTCCAAAATGCAGGAACCATTTGGGAGGTGCATAAGGCAGTAGTAAGAGGACATCTCATACAGCAGAGTGCTAAGCTTAAAAGAATGTGCTTACTTAAATTTAATAAGCTTACCCAAAATCTCACAGAAGCAGCAAGACAACACAAACTGAGCCCCCAAAACCCAGATACCCTAACTAAACTCACATAAGCTAGGGCATTGCTAAATTGTCACTTACAGAAAGAATCCCATAAGAAAGCCCTCTTCCTTACAAAAGTTTATTTTCAGGGAGGAAATAGAGCAGGCACGCTCTACTTGCAAAAGCTTTACGCTAAAGAAATGCCCATAATCAAATATACAAAATATTAAAAAAACAGGAACATTAACACACGATAGTACAAGAATAGCTAAAGTTTTTAGAAACTATTACGATCATATATATAACCTGGCAAATTCATGAGCAACACCCCTTGATAAATATATCCACACATACCTAAGTAATATAGATCTACCTGAGTTGTCAGAGGAACAACAAAAGAAACTTGATGATCCTATCACTACTCAAGAAATTTTGAATGCAGGTAAAAGCCATGGTCCAGACGGACTTACTAACAAATATTATAAAACTTACAGTGATCTTCTAACCCCTCATCTTCTCTCCCTCTTTCAGTCACTAGATAACCAAGGACATTTTCCCCATACAACCGAAAAAAATAAAGCGCAAAGAAAAGGATTCAAGTGTAGTTATTTCAAACACCAAATATAGCGCAATGTAAAAATTTACTCACCAGAGGTATGAATAAATAATGCCTTTATTGTGTAATACAAGGTAAAAACAGCTCTGTGTCCATGCAAGACGCCAAGTTACAAATGCTGACAGGTGGAAGTTCTTATGATAACAGGATGCAAAATGCAGCGTGGTTTCCGGACTACCCGCCCTCAGCTGCTCAGCTCAGTTTCTCAGTGCCGTGGACAATAGTTAAAACCCCAACGTGTTTCCCCCGGTAATCGCCGGGCTTTATCAAGGGGATGTTCTCCAAACACACAATGAGAGTGGAGGGCCCTCTAGTGGGCCAGTAACAACATTAAGGGATTACCAACTTGAAGTCTGGAGAATGCTAGGGTGTTTTTGTTACAATGTTGCAGGCGAGGAGGCGGTGTTTTGTGCTTACCTTTATAGGGTCCTGCAGCAGTGTATCCGGCCTCTTTCTGTTCCAGACTTCGAGGAGAAAGTTTTTCTTTGTTCAGGGCTTGAATGATGGAGAGATCTAGAAGGAAGTCGGTGCCTCCCAAGCGCTTTAGGGAGGTTGTGGAGGTCGCAGCAAGGAAGAAGGGACCTGCAATGCAGAGAGAGGAGGACATGTCAGATGATGCGGTACCCCCCACACCCCTAAAAATCCCACCTAGCAGGAGTTTCAATAAAGGGAAAGGGCCTAAGAGAGGTGGGGGAGGTGGGCCTAGCACTGGTAGTAAGGCCCAAACTAGTGTGGGGCACCATTTAACCGTGGGCCCTGATGTGATGTGTAGTACACCTTCCCCTGGGTTACCCCGGGTTTGTTTATCCCCCAGGGGGAGGCAGGTTGCCAGGGGGGAGCAGGGGAGCTTGGAGGGGCTTGCTGAGGGCCCGGTATCGGCAGTGGGGCCTGAGAAGGAGGGGGGCCTAACGTCAGGGGCAGGGCCTGCTCTCAATTATGGGCCTGGGGAGCCAGGGGCATTAGATGGGACGCTAGGCCTAGCGCCTGCAGTGTTGCCCGCTCTCCCGCCGGCTGCCATGGCGGCGGTTCTGGCCCTGGCCCAATCCCTTGCCACGGTTGTGGTGCCATCTGCACAGGGCCTGGCTGGGATGGCTGCAGTGGCGGCCGGAGGGAGCATGGAGGACCGTGGTCCGATTGCAGAGTGCGCAGCAGGCCCTCCCTCCACAGATGGCGGCTCTCGCGAGAGTTCCTCCTCACGTGCTTCCAGTGAGGATCGCGGCCGCCATCTTGGAGGGAGGGATGAAGGAGCAGAAGGAGGACCGCGCGACCGGAGCAGCCCAGGTAACTTGGGGAGGCTCCGGTTCGCGGGGGGGGGGGGGGCTCCGGCGGCCACAGGGAGGGTCCAGGGGTTCTCAGGGCGCTTACCTGGGTTTGCGGGTGCGGCGCTGGCGGAGGATGGAGCGGTGAGGCCCGGAACACGTGCGCATGCGCAGAGGCAGGCTGGTACGCATGTTGAGAGGGCTGAAGTGATGCAGGGGGCGGTTATGCCCGGGACAAGCGCGCAGGCGCAGAGGACAGGAGGAGTACATGTGGAGAGGGCTGAGGCAAATGATAGGGCGAGTAGGCCCGGAACCAGCGCTCTTGCGCAAAGGGAGCTGAGGGCACATGTTTAAAACAGGAATGGCATGCAAGCTGTGAATGTGAGAAGGCAGCAGCAGGGGAGCTTAGCTGGAGAGCATGTGGGGATGACAGGGGCTGGGAACACAAGGCAATTTGTGGGAAGTATGCATGGTGCTGCGTGTGGGGCTCCTATGAACACACAGGGCTTGGTAAACAGGGCTGGAATGCATGACAACCAGGGTGTGTGTATGGAGGACATGATAAGAAGGGCTGTTCAAGCAGCTATGAGTGACGCAGGTATGATGGCCCATCCTGGGTTCTGTGACAACGCCCAGGGGGGTCCTGTTCAAGAGGCAATTATTTCTAGGGCAGTGGCAAATGCACTGGGCATGAATACAAGGGGGGGGGCAGATGGGGTCTAGGATGGGGGCCTCAGTCGGGACCCTCCAGTGAACCAAATGTCTCCCCAAGTTGCTTTGTGTCCCCAGGTTACATCGGCAGCAGAGATGAGGACACCAGCTGGATCATCTAGTGCGCTGGTGGTGGCGGGGCCCAGCAGGGAACAGCAGAAGGAGGCTGACCCAGTCAAGATGGCAGCGGCGGACGCCGACAGACCTGCAGTGGGTGAGTCCTTTGTTCTAAACACTACACACGCTGACACTGACACTTCTTCTAGCGGGTCAGGTTCTGAGAGTGGGGAGGACCTAGGGCTAGTGGGAAAAGGGCAGCGTAGGATGTTTAGATGGATCAAAAAGATGGCAGCAAATCAGGCAAAGGGGAGGTCTGTAGGGACAGGGCAGGCAGAGGGGATAGTGGGGCCGTCAGGGACAGGCCAGAATATGCCCTCGGAGTCACCAGTCCCGCGCAAAGTGGCGGCACAGGGAGACACGTATCCCTGCCTGGTGCACTCCCTTTACGGCCATCTCAAGGCTAAAGTTATTAAAAAAATTCAGGAGGGAAGTTACGTCAATATTTTTGAGCTCTCACTGGATGCGTTCAGGGCCAAAGAGCGGGCCCTGGATGGATCCGGTCCGAAACGGGTGCGTAGGCCAGAAACCTATGAAGAATGGTTGAAATGCTTTAGGGTCCTGGCGTCCTGCTATGTGGATAGGTGGCCCTTACAGGGGCACAACTTGTTCAAGTACCAGGACACGATTGAAGACATCCATGGCAGGTTTAAGGAGGGCGCATGGCGGGAGTACGACATGGCCTTCAGGAGAAAGATGGTTGGCAACCATCTGCTTCATTTTGGGACACAGGATATGCATCTGTGGTCCAAATTGGGCTTGGAGGGGCCATCCCCCCTTCCCTCCCCGGTGCGTCAGGTTCAGGGGCGGGTTGGGCAGAAGCAAGGAAGAAGGGGTAGAGAGTGCTGGAAATTCCAGGACAGATTGTGCGACAGAGGGAGCAGCTGTTCCTTTCGGCACATCTGCAAGCACTGTGGGGGGCCCCACCCAGGTGTGGAATGCGGAAAAAGAAAAGAGCAGGGACAGGCCAGACCGGCCATTAAGCCGGGAACTGGAGTTAAGGGCCCCAACACCGCTTAATCTGGCAGCCATGATGCCATGGCTGGCCGATTACCCGGATCAGGAGTCAGCGGTGCTGCTCCGGGATGGGCTGGGTGTGGGCTTTCAGATACCAGTGCGGGGTTTGGTTGTGGGGTCGGGGGTTCATAGGAACCTGAAGACGGCCTATGAGTTCCCACAGGTAGTGAGGGACAAACTGGCTAAGGAGGTTGCGATGGGCCGGGTGTCCGGCCCATTTGCAGTTATGCCCATAGCCGACCTAGTGGTCTCCCCCCTGGGGGTGGTACCTAAAAAAGAGGTAGGAAAGTTCAGGTTGATTCATCACCTGTCCTTCCCTAAGCGCGCGTCGGTAAACGACGCAATTGATCCGGACCTAAGTACAGTGCACTATCAATCGTTTGATGAGGCGCTGACGTTGGTGCGAGTGAAGGGCCCAGGGGCTCTGATGGCAAAGCTAGACATTGAGTCAGCTTTCAGATTATTGCCACTGCATCCCTCTGCCTTTAGGCTTATGGGGATGAAGTTCGAGGGGGCATTCTATGTGGACAGGTGCCTGCCGATGGGGTGTTCGTTGTCATGCTCGTTGTTCGAGTGTTTCAGCACATTCCTTCATTGGGTGGTGAAGCAATTAAAAAAGCATGTGATAAGAGGCAGCCTTCAAGGGCATATAAATTAGCATATGAGCCTACCTAGGTTTAGTTTCAACTAAGAATACCAAGAGATTAAAGCAAATTTGATGATAAAAGTAAATTGGAAAGTTGATTAAAATTACAAGTCCTATCTGAATAATGAACATTTAATTTTGACTAGACTGTCCCTTTAAGTCAACAGGAGGCATTAACACTAAATACATTTTATAAGCATGGTACTGAGGTTATTCCCCTTGAGTGATGGATGATGTGCTTAAGCATTGTTTGCTGTAAGGGTTGTGGGTCTGTGGCCCACTACCTGGATGATTTTCTGTTGGTAGGGAGAGCACGAAGCACGGAGTGTGCGCGGCTCATGTCGGTAATGAGGGAAATCACAGATAGGTTCGGTGTTCCCCTGGCCGCTGACAAGACAGAGGGCCCTTGCATGTGCCTTACGTTCCTAGGGATAGAGATTGACACGGTCAAGGCTCTATGTAGACTGCCAGACGATAAAGTGGAGCGTATGCGGCACATGGTGCAGCTAGTACGGGGGCAGGAGAGAGTGGCCAGAAGGGATGTGCAATCCCTATTGGGCTTGCTGAACTTTGCTGGCAGGACGATTCCAATGGGAAGAGTCTTTAACAGGCGCCTGGAAGGGCAACTGAAGGGACCAATTGGAAGTGGCAAATGGATCAGAATCACACCAGAGGTCTGAGAGGATCTGAGGGTGTGGGACACATTTTTGTCACACTTCAACGGGATTTGCTTATGGAGGCACCCGACGGTGTCTAATCAATTGTTGCATCTGTTCACTGATGCAGCCGGCAGTTTCGGGTATGGCGCATACCTGGACGGCGAATGGAGTGCGGGGCCATGGCCCCGCGAATGGATGGAGGCTGGCTGGGTCAAGAACTTGACTTTGCTGGAGCTCTTCCCCATTGTGGCTGCGGTGGAAATTTGGGGAAAGAGACTGGCTAATAGGTCAGTGGTTTTCTGGTCGGACAATCTGAGCGTGGTGTACGCCACTAACAGATTGTCTGCCTCCTCGCCGGGGGTAGTATGCTACTTGAGACATCTGGTGTTGCGCTGCTTGGAGCTCAACATCACGTTCACGGCCGAACACGTCCCGGGGGTGCATAACGTTATCGCTGATGCACTCTCTCGATTCAACTGGGAGCAGTTTAGGAAGGCAGCGCCCAGGGCCGCGAAGGAGGGTCTAATATGCCCGTCTTTTCTTTGGCAGCTGTTCCAGGCTGGGAGGGGATCCTCCCCCTAATCAGAGCATCGTTAGCGCCAAAGACTTGGTCTACATACGTCAATCACTGGAATACATGGGTGGCCTTCTGCCAGCAGATGGGAGTGCAGGTGGAAGACGCGTCCAGGGTACAGGTACTGAAATGGTTGGCTCAGTTAAGGATAGGAGGGGCTAGTAAAATGGGTGCAGCAAGCAAACTAGCAGCGGTAGCATTTTTTAATAAGGCATTGGGCTATACTGACCATTCAAGGTCATTTCTGGTTCGTCAAGTGCTGAAAGGTTGGGGTAGGGTTTCCCCCCGTCCTAAGGATCGGAGGGAGCCCATAACATCGGGCCGGTTACGAGACCTGGCCAGACAATTGCAAGCTGCCTGTACATCGGACTATGAAAAACTCCTGTTTAGTGCAGCATTCACGCTGGCTTTTGCGGGGGCATTACGAGTGGGGGAGTTGGTGTCCTCCTCCAAACTTAAAGGGACAGGAGGCATCCTGGCAGAGCACGTGCGTTGCTTGGGAGAGGGGCTTCTCCTGTTCGTTCCTCGGTCCAAAACGGACCAGGAAGGAAAGGGGGAATGGCTCCCGCTGCAGAGGCACGCATTTGAGGAAGACCTCAGAGTAGCAAACAGTTTTTAGTGCACAAGGATGGCAGCTCCTTGTCACTTTTTCAGTTTCGCAGGGTACTCGCGAAAACGGCAGAGCTGGCGGGGCTGGATCCGAAAAAGATTGCCCCACACTCGTTCCGGATTGGGGCAGCTACCAGTGCGGCGGCTGGGACACCAGCTGCAGAAATTAAAAGGTTGGGCAGATGGAAGTCAACCCAATACAAAGATACATTAGACCCACGTAATAAGGGGTGGGGGGGGAGGAGGGAGGTCTGTAGGGATTGCTTGAAAGGGGCATGACGGGTAATGTGGTTTTGATCTGTTTTGCCAGGTGTAAGAGGTGGCAATCCCTCTCCAGTTCGGGTATGGATTGTCGGACATTCCTACATCCATTGGGCGTCCATCAGGGCGCTGCGTTCTGCGGAAGGGCAGCAACTTGGATTCGCAACGTCCAGGGCGAACTTCCGGTGGTTAGGGCGCAGGGGCCTCACTTGGGCTGATTTGCCGGCATTATTGCAGGAGGCGCACAAGAGGTGGGGGCAGCCTAATGTGATAGTGCTGCACCTCGGGGGGAATGACTTGGGGTCTCTCCCAGCATTGGATTTGATAAAACGCATGATGGCAGACTTGAAGTGGGTACACACATGGCTTAAAGATGTTAAGTTGGGATGGTCCAATGTGTTCGCACGACTACATTGGAGGTATATTGTGACCCAGAAGGCCGCGTACAATGTACGAAAGAAGGTTAACCGGGAGATGGGAAGGACGGTCACGGCCTTAGGGGGCTTTGTGGTCAGACACGAGCTCTTGACGGCCGACAGGAAGGATCTGTTTCGCCCTGATGGTGTCCACCTGACGGATGTTGGTCTGGATATCTTCTTAAAAGACATCAGGAGCGCTTTATTATTAGTTATATAAAAAAGAGCTGTTTTTACCTTGTATTACACAATAAAGGCATTATTTATTCATACCTCTGGTGAGTAGATTTTTACATTGCTCTATATTTGGTGTTTGAAATAACTACACTTGAATCCTTTTCTTTGCGCTTTATTTTTTTCGGTTGCATACTTGGATCCTGGATCTAGACATGTGCGGTTCGTTTCGGATTAATTCGGAAATTCGGTAAATTCTGTAAATTCGGAGATTCGGATCGATTCGGATTTCCGAATTAAAATACTTCCGAATCTACCGAATGAATCCGAAATAGCTGCCGTATCTCCGAATAAATCCGAATTAGCTCGGTAAAATTCGGCATTTCCCCATAGGAAACAATGGGAGTTTCGGCTGAAAAAAAACTAACACCGCAGCCCCATTGTTTCCTATGGGGAAACACTAAGTCTGCACCTAACACCCTAACATGTACCCCGAGTCTCTAAACACCCCTAATCTAACACTTATTAACCCCTAATCTGCCGCCCCCGCTATCGCTGACACCTGCATTATTTTATTAACCCCTAATTTGCCGACCGAATATCGCCGCCACCTACATTATAGCTATTAACCCCTAATCTGCTGTCCCTAACACCGCCGACCCCTACATTATAGTTATTAACCCCTAATCTGCCCCCCCCCAATGTCGCCGCAATCTAACTACAAGTATTAACCCCTAATCTGCCGACCCGATATCGCCGCCGC
This sequence comes from Bombina bombina, assembly GCF_027579735.1. Lineage (NCBI taxonomy): Eukaryota > Metazoa > Chordata > Amphibia > Anura > Bombinatoridae > Bombina > Bombina bombina. The sequence continues at coordinate 1,324,287,042 of NC_069500.1, forward strand.
CTACATTATAGCTATTAACCCCTAATCTGGTGTCCCTAACACCGCCGACCCCTACATTATAGTTATTAACCCCTAATCTTCCCCCCCCCAATGTCGCCGCAATCTAACTACAAGTATTAACCCCTAATCTGCCGACCCGATATCGCCGCCGCCTACATTATAGCTATTAACCCCTAATCTGCTGTCCCTAACACCGCCGACCCCTACATTATAGTTATTAACCCCTAATCTGCCGACCGCAAATCGCCGCAACTATAATAAATGTATTAACCCCTAAACCGCCGCACTCCTGCCTCGCATACACTATAATACATTTTATTAACCCCTAATCTGCCCTCCCTAACATCGCCGCCACCTACCTACAATTATTAACCCCTAATCTCCCGCCCCCAACGTCGCCGCTACTATAATAAGGTTATTAACCCCTAAGTCTAACCCTAACACTAACACCCCCTAACTTAAATATAATTTAAATAAAACGAAAGGGGCAGAAGAGGACATCCAGACCGGCAGAAGTCTTCATCCAAGCGGGGCAAGAAGAGGTCTTCCATCCATCAGAAAAGTACAAAAAAACAAACAAACACTAAATTAGCAAAAATAATAAAATATTACAATAATTTTAAACTAATTACACCTAATCTAAGCCCCCTACTAGCTATTAATATAGCTACAATATAACTAATAGTTACATTGTAGCTATTTTAGGATTTATATTTATTTTACAGGCAACTTTGTATTTATTTTAACTAGGTACAATAGCTATTAAATAGTTAATAACTATTTAATAACTACCTAGCTAAAATAAATACAAATTTACCTGTAAAATAAACCCTAACCTAAGTTACAATTACACCTAACACTACACTGTCATTAAATTAACTAAATAAATTAATCCTATATAAAACTAAATACTTACCTGTAAAATAAACCCTAATATAGCTACAATATAACTAATAGTTACATTGTAGCTATTTTAGCATTTATATTTATTTTACAGGCAACTTTGTATTTATTTTAACTAGGTACAATAGCTATTAAATAGATATTTACTGTTTAATAGCTACCTAGTTAAAATAATTACAAAATTACCTGTAAAATAAATCCTAATCTAAGTTACTATTAAACCTAACACTACACTATCATTAAATAAATTAACTACAAGTACCTACAATTAAATATAATGAAATAAACTAAACTAAAGTACAAAACCCCCCCACTAAATTACAAAAAATAAAAAAAATTACAAGAATTTTAAACTAATTACACTTAATCTAAGCCCCCTAATAAAATAACAAAGCCCCCCAAAATAAAAAAATGCCCTACCCTATACTAAATTACAAAAGTAATCAGCTCTATTACCTTACCAGCCCTTAAAAGGGCCTTTTGCGGGGGCATGCCCCAAAGAAAACAGCTCTTTTGCCTGTAAAAAAAAACACAATATCCCCCCCACATTACAACCCACCACCAACATACCCCTAATCTAACCCAAACCCCCCTTAAATAAACCTAACACTACCCCCCTGAAGATCTCTCTACCGTGTCTTCACCCAGCGGGCCGAAGTCTTCCTCCGATCGGGCAGAAGAGGACATCCAGACCGGCAGAAGTCTTCATCCAAGCGGGGCAAGAAGAGGTCTTCCATCCATCAGAAGTCTTGATCCAGGCGGCATCTTCTCTGTTCATCCATCCAGAGCGGAGCGGCAGCATCCTGAAGACATCCCACGCAGAGCATCCTCTTCTTTCTTGATCCGACGACTAAGTGACTGTACCTTTAAGTGACGTCATCCAAGATGGCGTCCCTTGAATTCCGATTGGCTGATAGGATTCTATCAGCCAATCGGAATTAAGTTAGGAAAAATCTGATTGGCTGATTCAATCAGCCAATCAGATTCAAGTTCAATCCGATTGGCTGATGGAATCAGCCAATCAGATTGACCTTGCATTCTATTGGCTGTTCCGATCAGCCAATAGAATGCGAGCTCAATCTGATTGGCTGATTGGATCAGCCAATCGGATTTAACTTGAATCTGATTGGCTGATTGAATCAGCCAATCAGATTTTTCCTACCTTAATTCCGATTGGCTGATAGAATCCTATCAGCCAATCGGAATTCAAGGGACGCCATCTTGGATGACGTCACTTAAAGGTACAGTCACTTAGTCGTCGGATCAAGAAAGAAGAGGATGCTCTGCGTGGGATGTCTTCAGGATGCTGCCGCTCCGCTCCGGATGGATGAACAGAGAAGATGCTGCCTGGATCAAGACTTATGATGGATGGAAGACCTCTTCTTGCCCCGCTTGGATGAAGACTTCTGCCGGTCTGGATGTCCTCTTCTGCCCCATCGGATGAAGACTTCGGCCCGCTGGGTGAAGACACGGTAGGGAGATCTTCAGGGGGGTAGTGTTAGGTTTATTTAAGGGGGGTTTGGGTTAGATTAGGGGTATGTGGGTGGTGGGTTGTAATGTGGGGGGGGGTATTGTGTTTTTTTTTACAGGCAAAAGAGCTGTTTTCTTTGGGGCATGCCCCCGCAAAAGGCCCTTTTAAGGGCTGGTAAGGTAATAGAGCTGATTACTTTTGTAATTTAGTATAGGGTAGGGCATTTTTTTATTTTGGGGGGCTTTGTTATTTTATTAGGGGGCTTAGATTAGGAGTAATTAGTTTAAAATTCTTGTAATTTTTTTTTATTTTTTGTAATTTAGTGTTTGTTTTTTTTGTACTTTAGTTTAGTTTATTTCATTGTATTTAATTGTAGGTACTTGTAGTTAATTTATTTAATGATAGTTTAGTGTTAGGTTTAATAGTAACTTAGGTTAGGATTTATTTTACAGGTAATTTTGTAATTATTTTAACTAGGTAGCTATTAAACAGTAAATATCTATTTAATAGCTATTGTACCTAGTTAAAATAAATACAAAGTTGCCTGTAAAATAAATATAAATGCTAAAATAGCTACAATGTAACTATTAGTTATATTGTAGCTATATTAGGGTTTATTTTACAGGTAAGTATTTAGTTTTATATAGGATTAATTTATTTAGTTAATTTAATGACAGTGTAGTGTTAGGTGTAATTGTAACTTAGGTTAGGGTTTATTTTACAGGTAAATTTGTATTTATTTTAGCTAGGTAGTTATTAAATAGTTATTAACTATTTAATAGCTATTGTACCTAGTTAAAATAAATACAAAGTTGCCTGTAAAATAAATATAAATCCTAAAATAGCTACAATGTAACTATTAGTTATATTGTAGCTATATTAATAGCTAGTAGGGGGCTTAGATTAGGTGTAATTAGTTTAAAATTATTGTAATATTTTATTATTTTTGCTAATTTAGTGTTTGTTTGTTTTTTTGTACTTTTCTGATGGATGGAAGACCTCTTCTTGCCCCGCTTGGATGAAGACTTCTGCCGGTCTGGATGTCCTCTTCTGCCCCATCGGATGAAGACTTCGGCCCGGCTGGGTGAACACGACTCAAGGTAGGGAGATCTTCAGGGGGGTAGTGTTAGGTTTATTTAAGGGGGGTTTGGGTTAGAGTAGGGGTATGTGGGTGGTGGGTTGTAATGTGGGGGGGGGATTGTGTTTTTTTTTTACAGGCAAAAGAGCTGTTTTCTTTGGGGCATGCCCCGCAAAGGGCCCTGTTCAGGGCTGGTAAGGTAATAGAGCTGTTAACTTTTGTAATTTAGTATAGGTTAGGGCATTTTTTTTATTTTGGGGGGCTTTGTTATTTTATTAGGGGGCTTAGATTAGGTGTAATTAGTTTAAAATTCTTGTAATATTTTTTTATTTTTTGTAATTTAGTGTTTGTTTTTTTTTGTAATTTAGTGGGGGGTTTTTGTACTTTAGTTTATTTAATTGTAGATAATTGTAGGTACTTGTAGTTAATTTATTTAATGATAGTGTAGTGTTAGGTTTAATTGTAACTTAGGTTAGGATTTATTTTACAGGTAATTTTGTAATTATTTTAACTAGGTAGCTATTAATTAGTCAATAACTATTTAATAGCTTTTGTACCTAGTTAAAATAAATACAAAGTTGCCTGTAAAATAAATATAAATGCTAAAATAGCTACAATGTAACTATTAGTTATATTGCAGCTATATTAGGGTTTATTTTACAGTTAAGTATTTTGTTTTAAATATGATTCATTTATTTAGTTAATTTAATGATAGTGTAGTGTTAGGTGTAATTGTAACTTAGGTTAGGATTTATTTTACAGGTAAATTTGTATTTATTTTAGCTAGGTAGTTATTAAATAGTTATTAACTATTTAATAGCTATTGTACCTAGTTAAAATAAATACAAAGTTGCCTGTAAAATAAAAATAAATCCTAAAATAGCTACAATGTAACTATTAGTTATATTGTAGCTATATTAGGGTTTATTTTACAGGTAAGTCTTTAGTTTTAAATAGGATTCATTTATTTAACTATAGTAAACTTATTTCGTTTTATTTAAATTATATTTAAGTTAGGGGGTGTTAGTGTTAGGGTTAGACTTAGGGGTTAATAACCTTATTATAGTAGCGGCGACGTTGGGGGCGGGAGATTAGGGGTTAATAATTGTAGGTAGGTGGCGGCGATGTTAGGGAGGGCAGATTAGGGGTTAATAAAATGTATTATAGTGTTTGCGAGGCGGGAGTGCGGCGGTTTAGGGGTTAATACATTTATTATAGTGGCGGCGATTTGCGGTCGGCAGATTAGGGGTTAATACTTGTAGTTAGATTGTGGCGACGTTGGGGGGAGGCAGATTAGGGGTTAATAACTATAATGTAGGGGTCGGCGGTGTTAGGGACAGCAGATTAGGGGTTAATAGCTATAATGTAGGTGGCGGCGATATCGGGTCGGCAGATTAGGGGTTAATACTTATAGTTAGATTGCGGCGACGTTGGGGGGGGGCAGATTAGGGGTTAATAACTATAATGTAGGGGTCGGCGGTGTTAGGGACAGCAGATTAGGGGTTAATAGCTATAATGTAGGCGGCGGCGATATCGGGTCGGCAGATTAGGGGTTAATACTTGTAGTTAGATTGTGGCGACGTTGGGGGGGGCAGATTAGGGGTTAATAACTATATTGTAGGGGTCGGCGGTGTTAGGGACAGCAGATTAGGGGTTAATAGCTATAATGTAGGCGGCGGCGATATCGGGTCGGCAGATTAGGGGTTAATACTTGTAGTTAGATTGCGGCGACGTTGGGGGGGGCAGATTAGGGGTTAATAACTATAATGTAGGGGTTGGCGGTGTTAGGGACAGCAGATTAGGGGTTAATAGCTATAATGTAGGTTGCGGCGATATCCGATCGGCAGATTAGGGGTTAAATAATGTTATTATAGGGTTTGCGATGTGGGGGGGCCTCGGTTTAGTGCTTCATAGGTAGTTTATGGGTGTTAGTGACTTAGTGTACTAAATGGGTGTTAGTGTACTAAAAACATACCGAATTTCGGAACCGAATAGAACCGAATTCAGCCGAATCCGAATAAATCCGAAACGAATTTATTCGGATCCGAATAAATCCGAAACGAATTTATTCAAATTTTGCCGAATCCGATTCGATCCGAAACGAAATTCGAAAAGTCCAAATCGATCCGAACCGAAAACGAACCGAATTTTTTAGCCGTGCACATGTCTACCTGGATCCCATAATCCTTTGAGAAAGAAGTGGTTTAAAGGAGCAGCAAGAAGGAGACAACAACTGAATCTTTGAAATTGGAAATTTCGTTCTTTGGAATATAATTAACACTTCATTAATTTGGGAATTGAAGGTACTGTTTACATTAAACTGACTCTGAAGATCTATTCATTTTGTGGAGGATTATTATAATATACTCCAGCAAGGACATTGTATGTCATTTGTTATATGAACCATTATCCTTTATATTGTGTACAGTATTTTAACCTATCGCTGAGTAGTTTTTTTGTACTCTATAGTTACCCCATACGACTAAAGAAGCACATATCTTGGTCCTGCCCAAACCCGGTAAACAGCTAAATACACCAAGCGACTATAGACCAGTATCCCTCCTCAACACACACCTCAAGATTTACGCAAAAATATTAGCTACTCGCATTAATCAAACACTCCCATCCCTAATTCATATGGACCAGGTGGGTTTTGTCCCAGGCAGAGAAGCTAGGGATAACACAATAAGGGCTTTGCAATTAACAGAATTCGCCAAGTTAAATAAAATTGAAACAATATTGCTATTCATAGATGCCGAGAAGGCCTTTGATCATCTTCATTGGCCCTTCCTGTTCCATACACTATAAAAATTTGGCTTTGGAGAAATCATAATCAATAGAATTAGAACCCTCTATCACACACCCACTGCAAAGGTCAGAATAAATTAGCTCTTGTCTGAAAGCTTCCAAATAGGCAATGGTACAAGACAAGGTTGTCCCATATCCCTGTTACTTTTTGTCCTTTGCATCGAAACCTTAGCAGCACAAATAAGACAAAACACTAGGATCACTGGCATACCTCTGGATTACAACGACCTTAAGATCTCTTTATATGTGGATGATATCCTTTTGACACTTACATCTCCACATGCTTCCCTCCCGGTAGTGAGAAAAAGAATTTGACATGTATAGTGATCTCTCATATTTCTCTATTAATTACTTCAAATCCGAAATTTTAAATATTAATCTCCCAAAACCGAAATTAAAAACCCTATTGGAGGTAAACCCCTATAGATTACAAACAAAAACCTAGATTATGAGTTTTGCGCTAAACAGGGTTCGAAACTAATAGCAACAAAGTTGCGTTATTTCACCCTCCATACAGCTGCCTTTACTGAAAAGCCTCCTTGTGCGTGCGATATGGTGGCATTAAGCTCCATACTGCACAAAATCTAAGGGCTGATTTGACGTGCTCGCGCACACTTTCCCCCATAGACAAAAGGAGGTAGTGAATGCCAATACCCTAGATACATTTAAAAATTGTTTGGATACATTTCTGTCTATAAACAAAATTCATAGATATGTTTGCTACTATTAAATGGGTCTCCTTTTAGTGGGATTATTTAAGCTTAACTGGAGCTTTTTGTAAGTATTTTAGATTTGTATAGGTTGAACTTGATGGACTTCAGTCTTTTTTCAACCTCATCTACTATGTTACATCAATGGGGAGAGAGTGTTAGAAAAGACATCTGAAGTGCGAAATGAAAAATCTCTGTAACGCAACCCCATTGATGTCTATGGGGAAAAAAAACACCCTAACATAAACCCCTGGTCTAAACACCCCTAATCCGCCGCCCCCGACATCGCCGACACCTAAATAAAGTTATTAACCCCTAATCCACTGCTCCCGACTTCGCCAACACTAATAAAAGCTATTAACCCCTAATCCGCCGCTCCCCGACATCGCCGCCACTAAATAAAATGATTAACCCCTAAACCGCTGCTCCCCGACATCGCCGCCACTAAATAAAATGATTAACCCCTAAACTGCTGCTCCCCGACATTGCTGCCACTAAATAAAATGATTAACCCCTAAACCGCTGCTCCCCAACATCGCTGCCACTAAATAAAATGATTAACCCCTAAACCTCCGGCCCTCCACATCGCCGCTACTAAATAAACCTATTAACCCCTAAACCTCTGGGCCCCCACATCGCCGCGAATAAATAAACCTATTAACCCCTAAACCATCAGCCCCCCGCATCGCAAAACGCTAAATTAAACTATTAACCCCTAAACCTAACACCCACTAACTTTAAATTAAAATTACAATATAACTATCTTTAAATAAATAAAAACTTACCTGTGAAATAAAAATAAACCTAACATTAAACTATAAATTAACCTAACATAACTATTCTAATAAAATACAAAAACTACCAATTAAAAACCTAAATTACAAATTTAAAAAAATCTAACACTACGAAAAAAATAAAAAAATCTAAAATTACAAAAAATAATAAACACCAAATTACAAAAAATAAAAAAGACTAAGCTTGCATAAATAATAAACAAAATTATTATAAATAAAAACAATTACACCTAATTACATCTAATAGCCCTATAAAAATTAAAAAGCCCCCCCAAAATAAAAACACTTCCTAACCTGGCCATTCCAGTGTAATGACCAATTTTTTAGCTTTAAAAGCCGTACCGCACCGTAACGCAAAACTCGTAATCTACGTTATAGGCACTTAAATATCTGGACATTTTTCTCATGCCTAATCATAAACAACTCTTCACCCTCAATTATAACTCCTTATTTGCGAACATTCAAAATGAATGGTCCAAACACCCTTTTCCGTGGTGGGGTAGAGAACAAACAATAAAAATGACTACTCTCCCAAGAATCTTATATGTCCTCCAAGCTATCCCTATACCCATACCACCGTCATACCTTAAGAAATGGCAGTCACTCTTAAACAAACACATATGGGGCTCCGTAAAGCCAAGGATCAATAAAAGCACATTATATAGGTCCCAAAGAAATAAAGGCACCATAACCTAGAAATGTATTACAAATTGATTTGCCTACAAAGGGTCCTAGATTGGCATAAAATAGCCAATAATCCAATAGTCCAATAGTCCAAGTAACAACTTACTAACTGGCCTCCCTCTCTCCCGCCTCTCTCCCCTCCAATCCATCCTTAATGCATCTGCCAGACTAATCCATCTCTCTCGACGCTCTGTTTCTGCTGCACCTCTCTGTGAGTCCCTTCACTGGCTCCCCATTCACAAAAGAGTTAAATTCAAAATTCTCACCCTGACCTACAAAGCCCTCACCAATGCTACCCCACCCTACCTGTCCTCACTTATCAACAAATACACTCCTGCCTGCCCCCCTAAGATCCAACAATGACCTGCTTCTTGTGTCCTCTACCATCACCTCCTCTCATGCTAGACTTCAGGACGTCTCTCGGGCGGCACCAACCCTCTGGAACGCACTTACTCGTGCTGTCAGACTTGCCCCTAACCTCTCCTCCTTTAAACGTTCCCTAAAGACCTTTCTGTTCAGGGAAGCTTATCACCCGACTTATTAACATACTAACTTCACTTAACTAACAGCTGCCCTCTATCTCCTCACTAATATCATTCTCACCTTTGCAGTCCCCACCTCCTGTTTCCCATCCTACGCATCTAGATTGTAAGTTCCCACGGGAATAGGGCCCTCAATTCCCCCTGTTTTTTTTTTTCTGTAAAATGTTGTCGTATTGTTTCTCCATTGTACTATTTTCGTTGTACCTATGGGCAGCGCTGCAGAATCTGTTGGCGCTTTATAAATAAAGAATAATAATAATAATAATAATAATAATAATAATAATAAATACCCCTCTACCTATCCTCTATACGTAGGTGTGTTCTCTGTCTGGGACAGGATTCAATCATCCTCCCCACATATTACAACATCTAAATCTCCCCTTTCCCCAATCTCTCCTAATGCGGAATTCTTAGGTGACATAGAATATAGCTATAATAGATCAAGTACACAGGAAATGGGATATACAGTCCCCATTTGCAAATTATGCAACGGCCCAATGCTGAAACCTAGAAACAAAATAACAGATTTACTAAATGGAGCATTCACTAACTGGCTCAAGTACAGGCAGCTTCAACATTTGTTAAACACCTCTAAACACAAACAGGCCTGGACTAGACAACCAACACCATTTGAGATGTTATGCTTAGCAAAAGGAAGAATAAGGCACACCCTATCAATAGCGAAAAAAATCCTTACATTAGATCAGACCACACAGCTCCCCTCCTTTATACACAAATGGCACTCAGAACTAGACACAGAACTATATATGCATACTTGGAGACAATTATTTGAATTCACTAGAACCTTTTCTACCTCCACTAAATATATAGAATTTAACTAAAAAAAATGACACAATGGTACCTAACACTGACCCGCCAGAGGCACCATGCTCCATATGTGGTGGTCCTTCCCCTACCTTAATCCCTTCTGGAATTCATTAGGAACATGTTTACAATTATTATTAGGTGATACCTTCTTCGTATCCCCCATAATAACAATTATAAATCTCTTATTACCAAAGACTTGTAAACTTCACCTCCGCCTCCTACAATTTTCTCTTAATTCAGCAAAAATTCTAAAATCATTGCACTGGAAAAAAAAAACACACCCACAATAGATAAGTGGATGTCTCACATGAACCACTCCCTGACACTTGAAGAATATGTTAATTTCAAAACTCAAAATTTAAACACATTCTTAGACATTAAAGGGACAGTCAATTCATAATTAGACATTCATGATTTAGACAGATCATACAATTACAAACAACTTTTCAATTTATTTCTATTATTTATTTGCTTTCTTCTTGTGTTATCTTTTGTTGAAAGGGTTATCTAGGTAAGCTCAGGAGCAGCAAAGAACCTAGTTCTAGCTTCTGATTGGTGGCTGCATATATATACAGATTGTCATTGGTTAACCCATGTGTTCAGTTAGAAACCAGTAGTGCATTGCTGCTCCTTCAACAAATGATAGCAAGAGAATGAAACAAGTTTGATAATAGGAGTAAGCTAAAAAGTTGTTCAAAATTGTATGTTCTACCTAAACCATGAAAGAAAATGTTTGGTTTTCATTTCCCTTTAAGTTCTACTGGGAATCCACACTCTATGATTACCAGACCCAACAGGAGGTCCCTGTCAGCTCTAACGCTCTAATGGCAGAGTAACCCGAGTATGAAGTCTAAATACTGATTGCTTAGCACTTCAAATTGTAAATGCTCTACTATATTTAAGATGTTAACTAAGGACACTAAACAACTTTTGTACAATTACAATTACTTGTATATGCAATAACTGGGGTCATTGACTTTCGAGATAATTCATCTATTACTTAATATCATGTCAACGTAATACTGTTAATCGAGTACCGACAAAAACTGTATCATTGTTTTCCTTACTCTGTTTATTTGTTTATTGGAAAACTCAAAAAAAATCATTATTTAAAAAAAATAAAAAATAAATTAATTATATTCTAATATGATGTTATCACACTAAACTAGTATACTTTTAACACATTTTAGCCAATTTAAGGCTAGATTATGGTGTGCGAGCAATATCGTGTTTAATGCTACTTTTTGCGCTCGTCGGGAGTAGTGCGTGTATTACAAGTTTGCTTGAGCACAATTGTTAACATGCGTTGGGTTAGCGCAACTTCAGAGCTCTGGTTAACTGTTATGCTCGATTGAAAAGTCGCACAAAACACATTAAACACATGTAAAAGTACAGTTACACTCATAACTATAATAAATATTGCACAATTATTTAAAAAGGCTCAAAGATATGAGGTCTCAGGTTAGAGAAAAAAGTGAGGCAAAGGGCTTTAACATAGAGAAACATACATATACATGTCTAAAGATGTATAGATAGATAGATAGATAGATAGATAGATAGATAGATAGATAGATAGATAGATAGATAGATAGATAGATAGATTTATTTATATGTGTGTGTGTCGATATATGTATACATATATACTTAAGTACTTAAGTGCATTGAAGCCCTTTGCAATCAAGTAGATGAAAACATGTAAAAGCATATTTATTCAATATTAGTATGTGTGTGTGTCTATATATGTATACATATGTACTTATGTATTTACATGTGCATATATGTATTTACAGACATATATACACACACACACACACACACACACACACATATATATATATATATATATATATATATATATATATATATATATATATATATATATATATATATATATATATATATATATATATATATATATATGATTATCTAAAATATCAAGTGTACAAAAGCACTTCTCATAGTGCAATAAATTTTAATACAACTAAAAATTCACAAAAGATAAATTTCCCATACAAATGGGTACTCACAAAAGAGCCCTCAATCAAATGAGGTAAGATGCAGGCACATGTATATAAGTTAAAGATGTAACTCTTTCCGGTGTTGTAATCCAAAGCTTTTTTTCCCTCAGACTCACAGAATGTATTGCTGTTACTACTGAATAGTAGCAATTAAAGTCATCAGTACCAGTTATAGTGGCAGGGAAATATATATGGTCAAATACCTAGGCTTGCTAGAGTCACCACACATTCGCTAGTGGTATAATGGGTCTCCAGATTTGCCTAATCTGTATATTTACCAGATTGTTAAGAACTATAGCAAACAAATGTTTGTAAAAACCGCCAGGTGCCCAGCATCAACGTGATGTGACATAAGGTGGGCGTGGCTTAACGTATTTCATGGAGGATCAGCTTCATCAGAGGCTTTTAACAGCCCACCTTACTGCTGACAATGAAATACAGGCCAGAAACACGCCCACCTCTACGTCATGATATATTCCAACCAATTAGGTGTACAAACAATTGTTCAATGCGGCTTGCACAAAAACGAAAGTGAGCTTGAACAAAATCTTAGTGTCAGTTTTCGCTCTTGTTATAACCCTTAGGGGCTGTCATTTCTTTTTCTTTTGTATTGGCTATTAAGTATCCTGTAAATATTATACATTTTTGTGCCACAATTTACAGCAAAAAAGAATATATTTATATACGATATTAAATATAAGTACCATTAACAAATACTTTATAAATCTTCTAAAAAGAGGGCAATACAATAAAAAAACAACATTCAATCACACAATTATCTTATATACATACAATGAAATACATAAAAATATATATACAGTACATATATATATATATATATATATATATATATATATATATATATATATATATATATGTGCACATTTAAGATCTACCCATTGAATCATATATAACAAGCATTATTTTAAAATTCCAAAAATCAGGAATAAAACCAAAAGGTTTAGGAATTCGAAAGAGCAAGAAAACTCGTTAGTGCAGAATTGTAAAAGAGGGGCAAATCCTAATTTTTTTATTTTGTTTTTGGACTCCCATATATAAATGTGGTCAATCTATGCAAAAACCCCATAATTATATTGTTTCAAGGCATGGGTATATGCTATTTACTCCAACTTTGGATTTATCATATGAGATGTGACCTATCATTTACATCTACAAAAATCCTAAGATTAAATTTCATAGTTATCAATCTTCAGAAATCAACGGAGGGGGGGGGGTAGGATACCACACTGCTACACCAAACAGGCCTGAATATCCACCTCCCTATTCATTCCCAGGGGTTACAGAGTTTGTAAACGGTGTATCCAGAAGGTTTCTCTCTGTCTCAATAGAAGTAATCTATTCTCCCTTCTTTTGTCTAGAACCACCTGTTCTATTGCTTTGCATCTAAGGCCAGATTTGTCATTATTATGAAAATCCCTAAAATGGTCAGTGACACCATGTACCACAGTTCCCTTTCCAATGTTCTTTAGATGTTCCATTACTCTTCTTTTGATAGTTCTTTTTTTCCTTCCTATATATTGTTTTTTGCAAGGACATTCTTACAAATACACCACATACTTAGAATGGCAATTCTTAGTATGTCTAATTTCTGTTGTATGTCCTTTAGAACTATAGGTAACTTGTTTATTATCATGATGAATTATTGGACAAGTATTGCACCCCTTCCTATTACACTTAAAAAAAATTTGATTGATTTATTTAAACAATTTCCCTTCCCATTTTTGGTGTTTTCCCTTAGTTTACTGGGTGCCAGAATTTCCTTAAAAGGTATACTAACCCCACATTTTTTATTTTTTTCATGATTCAGATAACGCATGCAATTTTAAGCAACTTTCTAATTTACTCCTATTATCAATTTTTCTTTGTTCTCATGTTATCTTGATTTGAAAAAGCAGTAATAAAAGGTTAGGAGTCGGCTTATTTTTAGTTCAGCACCTTGGTAGAGCTTGCTGATTGGTTTGCTACATTTAGCCACAAATCAGCAAGTGCTACCCAGGTGCTGAACAAAAAATGGTCTGGCTCTAAAGCTTACAGTACTGCTTTTTAAAATCAAGATAGCATGAGAACAAAGAAAAATGCATAATAGGAGTAAATTAGAAAGGTGCTTAAAATCTCATGCTCTATCTGAATCATGAAAGAAAAAAATGTGTTTAGTATCCCTTTAAGGTTTTTGTTTTTTCTAAAAACTACTCTGGATATGGGATCCAAAGTTTTATTTAAAAGGGGATCCTGTAAAAGAACATGCCAATGTTTCCTAATCGCTTTTTTGATCTTCATTGATTCCCTGTTATATTTCGTTAGGAAAATGTTCTTCTGCATGTTTTCTTGTCCTCTTTCTTTTTGGCAGTCTAGCAGAGTTGGTCTGTCTAGATTTTTAGCCTTTTTGTAACTTGTTTCAATAATTTCATTTTGGTAAACCTTTGCTCTGAATTTATTTTTCAATTTGCGTGATTCTTGTTCAAAAGCAAGCATATTAGAATAGTGATGTCGCGAATAGTTCGCCGGCGAATAGTTCCCGGCGAACATAGCTTGTTCGCATTCGCCGCGGCGGGCGAACATATGCAATGTTCAATCCGCCCCCTATTTGTCATCATTGAGTAATACTTTGACCCTGTACCTCACAGTCAGCAGACACATTACAGGCAATCAGCAGCAGACCCTCCTTCCCAGACCCTCCTACCTCCTGGACAGCATCCATTTTAGATTCATTTGGAAGCTGCATTCTTAGAGAGAGGAGGGACAGTGTAGCTGCTGCTGATTTAATAGGGAAATCGATAGCTAGGCTAGTGTATTCAGTGTCCACTACAGTCCTGAAGGACTCATCTGATCTCTGCTGTAAGGACAGCAACCCAAAAAGCCCTTTTTAGGGCTAGAACATCAGTCTGCTTCTTTTTTTTTTTTTCCTGTGTAATCTAATTGCAGTTGCCTGTCTGCCAGCGTGTGTGTCAGGCTCACAGCGTATACTGTGCCCACTTGCCCAGTGCCACCACTCGTATCTGGTTTAACAGTAGTGTAGATTTAAAAAAAAACAACACTTTTTTGACTGTGTTAAATAATAGCAGTCAGTTTCCTTCACACGTGTGCGTTTCAGTGCCTGCCTGCCAGGGCACAGTGTCACCCCAGTGCAACTCATATCTGGTGTAACAGTAGTGTAGATTTAAAAAAACAACACTTTTTTGACTGTGTTAAATAATAGCAGTCAGTTTCCTTCACACGTGTGCGTTTCAGTGCCTGCCTGCCAGGGCCCAGTGTCACCCCAGTGCAACTCATATCTGGTGTAACAGTAGTGTACATTTAAAAAAAACATATTATAAATGTGTTAGTTATGCAAAACTGGGAAATAGGTAATAAAGGGATTATCTATCTTTTAAAACAATAAAAATTCTGGTGTAGACTGTCCCTTTAAACAGGGAGTTTGGTCTGTCACTGTGAAGCGGGCGTAACCCTTACACTACCTGATCGATACAACATCATACCTGATGTTTTAAAGCACGTTATTCCAAAAAATTTAGGAATGTTAGGTGATTTATGCCCTTTATGGATTAAAACCAGACTCTGCATCAACTATGTAATTTTCCATGGGAGTTTTGCCATGGATCCCCCTCCGTCATGCCACAGTCCAGGTGTTAGTCCCCTTGAAACAACTTTTCCATCACTATTGTGACCAGAAAGAGTCCCTGTGGGTTTTAAAATTCGCCTGCCTATTGAAGTCAATGGCGGTTCGCCCGGTTCGCGAACAGTTATGGAAGTTGGCGTCCACCGCTCGCGAACCCAAATTTTTATGTTCGCGACATCACTATATTAGAACAATTCCTTCTGATCCTCTGGAACTCTCCAAATGGAATGTTATTTATCCAGTTCTTTTGATGCCCACTAGAGGCATGCAAATAGCTATTAGAATCTGTATCCTTACTACAGTATATAGATTGGTGATAATACATTCCTGTTCTGAAGACTAAACTATATCTAGGAATTCTTTTTGTCTTTCGCTATTTTTCTGCGAAAATTTTAAGTTGTAATTGTTGTTATTAACATACTGAAAAAATGTGTTCACAGAGTTCTCATCCCCATTCCAAACAATAGTAATATAATCTATAAAACATTTCCATAGAATGATATTGTTTAGATGGGGATTGTTGTTCCAGATAAAATTCTCTTCCCACGATCCCATGTATAAATTTGCATAGTTGGGGGCAAAGCAAGTCCCCATCGCTGTGCCCCCAATTTGCAAAAAGAATTGATTGTCAAATAGAAAGTAATTTTTCTTCAAAATAAAATTAATAGAATCCAGTAAAAGATGCCTTTTAGCTCTTGAAAAATGGTCATGTTTTTGAAGGAAGAAAGCTACACTTTCTATTCATCGGTCATGGGGGATACACGTGTATAAGGATGTAACATCCAGGGTTATACACCTATAACCTGGTCTCCACACAATTTTTTCCACCACCTTCAAAATATGTAGTGTATCCCTTAAGTAAGATTTTAAAGTTACGATCATTGGATTAAGAAAACTGTCCACAAATTGTGACAGGTTGCAGGTTAAAGAATCAATGCTCCTTTGTAATTGTTCTTCCTGCCAAATAGTCATCCAGAAATGATTTCATTTCTTTTATAAATTGGTTTGTGGGATCTTGTTTCAATTTTTTATAGTTTACCACATCACTTAGAATGTTAGTTGCTTCTGCAATATAGTCTTCCCTATTTTGTATGACTATACTGCCCCCCGTGTCTGCCTCCCTTATAACTACAGTAGGGTCATTCATTAAGTTTAATAGTGCTTTTTTCTCAAACTTATTCAAGTTGGACTTCTGTTTTTCTTTGTTTTTAAAAGATTTAGATATATTGGTAAGCTCTTTCTCTACCAATTTATAGAACACAGGGATAAAATTCCCCTGGGACTGAACTGGGAAAAAAATGACTTGGGTTTAAATAAGTTCTTTTGTACTTCCATGTTTCTCCCAAGTTCAAAGTTTTGTAAAATATTTAGAGTGTAATCGTCCAGACCATCTCTCCAACAATTTTGACCTATACTTTGTTTCTAAGGAGATTAACCCATGTAAGGTATCCAAATCATTTTCATTTATTTTGTTTTCTATTTTTTGAGGGTTCTTTTGAAAATGTCTAGTGAGTGTTCATTTTCTGATAAATCTATTTAGATCTATAAAAAGTTCGAAAGAATTGGGTCCCTGCATGGGAGCAAAACTGAGTCCTTTTCTCAAAAGGCTCAGTTCTGCAGGATTTAATTCCCTTTTCGATAGATTAAATATTTTGGACACTCATGTCTTAGTTCTATTTTTTCCTTTTTGTTTTGTATAATTCTTTCTCCTCAATGTCCTTGTCAGACTCTTTAGGTCTTTTTTGCGCTACTGTCTTGTGCATATAGTGGGTTATTGGTGGTGTGTCCCCCCAAGATCTCTCTATTGGTGGTCTGGTGGGCTTTTCCCGCTTGTCTAAAAAGATGAGGAAACAGATGAGGATTGTGCGGTCATGTTATATTACAATTTTTTATCTCTACTTTTATCATATTTTGGGGCATTTTCTTACTCTTATGTTGTTATTGATATGTTTGTTTAGCTTGGAAATATCGGGACAAATTATTTTGTTTACCTTGATGTCCCATTCGTTCCTCATAATTGGAGTTCTTTCTCCAATTTTGATTCTTGTTTTATCCCTTATTCTTGTTTTGAAATGTCTCTTTTTGTGTATTTTTCCCTTTCAGTTGTCCATTAATATAGGTTCTACTATTTTGACCATAAGTATTAAGTTTTTGATATGAGTTATACTTTAGTTGGTTTGATTTTGGTTTCCCCCCTCCCAACTTTCTAATGATGGGTGCGTTTGCTATTGTTTGTACCTAAAAAACTTGATCTATATATACAGACCCCCTATAGGGGGTTTCTATATCTATCACATTACTCAACTCTTTATCTTTCTCATGATTAGTATCTTCTAGATACTCTAACCAATCTCTTTTTAATTTTCTGTTTTTTCTATTTTTTAATTTCCAGTTCATATGCATAAACTCTTTGTTTTGTGTCTTCATTTAGTTGTTCATATAGAACATCCCCCTTATGCTTTTCTAGTTCTTCTCTAATTGTATCTATTTCTTCTGTAATCTTAGTATATTTCATGTCTCTATATCTTACCAAAATATCTAAAAAGGTATTGGAACAGTCAATTAAAGCCTGCTCCCACTCTGTATGGAATTCAACTTCTGCTAAATCAAAAATTGCAGGCTTTTGCATTCTTAAACCTTTAGGTATCAATTTCTTTTTAATGTATTTCTTCAAAATTTGTTTGTCATAGTGTTGATTTATTTGATTTCTACTCAATTTTTCTAAGCGTACAAATAATTCCTTAGGATCCATTGTTTCAATATCTGGGTCATCCCCTTCTATAGATGAAACACTCTCAGTATTCCTAATTGAAAAATAGTTACCATAATGGTAAGATGTCATTTCAAAGTTGGTGCTACTGCTATAAAATAACCTTAAAATTGGAATATAAAATAACACAGTTTAAGAACTAAGTTCCTCACTTTTGATAGCTGCGCACATGCAAAATATATAATTTAAAAACAAATATATTAATAAGTAAAAAGTTAATGTGATAGGATAATTGACTTATCTGTAAAATAAATATCATAGAGTCTTTTCCTCTTGTTAGAATTGATAATCAACGAGAAGTACTGGCCGCTTGACAAAGAACCCCTCAGGTTTTAATGCAAGTCCAGTAGTAATGATTATCTAAAAAATCAAGCGCACAAAAGCACTTCTCATAGTGCAATACATTTGAATACAATTAAAAATTCACAAAAGATAAATTTCCCTTACAAATGGGTACTGACAAACGAGCCCTCAATCAAATGAGGTAAGATACAGGCACATGTATATAAGTTAAAAATGTAACTCTTTCCGGTGTTTTCCTCAGACTCACAAAATCTTAGTGCCAGTTTTCGCTCTTGTTATAACCCTTATGGGCTGTCATTGCAGTGTTTCTTTTGTATTGGGTATTAAGTATCCTGTCAATATTATACATTTTTGTGCCACAATTTACAGCGAAAAAAGTATATATTTATATACTATATTAAATATAAGTACCATTAATAAATACTTCATAAATCTTCTAAAAAGAGGGAAATACAATAAAAAAACAACAAAATAAGAATTTTTATTTATATTTATTTTAATTAGATTTAAGTTAGGGGGTGTTAGGGTTAGGTTTAGATTTAGGTTTAGGGGTTAATACATTTAGCATAGTGGCAGCGACGTTGGGGGCAGAAGATTAGGGGATAATAAATGTAGGTAGGTGGCGGCGATGTTAGGGCCGGCAGATTAGGGGTTAATAATATTTAACTAATGTTTACGAGGTGGGAGTGCGGCGGTTTAGGGGTTAATATGTTTATTACAGTGGCAGCGACGTTGGGGGCGGCAGATTAGGGGTTAATAAGTGTAGGTACGTTGCGGCGACATTAGTAGGGGTTAATAAATATAATGTATGGTTTGGCGATGTTGGGGCAGCAGATTAGGGTTAATACATATAATGTAGTTGGCGGCAGTGTCGAGAGCGGCAGATTAGGGGTTAATAATTATAATGTAGGTGTCGGTGATGTCCGGGGGTGACAGATTAGTGGTTAATAAGTGTAAGATTAGGGGTGTTTAGACTCGGGGTTCATTTTAGGTTGTTAGGTGTAGACATAAAATGTATTTCCCCATAGTAATCAATGGTGCTGCGTTAAGGAGTTTTACGCTGCTTTTTTGCAGGTGTTAGACTTTTTTTCAGCCGGCTCTCCCCGTTGATTCCTATGGGGAAATCGTGCACGAGCACGTTACACCAGCTCACCGCTAACGTAAGCAGCGCTGGTATTGGTGTGCGGTAATGAGCAAAATTTTGCTCAATGCTCACTTCTTGTCTGGTTTGTAAAAACTCGTAATACCAGCGCTGTCTGTAAGTGAGCGGTGAGCATAAACTGCTTGTTAGCACCGCACAGCCTTTAATGCAAAACTTGTAATCTAGGCTAGGGACACTCAGGTTTTATTAAATTTTCATGATTCAGATACAGCATGTAATTTAAACAACTTTCCAATTTACTTCCATTAAAAAAAATGTGCACAATCTTTTATATTTACACTTTTTTTGAGTCACCAGCTCCTACTGAGCATGTGCAAGAACTCAGACTATACGTATATGCATTTGTGATTGGCTGATTGCTATCACATGGTACGGGGGAGTGGAAATATACATAACTTTGAAATGTATTAGAAAAGAATCTACTACTCATTTGAAATTCAGAGTAAATGCTATTGTATTGTCTTGTTATCTTGCATTTGTCGATTATGCAAATCTGCTGTGTTTACTGGTCCTTTAATTTGTTAGGAAACTTTGTTAACACTTTTTTTATTTGATAGCACAACAGGTAACTGTGTTAGTAAATGTATTATACTATGAATACATTTTAAAAGCTGCATTCTAAACTTTTGAGGCTATGGGGTTTGTGGAGCAGACTTGTAGCCACAAATTTAAGAAGCAGAAGCTACTTCTTTTGCCTCTCCCCCAACTTTGAGGTAGCAAGATCAGTAAACCCCTGACACTTACTTGTTTGGGGTGATTGACATGCCCTGTTGTAGTTACGCGAGAGCAGGAACAACATTGCACAAGAGCTTTCTTATGTTACTTTATGTTTTGCCACTGAATGCAGCATCACAGGTAGCAATTGCAGACAGGTTCTCTACTTGCAAACCTGTCTGCCTGCAATAATAATAAATATTTCCTTATGTGACTAGTGGATCTTAATTGTCTTTTCTTATTGTTTAAACGGCAATTAACCAGTGTATAGCCATATGTCTAAGAAACCAAAGTGTTTGTTTTAAAAATTCTCATATGTCATAGTGGAGACATCCTGAGTAGCTATTACCAATAATGGGGCAAGACTGTGCTAGGAAATTAGACAGTTAGGAAATGTACTTTTTTTTATTGAAATATACTGACATAATTGAGATAATTGCATACTGATTAATAAAAATGTATTTGTTCTGGTAGTTAATTTTTTGAGAGGTGCAACTGTTTACCATGTTTAGATAGCAAGTGTATGAAATCACAAGTGCTTCAAGGTCAGTTAGTGTAGGTTGGTGCTCATAATGTATGTGTATATGAGTCTGTGATTGGCTGATGAAGGTCAGATGATACAGGTTGCTGATAGAAATACATTTTGAATGAATTGGTTAGAAAAAAATCTGCTTATTTGAAATTCAGAGAAGTGCCATTGAATTGTCTTTTTACTATGCATTTATTATGCAATTCTGCTGGAATGAATGGTCCTTTAATATGAACATACATAAAATCTTCTATATAGCAGCAAAATCTTTTAGTCATTGCTGATTTTGTTCAATTATTAACCTTCCTTATTAACTTATGTTAAAGAGCTGATAGCCTTGTGGCAATAACTAAAAATGAAGACATTCAATTAGTAACATGATCCTAGTAAAGAGGGTATTGTGATTTCACTGATCTGGTTTCCAGCTTTTTCTAGCTATGGGTAAGGTTTATTAGCATGTATGTACTATAATTATGCTATTTTCCTGATGATATATCTAATTATTCAAGCCTAAAATAATGTATTACTTGGAATTGCAGTAACATTAAATACGTTTTTTTTCCACATTGACAAATTATACTGTTATAGTCAACCAAGTAAAGAAATAAGAAGTACAAAAAGCTTTCTACTCTTATTTGACAATAGTCCAAAAAGCAACAACTACTAAATGGTTATGGAAATTTTTTCAATCATTTTAATCATAGTTTCCCTTATCATGTATTCTACAAAAGACAGCTACAATACAAATGAGTAAATTACTAAATTGCACTAATTTACTATTCACCAATTCACAGTCTTTATTTACAGTATAGATTTAAGTACAGATGAAAGCATACATTTTGTGGGGGGGAAATAGCAAAAGCAATGTAGAGGTGAAACTATTAATTAATAACCACAAGGAAAACATCTGCAAGGATTTGGGACACTAAAAACCCTTTGACAAGCAGTCTAATTTACAAATTAAGCTTTGGTAATTTTATGTACATGATACAGAATGATATACATAAAAAATATGCAAAACAAGAACATTTGTGATGTGAGAGTGGCAAGGTCAAAGTTCTGGGAATTATTTCAAAGGATCTTATGAAAGGCAAGTTGCTTCAACACTATTCCTTGTGCATGAAAAATAAAATGTATTTCAGTTTAATGAAAGTGTGCTGTATAACATGTGAAAATATTATGGTGATTTCCCTTGAGCAAAAGTAGTAATATACAAGTCTTTATGTATAATCATTCAATAAATTATATGGAAAATCAACCCATTAACCTGTCCCCAGCCTGAACTGAAGAATTCAAATAGGTTTATAAACTTATATTGAAAAGGCCCCATTTAAGAAAGTGCAGGCAAACAAAGTTGCTAGGCAGGGAACCCATCCATCCATGTTTGCAGTCAGCGAGGCAGAGACCAAGGGTTGTCAATCACCTCAGAAGGACCAAGTCAAGGTGATTTTACTGTGGTTTGCATTGCAACACTCTACAAATTGTCAAAACAATCGGCTAGATTACGAGTCTTGCGTTAGTCTTAAAAAGCAGCGTTGGCCGGTCCCAATGCTGCTTTTTAATGCCCGCTGGTATTACGAGTCTTGCAGGTACATATGTACCGCTCACTTTTTTGGCCAGACTCGGAAATACCGCAAATCCACTTAGTCAATTGGGTATCCTATATTTTCAATGGGACTTGCATAGCGCCGGTATTACGAGTCTGCCAAAAATTGAGCGGTAGACCCTCTCCTGTCAAGACTGGTACCGCATTTAAAAGTCAGTAGTTAAGAGTTTTACACTACAGCGCCGTAGCATAAAACTAAACTAAAGTGCTAAAAAGTACACTAACACTCATAAACTACCTATTAACCCCTAAACCGAGGCCCCCCACATCGCAAACACTAAAATACATTTTTTTACCCCTAATCTGCCGAACTGGACATCGCTGCCACTATAATAAACATATTAACCCCTAAACCGCCGCACTCCCACCTCGCAAACACTAGTTAAATATTATTAACCCCTAATCTGCCGTCCCTAACATCGCCGACACCTACCTACATTTATTAACCGCTAATCTGCCGCCCCCAACGTGGCCGCCACTATATTAAAGTTATTAACCCCTAAATCTAAGTCTGACACTAACCCTAACCCCTCCTAACTTAAATATAATTTAAATAAATCTAAATAAAATTACTTTAATTAACTAAATTATTCCTATTTAAAACTAAATACTTACCTGTAAAATAAACCCTAAGATAGCTACAATATAACTAATAGTTACATTGTATCTAGCTTAGGGTTTATTTTTATTTTGCAGGCAAGTTTGTATTTATTTTAACTAGGTAGAATAGTTATTAAATAGTTATTAACTATTTAATAACCACCTAGCTAAAATAAATACAAAAGTACCTGTAAAATAAAACCTAAGCTAAGTTACAATTACACCTAACACTACTCTATAATTAAATAAATTAAATACAATTAAATGCAATTATATACAATTAAATAAAATTATCTAAATTACAAAAAAAACAAAACACTATTACATTACAGAAAATAATAAACAAATTGCAAGATTTTTAAACTAATTACACCTAATCTAATCCCCCTAACAAAATAAAAAAGCCCCCCAAAATAAAAAAACCCTACCATACACTAAATTACAAATAGCCCTTAAAAGGGCCTTTTGCGGGACATTGCCCCAAAGTAATCAGCTATTTTATCTGTAAAAAAAAGTACATATCACCCCCCCAACATTAAAACCCACCACCCACACAACCAACCCTACTCTAAAACCCACCCAATACCCCCTTAAAAAAACCTAACACTAACCCCTTGAAGATCACCTTACCGGGAGACGTCTTCACTCAACCGAGCCGAAATCCTCAACAAAGCCGGGAGAAGTCTTCATCCAAGCCGGGCGAAGTGGTACTCCAGATGGGCAGAAGTCTTCTTCCAGACGGCATTTTCTATCTTCATCCATCCGGCGCGGAGCAGGTCCATCTTCCAGACATCCAACGCGGAGCATCCTCTTCATCCGACGGCTCTTCTGGAATGAAGGTTCCATTAAATGACGTCATCCAAGATGGCGTCCCTTCAATTCTGATTGGCTGATATAATTCTATCAGCCAATCGGAATTAAGGTAGAAAAAATCCTATTGGCAGATACTCGGCAGTAATAAATTCAAAAAAACATTTCTTTTCATTTTTCAAGTCATTCAAGTTTATTTATTTATTTATTGTTGTGCATTGTGAGGATTACAATATACCTGTTTTTAAAGATATCACATTTGTATTGAAAGTAATCATGTCTCAAATTGCACCCCAATAGGTTATAAAGTCACAAATTACATCGGAATCAACAAAAAACAATAAAGAGCAAGTACAAAGTTGGAAAAGCAGAAAAACATCTATAGCCACCAATAAAAATAAATCTAAGTTGACACTCCAAAATACATATCAAGCAGAAGTTTTCAGTCATTAAAGATATAAATTTCTGTGTAGTTATGAACTACAACGTATTTTACACTACCTTAAAAGCCAATAATAGACCAGATTGCAAGTGGTACGCTAACTTTTGTTTGATTGCGTGCTCAAGGTAAAACATTATCACAATCATGTAAAGGATGCGGTTCACTACTTAAAACTCAATTTTATTTCATCACTTAAAACAGCATAAAAACAGCTATTACAGGAAGATTCCCAGATGTGTGTGATAAGAAATCAAAAGATAATTGCAATGATGTGTAGTGGTAGTGGTATACCACCCAGCATATAAATAGCTATAAGCGTGCCCAATTCTTAGAACACAAATATACAGGAAAAATATACTATTCAAAATTAATACAGTGCAAAAAAACGTTCATATGCAGAGCAATAAAAAAGTGATAATCAAACCACAAACTCGGTCCCCCAAATCAAGTATATCAGTGATATGAGTCCTTGATGGTCATAAGTGGGGGATCTCTCCATTTAGGTTTCCAGTCAGTATGGAAAAAATGGCAGCAGAACGTCTTCCGATGTTGTTAGAGAAACAAGCAGGGATCTGTAGATAATGATAGAAGAGGAGAAGAAGGTGCCACAATAGTGCTTTATCAATGAGGATATAATATTCATGCACAAGATAAATGCACACTTACAAGATCCAAAGCACTTGAGAAGTGCCACAGGTACAATCTGAACTCTTACAGCTGTTCAGCAGGCTGTCCTTTCGTGTGAACTGCAACGCCAATCTCGCTGTTCTCTTCGAAGGTGGCTAGTCAGCAAAAAGGTGCAAATAAATTGAGCAAGTATGTTTCAAGCTCATACAGGATAATGGATAAAATAAAGCTTGTGATGGCCCAAATAAAATCAACTGCAATTTATTGTTGATATAAAAACATAACGCGTTACCCGGTCTCAACACCTTTCACATGGGGTATAGAGGAATAAAGAGAGACAGCATCAATAGTGAGCCATGTATACCCTGATTTCCACTCAAATTGCTCTGTGACATTCAATAGATGTTTGGTGTTTGGTGTCTCTAGTGTAAGATGCTAACATCACCACCAAAGGTTGGAGAGTCGAGCCATTGTGAGAGGTGCTCTAAAAGAGAGTCTATCCCACTCACAATGGGTCCACCCTGTACATTGTCAGTGGACTTGTGTACCTTTCGAAGGTGGTGGAACTATGGTGTTTTGGGAAATTTTACATCCAGATAGTCAGCAGTATGCTTAATCATGTGTATTGTGTAATTGACATAGTGCTTCTGACACATATTTAGTTCTGTCCATTACCACTACAGACCCTCCCTTGTCGGACGGTCTTATGACTATTTCATCATTATCCTTCAATTATTTGAGAGCTAGCCGCAAAAGTTTAGTAAGATTGGGATGTGTTACAACTTTAATCTTCCCAAAGGGATATTAAGTCAGTCTCTACTCTTTGTTGAAAAGTCTATAAGATATTGCCTCTACTCTGGATCGAATAGAACCTAGATTTGTTTTTTAGGTTACTCCTCTGCTAACAGTGCCTGACTGAATGTTAGATTCTTATCCTAGCATCTGTAAAGAAACTAAATGACAGGATTCCTCAGAATTACCAAAATTAGGAGTAGTCACAGTGGGCTGTCTATCTATTTCATGATAGTTGGTATCCATATTGTAGAAGTTTTTCCTAAGTGTAAGGTTTCTAATAAGGCCTTGGTT
This sequence comes from Bombina bombina, assembly GCF_027579735.1. Classification (NCBI taxonomy): domain Eukaryota; kingdom Metazoa; phylum Chordata; class Amphibia; order Anura; family Bombinatoridae; genus Bombina; species Bombina bombina. The sequence goes on from NC_069500.1 coordinate 1,324,313,164, forward strand.
GAGGGTGAAAAGTCTAACCCAAAGCTAAGAACCTGACCCTGTTTAGGTGTAAGTGGAACAGATGACAGATAAATTACATTACTCCTTATTTGTATTTACTCTGTGGCCGCCCCCCCCCCCCCCCTCCAGAGGTCTGTCCTGTTGATTGTTGGTAGGTTGTATTGTTCCCACTGGGTCCTGGTCCAACGGAAAAACCCGTTCTAGATCTAATTGCATGTCCCCAGCCCTAGCCTCTACCTGTACATTCCCTACATTCTGAGTGGTATGTGACATAGAGTAGTATGTTGTATTGCTCTTTATTTGTAACACATTCTCCTTAGGTCTAACCACTCTGTCTGTTGAAGCTGAAACCTTAGTTTTTTCAGGATCCTAGGCTTGAGATGGGACATTCGCAGCTGCAGGGGATTTATTAGTTTCGTCAGATGAGTAGTCAGTTTCACTCTCTGAGAAAGATACTGTCTTTGACTTATTCCTCCTGCGCCTGTGATTGCCCCTTCTATTAGTGCCAGTGAACTGATTGTGCCTAAATTTATTTCGTATTTTGTGATTCCAGATGTACACAGAATTAGTTTGATAGTCAAACTTATCTATAATAAATTTGGTATGCTTATTTTCCATTATCTGAGTTTTGCCTTTGGCTACCATACCCTGCAAAATACCATTAAATTTCACAAATTCTACTTCATTACTACGTTTATCCATTTCAACTTGCAGATCACATATTTCTGATTTAATATTATTCAGGGTTTTGGACTTATAGTCTCTCAACATTAACGTTAACCTAGATGAACATTCTGACAGTGGGGAATTTGTACACCCTCAAACATCTGGGAATCATCCCAGCTTCAATATACTTGTCAAATATCAATATTTCCCATTGTAGTTTACACTCTTTTAAAAGCAGCGACTCCATAGAATGAAATAAGGAGCTAAGGGACAAAACCCCTTTATCCTCTGAAAAAATCGTTAATATTCAAGCATGTTATCACTTCTCGCAGTAGCAGGCATCAAAGAGTAAAAGTTTCTATTTTGCTTGGAAACTTCCATATTGCTCTACGTGACTGTGTATACCATAACTTTACAAATTTCTCCAGCTGATATCAATATAATAAGCATAGTTCAAGAGAAAGTTAACTGTAAATTATAAACAAAGTCCCCAAATTCTGGATAAGACACAATACGAATGAGTGTCCCCTGGACCTTGTGATACCTCCCAAAAGTCAAAGATTACCTCCAGCCCTTTAAGACATGCACTTTTTTCCGGTCTTTACTGCTAAGGCACAGTCGGTTACCGTTTCGTCTATGGACACGATCCAGTGCTATACCTCTTGCCTTCTCGGCTTTCCAGCATTCAGTTGCGGATGTGCTATCGGGCATTCTCAGGATTGCATTATCTGGCGGTGGGAGGGGCAGGTTAAAAGTTGCAACAGTAACTTGTAGAACCGCTGGATATAGATACAATCATGAAGAGGATGCGGTTCACTCCTTATTTCATCACTTAAAACAGCATAAAACAGCTATTACAGGAAGATTCTCAGATGTGTGTGTAGAGCGTAGCACACAGTCTTACGTTTTTAGGCAGGTTGTTGTAATCATAGCCATAAGGTGCAATGTTAAGACTTACTTTTAAAAAGACAATATACACAACCATTCCAAGAGTACCTTCTTAGGGTCACTATGTTCCTTCTCACCCATAATTTTTTCAAATTTGAGGGGGGTTTCTATCACCAAAGGTGTGGTACATCTATGGCAGCAAAATTTAACCCATCATATGCTAATTTATATCTTGGCTGGTGGGAGCTGTACCACATCTTTAGAGTTGGAAATCCTCTTAGGAAGTGTATTAAATTGTACAAAAGGTTCATAGATGATTTGTTGTTTGTATGGGAAGGAACAGAGTCACAGATGCAATAATTTATTGATGGGCTTAATGTGAATGATTTTGGTCTCCGTTTCACCCAATCCACTCTAAATTAATTTCCTTGATGTAACATTGATGGGGGTGAGTGGCCAAAATGTTAGCTCCAGGGTGTACCGGAAACCAATTTCAGGCAACACTCTCTTACACGCAAATAGTTGCCATCCTAAGCATGTAAGACATGCTGTTGCTAAAGGACAATTCACTAGATTGAATCGTAATTGCACTAAGAGGGAAAATTTTATTCAGGAGAGCAATGATTTGACCAAATGACTCAAAGAAAAGGGGTACCCTTTACATGACATCAACAGGGCTAGAACAGTAGTGGAATCCACGCCAAGGGATAAACTCCTAGAAAATAAGTCAGTGACACAAATGAAAACAAAATTTGAAGGGGTTCACTTTATCACTGAATATAGTACTCAGTACCATAAAATCGGTAGCATTGTGAAAAAAAAAATCTCCATATATGCAGTGGATGATAAATTGGTATCCGTAGTCAAAAAGGGCATACGCTGTTCATATAAAAAAAATCGTACTCTGGGGTTCATCCTGGCTCCCACACAATTGAAAAACAAACCAGATACAACCAGCTCTTGGTTGAGACATGTAGGGATGTACAGATGTGGACACAGTAAGTGTAAACTCTGTGAATATGTTCAGGTGACAAGAAGCTTTGAATCAACATTTAGTGGTGAAACTTTTGATATAGCATCATGTCTTAAATGTACCACCACCTATGTAATATATGTTATCAATTGCACACAATGCAATCCAGGATAAGGGAACATTTATCTACCATAAATATAGGAAAGTCATCCACTCCACTTGTACAGCATTTTGCTAAAAAACATGAAGGCAGCCTAAAGTTTTTTATGTGGCATGCTATAGAAAAGGTAGTACTGCCAAAAAGAGGTGGTAATCTTGATCAGACACTAGCTAAATGTGAAACTTACTGGATTTTCAAATTAAATACCAGACTCCCATATGGTTTAAATTCCAGATATGACATGATAAATATTTCAGAATAATGTCAACAATATTTGATTACCAGTAAAGTTTCACATTATTTCTAATGTAAGGAATAGTAGGAATCACTCTGTGGTCAACCTTTTTCCATTACTTTTGTAAGAGTCGGAATTACATATAATAGTATGATATTTTTTGATATGATACTTCCGATATTACGGTTATGAGTACCAAGATTTTTCCCATACATACTAGACATTCCTGTACGTCAACTAATGACACTGACATGATTTATAGTTGGAGCCCGTTTTGATTAACTGATGGACCACCAATATATGTGCTCTTACTGCTCTATATGGTACTTCTAGTGTTGCTAATGGGCATAGAGACAGAGATTAACTTTCCTATAGATGGTTTTTTTTTCTAATCAATTAGTTATGACGTACAACTAGCAGTAGATAGTGTATCAATGTTTGATTGTATAGAATGAATTGGTATGCGATAGATATTATGTCAATGCCTCTAGTAGGGACTATTACATTTTACTATCCACTGAGGTAGATATTCTATTTTAATTAGATAGATAATGCATCAGGTGTTGTCATTGCATTATATGTATTTATGTAATATAGTGGTATAGGTTATAAGTCTCTAAGGGTGGGTTTGACAGTTCCACTGTTGTGTGCATTTGAAACATTTGATTTTGTTTTTGCCAAATCCCTAAATGGTTACTAGTAGTATGGGCATTTATTAAATTCCTAGCAAAACTTTATAATAAATGTGTCATTATTAAGATTGGATATCAGAGCGCCAAACAACGTAGGCAGGGTCTATGGGCAGATAGTCAAATACCAAAGGTAACAATAGGTTGAAATAATATGATTTAATACATAAGATGAAAAAGTTGGTACATTTAAAATTATACAACAATTAGTCATGGATCCATGTTACACTTTAAAATATATATTGAAACACTAGGAACAATTTAAAAATGCTTGTAGAACAATTAATAGCAACAAAAAAAATCTAACAAATAATGTCTATCGCATAAACTTAAATTCTAATATGTGAATGCTAGGAGCGCCTATGCACACTCTATTTATAAAATCAATGGGTTACAATGCACAGGTGGATAGATTCCAGGTTGCTTGAAACCAGTGGGTGTGAAATGTAAGTGGCTCCGAATTGGGGTTTTGCCTATGTGTTTATCCAAAATTGTGTAAATCCTAACATGTGGACAAAAAATGTTACAGGAATGTCTAGAACCTGAATTCAAAATATAAGACCTGAGGTTGTGCCTATGTGTTTATCCAAAAAGGGTGTAAATCCTAACAAGTGAAAAAATGTGAGAAAAATATTGCAGGGGTGTGTGAACCTTATTTTCAAAATAAACAATGAATTCAAAATAAAACGATATACAAGTGAACTTTGGACAAGTCAACTAATGCAAACATAAAGCATAAATAGAACCAAATAAAAACAACAGCACAACTTTAACGTGTGTTCAAATGTGTTTCTGCTTGCAAACTGTGATGTGATGTGAACAAATATCTATTATAATCACTGAATAGTGGCAAAACTTTGTGATTGGATTGAAATTGAACACAGGCTCTAAATTGATACCCTAAAATACAAATCTAAAGGGCTCAGAGTGGCTGATCTAGATATAAGGGACTTGCTCAAAGAGCCTCAAGATGTTAATTAAAAGAGACCATATAACAACATTGGGTTAAAAAACAGAAGATATAACATAAAATGCTTAAAAGTCCAAATAAATATTCAAATTGGATAATATGAATCTTGCTATAGTCTATCTCAATATGGATCCCAACTGCTGATTATGTAGAAATCTTCTTGGGCGGTAGTTAACAAATAATTCCAACTTGCAATGTTGTCCCTTACCTGCCAAAAAAGGAAAGGCAAACAATAGTGCAGATGGCTTCTTAATGTGATCACAATTAAAATACTCCTTACCAGTCAACCGGTTTCGGTCTCCACTGACCTTTCTCAAGACTCCATTATGTAATGACAGATTCTATGTATGGATAACATGTTAATATGATTGTCAAATATTATTGTTTTAGTATTCTCTATCAGTTCGATTGATTATTCTAGTAGTTTTTCTATCTACTTGTAGCTTATTTACTGTATGTATGAACAATGAATATATGTATATGCAACAATATATTTGCCTAGCAGATCATATAAAGAGTTAATTGTGTAGGTGTTCTTGCAATCTATTAATTAAATATATTAACCAATGAGAAATTTTTATTGTCTTTTTAAAAGTAAGTCTCAACATTGCACCTTATGGCTATGATTATGGCAACCTGCCAAAACACGTAAGCCTGTGTGCTATGCACTACACACTCATTTGGGAATCTTCCTGTAATAGCTGTTTTTATGCTGTTTTAAGTGATGAAATAAAATCAAGTTTTAAGGAGTGAATTGCATCCTCTTCATGATTGTATCTATATCCAACGGGTTCTACTCCGGGGCTGTACAAGTTACTGTTGCAACCTGGAACCGGCCCCTCCCACCGCCAGATGATGCAATCCTGAGCGCCTGAGAACGCCTGAACCCACAACTGAACACCGGAAAGTGAGAAAGGGTAAAGCACGCCTGGATCGTGTCCGTGAATGAAATGGTAACTGACTGTGCCTTGGCAATAAAGGCCAGACGAGTGACGGTAAAGTACATGTCTTAAAGGGATGGAGGTATTATTTTACTTTTCTGAGGTATCGCAAGGTCCAGGGGACACTCATTCGTATTGTGTCTTGTCCAGAATTTTGGGACTTTGTTTATCATTTACTGTTAACTTTCTCTTGAACTTTGCTTAGAACATTATCACAGCAACATATTACAAGTTGACAGCAAAAAATTAGCTAGCAAGCGAAAGACTGAGACGCACAAACTTCAGGACCTCGGATATTGCAACTACGCTAACACAGGTTGCTCTACAAAAAGCATTGTATTTCTTAACCTATTGGTTATCGATAATCTGACACAAACTGCGCAAAGAAGGTTTTAGTAATAATTTGCATTCAAATGTTCTTCACATAAAGGAAAATTTTCTTTTTAATTTTACATCTCTCTCGAATATTTTCTGTAAAATATACTGTATATCTGTCTATACTTATATATCAATATGAGTATATACATATATAGATAGATGGATATTGTATATACAGAAATATATAGAAATACCTTTTTAAAAATAAGAACATTTTAGAGAACAGGAATTTCAAGTATTTTTTATTTAAAATACATTACAAATAAATAAAAATTATAATGCATGTTTAAAGGTATTTGACTGGGATGGGCTTAAAAGTGTATATATGTTACTGCTAAAGTGCAAATTTCTATTAATCTGCAGATTTACTAGGTAATGTAAACATTACCTGTACTTTTCAGTTGAAGTTAAAAAACAAAAAAATGTGTTCTACACTATAACTAGATAATGGGGCCGAATTAGCATGCTCTGGATGGAGCTTGATGCCCCCATTTCCGCACGAGCCTTCAGGCTTGCCTGAAACAGCAGTTATGAAGCAGCGGTCTAAAGACCGCTGCTCCATAACTTTTCCGCCTGCTCTGAGGTTGCGGACATCAATCCGGACATCAATCTGCGGCATTGCACAAGCAGTTCACAAGAACTGCTTGTGCAATTATAAATGCTGACAGCGTATGCATTTATCAATGTCTGTCGGACATGATACGATACATCATATCATGTCCGCTCGCACTTTCATAAATTGGCCCTGATGTGTAAACTAACTAGTCAATGTGTTCATTAACTAAGCATTGTTACATGAAGTTTAAATTTTTTCTCAGACACACAAAGATTACCTTATGAGCACATACCTTATTCTCGTAATAAAAATTTTCTTCATAGAATGAACTGTGATTGCCTATATAATTTGCTTTTTTGCAGTCATCCTTTTTATAAAGCACAACTACTAAAACTGAACAACTGTCCATCTGTGCTCTGTCTACATCAGCACCTTAACCCCTTCAGCCATTAAAGGGATAGAAAACACAATTTTTTTCTTTCATGATTCTGAAAAAAAATATATCTATATATATATAGTTTTGAAGATAAATAAAAAAAACACAATGTTCTATTTCTAATTATATGGAGTGATAGCAAAAATGCTAAAAAAAAATAATCAGTTTTTTGGACAAGTTTTCCTCTGAAATTCCCAGTACTGAAGCTGTTCATATTCAAAGTACATCCTTCTTCTGCTTTTGGGTGCTCAGGATCAGACAAATATTTCATGTTTGTTTTAGCCTGTGGGCTCCATGTACTAAGAGGCGGGCAGACAGCTTCTCAACTTGTGAAGCTGTCCGCCCGCCTTCACTACACACAGGCAGTGGAGTGTGTAATGCCTACCCCTTCATATTTGTGAAATCTATTGAAAGTTTAGGTTGTGCTTCTCAGGGTTTTTTCCCTGCTTTGTTTGCCATGTGCTGCTGGCAGCCATTTTACTTACCTCTTACTGAATCTGGTGCAGAGTGTCTGATGCTGCTCATTTCCTGCACGCCCTCTTATGGCCGGACTGGTGTACATCATCCGTGTGAGACAGGTTGCAGTCTCAGTATTGTGATGTCATCATTTATTATTTAACCCTCTGAGTGCCAACGGCGGCTCTGAGTCGTCGCAGAGTTTCCCACTCTGGTGCTAATGATGGCTCAGAGCCGTCGCTAGCACTCTCCCACCTTGAGGAAGATCTATGGACTCCCACCCACTCCTACCCAGGTGATCGGGCCTGCATAATGACAGGCATCACAGGGGCTTCACGTTATGTGTGGTGACATCATGCGCATTGACTTGATGACGTCACCGCGCAACTTTATTTAAATTTAACAATGTTAAGTATAGGAGCAGGGGGCATGCTGCTTAGAAGCCTGTATCTCAGGCATCTAAGCAGCTACAGACCCCCAAGACCCACTGTTGGAAAGGTTAGGCAATTGGAGATTTGAAAAAAAAAGAGTAAAAAAAAAATATTTAAAAAAAAAAATAAATTAAAAAAAACCCTTAAAACAGCTTAGCACCCAGGTGGGAAAGTGCTTAGCACTCAAAGGGTTAAAGGGCCTCTGTTCAGTATGCTTTGCCCTTACATTGTCTCAGACCTGTTTGTGAGTTCTTGTTCCTGTGTATAACTTGGCTGTCTGACGTCCCTCCTGGTTCCTGACTCGGCTCGTCTGACTACTCGCTTTGGCTCCTGACTTGGCTTGTCTGACTAGCAGCTCTGGCTTTGACTCCTGGCTTGTTATTTGACTTGTGGACTTCTTATCATTTCTTTGTTATTAATAAAGGTGTGATTATTTTTGCACTTCTCGTCTCAGTCTGATTCCTTGCACCCTAACATTATGCAAGGGCCATGAATCCTAATGGTGCTAATAATCCACTTTTACCTACCATCATTTCCAGGATGGATGAACAGGATCACCGCTTGGATCAATTTGCACTAGCCCTACAAACCCTGCTGACTCGCACTGAACATATGGACCAGAATGTCCCACAAGTTATGGCTGCTCCTGTTTCCGCTACTGCACCTAGTCCTACCAGGAGCATGTCCGGTTCTGCACCTCTACCTCAGCGATATGGGGGCGATCCTATTCAGTGCAGAGGGTTTTTGAACCAGGTTGGCATTTACTTTGACAGAGCTAAGGTGGGATTTCTCATCTCGTTACTCTCTGACACATCTCTTGCCTGGGCTAATCCCTTGTGGGAGACGAATAAACCTGTGATTTCAAATTGTGGCCTCCTTTTGAAGGGTTTTTGATGTTCAGGCTCGCTCCTCCTCTGCTGCTAAACGACTCATGTCCATTCAGCAAGGTACGAGTTCTGTTGCTCAGTATGCCATTGAGTTCTGTACGTTTGCCGCAGAGGTAGGTTGGAACAAAGAAGCCCTTGTTGCCACCTTCCTTCATGGGCTCTCTGATGCGATTAAAGACGGAGTTGCTGCCAGAGATTTACCAGAGGATCTTGAGGCATTTGTGTCTATTTTAATCCTAATTGACATTAAACTAAGTGAGAGGCCCTCTTTCAGGGAGCGCTTGCGGAAGCCTCCTGTTACATTGTCTCCTACGTGTTCTTTCCCACTCATCCCTCCCTCTCCTCCCATGCCTCCTGGTCCCGAGTCACCAGGTACTGCTGAGCCGATGCAGTTGGGATTCACGCATCTCTCCGCGCTGGAGAGGGACTTTAGGAGGAGGGAGGGACTCTGCCTCTATTGTGGGTTACAGCACTCTCAAAGCACAATCCCTGGCTCCAAAAGCAAAATCCCAGTCTCGACTGGCGCAGGTCTGACATTTTGTCATGGTCCCCGCAATGTATCTCCACTTGTCTTCGGAAAGCACTTCTTCGGTATCTCAATTGCCAGAGGAGTACCGAGAGTTCCTAGACTTTTTTGACAAGGTGCGTGCCAGTAAGTTGCCTCCTCCCTGGTCTTACGATTGTGCCATAGATCTGCAACCTGGAGCCATTCCTCCTTGGGCCAGTTTTACCGTCTCTCAGTTGCAGAGAATTGTGCTATGGAGGAGTATGTTGCCCATGCTCTGTCGCGGGGGATCATCCGCAAATCCTGCTCTCCTGCAGGAGCTGGCTTCTTCTTCGTGAAGAAAAAGGGTGGTGAGTTAAGACTATGCATCGATTATAGGGGTCTTAATCGTCTTACCATTAAGAATGATTACCCTATTCCACTCATTACGGAACTCTTTGAACACCTCAAGGGAGCTATGGTCTTTTCTAAACTTGATTTGAGAGGAGCATACAATTTTGTTAGGATTAAGGAGGGCCACAAATGGAAAACAGCATTTAACACCAGGAGCGGGCATTATGAGTATATTGTAATGCCCTTTGGCCTATGTAATGCCCCAGCTGTTTTCCAGGAATTTATTAATGATGTCCTAAGAGATATGTTGCAACAGTGTGTTGTGGTGTACTTAGATGATATCCTCATACACTCACCCACTCATCAGGCTCATCATTCTGATGTTACACGGGTACTTCAGAGATTATGTGAGAACGGCCTGTCTTCACTCTATTCAACATTTTTTGGGCTTTGCCAATTACTATAGGAAGTTTATTAAAAACTTTTCTTCCAGGGGACTTCCGGGCAGCGGCCATCTTAATGGTCGCACTGATCTTCAGCTCCTGATTCATTCGCCACTTTTATCCTAATTTCAACTGAAATACTGGCGACAAGTCATCTTACAAAGTGGAGAAGCTTGACTGAAGGCACACTGACCCAGGAAATAGGGTTTTAGTTTGTGGCGCGGCTCTCCAGCCCTCAGTACCGGACTTTTAAGTTGAGGCCTTCCCCTATACCTGAAGCCTCATTTGTCCCCGTAATTGCGGCGCCATTGTTGCGCGGCCAGTGCCCTATGTGGCATGCTAAGGAAAAGCCACTGCAAAGCTAAAATGTGCGATTCCCCAGATGAGATGGCAATTCAGGAGGATATCCTTGTATCTGTCCTCAGACCACTACTACAGGAACAACTTGAACGCCTTGCTGAGGTCATTCACCAGGCATGTAAAGGAACGACAAAAAAAGACACTATCTATCAGTCTGCAGAGCTAGAGAGTACCGCAGAGGAACAGGAAAACCACCAAGGAGACGCTTGCCTACTTACCGATAAGGCGATGGCCCTGCACGAGTGCCCTGGGGGGTCAACGAGCCGGACGGTTGTGGTAGCTGTCCCTAATCTACAGGAGCTCACGAACAGTCAGGAACCAATGAATGCAAAGGTGCATGAGCGGTTGCCGAATACGGTTCATGCTGCTCCGTCTCCCTGCCTAGACACACTCCGTGAGCCTGCACCAGACGGTCCACCTAGATCTACTACTTTACGGTGTGCTATGTTCCTGGCTGAGATGGATGTCGCTGAGTTTTGGTTCCGAGACACATTTGCTTCCTGCCGGCCTGTTACATACCAAACTTCATTCCAGCACCTCAGGGACTTCCTAAGAGGGGTCTTGAATTATCGGCATCTCTGGAAGGGTGAACTGTCTGCCCTTAGCAAATGTATGATAGCAGTGGAACTGAAACGGAGAGATGGGGTGGGTTAAAGTTTTGTGTTTTACCCCGCATACAAGTTGTGGACAGCATGTGGACAAAACCTCTGACAACTCTCGTGACCCCTTAACTATATAGTAGATCCACAAATGTGTCAATCTCACTTTACTACCTCCCTGTGTTTACCCCTAGGGACTCAACCATTCATGAGGACTCTATTGTTTTATACTTTTGGTTGCAGTTGGTCTGGGGTGATTATGTGTAGCCTGATAGCTCTAACTATACTTTTATTTCTGTCCTTCTGTATTACTAAGTGTGAGTGACAAGTAGCAGATATCACTACTGTGACGGGTTAAACAGTCTCTACAATCATATTGAGCCTCATTATACTAGTATTGCAGCAGCCAATGCTTATTTGTGAGCCTCTAATCACACTATATTCTACTATTGCATAAAAGGATGAAGTTTGAATATGGTTGATATCCTATGTATACCTAGACTCCGCTATTCATTGAACAACATACCAAGTAGTTGTATTGACTCCCAGGTAATATGACACCTGTGATCAACATAATGTATCCCTAAGTATAATTATCCATTGGCGACTATTCACATTGCCCTATAACACCTTTTCCTTATCCTTTGCTGTTTTTCCCCTTTCCCCCTCACTGAGCATTCAATACCAGTTAATTGCTTATCTAAGGTCCATAAGTGACCAGCTTTATAAATTAAACCCCTCCCCCAAGCTGTATACTTTTATTTGGGTCCAAGAGTGGCTCAATATATTTTGGGAGGTATCATGTTTATATTCAAAATGAGATTTCATCGTAATCTGTTAATTTACATAACTAATGATAGAGTATTTAGATAGCAACATGAGCTATAGATGCATGCATTGCATTTAACAAACCAACTTATATGTATTGTACATGCCTATGTGAATGTCTATGGATGTGTGTTATATATTGTTATTACCAAAAAATCTCAATAAAAATTAAATAAAAAAAAAAAATAAAAAAAAAACTTTTCTTCCTTGGTCAAACCTATCACTGACATGACCCGTAAGGAGAATGATCCACTCCATTGGTCACCTACTGCCAATAAGGCTTTTGAGAGTCTTAAGACTGCCTTTGCTGCCACTCCAGTTCTGGCTAATTCTAACCCTGTCCTGCCTTTCATTCTCGAGGTCTATGCATCTGAGACTGGAGTAGGTGCCCTCTTGTCTCAATTTCCTATGCCTGATGGTTCCTTGCATCCGTGCGGTCTCTTCTCTAAGAAATTGTCTCCGGCAGAGTGCAATTATGATAATGGCGAAAGGGAATTACTGGCCATAATTTTGGCACTCAAAGAATGGAGGCACTTTCTCGAGGGTACTATTGTACCAGTGCTCATTCTTACTGACCACAAGAATTTGACTTATCTATCTGAAGCAAAACGTTTGTCTCCATGACAGCTCAGATGGGCGCTATTTTTGTCTCGGTTTAATTATGTGGTCTCCTACCTGCCTGGTAGTAAGAATGTTAGGGCTGATGCCCTCTCTCGACAGTTTTCGCCTCTGTCCAAGGAGGAGTATGTACCTACTCCAGTTATACCTCCTGACTATATTTTGGCTACCATACGTACTAATTTGACTTCCCCCTTGGGGGAGGAAATCCTGACTGCACAAACCAATGCACCTCCTGAGAAACCTAGTGGTAAGTGCTTTGTTCTTGAGTATCTTCAAACTAAACTATTGCACACTTACCACTATCCTAAAGCTGCAGGTCGCCCGGGCAAGAACCAAATGATTTGGTCTGTCACTCGACAATTCTGGTGGCCAGGTCTTCGTCCTGATGTTGCTGTGTATGTTGCCTCCTGCTCAGTCTGTGCACAGAATAAGACTCCTCAACGTCTTCCTATGGGTCTTCTTCAACCTATTGCTAATGGTGAGCTTCCTTGGACACATCTTTCCATGGACTTCATTGTCAAACTCCCTGTTTCCAATGGCAATACTGTTATCCTAATGGTGGTTGACCGTTTTTCTAAAATGTCACATTGCATTCCCTTGAAGAAGCTGCCTATCGCTCAAGAACTTGCTTCAATTTTCCCCCGGGAGGTCTTCCGTTTACATGGGTTACCCAAGGAGATAGTCTCGGACCAGGGTAGCCAGTTTGTCTCCAGATTTTGGCATTCCTTTTGTGCTCAAATAGGGATCCAGCTTTCATTCTCCTCGGCATATCACCCTCAGTCCAATGGGGTTGCGGAATGGTCTAATTAAGCTCTGGAACAGTTCCTCCATTGCTATGTCTCAGATCACCACAATAATTGGTCTGAACTGTTACTTTGGGCAGTGTTCGCTCGTAATAGTGCTATTAATGCTTCCTCCAAGTTATCCCCATTCATGGCAAATTATGAGTTCCAACCATCCTTGTTGCCCGATTCATTCATGTCTCAGGGTATTCCAGCTTTGGAGGAGCATCTCCTGCAACTAAATTCCACGTGGGTGCAGATTCAGAATTGCCTTCATCGTTCTATGCAGCGCCAAAAATTCCAGGCTGATTGTAGGCATCTGCCCGCGCCTTCCTACCAGGTTGGTGAGAGGGTTTGGCTGTCCTCCCACAACTTGAACCTTCCGGTGCCTTCCAATAAACTGGCTCCCCGTTATGTTGGTCCTTTTCGAACACTCCAACGGGTCAATCGTGTGGCCTACGCTCTTAACCTTTCTCCTGCAATGCGCATCTCCAATGTTTTTCATGTCTCCCTCTTGAAACCATTGGTTTGTAATTGGTTGCTTCATCATCGTCCTATCTATTATTGACTCTCGTATGTCCAGGGGCCGCGTACAGTATTTAGTTCACTGGAGGGGCTACGGTCCGCAGGAGCGTTCATGGGTTCCCTCCTCTGATGTTCATGCTCCCGCCCTCCTCAGTGCCTTCCATGCCCGTTTCCCCAAAAAGCCTTTTGTCCTCCTGCGGGGGAGGGGTCGTTGAGGGGAGGGTACTGTCAGGGTTTTTCCCTGCTTTGTTTGCCATGTGCTGCTGGCAGCCATTTTACTTACCTCTTAATGAATCTGGTGCAGAGTGTCTGATGCTGCTCATTTTCTGCATGCCCTCTTATAGCTGGACTGGTGTACATCATCCGTGTGAGACAGGTTGCAGTCTCAGTATTGTGATGTCATCACTTATTATTTAAAGGGCCTCTGTTCAGTATGCTTTGCCCTTGCAGTGTCTCAGACCTGTATGTGAGTTCCTGTTCCTGTGTATTACCTGGCTGTCTGACATCCCTCCTGGGTCCTGACTCGGCTCGTCTGAATATTTGCTTTGGCTCCTGACTTGGCTCGTCTGACTACCAGCTCTGGCTTTGACTCCTGGCTTGTTATTTGACTTGTGGACTTTTTTATTATTTCTTCGTTATTAATAAAGGTGTAATTATTTTTGCACTTCTCGTCTCAGTCTGATTCCTGGCACCCTGACAGTGCTCGAGAGAAATCGGCCACACTAACCTTTTTCTGGTTAACACTCTATACCATGGATTTTTTAGTGTCTCAGACCTGTATGTGAGTTCCTGTTCCTGTGTATTACCTGGCTGTCTGACATCCCTCCTGGGTCCTGACTCGGCTCGTCTGAATATTTGCTTTGGCTCCTGACTTGGCTCGTCTGACTACCAGCTCTGGCTTTGACTCCTGGCTTGTTATTTGACTTGTGGACTTTTTTATTATTTCTTCATTATTAATAAAGGTGTGATTATTTTTGCACTTCTCGTCTCAGTCTGATTCCTGGCACCCTGACAGTGCTCGAGAGAAATCGGCCACACTAACCTTTTTCTGGTTAACACTCTATACCATGGATTTTTTATGTCAATTTCCAATATTAATGGTGTCCAGCAAATTCATCCATCGCATCCCGTGCGATCATTAGCACGCACTTGTAATCTTGCCCAATGTTGTTTTGTGCATGAAAATCAAAGAACTCCAAACAAGGAAAAAACTGAGATGTGCACAGAAACAATATTATTTCCTTAAGGGAAATAAAGCAAACTACTTTTTTTGTAATGAATAACAACCACTGAACACTAGAAAAAAAACAATATAATATGTCAGCTATCTGATGTTTCATGTCAATCATGCCTTCAAATTTCTCATCTAATTGCTGAATGTCATATTTAACTTGATGCCAACATGTTCTGCATTCTTTATGTAAAATAGGGCTGGGATTAGGCTTCTCAAGAGACACAGCAATGTAGCTGCTAAAGGGAACTTTAAATAATGAAGATTTTAGAAAGGTGGCTCTTAATATGGACAAATATTTAATAGATTCCTAATCAAAATGTTCATTCGTATTAATATATTTGGCCTAGAGTTTTAAAAATCTCTGGAAATCACTTGTTTTTAATTCATTAGGACCACAGGCATTCATCAGTTATATTTCTGTAAAATTATTATTATTACTATTATTTTTACTACAGGTAAAATAAAATAAAAATTTCACTCATAACGATTGGGACCGGAAAAGGATTTGATTCCGGAATAGTTCGTATTTTGGAATATTTGCATCCGCAAAATTGGAGAGTTTGGAGAGCGGATGGAACAAGTGTAAACAGCAATATCATGTAATTAAGGTAATGTTTACATGTCATTATGTAGCATATACATGTAACCTAAGGTAGTTCTATATCATTTTTAATACCTTTGTATACATAGAAAGAAAGTATAGTTCTGTAATCAGAAAGGTAATATTTGTTGTTTTAAATAAATATAGGCTATTATTTGTATGTTATATCAGAAAAAAAACAAACCAAAGGCAAAGGCAGAGAAGGCTATTGTTATGATCCTTGTCGGTTGCTATGACGCAGTGACTATGTTGCATCATATTTTTGACATGCTGCATTATTCTTCTGCGCCTTGACTTGCTGTCTTATTTTTTGTATATGTCACCTCATATTTTGCAGGCAGTGCGTCATATTTTTGTCATTTTGTCACATTTTTTCAACATCAAATGCTCTTTACCTTTTGGCGCCTTTTTGCTTTTAAATATTTCCAGGTTTCCTTCATTACTGTCCAAGTATTGAGTTAATCTCGTGGGTTGGCTTGTATTTTGGATTTTTTACCCATTTTCTGTTTTTTTTTTTACTACTCACCTGTTTGATTATGGGAAACCTCTTGTCTCAGCTGTCTTTTGATCTCTGCTTTCCTGGTTGACTTTGTGTTTGGATCCGGAATTTGTACCGCTGATGTCTGTCTGGTTTGAACTCAGCTTGTCAACCCTGTTTTGACTTGCCTGGCCATGTCCTGGTCATTACTTCTATTCTGAGACTGTTTCTCACTATCCCTGCCTCTGTGTCACTGGATTCTAGTGCCACCTTCCTATTGAATTTCCTGCTATCACTATTCGCTAGAATAATTAGACTACTGACTGGGATTGGTTTGATAGAGGAATTCATTTTAAGCCTAACAGTTGTTAATGGCAAGAGAAAATAGTAATTCTTTATCTTTTTTAAAAAAAATATTAATTTAAAATGTCAGATTTCAGAATTAGTTTGGATTTTGGAATTCTGGATTTGGGGATTTGTACCTGTATTACTATGATTACTATGATTACTGTTATTATTATTATTATTATTATTATTATTATTAATAATAATATAATCTATAATATTATACAACCGCGCCATTGTCTTTCACCAGGGTGCAAAGTATTTTTGCCAAGTACAGGAAAAGAAACTGCTAATGCAGTGAAGCAGCTGGAGTGGTGAGTTAGATAGCAACTTCAGGGGGGGGGGTAATTTATAGCTAAAAAGTTAGTGTAGGAGCAGTGGAGTAGCGATTATTAGACCATACTGACATATAAATTAAATGTTGCAAAATCTAATTTTTGTTATCCCTTTAACTTGAAAAACCTACCAGCTAACCTTTTAAAGTATCTTTAATGAAGACCAATTCTCTAAGATGGACCACTCTCTATACTACCCATTACTGCAATCATATTATTATACAGCAAACCTTCTCACACTTCGTCTCTAACAATTATCTTACGGATTATAAGCTTTCCAGTCCTACTATACCAGCTAAAGAGTATAACATGTATGGAAAATTGATTCTTTAAGTATATTTCTTTATATGAAATAGCTGTTTCTGCTATTAGAAACAACCCAATAAAACCATAGCTTATCTCATAATACCCAAATTCTAACTTATCTCTCTATGCAGACTGAGACCAATAATTAGGGCTGATGTTCAAAACATTTCTGGGTCCTCCAAAAAATGTTTATTTCAGTTTTGCCAAGCTCTTGCCGGGTAAACTTTTTTTGAAAAAAGTTTGCTGACCCTCATTGTACATAAGAATAATAATGTTCCTTCCATAGGAAAGTGCAGGGCTTCTTACCTTTGAACATTCCAAGCACATCACCAGTGAATGAGAATCTCAGCAGTGTTAAGGGGACATATTTTAAAATCATGCTTACCAACATATAATGAGCATTTCAAAAATATAAAAAATGTGTTTAGGTTTTATAATAATTCAAATAATCTATATGGAAACTAGGTAACACATTAAGGCCTAGTTTACAAGTGGTCCACTATATATTGTGCACTAGCAAAAAGGGGTTCATTGTGGATCTTTGTGCATGTCGTAAGTAGCACATGTAATAAATGGACGTTGGAATAGGGCAATTATATTTCAAAGTACAGTAGTTACACTCATAATAGTAGTATCTAATAAAAATTATTAAAAAATGTACAATAAAAAGTTATAAGAGCTCAAAAATATGAGATCTCAGGTGTTAGAAAAAAGGGGCTTTAACATAAAGGTACATAGCAGATGGGCTACCGCAACAGAAGACCCCATCGACTGCTACTCCTGTCAGCTAAGAACAGGAAACTGAGGCTACAATTCGCACAGGTTTACCAAAATTGGATGATAGAAGATTGTAAAAGCGTTGCTTGGTCTGATGAGTCTCGATTTCAGCTGCGACATTCAGATAGTAGCGTCAGAATTTGTGCAACATTCAGATGGTAGGGTCAGAATATGTCGTAAACCACATGAAAGCATGGATCCATCCTGCCTTGTATCAATGGTTCAGGCTGGTGCTGATGTAATGGTGTGGGGGATATTTTCTTGCCACACTTTGAGCCCCTTAGTACCAATTGAGCATTGTTTAAGTAAATCATCTCAAACTGGTTTCTTGAACATGACAATGCATTCACTGTACTCCAACAGCCTCCACAGTCACCAGATTTAAATCCAATAGAGCACCTTTGGGATGTGGTGCAATGGGAGATTCACATGGATGTGCAGCCAACAAATCTGCAGCAACTGTGTGATGCTATCATGTCAATATGGACCAAAATCTATGAGGAATGTTTCCAAAACCTTGTCCAACCCGGTACAATCAAGGAGTACCGAATAAAGTGGCCGGTGAGTGCATTGGAGCCCTTTGCAGTTAAGTAGCATAAAACATGTAAAATCATATTTTCATATTTAATAAAGTGTTGAGCTATGTATTTACTGTAAATATTTTTTTTTTCACATAGGGGAATATGTTCTAAGTATTTTTTAAAAGATATTCCTATATATATATATATATATATATATATATATATATATATATATATATATATATATATATATTAACACACACATACACACACTATATATATTATATATATGATGGATGCATATATAAATATCTCTAATTGCCCATACCTATATATATATATATATATATATATATATATATATATATATATATATATATATATATATATATATTGGCACATAGAAAAACCCAGCACTCACCAGCTAGCTCACAGAGTGCGGTGACTAACCTTTCCAGTTGTGATTTTATCTTAGCTGTGAGCTAGCTGGTGAGTGTTGGGTGTTTCTATGTGTTGTATTACTTTTTATTTGTAATCTCCCTTGTTTCTTGCACCCATTCCAGACTGGGGTTAACTGCCTGTGGCTCTGATGACATCACAGCTTTTTTGGAGTGCTATTTAGCACCCAGGGCTGGGTGTTGCTGAGTCACAGGATGTGTACCTGATCCGGTCTTGGAGTGCAGTTCCCTTCCATGTTTTGTATTATCTATGGGTAATTACAGCCACCTGTGCACCCCTTCTTTGTTCTCAGTTTGTTTGGCTTTGTGAGCTCGCATGATGGTGTGGCAGTGTTAGGGACTCAGGCGATGGAAAGGACCTTGACGTGGTGCCTGAGCTTTCCCATTTGGCCAGATGTGGTGACTAACCTTTCCAGTTGTGATTTTATCTTAGCTGTGAGCTAGCTGGTGAGTGCTGGGTGTTTCTATGTGTTGTATTACTTTTTATTTGTAATCTCCCTTGTTTCTTGCACCCATTCCGGACTGGGGTTAACTGTCTGTGGCTCTGGTGACATCACAGCTTTTTTGGAGTGCTATTTAGCACCCAGGGCTGGGTGTTGCTGAGTCACAGGATATGTACCTGATCCGGTCTTGGAGTGCAGTTCCCTTCCATGTTTTGTATTTTCTATGGGTGATTACAGCCACCTGTGCACCCCTTCTTTGTTCTCAGTTTGTTTGGCTTTGTGAGCTCGCATGATGGTGTGGCAGTGTTAGGGACTCAGGCGATGGAAAGGACCTTGACGTGGTGCCTGAGCTTTCCCATTTGGCCAGATGCAGTGACTAACTTTTCCAGTTGTGATTTTATCTTAGCTGTGAGCTAGCTGGTGAGTGCTGGGTGGAGAGAAGAAGAGAGAAGAAGAAGAAGAAGAAGAGAGAAGAAGAAGAGAGAAGAAGAGAGAAGAAGAAGAAGAAGAAGAGAGAAGAAGAAGAAGAAGAAGAGAGAAGAAGAAGAGAGAAGAAGAAGAAGAAGAAGAAGAGAGAAGAAGAAGAGAGAAGAAGAAGAGAGAAGAAGAAGAAGAAGAAGAAGAGAGAAGAAGAAGAGAGAAGAAGAAGAGAGAAGAAGAAGAAGAAGAAGAGAGAAGAAGAAGAAGAAGAAGAAGAAGAGAGAAGAAGAAGAGAGAAGAAGAAGAAGAAGAAGAGAGAAGAAGAAGAAGAAGAAGAGAGAAGAAGAAGAAGAAGAGAGAAGAAGAAGAAGAAGAAGAGAGAAGAAGAAGAAGAAGAAGAGAGAAGAAGAAGAAGAAGAAGAGAGAAGAAGAAGAAGAAGAAGAGAGAAGAGAGAAGAAGAAGAGAGAAGAAGAAGAAGAAGAAGAGAGAAGAAGAAGAAGAAGAGAGAAGAAGAAGAAGAAGAAGAGAGAAGAAGAAGAAGAAGAAGAGAGAAGAAGAAGAAGAAGAGAGAAGAAGAAGAAGAAGAGAGAAGAAGAAGAAGAAGAAGAGAGAAGAAGAAGAAGAAGAAGAGAGAAGAAGAAGAGAGAAGAAGAGAGAAGAAGAAGAAGAAGAAGAGAGAAGAAGAAGAAGAAGAAGAGAGAAGAAGAAGAAGAAGAAGAGAGAAGAAGAAGAAGAAGAGAGAAGAAGAAGAAGAAGAAGAGAGAAGAAGAAGAAGAGAGAAGAAGAAGAAGAAGAGAGAAGAAGAAGAAGAAGAGAGAAGAAGAAGAGAGAAGAAGAAGAAGAAGAAGAGAGAAGAAGAAGAAGAAGAAGAGAGAAGAAGAAGAAGAAGAAGAGAGAAGAAGAAGAAGAAGAAGAGAGAAGAAGAAGAAGAAGAAGAGAGAAGAAGAAGAAGAAGAAGAGAGAAGAAGAAGAAGAA
Organism: Bombina bombina; assembly: GCF_027579735.1. Taxonomy (NCBI): domain Eukaryota; kingdom Metazoa; phylum Chordata; class Amphibia; order Anura; family Bombinatoridae; genus Bombina; species Bombina bombina. The sequence goes on from NC_069500.1 coordinate 1,324,333,721, forward strand.
GAGAGAAGAAGAAGAAGAAGAAGAAGAGAGAAGAAGAAGAGAGAAGAAGAAGAGAGAAGAAGAAGAGAGAAGAAGAAGAGAGAAGAAGAAGAGAGAAGAAGAAGAGAGAAGAAGAAGAGAGAAGAAGAAGAGAGAAGAAGAAGAGAGAAGAAGAAGAGAGAAGAAGAAGAGAGAAGAAGAAGAGAGAAGAAGAAGAGAGAAGAAGAAGAGAGAAGAAGAAGAGAGAAGAAGAAGAGAGAAGAAGAAGAAGAGAGAAGAAGAAGAGAGAAGAAGAAGAGAGAAGAAGAAGAAGAGAGAAGAAGAAGAGAGAAGAAGAAGAGAGAAGAAGAAGAGAGAAGAAGAAGAGAGAAGAAGAAGAGAGAAGAAGAAGAGAGAAGAAGAAGAGAGAAGAAGAGAGAAGAAGAAGAAGAGAGAAGAAGAAGAGAGAAGAAGAAGAGAGAAGAAGAAGAGAGAAGAAGAAGAGAGAAGAAGAAGAGAGAAGAAGAAGAGAGAAGAAGAGAGAAGAAGAAGAAGAGAGAAGAAGAAGAGAGAAGAAGAAGAGAGAAGAAGAGAGAAGAAGAAGAAGAGAGAAGAAGAAGAGAGAAGAGAGAAGAAGAGAGAAGAAGAAGAGAGAAGAAGAGAGAAGAGAGAAGAGAGAAGAGAGAAGAGAGAAGAGAGAAGAGAGAAGAAGAAGAGAGAAGAAGAAGAAGAGAGAAGAAGAAGAAGAAGAAGAGAGAAGAAGAAGAAGAGAGAAGAAGAAGAAGAGAGAAGAAGAAGAGAGAAGAAGAAGAGAGAAGAAGAGAGAAGAAGAGAGAAGAAGAGAGAAGAAGAGAGAAGAAGAGAGAAGAAGAAGAAGAAGAGAGAAGAAGAGAGAAGAAGAAGAAGAGAGAAGAAGAAGAAGAGAGAAGAAGAGAGAAGAGAGAAGAGAGAAGAGAGAAGAAGAAGAGAGAAGAAGAAGAGAGAAGAAGAGAGAAGAAGAAGAGAGAAGAAGAAGAGAGAAGAAGAAGAAGAGAGAAGAAGAAGAAGAGAGAAGAGAGAAGAGAGAAGAGAGAAGAGAGAAGAGAGAAGAAGAAGAGAGAAGAAGAAGAGAGAAGAAGAAGAGAGAAGAAGAGAGAAGAAGAGAGAAGAAGAGAGAAGAAGAGAGAAGAAGAGAGAAGAAGAGAGAAGAAGAGAGAAGAAGAGAGAAGAAGAAGAGAGAAGAAGAAGAAGAGAGAAGAAGAAGAGAGAAGAAGAAGAGAGAAGAAGAGAGAAGAAGAGAGAAGAAGAGAGAAGAAGAGAGAAGAAGAGAGAAGAAGAAGAGAGAAGAAGAAGAGAGAAGAAGAGAGAAGAAGAAGAAGAAGAGAGAAGAAGAAGAAGAAGAAGAAGAGAGAAGAAGAAGAAGAAGAAGAAGAGAGAAGAAGAGAGAAGAAGAGAGAAGAAGAGAGAAGAAGAAGAAGAGAGAAGAAGAAGAAGAGAGAAGAAGAAGAAGAGAGAAGAGAGAAGAAGAAGAGAGAAGAAGAAGAAGAGAGAAGAAGAAGAGAGAAGAGAGAAGAGAGAAGAGAGAAGAAGAGAGAAGAAGA